>NC_133662.1:249732427-250332427 GCF_037893015.1 Macrotis lagotis | reverse complement strand
AGTGGCTGTTTACCCTTTGCCCCCTGCATCTCCTCACACCTAGCGGGGGCCAGGGAGGGCCCCGGAGGCTAATGAGCATATCGACAGTTTAGATGTTTTCCTTAAACAAAATGGAAAAGAGGATTGTTTGAAGTGGGCAGCCTACCCTGTCCTTGGCTCATGAGAGGCAAGTTGGAAACCCTGGTGAAATGGGGCGTTAGGAATTTCATTCATTTATTTACTTGTTTATTTATTTTGTGTGTGTCAGACCCAGATCGATCGTCTTCTTGTTACCCTTCCCTATTTCTCCCAATGCCGTGATTTTTTTCCTTCTCTCTGTGCTGATTGTCTTAAGTTAATTTAAAGATGCCTGTTTTCCCCATTCTGTAACAATCCCCCACATCCAAATAACATGGGACTCCCTGGTATGGCTGGGTCAGAGGCAAAAGTTGTGAGCAGATGTGATTTGAAAGAGGTTTGCAATTTAAAAGGCTACATGGGAATGAGAAATGGGATTCACCAAGTGTGAGTGTGTGTGTGTGTGTGTGTGTGTGTGTGTGTGGTTAGCAGGGAAAAGGTACCTTGCTAAGCCTGTAATTCCTGTTGTCTCTATTTTGGATCATTTAAAACACTTGGACTTGCAGAACTAATTTGGGGGGACCTTCCCTCCCCAAACCCAAAGCTTTGATCCTATGCTATGTTCACTTTGAAAACCCTGATGCAAAAAATTATATATATATATATATATATGTATATATATATTTAAAGAATTTTTTTTATAACTTTTTTTAAAGGGGAGGAATTTTAGATCCTTGAGACACAGCTTAGGCAGACCTGTTATGAGCCTCTGTCAGAGGCCAACTATTGCAAAATCCAAACTTGAACCTTCACAGAAGTTTGTATTTAGAAACAGCAGCAATCTGATTGCCACCACTGCGGCTGGTGTGATGTTGCTGTTTTTGTTGTGTGCCTACTGGCAAAGAGGAGAGGTCAGGAATCTGAGCTCGGAATTCAGCCAAGTTCTCACCTTAATCCCCTAAAGAGCAAGAACATAGTCAGAGGCATGGTTTTGTGGCTAGTCCACAGTGGCTCCTTGGCCAGGGAGGGGCTTCGATTTACTTAGCATTTTTATTTTCATTTGTCTTGCGGGGGGATGCGTTTCTAGCTGGTAATAAAAGAATATGATGTGCCGATATCAACAAATCCAACTGGGAGTGATGTCCACCGACTGGCCCAAGGTGTGGGAGTGGACTTTGGATTTCCTGAACCTTGGCTGGGACCCTCTTTTTAGAGGCCTGGGAAAGCCTCGTTGGCAGTTTCAGGATCCTGGAGGAGAGCTGGGATCCTGGTTCAGTCTTGCAAGTGGGCAGGCTGGAAAGGAGAAGGGTCAGAGGGTACCTTTCTGGTCCGTTCTGGACACCGCGGGATGCTCTTCTGTCATTTTTGGGCAGACAGGGAAGCAGGCTTTCATTTAGAGTCTCTTTGAGGGGTTTGGGGGTAGAGGACAAGATTAGATAGATCTCTGCTTCTTAACATTTATGAATATCGAGGATATTGTATATTTAGATAATGATCCAGGTATAGGACCCCACTTGTTTTGAAAGGAAATAAGGGGGTAACTCTTTCCCCAAGTCCTTGGTAGCGTTTGTCCCCTCTCTGTTTGGAAGGGACTTCAGAGCCAATCCCATCATTTTACAGAGGGACTTCAAGCAGGTTTGGTGACTTGCTCAGGGTCACTTATATATGTAGTAAGTATCCTAGGAAAGATTTGAACCCAGACCCTCTGCCTGAACCTTCCCACAGTCTCTATGATGCTGCTTCTCTTCACTCAATGGGCTTCCTCAAACCTCGCTTTGCCTCTCCAGTCCCCAGTAGTCTCTTTGAGGGCTGTAGAGCCACCTTTCTTATAGCAGCTGCTAGCAGTGTGTTATCTTATTCTTGAACCTGTGTGGGATACTTTAGCAAATGGTGCTTTTGAGGAAGCGCAGTGTGTTTGGGAAGAGCAGGCCAAGGACTGATCACTCCTGTTGTCTGTGTTTGAACAAAGCCCTGGTCGGCCAAGGGGGTGGTGCAGCCATAGAATGAACCAGGAGTTTTGTGGGTCCTCGCAGTGGAGGCTGGTGGCTGCACCCTGCCAGGCGGATGGCTGGTGCTGGGCTAGCCAGGGAGAGAGATCACGCTGGAGACCTCCTTGGGGCCTTCCTTTCACAGCCCTGTTCCCTACCCAGTGGTGGTGAGGCTCCCTGGGCCGAATCTGAATTACACATAGGTGGTGTTGAGTGTAATAAATTCTTGTCAAATCTGACGTATGAATTAATCTTGTTCTTCCAGAGCAGTCAATCATCAAGTCAAGTATAGGAGTGTTTACTGCCTGCTGAAGGCTAGGGAAGCCAGGACCGAAGAAGAGGAGGGGTCTTGTCAAAGTTGACTGGTCCAAGGTCACACAATTAGTAGGTGGCCGAGGCCAAATTTGAACCTGGGACCTCCGATGTCTGAGTCAGTGCCTTTTATCTTCCCAATGGGATGAACAGTCAGAACTGACTCTAACATCAAAATAGGAATCCAGAGAAGGGGAAGGCCGCTTGAGTTAGCCCCTGGAGGACTGGATAAGATGTGGATTGAGAGAAAGGAAGGAAGAAGTGGGTAAAGGAAGATAGGATAAATAGTGTAACAAAACACAGTTTTGCCCCTTACTGGCTCTGTGACTTTGGATAAGTTCCTTGGCCCCTCTGGGACTCAGTTTCCCCCTCTGTAAAGTGAAGGAGCTGGAGATAAATGGCCTCTAAGGCCCCCTACCGCTCCAAATCTATGACCCCATCAGGCAACATTGTGTATGCTTTGTACAGGGGCTAGGGAGATGGTTGTTCCTGTTACAGAGAAAAAAAAATAAAAATGGATAACTATTATTGGGAGTGGGGTGACGTGGGGTGGCCAAGATTTGAAGAAGCCGGTCAAGAATTTGGTTGTGAGACCATTGTATCTCAGCCAGGCCTTGACCGGTCCAAGAGGGGTTTTAGGCAGTGATGTGGACTTGGTTCTCTTCCCTGTTATTTAGTTCTTCAGTTCACAGCTAAGTCTCCTCCCTGGGTGATGGGTGCAGAGAGCAGTCAAGACTCAGGGGCGTTGCTCATGACTGTTGAAGCCAGAGGACCCCCCCCCCCCCCATGCAGCATTGCTCTGCTCCCCCATTCTCTGCACCCCCTTTGGATCCCCCCCTTGGAAAACTACCTGATTCCTACATTGTTTCTACTTTGGAAGCCTCTCTTGGCAGTTTTAGGGCAGAGGTTAAAAACTGTAGATAACAGAAGGGTTTGGGATGGTCAGAGTTCCAGGGGATTATGTATCTAAAGAGAAGCTGTTTGTTAAGTAAGGGGTAGTGTCTTCTGTAAGACTTGCAGCTGGCTGTGTGTGTGTGTGTGAGAGAGAGAGAGAGAGAGAGAGAGAGAGAGAGAGAGAGAGAGAGAATGAATAGTTTCTGGAGTTAGGGAAAAGAGAATGGAAAATCCTAGAGTGTATGTGTGATTGATTATGCACTGGAGAATTGGGTGCCAGTATCAACCAATTATTGTTTATTTGGCTTAGCCCGGGAATCTGCCTCATGGGAAGTGATTTTTTTTATTATTTTAAAATTTTATTTATTTATTTATTATAAAAAAAATAGGTGCTGCCTTTTGTTTCTATGTCCTAATTATCTGTGGAAATACTCTTCTCCTAACAAAGAAAAACAAATAAAAGTACCTTAGATGGTCACCCCTTTTCAACAGTGAATCCACCATTCTGTCCTGAGAGCCTCTCAGCCCTATGCTGAGAAGTTTGTTCACCTTCAGTCCACTTTTGAGATTATTTTGATTTTAGATATTGGTATTTTGGGGCTGTGTGGATTAGATTCCAAGAGCAGGGGATGAGGCAAAAGATTGCTAATGGACTGTGTTAAAGAGTAAGTGTTGAGATGAGGTGACTGAGCTTGGGGAGCTCCATGGTGATAGAGACTTTGGGAAGAAGATCAGGTTGGGATTTGGTCAGGTTCTCACTGTGTAGGAAGAATAAGAGACAGTGAAATGAAGGGACCCCCCCCCAAAAAAAAAGTGATTTCTGAAGAATTTCTTAAGGGGATGAATTCACAGAATCCAGGTGATGGAGTTTCTTTTCTTTCCTGCCTCTACACAGGAGGCCTCATTGGATCCTCCTGAGAATATAAATAAGGAATATGGTCCCACTGGAGAGATAGGTTATTAAGAAATCCTGTAATTGGGAGCAGGAACAGGAATTGCTTGTGTTAAGGCTGAGAGCCTTGTGGACTTGTAGTCAGACAAATTCTGTCCTGGACACTGCCTGTCATTGGGACTGTGGGCAGGCCCCTCATTTTGTTTCCTTTTCTGTCGAATGGAGATCACACTGCTGGTAGGGACTGCTTTAGAAGGTGGTTTTTGTGAGGTCCTGTGTCCCCTTCCCACCCAACCCTCCTCTCTAAGATTACCTTCTGCTTGCCCCCATGGAGCTTGTGTTCGCCCTTCCCTGCATCTTGTCTTTCAACCCAAAATGTCATCTCCTTGGGGGCAGGGTCCCCATTCTGGCCTCCCTTGCATTCTCAGGGCTGCCCGCAGAGGAAGCACTTGGTAAGTCTTGATCAACAATCGAGGAAGGCAACACATATCAGGAACCTGAGGCAGTGAGCTGATCCACAGGACAGACACACGTCCTTTCTTGAAGCAGTGATATTATTGATTTTCTTGTTCAGTCATTTCAGGCATGTCTGACTCTGTGACATTTGGGGTTTTCTTGACAGAGATAGTGGAGAGGTCTTTCCTTCTCCAGTTCACTTGACAGATGAGGAAACTGAGGCAAGCAAGGTGAAGTGACTTGTCCAGGGTCACACAGCTAGGAAGTGTCTGAAAGTCACAGTTTTGAACTCGTCTTTCTGTCTCCAGGTTCAGTGTTTTATCTTTTGTGTTGCCCAGAAAGAAGTGGTAGAAAGAAGGAAGGACTCTCTTTTCCTCTTTCTCTCTCTCTCCCCTCTCCTCTGTCTCTGACTCTCTCATTCTTCTTTATTCTCTTTCATTCTCTATATCTGTTTCTTTCTCATTCTCTCTCTCTGTCTCTCTCTCTCATTCTTTCTCATTCTTTCCTCCTTTCTCATTCTCTTTCATTCTCTCTCTCTTTCTGGGATCTGGTCATGATTTATGGCTTGGAATCTCAGCAGTGCCAAACCAGTGGGCGGCCAGGCGGGTGCAGGGAACCGGGCTCCTGGGCAGGAATTCCATCTCTGGGTGGTTAATTTCTGAGGGGGTCCCTCCAGACACTGTTAACCCAGGTTGGTTGGTAGAAGGGGTGATGGGTATAGGCCGGTTGCCCCCTGGCCTGGGCTGTGAAGGTCAGTCACAGTGGGGAGGAGCCGCCTGTAGAAGGGGAAAGTGGTGGTAATTTTTTCTCTTGTCCATTTCTCTCCCTTTGCCCTTAGATCTGTGATAAATAGCCATGAAAATTGGATATGTAAGGGATTGGTAGCTATTACTTGACTTATAACCATGACTCATATAGTCTACTTGCCCCCTTTTGCCAAGGTTTTCTTAACTCTTTTTCTGCCCCCAAGAAACCTAGATCTTTCTGGTTAAGGACATGAGATTCTTGAGTTATAAGCCAAGGATTGTGGGCCCTGGGAAAGAATGGATCACTTGCCAACCTCAAAGGAAAGTGCAGGTAGTTCAGAAGAGAACCCCATTAAGCAGGGTTTGAAAGAAGGATGGGGCCCTCTTTATGAGAAAACCAAGCAGCTGAGAATAGGGTGAACTTGTTTCTCCTGCTTAATCTGCACAGGCTGTCTGGCTGAGCCATGCACAGGTGGACTGGTGATAGGTTTTGTTTAATGAACTGGCCCAGGCCTCTGGCTGGGAGGGGCCGCTCAAAGAGCTTGGCTTCCTCAGGTGGTGTTTTTTCCATTCTTGTTGTACTCTGGTTGCAGCTTCTTTAGGCCATCCTTTGTATCATTGGTGGTCCCACTAGCGCCTCCTGTCATGGGCATCACTGAGATTTTGAGATTGTCCAGTCCTCCCTTCTTATTTCTCATGACTTGGGATGTGACTTGCCTAAGGGGTCTCTCTGCTTGTAAGTTGCAGTTCTGGGTCTGGGTCCCTGGATCTAGATCTCCAAATGATGTGTTCTTTAGCATCGTTATGATAATGCTTTTACCTGGGGTTGATCAGGTACCCATTGCCTTGAGTTGTTCTGCCATCATAAGGGAAAAACGGATTGTGACTGCCCCTTGCTTGCGGTTCAGTAGCTAGATCTGAGTCAGGGAGTGGCCCATTGCCTTAGGGGACTCCAGCCTCCTTGGAATCATTCATTGCACCTTCTGTCTTCACAGAGATGTTTGATCCTTGTGAATTGTGCACTTCCCATTTGGGTCCTTAAAAACCAAAAGAAGAGTGGGCCTAGAGTCAGTGGAAGGCTGGAATGCATTTAAGGAAGAGGAATAGAGAGTCAGGAGGTTGTGGGATGAAGTGTGGAAACGTCCAACTGAGAGACTTCCTTTAGAGGTGCTTCATGGTCTGATGGCAGCTCTGGGGGAGGTTCCCTGGGGTCTTAGGGATTGCCCTCTCATCTACCCCTTTGGCCTTTGGGCTGCTGTTCTTTTTCTTCCTCCTCCTCCTCTTCCTTTTGCTTTGCCCTTTTTTTCTCTTTTTCTTTCTCTTCTTCTGTTTGTCTTCTTCCCTTTTCTTTCCCTTCCCTCCTCTTTCTTCCTTTCTCTTTTTTCCTTTCTCCTCCTTTTCTTTATCTTCTCTCTTTTTTCTTCTGTCTTCTTCCCTTTCTCTTCTCCCTCTTCCTTTTTCTTCCTTTCTTCTCTTCTTTCTCCTTCTCTCTTCTTTTCCTCCTCCCTTTTCCTCCTCTTCCTCCTCCCTCCTCTCCCTCTTTTTTCCTCCTTTTCTCTGACTCCTTTTTTTCTATTCCTCCTCCCTTCTCCCTCTTCCTTTCTTCCTTTCTTTTCTTCTTTCTCCTCTTTTCCCTCCTTTTCTCTGACTCCTTTCTTTCTCTTTTCCTTCTCTCCTCTCTTCCTCTTCCTTCTTCAATCTCCCCCTCCTCCTTTCCTTCCTCCCATTTGCTTCCCTGTTTACTCTTCCTTCACTTCCCACTTCCTCCCACTTTCCCCTCCCACATGGTCTTCCCAAGCAGGTACCACAGACCCCCAAACCTATACTTATCTTTAGACAATTTGCTGTCATTTAAATTGGCACCAAGCCCCATTAGAAATAGCCTTGTGATGCCCAGCTATAGATACCCTAGAAGGTCGGGGGAAAGCCCCAGGCTGTAAGTGATGGGGGGAAAAAAAGGTTCATGCAGGTGGTGGGGTAGGGGAGGGGGAGGGGGAGGGTGGCTTCTTCGATCCTGGGGTGTGGTGTAGGCCTGAACGAGGACAGAACTGCACCTTAGATGAGCAGATTATCTTCCCTTTCTGGCCAGTGGCTCAGGCTGTACCTTAAGGTTTGTACATTGGGGAGTTAGGGAAGAGGAGGGGCTCTTCAAATGGAACAGGACTCCTGCTGAGCAGTTGGTGGCATTCCTGGGCAAGGGTGATGCCAGCCAAATGCCAGGATTGTTTTCATCTGGATCTCACTTGCCATCTGTTGACCGTGTGGCACTCTTGCAGTTTGGGCAAATGGTGCCTCATTGGAGTTGTACAATTCTTAACACCAGGAGGAAGCCACCTTTCCTTTGTGGCAATGGGCCTTGGAGTTAGTAGGCTTGGTGGCCTTCGTTGGAGCCTGGATTTGGAACTTCCACCCCTTCACTTTGCACATTAGTCAACTGGGGCTCAGTGAGATGTTAGGGGACATGTCCAGGTCACACAGAGGCAGTGAAGTGACAGGATTTGGAGCCAAGGACATTCTCATTGTACCCTGAGTCTTCAGGGTTGGGGGGGGGTGACTCCAGGTAGCCCAGGTCACCTTGGGACCTCCAGAAGGGTGTCCCTCCAGGGTGGGGGGGTTCCTGAAATTCTTCAAACTTCCTAATTAGAAGCTGAGGGGGTCTTTCTTTTATTTCCATCACAGTTTACTGCTTTGGGGGCTGACTATACTCCTTTCCAACTCCTCAGAAAACTTGACTTTGCAATCAGAGGACATGAGGTCAAATCTCACCTCTGATGTTTACTTTCCAGGTGATCATGAGCAAGTGGACTTTTTTTTTCACCTTTTTGGAGGGTGAGGCAATGGGGTTAAGTGACTTGCCCAAGGCAACGCAGATGTGGACTTTCAACATTCTGGGCCTTGGGGAAAATGAGGGAGGTGAGTGAGGAATAGATGGCTTTTCTGCTTCTAGAGCAGAAAGCCCATGGGGGAATCAGACCAATCATTGGTTCGCTTACCCAAGAGGTAACACTCATACTTTGGACCTAAGGAGCTCTGGGTTCTTGGGAGTGGGGGAGTGCAAAGATGAGAATGGAAAGTCCTTACCCCTGCCTGAACCCCCCCCTTCTAGATAATAACTTGAGGCTCTTGAACCTCAATCTTCCAAGGTCATCCTCAGCTTCAAGTTTCCCAGGTCTGTGCACTGAGATGCTTCTTGGGGTGTCAGTCATGAGAGGAGATCTAAGGTCTAGAAACCTTTGGACAGAAGAGAAAATCAAGGCCGTGGAGGTCAGTGACTTGTCTCAGGTCCAAGGAAAGATTTGAACCCGGGGCTCCTTGACATTTCTCTTTTGAATGTAAAAGCTAAAGGAGAGAGGTGACCAGGTAATTTCTCCACAGCAGAAATCCCAACACCTTCCACCCTCAATCTCTTAGTAAATATTTAGTTGGCAGAGAACATCCCGAGGTCTTGGGTTTTCCTCTGCTCAGAAATCGTCTTCTGAGTTAAAACAAAATTACACTTTTCCCCAAGACAACAGAGGAAGTGTGTATTTGACACCTTCTTAGACTGTGAGCCAGGTTTATTTATTTATTTTGCTTCTAGTCCCCATTTGTCTTTGGTGAGACTTGTTATTTGTATTCTGAGAGTCAGCCTTGTTCAAATGTGTCTACCCAGCTGGCTATTTAGCCTCACCACGCTGGCTCCTATGGCTGCTCAGAGGACTTGGGAGGGGTAAAGATCTGGGTTCATATCCTACCAGTAACTCCAAGTGGGCCACCTGAGCCCCATCTGTAAAATGGGGACAGATACTGGCTGTAAGGTCAGACTCAAGTGGCTCCTGTCAGATGTCTGTCAGCATCTATTCTTTTTTTTTGGGGGGGGGGGGGCAAGGCAATGAGGTTAAGCAACTTTCCCAAAGTCACACAGCTAGTTCATTGTGAAGTGTCTGTGGCTGGATTTGAATTCATGTTCTCCTGACTCCAGGGCCAGTGCTCTATCCACTGTGCCACCTAGCTGCCCTAGTCAGCATCTATTCTATGCCACATGTTTGTGACACACTTTAATGCAATTTATAAACACCTCGTGATTATGATGGTGTGGTTTATAAACCATTTTACATATGATGCCAAAGGAAGAGGGACCTTAGCTTAGAGGTCCTGTAACGAGGTCCTAGGTTTAGAGCTAGGAGGCATCTCAGAGGTCTAGCCTAAACCTTTATTTTACACAGAGGGAAACTGAGGCATAGAGTGGTGAAGTGAAGTGGTAGAACTAGGAATTGAACCCATTTATTCTGGCTCCATGGGCAACTAGATGGTCAAATGGATAGACCACCATGTCTAGAGTTAGGAAGACTTGAGTCCTAGCTGGGTGACTCTGGGCAAGTCACTTCACCCTGTCTGCCTCAGTTTCCTCATCTGTCAAATGAACTGGCAGACCACTCCGGTATCTCTACTAAGAAAACCCCCAGTGGGGTCATGGAGCGTTGGAGAGGACTGAATAACAATTTATGATTCCAATCTCAGAACTCTTTCTGTTGTATTCTGCTGCTTCCAGGAATTCTCTCATTGTTCAGATGAGGAAACTAGTGAAGGAAGAAGTATTTATTTATTAAGGACTGTGTTTGCATTTTGGGGATGTAGAGAGAAGACATGACAGTCCCGGCCTTCAAAGAGCTCCCCCTCTAACTGGGGGACACAGCCAGTAGCAGGGGGCTGGCACAGCCTGGAGAGCCCAAGAGTGCGGGCACAGGGTGGGGGGGCAAGAGCCAGGCTGGAGCCTACACTAGGACGATGATGGAGGCAGGTGGGAGTGGTGGTGGTCCTCCTTTTGCCTGGAAGGGGGAGAGTTGTTGGCTCCCATTTCTCCCAGGGGGTGTGAGCCGCCGTGTCTTCCTGAATGGCAGCTTTGATGGGGGGCCCTGGGGCCCAGAAAGGGATGGAAGGAAGAAGACAAGGAGGGACGGCTCTCCTTGAAGGAAAGACTTCCTAGGGGCACCCAGTAATTTAGCCCACTTAGCTCTGATCTGGTGAACTGAAGAGTGTTCCATAACCTTCACTTTAGGCCTGGGGCTGGGGTGGGTTTGATGCTGAGTGTCAGTCTATGGGGGGAAATGGCCCCACTGCCATCCATGTCGTTCATGACTGTGAAATGCCCCCCTTTTTTCTCCCAGTGATTTTTCTGCTACTACACACAGCTCCTCATTTGAACACAACATCATGTTTTTAAGTGGGCCACTCTCTTTGTCATCCTGTGCAAACGCCTTGTGACTAATCTTTTGCTTTAAAAAGAGATGAATTTAATGAGTTATGAGACCAGAAATGATGTCAGGCTGATCAGCTGGCTGTTTGCCAGCCTAGAATGCCCAAGAAGAGCTTGCCACTAAATCACCAAGGGTGCAAGGGGGAATGTGGTTACTTTCTCAAAAGAAACCCCAAACCAAAACTTCCCCCCAAAAAACACAAAAAACACCCCCCCCCCATTCAATAGAACGAACATTTTTTTTTATCTTGTGTCTGCTTTGATCTGGGCCTTGGGATAGATCTAGAGAAAGACAGGGTGCAGAGCGGCATCAGGTAGACAGACCAAGGCCAGCAGGGAGGTGTAGGTGGTGGTGGGAGCACCTGGATTCAGGTTCCATCTGGCATCTTATCACGTCCTGGCTCTGGAGCTGGAGGGACCCCGAAGACATCTCAGAGGGTTTCTTCAAGGGGGATCAAGTGGGATCAAGTGGGACAGGTAGAATTCGAACCAGATCATCTGATTCCCAAGCATCCTGAGACAGTGCAAAACTCACTGGCTATGGACACGCCTTTGGGCCTTGGTTTCACTGTAAAGTGAAGGCTGGCTCTGAGACTGGACAGGTGTGTCCCTCACACACACACACATTCTTCTTTCCTCATTTAGTTTTTGGTAGAGCTTGAATTTCCTTATCTTGGAGTGCTGTATATAATTATATTATTGTTCTTTATAAGTCAGGGCCTACCAGGACCCAGGGTTGATTTCCCCCATTTGGGAGAAAGGCTGGGAAAGCCAGCTGAGGAGTGTGACCCCCCAAAGCCCACCTGGGAAGCTGGGCCCCCAAGCTTTAGATCTGCACGACATGTTGGGGGAAGCATCTTGCCGCTTTCTGCTGAACTAGAAAATTGATAACAACTGTGTGTGTGTGTGTGTGTGTGTGTGTGTGTGTGTGTGTGTGTATTTATAGCCATTCACATAATGAAAAGAAGTTTTCGTGAGATTGTAATAAGGCATCAAGATGGCTATAATTAGAACAGAAGCAGATTGGCACGCTGAATTCAAAGCAAACAGTTGGCCCAGGCTACCTGGGCATTGTGACTTGGGCCTCATTGGAGGGGCTGCCTACCAACATGCAGAGCCAGGGACTCTGAGGACCCTCCTCAGTTATGCTTTATTTTTCTTTCCTTTCTTCCCATCTCAACTTGTTGGGTTTTGGGGTGGCTCTGAAATGGATGGTTTCTGAGCCCAGACAGCTGCCGGCCCAGGGAGGGGACCCCTCCATGAAGGAATGCAGGGGCTCTCCTTTGGAGCCTGTTGGATCAGTGCCCTGGGATAATCCAGATGGAATTTATATTAAGAGAGAGAAGCTGCCTTCCCAAAGTTTGTACTTGGGTGGGGCTGACTTCACCCCTAGACTAGTCCTGAGAGATCTGGGCAAGCCTAGTGTTTGTTGGTAAAGAGCCAAGAAGAGCTGGGTTCAAGTCTCGCCTCGGATACGGACTGGCTGTGTGATACTGGAGACGTCTCTGTCTATATGGTCTCTCTCTTTATATCTATCTATCCTGCATAAGCATAAACATGTGGTTCTTTATTTACAATGGTCCTATGCACACGCACATGTATGCATCCACATGCTTATGTCCATACGTGGCTGTGGACAGATATGTGTGCATGTAGGCATGTATCTCCATATATATAGAGTTCTTCAGACATATGAGGGTTCTAAAAGGACCCTCTACCTCCAGAGAAAGTATGCTTTAAGTTTCCCCATCGTGGCGTCCCCCATTGTGCTTTTGCTCTGTTGTGGGCTGACCTAAGAAAGGAAAGGGGAATTCTTTTGGAGTTTTGAGGAAGCTGCAGATGTCACATAAAGGCCAACAGACAACATAGAAAAAGTTTAGGAAGTCAGGAATGCATAAAATACATGTGTAGAATATGTATTTACTACATGGTGTAAATTTATACACATTTATAAAATTATGTAATGTCAACATAACTTAGCTTTTAATACCATAATAACTCAGACTTCTTCTCTAGTATGAAGGGAAGGCCAAAAGATTTTCCAGATTGAGAGGCTGCTGTGCCTCTGACTCCCATGATGTGGAAGGACTGGTTGAACGAATGCAAAAATATTTATTCACCTTATTAGGGGATGGATAGAGTGTTGAACCTTTTCTTAGTACATTGCAATTCTACCACTGACTAGATGCCAAAAAAAAATCTTCCTCCTCTCTTCTCCTAACAGGGAGGATTCGAATCCAAGACATTTGACACCAGGGAAAGTATTTTTGCATAGGCCACTTTTTAGGACCTTCTCTGTCTGATGTGAATTTGAGACCAGCTATTATTTATGACTGTCTCTCCCAGCCCAAGAATCCTGTGGTTTTGTTTTTGTTTTTGTTTTCAGTGTGTTTGCGGTATACCAGGGTCTTCTCCAGTTCATTGTTGGCAATCTGGGGATTGTGCCCCCTCCCCAGATCGTGTCCCCCTCCCCAGATGGGGGACCTCGTTTTGTGTTTTCCTGGGGCAGGGATGTCTGGGAGCTATTAACTCTGAGCTTGGTTCCCCTGTCTGTGTTCCAGAGGAGAGCCCAGGCTCGTCCTGTGGACTTCAAAGAGGGGATTGTTCAAAGACGCTCAGATCGTCATCCTTTTTTTTTTTTTTTTTTTAAAAAAATAGGGTTGTCACGATTTTAAAAGTGTGTGGTGATGGTTAATAGGAGGCAGCTATAAATACAGAGTCGTTAGGAGGCTGCTGGGGAAGTGGGAGAGAGGCGAAGGGGAGCGGACTTCACGTCTTGCAGTGTGCTGCCATGTTCTGCTCCATTGATGGCCAAGGGTGATCCTGGGCCTTTGCCAGGAGTCAGGGGTATCATTGGCTTGGCCATCTTTCTCCTGCAGATTTTTTTTTTTTTTTGATTTTTCAAGGCAATGAGATTAAGTGGCTTTGCCAAGGCCACATGGCTAGGTAATTATTAAGTGTCTGAGACCGGATTTGAACCCAGATTCTCCTGACTCCAAGGCCAGTGCTCTATTCACCGTGCCACCTAGTCGCCCCTCTCCTGCAGATTTTTTGACCTTTGGACTCAGTGGACGTCTCCATCATCACTGGGGCACAGCCAGGCTGAGAGGCAGCCTCGAGTAATGGAGGGAGTACCGGCCTTCTCTTCAGCTGGGAGTCAGTCAGCATTGGTGGATAGAGCACCAGTCCTGGAGTCAGGAGGACCTGAATTCAAATCTGTATTCAGACACTTACTAGCTGTGTGACCTTGAACAAGTCACTTAACCCTGATTGCCTCACCTCCAGGGCCACCTCCATTTGTCCTGGTCCATATCTGGTCACTGGACCCAGATGTCCCTGGAGGAGAAGTGAGGCTGGTGAGTTAGCACAGCCCCCCCCCCTCCAGTTCATGTAATGTCGTGACATCACCTCCCTGATATCCTGCTCTTTTTCTAGACCAAAGGTCAGACATCATCCTCATCAGCAATCAGCAAACACTGATTAAGGACCTTCTGTGTGCAGAGATGAAAATGAAATCCATTCTGCCTTTGAGGAGCAGATGTGATTTGGGGACAGTAGAAATAAATACAAACTATATACAAGGTTAATACAAAATAATAATGAATACAGCATGAAGTAAGACGCCAAGTATTTCCTGGGGTTGAAAGTCACTTCTGGCAAATATGATTTTTTGCCAAAGATGAACGGGGGCAGAGATGATAACTTCAGTATGTTTATCCCGACTCAGTCTCTCAATATCACCCCCCCCCCCCCCGTGCGGCTGTCTACTTTTAATCATTCATGAACATAAACTTAAAAGGAAACTAGTAAAACCCTCCTTTTATCTTCATTTATTTCAACACAGAATTAATTTTTAACTGCCCTGATCACCTCCGTTTCCAGACTCACCCGTGATAATAAATTAAATTTATTGAGCATGTAAACGGCAAGCCACGGGTGAGACAAGGGCCACCTTTAAAAGGTGCCCTCTGCTCTCCGAAAAAAAAAAAAACGTTTTTATTTTCCCTGAATCCAAAGTCTCTGAAAGGTTCCCTGGGGTGTCGATGGTAACACATTTCAATCCCTGGAGTCCCATAGTGGTACCAGGTAGCTCCTCTAATGGAATTTTTTTTAACTTCTCATTTGAGCACTTTCAAAAAAAAATCCACCCCAAAGTTTTCCCTTTCCATTCCAAAAACCTCTTCTTTTATGTTTTGATTTAAATTTTTATTAGTGTTTTCTGTTTTTGTAAATCTCAAAAAACAAACTGTTCTGTAGGACCCTGGGCAAGTCACTTGAAAATGATCTGTGCCTTAGTTTCCTTTCCTTTAGGATAAGGGAGTTGAAATCCATCACCACAAGGTCCCTTCTAGCTCTGTGATACCTCTGATAGTATGTATATACAATGCTCCATACCCATAGTTCCCCACCTCTGTGATGAGGGAATGGAGGTAGACTTATCCCAGGGATCTCTTAAATTTCTCCTTTGCCACTATTTTGTTTTCTGGGTGATTCAAACTCCTGAGATCCCCCCCCCCCGAGAGTTGTAAAGTGGACATTGGCTGGATTTTGGAAAACAGTGGTGGGTAGGGGGATCCAAGAAGTAGCTTAAATTATTACCCCCCCGCCTTGTAATCATTGAAATGACTAATTATATTTTGTTTGAACTTTGTTCATTTTGTTTTAATGCATTCACACACACTTTTTGTGGCTTGGGTATCTTGCTTTTCTTCAAGATCAAAAGTTCTAACCTTTTTTGTGTTTAAAAAAAACTCCTTGCTCAGTTTGGGGGAATGTCTGTGGACTCCTTTCGGGGCCACCATATGCTTGTAAAGGAAATGCTCAGATTTCAGTTAGACGGTGAAACTAAAGATGGAATGTTCTTCCTGTTCAAGATTATGAACCCCATACTAAGAACCCCATTTAGAGAGTCTGTCCGCTGTTCAGACTTTCCTCTCCTTTTTCCTTCCTTTCTTTTCCTTTCCCTTTGTTCCTCCCTCTCTTTCCCTTCCTTCCTTCCCTCCTTCCTCCCCTCCTCTCTTTCCTCCTTCCTTCCTTCCCTCCTTTCCTCCCTCCCTCCTTCCTTCCTCTCTCCCTTCTTTCCTTCTCTCCCCTTCCTCTGCCTTCTCCCTTCTCCTCCTTCCTTTCCTCTCCTCCACCCTCCCCTATCCCTGGTGAAAGACTTTACTACATAATTCCTCTGTCCTTCCCCCTCTCACCTCTCCATAGAAGAACAGGCTGATCACTTTAACACTCTTGGGGACAAATACCCCAGCCTTCCCTCCTTGTGTCACAATTTTGTTACACACTCCTGAACACCCCCCCCCCCCCACTTGCTCTCTCATCTCTGCCTAGAGAAATTGGTTAAACTCACCGATGTGGTCCATACCAATAAGGACTTCCATTTTTATGGCCTTCAAGGCTAGGATTTCCTCCCAGCATCTTGTTAGGTTGATGATGTGCAGGCACATCATCATCATCACCTCCATTTTATAAAGGGGGACATATTAGTAATTAGTATCTTACATGTGATCCTCTTCTCTACACCAACAAGGGTCTCCCCCCCCCCCCCCATTCAGACAGCCCTGTCTGGTCAGTGGCTCTGTCTTGGGCTCTCTTCTCCTTCTTTTGGCATGCTAATGTATCTAGCGCCCCCACAGGAAAGTCTCCAGGTCCCTGTGGCACCTGGGATGGGAATGCCCAAGCCTGACTTCTCCCAGCAGGCCGCCATGGCTCTTTCTCTCTCTTGTGTGTACACAGATCTGCATCTGCTTTCCATCTTCCCTGTTTCGTTCTGGCTGCAGCCTTATTTTGTTTTTGTCAAACCTACCTGGGATTGGGGACAGAGACAGATAGATGTTTGCCGAGGCCGATTTGAAAATTGCATCGTTGAAATACAGCCCATATGGGCCATTGGAAAATGGTTACTGCGGTATATAATTGCCTTGCCAATGATGCGCTTTGTCATCGAGGAGATTCCATCATGGCAGAGCTGCTCCTGCAGCCCGCCGACAGCAGCGCTGGTATGGAAAACATATGGACGTGTAAAGGCATTAAACTGTCTTTAGTTCAAGGATTAGATGACGCTCTTAGCGTATGGGTCACTACATTTTCAATAGGCAGTTCTTGGGCAGTCCACACTTGGCTGGATTGGGTAATGGCGTAAATTAGCTAAGGGCCTGATTGATTTACTGGGTGGGATGGGTGCTCTGGTCCCTGGAGGAAGTGTAGCTGCCATCAGAGAGGCTATCACAGGGACCAGCCTCGGGGTTGGGTCTTTCCATCTGCCCCAGTGTGGGGGGGGGCAGGGAGATAGCCCCCAGCCCAAGTCTACTGGGTAAGAGGGAGGCTTCCTCATGGGCTTTTGTGTTCATTTGTGTTCTTCTAGCCAGGATCTGATTTGTGTGGCTTTCTCTGGAGAGGGCCCAAGGGCAGGAGGCCCTGGGTGTGTGTTGTGTTTGTGTGTGTGTGTGTGTGTGTGTGTGTGTGTGTGTGTGTGTTAAAACCAGTGCATCATAGTGATCATTTAATGTTAGGGATGATTGTCAACTTTTTTTTCTTTTTTTACCTTTTTTGTATCATGACTCCTTTCTTTCCATCCCTAGTGAGGGATAGTGCTGGCCACTTAATAGTACCCTACTCAGTTCTTGTTGTCTGACTGAATCTCTCAGAATGTCGCTTTTAAATGCATAAAATAAAGGTATGTGAGTTTACAAAGGAAACCAATTATACTGAAAGACAGTTGTCAAAATAGTTTTTAAAATTCATTATTTCACAGACTCCAGGCAAAGGACTCCTGATTCGTACATCAAACCTCTCCATCCCTTGCCAGGACCTAAACACAAGATTTTGTATACAGTAGGGGCTTAATGGAGGAATTTGAATTCTTGGGGCCAGGGTCTTGAACTTGGTGTTTCTTCTATGTCCTTTAACTTGCAGTAGGAGGTCCCACAAACCAGTCTGGTGAAGCAGGAGGAGGTCCAGTCCTCCAGACCTGGGCTCCTGGGTTCTTTCCAGCAGCTTCATCGGGCCGATCTCCTTTCATTCTTGTTGTTTATAGGGTCAGGTTTGCTCTGGTTCCATGTCTGGGGGGATGTTTTGGGATTGGAAGAATTTTTTATGTGATTCCTGAGTGCATGAAGCTGCAGAGGGTCGGGCTGGTCTTTGTCTATAATGTTATCTATCTACATTGGTGGAGAGGAATATTGAAAAGGTGCTGGCTATGGAGGCAGGAAGGCCTGAGTTCAAGTTCTTGGATACATTCTGGCCGTCTGGTCCTGGGCAAGTCACTTAACTCCTCGGGGCCTCAGTTTCTCATTTGCAAAATGAGGAAATTGGACTAATAGCCTCTTTGACTCTTAATCTGCTATTCCCATGATCCCCTGTGAGTCAGGAGACTTGGGTTTTTCAGTCCAAGTTGTGTTGAATAAATCACTGTGTTGGGTAGAGTCACTTGGGTAAGTTATTTCATTTTCAGGAATCTTGGTTTCCGTTCTCGTAAAGAGAATTTTTGTTTGTGTTTCCTCAGCTCCTGGTGCATATTAGACACTTAATATATATTGATAATAAAGTTTGTTGTCTGATTTATGTGAAGGTGGGAGTGAGGTCCCTGCTTGCTCTATCCTCATTGGGGGATAGAGGCACCAACTCCTCCTTTTTGGGGGGCTGCCCCCGATACTAATCTATGCTTGAATGAAGCTAAATAGTCACCATTCCAAAGGCATGTGAGTTACAGAGCCTGGAGTTGGCCCCATCAGCTTTTTTCCAGTGCTAGGAGTGAATGCCAACAAGCTGAGGGTGTTGTGGGGGAAGCAGCTGGGATGTCTGGGTCTGTATGGAGGAGAGAGAGGAGAGAGAGAGAGAGAGAGAGAGAGAGAGAGAGAGACAGACAGACACAGACACAGACACAGAGACGAGAGAGACAGAAACAGGAAGAATCCCATGGTAGCAGCAGCTCCAGCTCTGTTACCTTGGCTTTTCTTCTCTGAGACTGAACATCCCCACCTGTAAAATGGGAGTGAAGAATATTTTCACAACTTAATCAGAAGTTGTTTCTAAATCTGTATTGTGCCAAGGGAATTTCAGCTATTATTATAGTTGTCATCATCATTATTATTATTATTATTGTCATCATTATAATTGTCATCATCATAGTTTGAAAGGAAGTTTTGGGTTTTCTTTGCTGTGCCCAAAAGGAACATTTAGTGTAGAGACTTCAATCTCCAGCCTAGGAGGAAGCTGCCAAGTCGGCAGACATAATTTGGTTTGTTTTGGATTTTTTTCTCCTATTGGAGCATCAATGATACCAGTGTCTCAGAACCTGCTGGTCCAGATTCATAGAGGGAAATTACTTGTTCTTTTTGAGCTGGAGTTCTTACTGGATCCTGTGCTGGACCAGGTGTGTTTGGCATAATCACAGGACAGTGCCTGATATACAGTAAGTGCTTAATAAAGGCTTACTGCTCCATATTGAAGGTGCTCAATAGATGTTGGTTGCCTGGGCATCTTGCATGCTGGAAGCACCTATTTTTCTCTTATATCAGCTTTCTCTCTCCCCTCTCCTATCTTAGAGTAATAGTAGAATTGACAGGCCATATGAGTCCAGCATGAGTATAAACATTTATTAAGCACCTGCTGTTTACCAGACACATTGCTACAGGCTTGGTTATCTTATTTGATTCACTTGTGGTATAAAGGATATGGGACAGTGCACCTAGAATCTGGAAGACTTGGGTTTATTTCTCTTTCTTAATCTTTTTTTTAATCATTGCAAGGCATGGGGGGGGGTGTTAAGTGACTAGCCCAAGGTCCCACAGCTAGTATGTATCTGAGGCTGGATTTGAACTCAGGTACTATGACTGCAGGGCCGATGCTCTGGCCACTGCACCAACTAGCTGCCCCTCTCTCAAACTTTGAGCAAGGGGGCGGCTAGGTGGCACAGTGGACAGAGCACTGGCCCTGGAGTCGGGAGGCCCAGGTTTCAAATCTGGCCTCAGACACTTAATAATTACCTAGCTGTGTGGCCTTGGGCAAGCCATTTAATCCCATTGTCTTGCAACAACAACAACAAACTTTGAGCAAGTTGCTTGACCTCTCAGTGCCTCAGTTTCCTCATCTGTAGGGCATTGGACTAGATGGCCTTTCGGATGGGCTTTCTTAATTCTAAATCTATAAAAATGAGTCAGTTCTCCTTGTACCTCAGTTTTTTTTTTCTTTTTTTTAAAAGGGGAGATAAAAATTAAGGCATATACACTCTGTCAAAAGTAAATATGACATCTCTAAATGGGAGTCATTATCCTCATTGTTTTTCAGTTCTGAAGGTACATCTAGTAGGGGGATCCCATTTTCATCCTTACAGAAATTGACTTGATCTAGAATCAACCCCATTTGAACTCCCTGGGGCCTGGGGGAGACCCCATCCCTCCCTGGCTTGGATCCATTTTGTTCAGGTCTCTTGCTCTCCCATGCATCCATCCTTTCCCAAAGACTTTTCTGCATTAGGCACCTTCACATAATCCCCCTGGCCCACAGTTAGGACATCATCATCCATCCCTCCCTTTTGGCCATCCATCGCAGGGCCTTTTCCCTGTTTGGAGTACTTCGACTAGACATAGAAAGAGGATGAGACTGGAGGGAGTCATTTATCAGCAGCTGCTGCTGCTGAAACAGTCTGGCAGACAGTAGACAGGGTTTTAGCCTAATTTACTTGGGGAAATTTGGGGTTTTGGGGATTTCCATTAGCCTGGCTCTCTGGGTCCTGGTGGGTCTAGGGGTCTATTTCACTAAGTCGACTTTTTGGTAGCCAAACTGGACTATTGACATGGGGGGGAGGCTCAGGTTCAGCTTCAGATTCCTTTTTTCCGGGGGGGGGGGCTCCAAGGGTCTTGCAATTGACCTTGAGTGATGAGCCAGAGATGAGCAAGCCCTTGGGTACCAGATTTGAGGGCAGATGTAATGCACCCATTCAACGCCTGCACCTTAGCCCAGTGCAGCTCCCAACCCCAGCCCAGTGCAGTCCTCAGCCCCAGCTGGCTCTCCCAGGCAGCCAGTGGATGGGATGAAAAGGCCATCCCTGAAGACTCTCCAGCGAGCGAGATCATCTTAGTGATATTGGAAGGATTTAATAAGAACGGAGTGCGGCGACAGTCAATGGGATTGGCGGCTCCCTCGGTTAATACTGGTGAAACCCCCAGATGGAAGCAGCCACAATGAATTCAGAAGGTTGCAGCCGGGATACCATTCAGAGCTAGCTTGCAGAGGAAAAAAATGCAGAGGTTGGGGTGGGGGCCCAACTGGAGCTTGCAAAATCCTCTTGGCTTGGAAAGGCATCTTTGGGTGATTAAAGGGGGCAGGAAGGAAAGGATCGAATTGCTTTTCTAAACTGGATGGCTAGCTGGGAAGCAAGGAGCTGAATGGAGAAAAAGGCTTTTCTCTGGGGGTGCAGTTTATGGCCAGGAGCTCTTTGAAAGAAAGAAAAATCACCGAATGGAGACATGAATGAGCTGGGTTGGAGCCTCAGGACTGCCCAGGGAGAGTCCTGACTTCTCTGGCCTTTGGGGGGAGGGGGAAAGGAGCTGGAAACTGAGGCTGGAAGGCATCTTTCCTGGTCTATATTCTCTGAGGAGGCTTCAGATGCTTGGGGGAAGAGGGGGGCCCCTTGGAGAAGGATCCAGGAGGGGATGGGCCGGGGTTCATGCTCAACCTGGACCTGAAGGGCTGGGGATGAGGGTGAGGAGCTTTCCCTGGGAAGGTTCAAGGACCCAGCTCCCTCCTTTTCCAGAAGATTGAATGAAAAAGTCTTTTTGGAGGCTGATTATGTTCTGGAGTCTGGGGATGCTAGTATTTAAAGAAATAAAATAGAGGCAGATTCTAAATAAATATTAAATTAATGAATGAATGAAGGAAGGAAGGAAATAGAATAGAGGCAGACTCTAAATAAATATTAAACAAATAAATAAAGGAAATAAAATAGAGGCAGACTCTAAATACAGATGGAGCTTACACTTGGGAGGGAGTAGGGGCTGTTCTGGAGACACTGAAGGATGAGGGGGAGAGTAAGGGAATGGAGAAAAGGCCTAATGAGTGGAAGAACCCCAGTCCAGGGAAGCTCAGTGACTGGCCCAGCCCTCCCAGGGAGGAAGCATTAGGTGGAGGATCCAGAGAACTGGAAGAAGCTGAGCATGGACTCACCCTCACCCAGACAAGTGTGACCTGATTTCTCTCCAGGGACTGATGAGCCCCCACTCCTTGGCGCAGCCAGGCTGCAAGTTCTCCAGGGTCCAGAAACTTTGTCCTATTTCAGTTCAGAGGTCTTGAGAGCTGGGAGGAGGAGCCAGGGCTCTTGCTAATGTCCAGAATCACCACTTCACCTTGCATGAAAGGGGAAGGGATTTAAAACTTTTTTAAAAAATTAGATTTTGGGGCAGCTAGGTGGCGCAGTGGATAAAGCACTGGCCCTGGGGTCAGGAGTACCTGGGTTCAAATCCGGTCTCAGACATTTAATAATTACCTAGCCGTGTGGCCTTGGGCAAGCCACTTTAACCCCATTTGCCTTGCAAAAAAAAAAAAAAAAACAACTAAAAATTAGATTTTGTGTTACAAATTTAGAAATGGAACTGAGATGATATCACTTGTCTTGTAGGTGAAGCACCTTTTAATTGTTTTGGAGAAAAAAAAACTATTTGCCCAAGGTCATACAGCTAGAGTTGGGATTTGAACCCAGTGTCATGGTCAGAGCTGCTCTTTCCACCCAGTGACTACATGGGGAAGGGTGTGTGTGTGGGGTGGGGTGAGTTTGTTGGCTAAACTTCTGGTGATGAGAGGGGAGAATGTAGCTCATCCACTTACTGCCTCAGTTTTCCCACCTGTAAAATGAAGGGTTGGACTGCCATTCTGTGCAGTTCCTTCTAGTTCCAGGTTTCTGATTTTTTGTAATTATGCTGGTTAGAAGGAAATAAAAAAAGGAAGGAGAAATTTCCCTCCTCTTAACCA
Source organism: Macrotis lagotis (assembly GCF_037893015.1). Taxonomy (NCBI): domain Eukaryota; kingdom Metazoa; phylum Chordata; class Mammalia; order Peramelemorphia; family Peramelidae; genus Macrotis; species Macrotis lagotis. The sequence goes on along the minus strand of NC_133662.1, from coordinate 250,309,876 downwards.
CATTTTGATGGGAAGTGTTGGGAAAAATGGTTCTTGGTGGAGGAAGGTGGAGAGAGATGGAGAAAGCTCCCCCTCCCAGGCTCCAGCCCCTTCTTTGACACTGCTTTGGTGTGGTTGAGGGGTTGGGTTTCAGTCCTGTGATTTCCTCCCCCTGTAACCTTTTTCCTTGACTAATGCTTTGTTTAAAAACAAACCCCCTGGTATTCTCAAACAAACCATCTCCCAGCTCTCCTGACGCAGTGCTCAGATAAAATCTTGGGGAGGGGCTGGGCTACCTGGCAATGAAGGCTGCCTTAGCCTGGGGGAGGGAAGGGTCCCTAAGTCCTGGGGCTGGGGAATCAACATTTGCAAAGAGGAGACACGTGGCTTCTAAGTCCGGCCTTACAAACCCCAGCCCAGCAGGAGCCTCTTTACCAGCTCTGAGGCCTGGTCCTCAAGCCCAGGCTGGCCTGCCTGAGGGGGAGGGAGACTCCGGCTGGGTCTGCCCCCCTGGGGGTCAGCCATCCACACTGGGGTTATGGAGAAATTTGTCTTAAATTACCTCTCTCTCTCTCTCTCTCTCTCTCTCTCTCTCTCTCTCTCTCTCTCTGAAGCTGTCTTTCTCTCTATCTCTGTCTCCCTCTCTTAAACTCTCTCTGAATCTGTCTCTCTCTCTGTCATTCTGAATCTCTGTCTGTCTCCATTTCTCAGTCTCTCCCTCTCCCCTCCCGTATCTATTAACTCCTTCAGTCCCCTGATTTTCAAGTAGAGGACCAGAGGTCTGGGCAGTCTAAGTCACCCAACAAGTTCAGTTAAGGAGCAGAGCTGAGCCCAAATCCGGTGAAGGGGGCCCCCTCCCCATTATTACATGCCCAGCCTTCCTGGCAGCCTCTTTGCAGGGGGGGGGGGTCAGTGCCATGAATCTGTGAGCCTGATTTTAACTGGGTTTACATTCATCCTCAGACCCCTAGATTCAACGTCTACCCTGACCACCATCTTAGTGGGTGATCATGGCAGATCTACCCAACCTCTCAGGACCCCCTGCTGATCACGTGCTCTGCAAGGGTTTTTTTAAGTGTCCACTCTAGGTCGAGAGAGAGAGAGAGAGAGAGAGAGAGAGAGAGAGAGAGAGAGAGAGAGAGAGAGAACGAACGAGAAGGAACACGAGAACAAAAAGTCCCTGCCCTCTGGGTGCTTATATCCTCTCCCGAGAAGCCACATGTCCATAAATGACAGTATGTGTAATACAGATGGCATTCACATGATGTTATAGATAGAAATATACTATGCATGAATATAGTGTGTAATTTATACATGTCATGTGTATTATATACTGTATAACACGTTATATAATATAAAATGTGTATGTATGTGCACATGTGGGTGTGCATACATCCAGGTACATGCAGGTCTATAAGCATGTGTGTAGATGTGTATTTATGTCTGTATATTTGTGTATGTTCACGCATGTGTGCGCACACACACACCCCCCTGTATGAGTTTGAGAGAATGGCCCCCGCTATGCTCCTCCTCCTCCATCTTAGTGACCTCCCTCGGGCGCCCCCCTCCTGCTTTATCCTGCTCCTCTCTTGTTCACACCTCCTTGTTTGCATTTGACTGTGACCTCCTAGAGGGCAGGGACTGGTGCTGTTTTGGTTCCTTACAACAGACCTCAGCTTCTAGTAGGTGCTTTAAAAAAAACTAGTTGATGGAATTTCTCTGATGAAACTGAGGTTAATAGATACATAGAGAAGGGGAGAGAAGAAAACAGACGTTGAGAGAGAGAGAGAGAGAGAGAGAGAGATTAACAGATATAGAGAAGAGAGGGAGGAAGAATGAAAAAAGATGTCAATTTCTCAAATATTTGCACACTTTAGTGAAATTGTAACTTTTTAAATCTATTTAAACTTTTTTCAATCTACCCTTGGACCCACTTTGGCATTTTATCCACACGAGAAGCCGGTGGGGCTATTTTGCATCCTGCTGGCCTGACTGCCCATCACGTTCTGTTCCCATCTCAGAAGATAACAGTTTGAGTTTGTTCCCGAAAGAAAACATTTTGTCTTTTCCCACAAGGTCAAACCCCAGATTCAAGCCCCAGCACATCCTTGTTATTTCACTTTGAATTCTGGGGTCCTCTACCCACCTCCCCCAGCCCCTCTCCAGAAACACAGGGCTTGGGGTGGGGGCTCATTCTGGCTTTCCAAGGGCAGATGGAACAGGAGTTGTCCTTTACTGTATTCAATTACTGTAAATCTCACAGTGATTGGAGAGGCAGGGCTGTTTACCTAACTTTGAGTTAAATCCATCTACTGTTGGCCTGTTCATCTGGGCTCCCAGTCCCCTCTATCTGAGCTCCCAGTCCCTTCCATCTGGGCCGGCTTGCCATCCAGGGCAGGCAGGAAAGGGCAGAAGTCTCCTAATAGTTTTGAAAGGTGTCTCAGGACAGTTTTCCAGCCTTGGCAGTTGGAACTGTCATCAACAAATTAGTCTTGTCATTTTTGCCTGGTGATCGCTGGCTGAACGTGGCACTGAGCCAGAGGAAATCTTCATCTCGAACTGGTTCCTAATAATCAAAAATGGGTTTCTCCATGGAGAGGAAGCAGCCTGACTCGGGACCCTTGAGGTGCCCTACCTGGCTGGCCTGAGCCCCATCGGAGATCGGGTTTCTCCTGGGTCCTGACTTTTTTTTTTTTTGACTGTCATCACGGAGCAACATTAGGTTCTCAGTGAGAGAATCATTAGATTTATTAAGGAAAGAGATTGCTTCCCTTGGGTACTGGAAGTGGATCATGAGGAAGGGATCAAGCCCTGCCTGCCAGCCCCCTGGGGAAACTGCTTTTCTTCCCATGACTCCCAAGTAGCAGTGGTGAATAATTAGATGGCAGAAGCAAGACCCTGGTCCCCAGGTCTCCTTGGCAGACTGTGCCAGTGGTCCCCAGGGGTCCAGAGCTTCTGAGATCCCCCCCTCCTAGATCTGGGTCAACTCTAGGACCAGGGAAGACTCAAACCATAGGCTGGAATGGAGTTCCATTTTCCAATTGGAATCCCTTTTGTTACATATAAAAGACTGGTTAAATAAATATTCTTGAGCACGCAAAGGTGCAGAAATCCAATGCCACTTTGTGGGGTTATCTTCCCAGTAACCAGCCCAGAGACTGGGGTGGAGGTTTGGGGTCCTTCCTCTTGGCTCTTTTTGCTCCTTCCCAGATTATTTTCAGAGATGGCCCAAGTAAAGAACCTATTGTTTGACCTTTCAATGCAGGTTGGGTCGGGGCCAGGGCATCTTTTGCTAGCTTGTGTCTTTTTATAGCTATGGTTCCCATGATTGTGGGCAGACTGTAGGAGTTTAATAAATGTCTATGACTAGAGGCTAGCAAGTTTGCACTGATGGTTTTCCTGCCTTTGTCCCTCACCTTGTGGCTTCCTGTGTATTCTGGGAGGTTGCAAAATGATCTCCCTCCTTTGTGGGAAGATAACACAGTTTTGTCCCTGAATAAGCTACACAAGACTAATGATGAGTAATATTGCTAGTGAATATTCATTTAGTGCTTTTCTTTTTTTTGGAGGTCTTTAGACTGCCTGCCTTTATATTTAAAAAAAATTTTTGTTGGGGGGGAGTGAGGGTCCTCCCTCACTTAATTTTTAATCTTTGATTTATTATTGATAATCTTTGATATTATTGATTAAATGAGGTGGTGGTGGGGTGAACTGGGCTTCAGGGAATGGGGGATCCAATCTAGTGTCATATTTCTTTCACCTTCATTATCTTCATTTGTAAAACATTTAACCCCATTTGCCTCAGTTTCCTCATCTGTTAAATGAGCTGGAGAAGGAAATGGCAAATCTCTCCACTATCTTTGCTAAGAAAACCCCCAAATAGGGTCACAAAGAGTCAGATGAGCTTAAAAAGACGATTGTACCTGTGTCCCTGGATTGTGAGCATCAAATGAAATTTGTAAAAGTGCTTTGCAAATTTTGAAGTGTTCTATAAATGCTATCTCTATGATGTATAGAATATCTCCTTTAGATTGGAAGCTCATTGAGGACAGGGACTTATCCCTTTTGGACATACATAATATCTCACCTCTTAATATCATTTGGCCCCTTAATAAACACTTCCCCTTACCCCTACCCCCATTCCTGAATTCAATCATCACTTTTCTTTTCTTTCTTTTTTAAATCTATTTATTTTCTTTTTTTTTCCGTCACTTTTCTTGGCTGCAAGATGGTGGTAATAATCCTTGCAATTCTTACCTAAGGGGGCTTTTGTGAGGCTTAAATGAAATAACATGTGTATAAGGTGTTCTTCGACTTTAGAGCTCTTTATAAATAAATGTCAGCCTTTGTTATTATCATCCTTGTGCCTTTGAATAGGCCTTGAAATACGTACACAAAGTGAATTCTTACTGTCTCCCTCTCTTCTAGCTGACTATGTATGGGTAATTAGTTGGAAATGACATTAACCTGAGCTTAATTGTGATTTTACATAGTAACAACATACCAGCTGTTCAACATACTTCCTTGGTGCTGGGACTTAATTATTTTTTGGCGATCTTTTAAGATATGTGTTCTTTTTTATTTTTTTAAATTTCCTCCTGCTGTATTTTCCCTCTTGCTGCAGTTAGGATCATGGTCCTCGCCACTGCTGTCTGTGGGGCTGATGGTTTTTCCTTTGACTCATTTGATCCCAAAGATGTGAAATATCTACTCTTTGGTTATTCTGTTCCTGAGAAAAGAGGCCATAGGATGATAAGTCCCTGGGATGGATGTGGGTGCGTGGGTCCTCCTTTCCCAGGCCTTAACCTAAGTCTACAGTTGGGAATTTTTGGATGGTCTCAAGAACCTGTCAGAAGAAGGAACTCACCATACCAAGTGAACCAGCTGAAGGGGGGAGTTAATTACTGAACAGTGATTGCTGGGTTATAACCAATTATTGGATCATTAAATGTTTATTACCTTTTTATATGCTCCATTCCCTCATAAGGGCAGTTTCTTTCTTATGCCATTAAAACAGAAATGGGGTTTGATACAAGGGGGAAAAAAGAAATCTTAATCTTTTCGTCACTTGGAAATTAAAGATGAAGAAGCTGTGAAACAGGTCTGATGGGATCTGACAGCTGAATTACCTGTTTTCATTTGGTTTGTTGAATTGGTAATTAGTGAGACATTTGGGGTTGAGTGTAGGAAATGATAAGGTTTGGGTTCTAAGATGCAAGGTCTTCAGCCCTGGGGGCAGATGGGACCTGAAAGAAGTTATAGAGAGGAAAAGCAGCTTGGGGACTCCCTGAATGGTGTCACAGGCCAGAGGGTCCCCCTGATTAACATCCTCCAGCAGCCATGTCTCTGTCCTATTTCGGAGTACCCACAGTCAAAATTTTTTTTAAATCTTTGATTTATTATTGATAATTTTTGATATTATTGATTAAATATTTGCTTTGATTTTATTGTTTTTCAGTTAAATATTTTCTTTCCTCTTCCCCACCCTCATTTAAAAGGAAAAAAATAAAAAGCATAATGCTTGTAACAAATAGACCTAGTTATGTAAAACAAACTCTTGTACCCGTCCTGTCCAAAGATGAGTGTCTCATTCTGTATTTTGAGTCTCTCCCTCCTAGGTCAGTAGCCCATAGACATCTGTGGGTCTGTGGATGCTGGGGAAGTCCCTCCCCCCACTTCCCTTTTATCCTTGGGTTCAGAGCAGCTTGGGGAGGGAGCCTGCTCATCTTAATGAACATTCTAGGGACAGTGAGGCAGGAAAGGGGACAGGTGGCGAGATTCTTGGGTTGTGGCTACAAAGCTTCAGCAAGAGGTCTTGGAATTCAGTCATCCTGAGCTTTTCATTTGGCAGAGAAGAAAATGGGGGGGCACAAGGCAGCTTTGCCAGTATGTTGCCCTGGCTAGATTGTAGTATGGGGGATTGGAAGAAGACAGAGTTTCTGACCTTGAAGAACTCTTTCTATCTAATCGACCTTGTTCAGGACTGAGAAAGAAAAATGTCTCAAAACCTGTCTCACACACCATTATATTCATTTCTAGCTGTGTGAGATCCTGGACAAATCACTTGACTTTTCTCTGCCTTAGTTTCCTCATCTGTAAAATGGGGCTAATAATAGCCACAGGGATGTTATTTTTGTTTTCCTTTAAAAATAGCATTTATATATCCCTTTAAGGTCTTATTTGACCCTCACAACTGTCCCATTATGAGATTAGAATGAGAATTAATATATAAAATATTTTTGTACCTTACATAAAAATGTAAGTTATTATTAATTAATCAGAGTCCATCTAGTCCAATCCCCTTCTGTCACAGAAGAGGAGAATGAGTTCTAGAAAGATTAATGGATATCCCATGCCCTTATTAGGTGTTGGGTAATTTATTTCAGTGGGGAGATATATAGGATAGTCCGTGGCGACAGTGCCATGGGGCAGGTAGAGGCATTCCATGGAGTCTTAGGAAGTGCCACTTCTGACACCTGCTGGCCCTATGAGACTGGACACTTGTCAGACCTAAACCTCTCAGGGACCCCAGCAAAGACTCCTATTTAGGAGGTGGGCAACAGGAGAGGGGATTTTGAGAGTGGGTCTTGCCTCTGTTTCACCTTTTCTCCACCTTCTGCTCCCCAACTGGTATGAATCATCAACCATTTGTAGTTTTGTCAGTATGTTGCTTAGCTAGATTATGGTATGGGGAAATTCTTGGAAGAAGTCCCTGTTGCTGTCCTTGAAGAGCTCATTCTATCTCACCGGTAGATTCCTACATGGAACCAAATAGTTTTGGAATGAAGTGATGTGACTGTCTTTGTATTAAAAGAAGAGCTGGCCCAGTTAGCACATAGAGCAGTGGTCTTGGAATCTGGAAGACCTGAATTTGAATCCTGCCCCAGTCACTTACTCTGTGTAACCCTGGGCAAGTCACTTAACTTGTGTATGATGAAGCTGCTCGGAATTGATGGTTGCTAATGCCTCTTCCAGCCCCATCTGTAAACAATAGATTCTCAGATGTTCTGTAGTCTTCTGGGAGGGCTTCCCTAGGAGTTGAGTGGGACTTTAAAGTGAGTTTTGGGGTGCTTGTAAGGGAATAGGCACCTCAGAGGAGGTGGAGGATGCATAGTGGGGGGGTAATAGAATTTTGTTTGGGGTGTGTGAATTCCATTCTGTAAGTAGTAGTGAGTCAGCACAGATTCTTGAAGAGGGAGTTAGATCACTGGGAGGATCTTGTTAAATCTTGACCTTCTCAGCTGCCCCCAAGGCCATATCCAGGGAGGTAGGGAAATACAGACAATGGGAGGAGAATTAAATGGTTTTAGAGGACATTTTAGATCTGGGTCTTCAGGTGAGCCTCAGTTTCCTCTTCTGTAAAATTGAGTTAGACTGACCATCTTCTGAAGTCCTTCCCAACTCAGATCTGTGATCTCAAGGGTCATCCTCCCAGCCTTGGTCAAGGATTGGGGAGGGGGAGAGACAGACAGAGAAGAGAAAGACAGGAAGGAAGGGGGGGAGGAGAAGAGAGGACATTTTCTCCTTGTGGGGTAAATAAACCAAGTCAGAGCTTGTCAGGAAGAGTTTGGGGGCAACTTGGACCTCTCCCCCAACAGCCAGTGATCGCTCCCATCTCGCCCTGTACAAAGCTGGCAACTTGTAGCCTTGAATGTCAGTGTGACTCTTGGGGAGAAGCCCCAACCCCCCCCTTTTTTTTTAGTTTTTGCAAGGCAATGGGATTAAGTGGCTTGCCCAAGGCCAAGCAGTTAGGTAATTGTTAAGTTTCTGAGTTCAGATTTGAACTCAGGTCCTCCTGACTCCAAGGCCAGTGCTCTATCCACTGTACCACCTAGCAGCCCCATCCCCAACCCTTTCATCCTGAGCCCTTACACCCCCTTCTGGTCTGGGGGGGCAGGCTGCTGGACCCCCAGGCCTTGGTTCACCTAAAGGCCCAGGAAGCTTGGATCCCTTTGAGATGGATGACAGATGTTCAGTGTGGCTGGCTTCTCTTGGATCATCTCCTCACCCAATGATAGCCAGGTAATTGTGAGACCAAGCTTGTGGTTTTCCACTGTAGGCAAGTCTATACCAACTCCCTTTAGGAAAAGTCTTGTTATGGGGCTACAGATGTAGCAGGAACAATATCCTGAGGTTTTTAGGTTCTGGCTTCAAATCCTACCTCTGCTGGATTAAAAAAATTTTTCTCCTTAAATTTTATAAAAATCTTTAAAGAAAACACAAGCATTTTCTTATATTCCTTATCTCTGTTGAGCACTCCTTTGTATCAAAGAAAAGAATAAGCAAAACCAGATAAAGCAACTACTATGTAAAATTCTTAAGCACTCCTTTGTATCAAAGAAAAGAATAAGCAAAACCAGATAAAGCAACTACTATGTAAAATTCTTAACCTGTGGCCTCCCCTACTCCCTTTTCTGAAAAGTACAAAATGTATTTTTGCAGTGGCCAAGGTGGGTCATTACATTGCAGATACTTTTACAGTATTTTAGTGCAGTTTAATTTTCATTTCTGATGTTATTGGGAATGTTGACTTCTTGGTTCTCTTTTCTTTGCTGTCACATCATACAAGTCTTCCATTTTTGTCAATTCTTATCATGCCATAATGTTCAATTACATTCACAAACCACAGATTTTTGAGTAGTCTCCAGTAGACGGCACCCACTTATATTTCCAGGTCTTAGCTAACACCAAGAGTCTTCCTGTGAGTATGTTAGTACTGATGGTTCATTTCCCTCTGACTTGGAGCTCCTTTGGGGTATATGGGTCCAGGTCATGGCTTATTGCTAACAAAGAATGCTACAATGAATATTTTGGTGTGAGACTTTTTTTTTTCCCCTGTCTCTGACCTTCTTGGAGAACAGGGAGTCCCAAAAGGCTCAGTGTCATGTTGAGCTATTAAAGCTTTTCAATTTATTTTTTAAAACTATTAAAGCTTGAAACTCTTTTAAGTCTTTTAGGACACCAAAGACTTAATGTGTTCTAGAGTGGAATTACTGGCCCAAAGAATATGGACAGTGGAATGACTTTAATCACATAATTTTTAATTGTTTTTCAAAATGGTTGAACCAAGGCACAGCTCCACTAATAATGTATTAGGGCATCTTTCTTCCCATAATCCTACTTGTGAGAATTAAAGACAAGTGACACACTCTCTCTCTCTCTCTCTCTCTCTCTATGTGTATGTGTGTATGTGTGTGTGTGTGTGTGTGTATATACACACACTTAATAGATCTAAATTAGATTTGACAGAGGGAGGACCCAGGAGGAAAACCTCCTATGTCAATGAAGAATAGCCACAGTGATCAATTTGTAGTCTTAAAGAGGGGCTATGTGAGGTTAAGTGACTTAGTGTTGCAGAACCTAGAGGTATTTGAGGCAGGACTTGAACCCAGGTCTTTTTATTCTGAGACCAGATCTTTCCCTAGCATTTCATGCCCTCTCTTGCTGAACAAGCCTAAAAGTATGATATAAATCTGATTTATTATAGCCAATTTCATGATTGTTAAATGAACTTATTTTATTAACAATTATCAATGCTATAATAACCAATATTATGAAATATTAATGACCATTAACACTGTACTAAGAATAATTAATACTGTCAAATATCATAATTATTATTAACACTATAGTTATGTTCATCTAATCTTTTTTAATCTTTTCTGATAAGGTTCATATAGAAATAGTCCCAGGACAAGTTTCTTCCCCTGCTTTTATTCTTTTATATTTAATGTTGTCTAGGTTATGGCGCAGGGAGATGAAATAACAACTTTTTATAGTTGAATCAAAGTATTCAGTAGCAAGTTCCTTCTCTATAGAATTCCAGCTGCAGTAGCAAGGGGTTGATGGCAGAAGTGTGGATGGACCTCCTGCTGGCCCCATGTGATTTTGTTAGTCATATTAGCTTACTGTTATCTTCACTGTTCTTCTTACTGCCATTACTGAGGTCCCCAAAGTTCCTAATTAATTAGAAATGAGGCTCACCCCAAATTGAACTTTATAAAAGCAAAGCAAAAGGTTTGTTTCTCTCCCTCCTTCCACTTTTACTTGTTGTTGGGCTCACACATCCAGGTGAGGAAGACACCTGGAAAGTTTCTCTTCAGCTTCTTTGAAAGGACTTGTACCTCTGGAATAATAGAATCTCACATCACTGGGGTGGGCTTAGGCCTGGCCTCATTAGGGAGCCAAAGCTTGACCAGAGACTCCTGGAGAATGGAAGAAGGTTGGCCATGATTAGAGTTGGGAAGACCTGAGTTCTAATTCTGTCTTAGGAACACTCTGAGAGAGATCTGAGTGTATTTCTTCCTCTATAAAAGGAGGGGGGGTTGCTTTCAATAGCCTCTAAGGTCTTTTCTCCTCTCCCCCATCCATGATGGGGGTTATATCTGTGGGTATTGGGGGTAGTGCTTTTCCCCATGAGTTTTTTGGTTTTGTTTTGATAGACAATAATGAAAGCTCACATGGGTTGCTCAGAGAATACTTTATTTTACACAAAAATGAAAATCAATACATTTTGATTTCACATTGACTAAATTTTTCCCTGTCTCCTTCTGCCTTCCCCTCCCAGAGAGTCATGTCAAATAATAATCGTTTTTTTTAATGATAAAAGAAGAGGGAAAAAAAAACCAAGACTTAACTGATAAATCAAAAATATCTAAGGAAAGCATCCAAAAGTACATGCAACTATTTGTCCTTGAAATCTGAATCTCCCCAGATCCTTAGTTAATAATCATCATTTGTCTCCCTTGTGAACCTCCCACCTTCACAGAGGAACAAAGAATTTTCTTGACAGCAGTCCAATGAAGTCACTCAGGCAGGTAATACTATTATGTAAAATATTATGATGTCCATTTTACAGATGAAGAGATTGAGGCAGTGGGAAGGGGAGTGAGTGATGTATCTACCTGAGACCATTCAGCCAATCAGTGGCCAAAGGACAGCCTCTGCCTCTGTATTTTGGGTCAGGGCTCCATCCACTGGAGAGAGCACATCATTCTTTGGTATCCTTGGTGGTTCTGGTCTTATCTCCACCCAGAGACTGTCAACTCCTGGACCCGGTGGGGTAGGGGTAGTGGTGGGGATTGTGTCTTTAGAGCATCTGTTGGCCCCAGGCAAGACTTAAAAATGCTCCTCTACCTCACCCAGTGTGTAGTTCTCCACTGGGAGGCCTTGAGGCATCTCTGCAAAGTAGACAGCTTGACCTAACACAAAATAAATAAGCCACTTGCCCCAGAGAATGGAATGTTCTGATATTTAAAATATGTGCATTCATAAAACCCTTTCCCTTGTTATATTCTCCTGGAAGAGCATCATAGGTTTTGGAGAGGGAACCAGTGTTTGAATCTTGACCTTGTCATACATCCTGTTTGTCTGGCCTTTGGGGGCCTCAGTTTCCCCATATGTCAGAAAAAGTTGGTTGAGATAACTTTGACCTGTAACCTTGTGACTCCTTGTAGACTGCTTTTGCCCAGTTCCCCATTTGGGGGTATCTGATCATTTATACCTAATACATGTCCTGGAATCTCACTGAACTGGACCCATTCTTTGCTCAGGGTGGACCTGTTGGCTCCTCTGATGTAGCCTGTGTCAAAGTCACTTGGGCTCCCCAGAAAAACCAGTTCTTTTCCCCCCTCCTTGCACCTACCCCTAACTCTCAGCAAACTCCAATTACTTTTTATTAACTCTAGGATGAAATAATTGATGATTTCTAAGGTCTTTTCTGGTTCTTTGGAAGTTTGGGAATTGGGGGAGAGATTATAGAGAAGGAAAAGCCAATAGTTCCAGAATTATAAAGATCATTTGATGGTCCCGCCCCATTTCTTTTATTTTTTTAATTTTTAAAATTTTTTTGTTTTTGCAAGGCAATGGGGTTAAGTGGCTTGCCCAAGGTCACACAGCTAGGCAATTATTAAGTGTCTGAGGCCGAATTTGAACTAAGGTCTTCCTGACTCCAGGGCTGGTGTTCTGTCCACTGTGCCACCTAGCTGCCCCCATTCCTTTTAACTTTACATTTCAACTGGGAAAATAGCCCAAGTGGAGGGTTTCCTTTTCTTTTTTTAATTGACCATTGTTTTTGTAATGACATTGGCTCTCTTTACAAGTCCAGCCTCCCCAAAGAAGACTGCCAATCAAACCTGTCATCCCTTTCACATTCAATCAGATTCCATTTTTTGGTCTTATCAAACATTTCTATAGGTATGACTAGACAGTATGACTTTTCTGGCCATCAGGTGACTCAAGAGTTATGAAGAAGCTAAAAAAGAAAAAAAAAATCTTAACCTTTAGAAATCTCTCAAGGATTATATTTCCTCCAGATTTTATTCCCCTTTTTCTGCCCATCTCCCCCATATTACATTTATTTATATGGGTCAGTAGTGAATGATGAACCACAGGGAACAATGAACCACAGCAATACAGATTATAGACCATTTAAAAACTCTGGGACTGAGGTTAGCCAGTGTTAGAAGGGGAGGAGGCCACAACCCATCCCCAATGGTTTCGGAAATAAAATATGATATACAGAATTCCTCCGTGGCTTTAGTAACCAGAGGAGCTTGCTAGTGTTTGCCTTTGATCCCTAATTTGCATCCTAGGGAGCTCTCTCTGGAGTTGTCTTCCTCATCTCAAAAGTTAGAGTATGGTGGGTGGCCATTAATTGAGTCACGAATCTGGTATCAGTGAAATGATAGTCTAGGCTACAAAATCATAATTTAGCTAGTCTGTATCTTGTATATGCATAGTTTATTTTCAGGTTGTGATCCCCATTAGATTGTGAGCTCCCCAAAAGCAGGAACAGTCGTTTTGATTTATATCTCTCTGGTGCTTAAAAATTTGTTGACTTGATTTTATTCTCAGTCCTGATCTGTCTCTTTCATATGATTCTACTTTTTTCAAGCCTATGAACAGAAGTATAGAACGTTCCCACCCATGAGTGATGTTTCCATCATTGACTCTCCAAAGTGACACACCTAGGGTTTTGATCTTTTTATTGAAGTCTGAGCAGGTCCTTAAGGTTATAAAGATGACTTGGAAATAGTCATCTTGGAAGGACTCAGTGTCCCTGAAGAAGGTGCCTTCTGTCTCCATCTCCATCTTTTCTGAGATTATCCTCCTGAATTTCGATACCATCCTGATCTGGTTTCCATATCCAAAACATTGGTGGAGGAGTTTTGTCTTTCAGGATTAAACACTTCCTCCTGACCCTGTTCTGAAATGTTCTTCAGACTTTGCTTGGCATCAGTCTTTTACCTCTGAGAAAAAAAAAAAACTACCACTTTTGAGAGGATACGGGTCACATACTCTGCCAAGAGTTACATCATATGGTCTCTGGTTGCATAAGGATGGACCCAGAGTCAGAAAACAATGTCATAGCAAGTTGACATTATTATGAGGGGGGTTGGGGGCGACAAGGACCACCCATAGAAACTGAAAAAGCACCAGCCAGTGCTGATGTCCGGTAGGACTTGAAAACTCCTATCGATGAATGTTTAGGACCCTCATTCAGGGTCTTCTCTCCTTGATGCTTGGCTACCAGTTCATCCCCCCTCCGGTCCATAGAGAAAAGAGAGAGTGGGAATGAATCCTTTTCTTGGCCGGAGAAGGCTCCTACATTGAAAAAAAGGAGGAACATTAACAGACTAGGTAGGAGGAGAGCCAATCTGTCATGAGTCTCCAAGGAGTACCCCAAGAGTCTTGTTTTTGACATTGTAGTGTTTCCTGCTGAAGGCTCAGCCTGGTCCTCACTTTGAGGGATGGCCTCAAGTCACCCGGAATCCTTTTCCTTGTCCTATTTTGACGTCACTCATTCGGTGATTAATTTACAACCTGGCTCTATTAGACTCCAGCCCATGGAGTGTGTGAGTGGCCTTTTAAAGAAAGAACTTTTGTTTTGACTGTAATTGAACTGGTCGTGGCCGAGACAGCCAAACAATTTACATTTGTCTTTGGCAGAACACAAGGGCTGTCTCTTGGTATGGACAGCCGGTGGCTTTTTTTTTTCTTTCTTCTCCTTTTTCTTCTAAGTCCTGGCACTCAGAGATCCAAGTCTGTATGTCTTCAGCTCTTCATATAATAAGGAGCATAGTGCAGAGAGCCTCATGGGGACCTTTCTTTGTATTTCCCAGCCCTTAGCTCATTGGCCAGGGTTTAATAAAAATATTTGGTGATGGACAGACAGACTGAGAGCTAAGAAGGGTCCTGGGATCACTGGGCCTCAGCACTCATATGAAGCTGACACTTAGATCTCTCACCCTCTCCCCTCTCCCCTCCCCCTCCCCACCTCTCCTTCCTCCCCCCTCAATACACACGCACATATATAGATATGTAAAATAAACAAACAGAAAAATACCATCTTAGTACAATAGAAGTTGTTCTAGATTTGAAATCAGTGGATTCCCTTTCAACCTTAGTGTAATCAAGTTTTATCTTTTCATATTCAGAATAGGAAAGTGAAGAGTTTCAATGATTTGACCCATTGGGATTTGAACCAGGGCCCACTGATGTGTTTATGTGGGTATTGCAGTGGTGAAACTATGGACCATTCTCAGAAGGGTTTTAAATACTCAAAATAAAATTCATGGAATTACTAAGGAAATGAACTATGCTGAAATATAGTCATGGGATTGCAGTTGGGACCATCTTGATCTTTGGGGTTGGGTGGAGAAGTCAGATACTGTTGGATCAGAACAGGGAGGATTTCATCATGCAAATGGTGAGCCCAGGTTGTCCAAATGAGACTGGATTTGGGGCTAGAATTAGAGGCAGGTTGGAGAATTACCAGGTCGTGCCTCCCTCTGTGACTTTGGTCTTTCTCCCTCTCAGCAAATCATCCCAGAGTTTGATTAAAATGGTAAGCTCTGGAACTGAGACCAGCATGGGATACTGGACTCTTAGGTTCCATAATATTTCATAATGCTTCTCTTTATTGTATGTTAAATGATAGGGAAGTAGAATAAGGTGTACCCAGAGAGTACTTACCTGTTTTATGTCCTGTAACATTGAGTACTTGGTGCAAACGTAGCAACTCTAGACTCTGAAGTGAGCAGGGCTGGTGACAACCCGAGAGAAGGGAGCTCTAGTTGGCTCCTCAGGGGAGCCCAGCAGCCTACCCTGGTGTCTAGGGCACAGAAACACAGGAGGTTGTGGGATGTTGGCACTGTGGGACATTGAAGATCATTGAGTTCACTTCCTTCATTGGACAGTGAAGGCGATTGAGGCCTAGAACTATCAAGTAACATGCTTTGAAGATCCTTTTGGCTCTTTTGTGTTTAATCTGGGACTGTACGTGTTTATTTCCTTACTCCAGGTATTGGGGGAATAAGTGATAGGTAGAGGTTTGAAGTTGGGAAGACGCGGGTTCATATCTTGCTTCTAACACTTGGGACAGCAGGAAGGGAAAGGGAGAGGAAGGAGGAGGAAGAAAGAGGGACAAAGACAAGGACAGGCAGGGAGAGGGAAATTGAGATTGAAATCATCCTTAAGTTTAGTAGGCCTGATGATTAATATCTCCCTCAGATCACATCATTTCTCATTCTGTTGTCTTCTTTCACTTCCAGGTATAGAAAGTAGTAAAGGAAAAATTGTTAGAAATTGGGGCCTTTGCTTAAGAAGTGGGAGCACTTCATGATAGAAAAGTGAAAGTTTAAAGATTGGAAGGTTGTGTGGAATAGTGAAATAGAGTGAAAAGAGCATTGGCTCTCAAGTCAGAGGATCTGAGTTCCAATCTTAACTTTGATCCTCTTCCAAGGACCCTCACTTTCTTTAACTGTGATAAGAAGGATAGAACAGATGGTTTCTGAGGGACCTGCTAGCTGGAGATCCAGGATCCTTTAGTTGTACGATCTTAGGTCAGACTGGAATGGGTTGCCTATATCTCATGAGATCCCAGATTCATTGAAGTAACAGAAAATTAGACTTTCTCATCCTCAGGAAGGATGCCTGAGGTCCATGGTCATGTTAATGTCTGTGAAGTTCCTCACTTTAAGTAAATTCAATCAATAAAAATCTGGATTCCCATAAAAGATTGAATTAGAGAAGGTGAGACATTATTGATTTGAAAAAAATCATTCACGATGGGGTTCCTTAAATAATGCCTCCACTGACCTAGGCAGGTTTAAAATTTGATTTGATTCATAGGTCTTCAGGAAGACATCAGTTCCATTAAGCAAATTCTGACTGCTTTCATACTGGTTTTGGCTGAACTCATTTTCAACAAATATCCATTATGAGCCAAGTACTCTCTAACTTGCGAGGGACAGAGAGAGAGAAAACAAAAATAGGTCCTGCCCTCAAGAAAATCACATTCTAAGGGGGTAATGCAGCATATAAATAAAAAAGCCACATACTAGATATACAGAATCTATGACAAGTAATATCCAAGGGAAGGCACCGAGGTAGGGAACCAGGAAACACCTCCTTCGAAGGTGTTTCTTAGGACTTGTCTTGAAGGAAGCCAGAAAAACTGAAGGTGGGGGTGGTAAGGGGGAAGCCTGAAAGGATAACCAGATGCAAAGACATGGAGGTGGGAGATAGCGTGGATTGAGAAACTTTAGGTAGTTTAGGACAGTGTAGAGAAAATGGCAGTGGCCAGGTTGTGAAGAATATTAAATGCCAAATGGAGGAGTTTATATTTAATCCTGGAGCACTGGAATTTATTGAGTATGGGGAGTGGAGAGTCAGTGGCATGACCAGACCTACATTCTAGGGAAATCCCTTTGACAGCTGAATGGAGGGATGGTTGGAGTAGGGAAGAGTACACTGTTGGAATAGTCCAGATGACAGAGGATGAGCTCCTGACTATGGAGGTGTCTACAGGAGTTGGGGAAAGGGTCATAGTTAAGAGAGGTTGTGAAGGTAGAAGCCTTGTGATTGGGAGCGGATTGGAGTAGGAGATGATCCGAGGCATGAGCCTGGGTGATGAGAGGAAGATGGCACCCACTTCAGACTCACCCACATGCATTGTAGTTGGAATGTCATAGTGGCATCTGTACTTTGATGGAGGCTCCTTGAGAATAGAGATTGGTTCCTTCTTTTGTTTTTGTATCCCAGGGTCTGGGACACAAGTAATAGGATCTTAAGAAATGCTTTTTGGAGGATTGATGATGGCCAAACATTTCTTCTTGAGCCTGTTTTGAGGCCTATGTTAAAGGCATTGGTTAAAAATAATGAATCCATTTACAATATAGGTTAGTATGAATCTTCTGGAATCCTGACTTAAAAGAAAGGAGGAAGGAAGGGGAAGGGGGGAGAGAGAGAGAAGAGAGAGAAGAGAAAAGGGAGAGGGAGGAAGGGAGAGAGGAGAGAGAGGGAAAGAGGGAGGAGGAGGAGAGAAAAAGACTGGGGGAGAGAGGAGAGAGGGAGAGTTGGAGCTAAGTTTGAAGAATTTGCTCAGTTATAATAGTGCCTGTGTTCAATTCTTCCTGGTTCTCAGTTTCTTTCTCTGTTAAATTGAAAGGGGTTTAGTTCATATGATCCCCAGGAGCCTTACATTCTCAAATCCCCATACTTCAGTTAGGGGAAGGTGGGGAACTTTTCTTCATCTGCATAAAATCATCAGTTTGTTGAGTGGTAAAGGTAGTTTGCTGAGCATAAAAACATCCAATTTAGCTGAATTCTCCCCGCCCTTGAATTGCTTACTTGTTTTTTTTAAAGTATTGATCTGTTATATTTTTACATTACCTTCCTTTCCAAATCATGCCTATTCTCTCCAGATAGCTGTCTTTTATATCAAAGAATATAAAGAAAACAACTCAACAAAATGGACCGACAGATCAACCAGGTTTGATGGTGTATTCAATATATTGTGCCCCTAGTGCCTCTGTGTGTGTGTGTGTGTGTGTGTATGTGTATTTGCAGTTTCTCATCTTCTTCATGGTAGAGTTTGGTTATTAGAATTACATAAGATTCAGTTTTGTAGATTTCCCCCCTTTACACGATTCTGGTCGGGTGCCTCATTTTCCTGGTTCAACTTCCTTGGCTCCACATCAGTTGGTCTGAGTCCTCCTAGCTTCTCTGCACTTTCTGTAACCATCCTTTCTTAAGGTGCATTTCACAAAGTTCATCTTCGGCCCATCCCTGGAGATTGGGCATCTCCTTGGTTTCTAGCTTTTGCTGCCACAAAAGATGCTCTCTCATTGTTCCCTGAGGAGAGAGATGGATGATGGCCAAGTCAGGGAGATATTTATAAATTAAAACAGCAGAGGAGAAGACAAGCGCCCCTCCCCAGGTTATATCTCCAGGTCAGCAGAGATTTAGTCCCATCTTTCATATCCATCGTCATGTACAGTGAAAAAGCATAATAGAATGATGGCCCGAGGCAGCAAGAAATATTCTTTTCTGTTCATTGTGGTATACTTTTAGCTAGGAAGGAGGCCTAATAAAGATGAGAAGATTTTTTCAGTAACAAGAATTGAAAGAAAAAAAATAGTTTCTGGTTAATATTCAGTTAATCTGACAATTCAATGAGCCATCTTGCCAGTCCCCTGACATTCTAGATAATTGGGGTTTTATTGTGATTTATGATTTATTTATAGTCTGTGCCAAACCCTTTGGAAAGAGCATTTGATTTTGAGTCTGAAGACCTGCATTCAAATTTTGCTTCTGACACTGGGACCTTGGGAAGTCACTTCAGTGCTCTGAAAACCATAAGTGGTTTCCCCCACTATTAAATAGGGTTGATGGATTATATGACCTCAGAGACAGGTAAGTCTGAGTCTGAGTAGGTCTAACTCTACAAATCTATGGCTTCAGTGACCATTGCAGTAATAATAATAATAATAAACAATAATAATTTATAGTGCTATCAGGGCTATTTGTGATTTGCAAAGTATTTTGCATTCATTGTTTCATTGGGTACTTATAATAATAGGTAGTCATGTGCCAATGTTATTTTCAGATTTTACAGATTATAGTAAAGCTGGAAAGAATTAGACTTCCTTGAGCCCAACCCTTTTATTTGACATATAAGAAGTGGCTTGTCCTTGCACTTGGATGTCTGAGGTGATCTTTGAACCTGGGCTTTTCTGACTCCACTAATTGTGGAACCTTAGGCACTGGACCAGCAGATAGAGTGCTAGGCCAGAAGTCAAGAACCTAGGTTCAAATTCAGCTTCAGATACTCACTAGTGTGTGACCCTGAGCCAGTCCCTTCACCCTGGTTTGCCTCAGTTTCCTCATCTATCAGATAAGCTGGAGAAGGAAATCACTGTATTGTCTTTGCCAAGAAAACCCCAGAGTGGGTCATGAAGAGTCAGACATGACTGAAACAACTAAACAACAACACAGCTGCCTCTCATGATGTTTTTGACTCCAGCCCCAAAGCTACCCCCCCCCAGTTCTGGTCAGTCTTGATTTCCAGCTTCCAGAAGCAATATTATGAGCCCCCCTTCTCCTCACTTCCCTAAGCTGCTGAGGGTCCAGGCCATCTCCTGGTCCTCTCCAGAGAGCATTCCCAGATTCTTGCCTCCACTCGCCAGCAGGTGATTAATTTTCTCCTTTACCTATCTTTCCTTTCATATTTCTACCCCTGTGATCTTTTGGGCCCATCACAGCTTCCCTGGGCCTCAGTTTTCTGTCCTGTAAAGTGAAGTGGGCTGCATGAAAGGGCTTGCCTGGCCATACATGACCGGTCCTAGGATGTTGCCATCATCCCTTTTCACCACTCTCTAGTAGGACTTCTGCCTGGGCTCCCCCCACCTCCATGTTCCTCTTCCCTTGTTGAGGGCCTGAAGTCAATGATTTGTGTTCTCCGGACAGGCAGCCAGGCCCACTGAGGAGAGTAGGCCAAGGAGAGTGGGCCAGCCTCAGAGTCAGCACAATTTTAGTTCAGGTCTTAAACCTCAAGACCCCCAGGCAGGTCACACACTCTTAAATCACCCAGGCAGCTCCTTATGAGGTGTGAAACAGGTGCAGCTCATTGGTGGGGGAGCTACCTCACCTGAACTCCCTGCTACCTAAATACTCCAAGCCTATTAATTAATTCCTTGATGACTGGGCGCCTCCAAGCAGGAAAAATTCAGATATTGTGCAAAGACAACTCAAGTCTAATCTTCTCTTTACCCCCCCAACCAAAAAACCCACCTTAACCAAGTTGCCTTAAAAGCCCCAGAAGTGGGTCAGTCAGACTAAAAAAGGTATGAATGGGGGGGGGGTGTCCATTTTAGGATGGGTCATTGGACCAGGGCTTAAGGGATGGGTCAGGCCAGGTTTTTGGTTTTGAATTCAAGAATTTTTTCCCTTGAAAGTAAGATTATAGTTGATGGGAAACTGGCTGGAGAGCATCCCGGTGACCTCTTCTCCCATTTCCTTAAAGATTCTAATGTAAAAGTACATAAGAATCTCTGGATTCGAGTCCATAATCAAAATAAACATTCTCTCTTTTGGAGAGAACCAAATGAAGCAGCTGACCTGGGGGGAGGGGGCTGGCTGGGAGGCTTGGCTTTCTTTTCCTCCCTCCCCCCTCTTTTTCTTTTCCAATCTTAGAAATGTGGGAAGGGGGAGGAATAAGAATTCAGTGAAGTTTTCTATGGAACACCCAACTGTTGATGTAGATGGTCCCTGTGTGGCCTGGAACACAATAAAAAAAAAAAACACAGACACCCCAAGCCTTTCATTTTTAACCAGTGTATTAAACCTGACTGCTACCTGCAGTTTGCCAATTACCCAATTACAACGCACATTTGCACGTTTTTTTTCCAAAGCAGGCTGCTGCTAGCCCTCCCTGTACACGAATTTTAGTCACTGTACATCTTGTGTCTTTAAATAATGTATTAGGAACATTTTCGAGTCTGTAAGTGCTTTTTTAATGAGAGTGTGAAGATTTTAATGGGACTAGATTGCTTTTTCATGACATTTCAGAGTGACTTAATTGTAACAATGTTGAGAGGCTGTATTTTAGAGTTTGCTAAGTATGTCTACTGTGGATTGGAGGCAAACCCTTTAAAGGAAGGAAGGAAGGATGGATGATGAGATGAGAGAGGTTTTTATCTTCCTCCTCTGCCTTCTCTATTTGTCCCTTTCTGTCTGTCCCTGGGCCCCTGCCTCTTTCTTGTTTCCATCTCTGCCTGTGTCTCAAGCATCAATAAAAATAAGACAGGAAAAAAGGATGCTGACTCAGGTGAGCTGGAAGGGAAATCTTCCATCTGGGGGCCAGGAGGAGAGAGAAGAACCCCTAAAAGACAAGGCAAGTGGTAGATATTGAAGGAGAAAGGGAAGAGTGATTGACCATGGATGCTATGGGATGCCTATTAGTCAAAAGAATGACTCTCTAAAGGTGGATCTATCTGTCAAAGAGAGTGTGTGTGTGGGGGAATTGAACAATTTATAGATCACAGAGTTTATACTGCTTGACTTGATTTTGGGGAGTTTGTGAAGATTAGTCTGCACTGGTAATTTAAAGTCTAGAATGTTCCTGGAGTTTCTGTGGGAAAGATATTATAAATGCAAATAAATTATGCACTCTGAATTTGGTTGTTCATCATCATTTGTTTGTTAATTAAAAACGCATCCCTTTTTAAAGAAATGAATTGAGGGAATTAACCCCTTGGACTTGTCTAAGAAAATGCTGTAGACTATCTTCATGTTTGGGGGTGATGCTGAGAATGGGAGGAGCTGAGGCTCAGAGAAGGGAAATGACTTCTCTAGGGTCACATGGACAAGGAATATAAAGTCGGATCAGAGCTGGAAGGCATGCTGAGGTTGTCCCCTCCATCCTCCCTTTTTTCAGATGGGGAAAGTCCATCCCAGGGAGACTATCCCAAGTCAAGAGGTAGGAAATTGCAAAGTGGAGATTATGAACCACAACTCTTGATTCCAAGTAAATTATTCTTCCTGCTGGCCTTGAATTAGGTAAAGTTCCCCCAAGTATGAGCTGTGGGTTGGGAGGAAGGTTTTTAAAATTCCATTCTGTGCTTTAGGTTGGAGCTGAGAGAGACAGAGACACACATAGAGACAGACATACAGAGACACACACACAGAGACAGAGAGAGAGACACACACAAAATACAGAGCACCCAGCTCTCCTTTCACCTGTAAAGTTGTCTAAATGTCTGGTGTGGGAGTGGTCTGAAACTCCCTGGATATATTGGGTATTTTTAAGTGAATTGGAGAGAATTCTGAACAGCATTTAAGCCCACTGTCCAGGTGGTCAAGGATGGAGAGGCATTTGAGAAAGCCAGTCATGTTTGCTGGGGTTTCATGTTACCTTAGAGCTTTGGTCCTTGTGATGGAGGCTTCTCTTCTAAGAAGGGTGGATCAGCCAGGTGGGCTTCCTGCTCACATGTTCCTCTGTTTTCTTATGTTTCCTGAGACACCTGGAACTTTGGGTAAGAAAGATCGAAATTCATGGCAGAAGGGTCACTGGCTTGGTACTTCGTTAAATCCCATCAATTGACTATCAATTGGTCCAGCCCACCCTGAACTTATTGCTTAGGTCTGTATTCTCTTTTTAAATTTCATTTTAGCTATTTGACTAGACAAACCACTTCACTCCCTTGGTATAATTTCCTAATCCGCAAAATGGGGATGGTAATAATGGCTCACATTTATATTGTTCTATAAGGCTTCCCAAAGCATTTGTGATTTCTTTTGAGCCACACTGAGAAAAATATTATTGTTATCCCATTTTGCAGGTGATGAAGCGTAGAGGTTCAGAGAATATGGTTATGTGACTTCCCCAGGATCACAGAGCCGGCCAGTGTATGAGGCCATTTCACTCCATACTCCTAGATGCCCATCCTTGGGGTCAGCTGTGATGCTGTTCCCCTCTTCTCCCTCTCCTGGATGCTGCTTTGACAAAACAGACCCAGGGCCTTCTCTAAAGAAAAGTCTCCAAGGTCTTCAGGGAAAGCTCAGGATTCCATGTCCCTAAGGAATATTGGAGTTTTCTCCTTCAGAGACTTTGGGAATCACTTAGCTCTTCCTTTCTCTGCCCTGCCAGTCTCTCAGGGACATTTCAGGGTCCAAGCCACCTTGTTCTTGCTGGCAGTCTTGGGGGCTGAAAACCACCTTTTTGTCTTCCCCTCCATTTTTTGTCTTCCTTGAAGACTTTTGAAGTCTTTTCAACATACATTTAAAGGGGGTCCGGTGACCTGGGGCAGATCACTTCAGGTTCTTTATCTAGGGGAGTTAGACTCGAACAGGGGCTCTTAATTTGAGTGTGTCTTGGACTTCTAGGACATTCTGGTGAAGTCTGGAGACCCCTTTGTCAATAGATAATGTAAAATTAATAGGTTTACAAAGGTTTTTTTTTTTTTTCCAGCCGTTTGATACTGTTATGGTCCTTTTTGGACAAAAACTAGCATAGTGGTGCATATGGGGATGTTCTAGAAAATTCTCCTATAGCTTAGTAGAAGATGATGATGATGATGATGATGATGATGATGAGAGAGAGAGAGAGAGAGAGAGAGAGAGAGAGAGAGTGTTTGTGTGTGTGTGGGTTTATTTGAAGTTTTCCTTAGCCTCTCTTCAAAACCCATTGACTGAATATTGGAAGGTAGCTTTGATTAGTTTATATCATTTGGTTAAAACATTCAGAGTCTTCAGCTGAAAGGGACATCAGATGTCCCCATAGTGTCCCTAAATCCTATTAGGTCCTTTAATTTTATTTTAAAAAATGCATTCTGGGTTTGTACACTGAACTGTCTTGTTGGTCTACTCCCTGCAGAGTCGTAATTCCTTGAGGTGAGTCATCTTGGAACCAGCCTCTCTATAAGGGCTTTTTTTTTTCTGGTTGGGGATGAATTCAAGAAAGGGGTGCAGAGTGTGTGTGTGTGTGTGTGTGTGTGTGTGTTTGTGGGGGGGACTTGGGGGAGCAGATAACCCTTGAGTAAAAGAGTTTCTCTTTGAAGTGAGGGGTTCTGTGTGGGCATGCAGACACACCCTGGTCTTTCTCTCTCTAATCTGTAAAAATCTCTAATCCAACCCAATCTGAATAAGCGTTCCCAGTGAGGGCCTGTCCAGCCTTAGGGTGAAGGGGCAGCTTCAATTGTTAGCCTGTTTTTCCTGCTCTAAAACTCAGGATCCCAAAGTTAGAACTGGAATGGATCTCAGAGGCCACTGACTTCTTTTTATGGATGAGGAAACTGAGATCCAGAGAGGCACAGTTATTCGTCCTCTGGCTCCAAGCCTAACACACTTTGATTTGGGTTCTATCCATTTAGATCGCTGAAGTGAGTATATGGCGGGTGCATTTGTTTCTTTGATTCTGCTTGCTGTCTTCTCTATCCATTCACGGACATCTTCCCATGTTTTCTGTATGTTTCATTTTCTTCATTTCTTATGATTCAGTACAATCTCACTCAGGGACCACGATCTGCTTTGCCATTCTGCAGTGGGTGGACATCTAATTTGATTTTAGTCCATTGTTGTTAGCCCAGCTGCTGGCCTCTTCTTTCTGCCTTCAACTTCCTTGAGGCTGGGCCTAGCAGTGAGCTCTTTGGAGACTGCCTTCATTCTTGTTAGAACAATACTGGGTTGTTTAGAACCCAAGCTTCGTGAAGTAGAAATTGTGTCCTGAATTGTTTCATTCACTAGAAGACCCTTAATTAATGATTGTTGATTGATTGCAGTTGTTGTCACTTCAGGATGCCATCTCTAATTCTGTTCCTCCATGGACCCTCCAGCATCAACTCTTGCCATCCTTTCCCATCTTTGCCAAATGGCTGGGTGGGAGATGAAATCTCAGAGTTGTTTTGATTTTCCATTTCTCTTATTATTAGTAATTTGGAGTATTTTTTCCTGTGGTTATTAGTTTGCAGTTGATCTAAGAATTCTTTGCCGATGTCCTTTGGCTACTTAGGAAACATTTTCAGGATAGGAACCTGTTCCTAATGGAAATTTATTCCCTCCCTAGGTTCCATCTCCTGATCTTAATAAACCAGGACCAAAGGTGAGTCCTTTTGGTGTCACCTTCAAAAGTGGTAGGGTCACTTTGTTTAAAAACATGAATGCTCATTTTTTTACATGTAATAGGAAAACTGAATGAAATAAGTAAAAAATATGTTGGGAAAAAACTGCTGTCTGTACCTTATCTTTTCTCTGCCTCCCAGATGAACAGAGAAATGTAGTGTGGGAGCCTTCAGAGAAAAATAGTCTGGAGCCTTCTGAAGGATTGTTCCTATTTCATCTTAAAGGCAAATCAGACCCATTAAGCCAAGTGTAGTTGACATGGTGGATGGCTTTCCCTTCCCTCCCAGCGATCTGGGCTCAAGTGTGTGGAGTCCCCACTTCTCAGTACTCGTGTCGGTAAGAGCCGGTCACCTCCAAAGCTCTCCAAGCTCTTGGGGAATTTCATAGCGAAGTGAGTTGGCAGCAGCTTTCTTAAATAAACTGAGATGGTAGGAGGGGTTGGAGACACGTGTTTTTCCTCATGCTACTTCAGTAAGGGAAAAAATGAAAAAAAGAAAACTCAACCCACACAAACTCTCCATTTGAGAGAGCTTGCTGCATTTTGGAGTCAGGTTTCAATTTTGGCTCTGCCACTTTGCTTAATTTTACAGAGGTGGAAACTGAGGCACAAAGTGGCTAAGTGATTTGCTCAAGGTTATATAATCTTTTTTTCTCTTCCTTCCTTCCTTCCATCCTTAATATGGGGTAGGTTTTTTCCTCTTTGGTTCATGGACTCATAGTTTTAATGCTCTAAGGGACCCAAGAAGATATCTAGTCCATAGGTGTCAAACAACACTCCTAACAGTCCCAATTGACCTAAACTGGATTAAAATGTCATTGAGAAATATTTAAGAAAATATAGTAAAATTCATTAAATCATAAGATCTTTGAAGTCAGGGACCATCTCCTTTTTTATATCCTCAATGCTTAGCATCTGTCTAACACCCAGTAGGTGCTTAATCAATATTCATTGATTAATTAAATAAAAATCCAATAGACTTTAGGTAAATGTTAAGAAGTATTTTCTTATGTATGGTTTAGTGGCCCCATTTCTAGTTGAGGTTGTTTACATTGATTTAATCGATGTCCTCATTTATAGAAATGGAAAAGCACAGCCTGGAGAGGTTGACTGAAGGTCACCTAGGTGACTTAAATCCAAAGTTTTTTTGGGGGGGGCAGTGGCTTCCTATTTTACAGATTTAGAATTCAAAGGAAGCTTCAGGAAATCCTACATTTACAGAAAAGGAAATTGAGTCCCAGAGTTTTTAGGCTGGCTTTTTGGTTCATAGATTTAGGGTTAGAAGGGACCTTAGAGCTCATCTTTTTAAATCCATCATTTTACAGATGAGGAAATTGAGACTCAAGGAAGGTAAGAGACTTTAACCATAGTCATGCTGATTCTTAGCAAGTAGGAGAGTTGGGATAGAAAACTTAAATCAGCCCCTTTCCCCCTCTACCCTGGTACTACAAATGCCAGAGTCAGCCTTTGCACCTGGGTCCTCTGCCCTCACGTCTAGGGTCTTTGATCTCAAAACCACTGGAGAAAATAAACAAAACATAGCATTTTCTTTTTCTTTTGTGGGGAGTAAGCATTTGGAGTTAAATGATCTGCCCAGGGTCATACAGTTGTCTGAGGCTGGATTTGAACTCAGCTTGTCCTGACTCAGTGTTCTGTCCACCAGGCCCCTTAACTGTCCCCAAAACACAAGTATTTTAATGATGGATTCTATATTAGCCCTGAAACAACCTGGAGTGTAGAGATGGGGGGGGGTAAGGAAATTGAGTTAAGAGGGCAATGCCTGGGAGGGAATCTGGAATTGATTTGTGTATTTGTGTTGAATTGGCCTGCTTCGTCTGGGTCATCTGGTCCAAATACAGGGAGTGCCTGGGGCAGCTACAGCCAAGTAATTCAACTGAGACAAAGCCTTTTTACTTAGAGATTGATCAGCCTACCATGGAGGTGCCATGGTGGAGTTTGTTGACCAGTTGACTTTTAACAGTCTCCTAATTAGTTATTAGAAAACAATAGCATGTTCATGAAGCAGATGCCCCTTTCCCCATCCCATCCTTCCCCCCGTGCTGTTTTATGTAGAGCCTTGCTTTATGGTTGTGGGAAAACTCTGTACTGGTCAAACCATATCTGGAGGAGGCCTGGTTTGGGGCACCCCAGTTTAGCAAAGACATTGATCAACCCATCCTGATGGAGAGCCAGTGGGATGGTCAGGAACCTTGAATCATGTCAAAAGAAGACCAAAGATTATTCTTTTTGGTTCCAAGGGGAAAAAGGAGGAGTCAAGGATAGAAATTGCAAGAGAAGGATATTTAGGGTTGATGTTAAGGGAGGACTGTGATAGAGCTGTTCAGTGGAAGGTAGTGAGCAAGCCGGATGACCATTGTCTAGACTAATATTAGAGGGGCTTCTTGGTCAGGTAGTTTGGACAAAATGGTTTTCAAGATTACTTTCAACTTTTAAGATTGTTTATCTCAAGGATCTGCATTTTGGGGGGGGGTGCGGAGATATTTGCTGATTTCCCATTAAAAAACCAACTAGGTCTATGAGTTTTTCAGTAAGCTTATCTAAAATGAGCAGGTTGCTCCAGATGATCTCAGAGGTCCCTTTTAGCTTTAGAGTTTAGCTCCTATAAACTTGTTGTTTGTGTGACTTTTCCCCAGGTGAGTCACATCCCTGGGCCTCAGTGTCCCCATTTGTAAGAAGAGGGGGTTGGATTAGATGGCCTTCCTGGTCTGTATGATCCTGTATTTATACAGGTAAAGAACTTTTTCTTTCAATGCCGACTGCACCTATTCTATAATTCAGAGTCCTAGGGACCAGCCCAGCCCCGATCACCTCTACTTTCCGTCCCTTGTGACCAGAGGGTCCCTAAGATAGCTGAAAGGCTCATATCTGAGTCAGTTCTTCATGCTAGCCCACTTGTGATAGAGGGAGATGGTTCTAAGGTGAACTGGCTCCAATGGACCAAACCTTTCCACCTCCATCTAATGCTTAGTGGTGGCCCAGAGGTTTTTGCTTTTCCACCCAAAGGTTGGCTCAGTCATTGTTCCCAAGTTCTTTCATGATTTGTATTGCTAGGCCAACCCAAAATGCATGATGAAGATGGGGACAATTAACGTCTCAAGACTCAAGTCTTCTTGGTGGGGAGATAATTAAAGTAAATCTGCCTAAACATCTCCAAATGCAGATAAAACCCTCCTTCGGATTAGCTTTGGACCTTTTAATAAACCTGATTGGATGAGCCAGAAACACTTGGGTGCAACCCAATTTTTGAGACCCTGGCCAAGCTGATTATTCCATTGACCTTTCCCTGGGAGAAACCTTGGCTTGATTCATGCCAGATGGGTGGGCTGGAGAGACCTCCATCCAGGACAAGTGAAAGAAGCCGATATGACCTGTGAGCTTGCCCTCACCCAAACCATGATCACCCACCCCCTGGGCGGGAACCCCACACCCACCCAGATCAGCAGAGGCCTTGAACCCTGCGAAGGATCTGAGCAGACGCCCTAATTAAAAGGGACTTTTGCAAATGGGCATGCATGTTTTGACAAAGTCTTAACAGATGTGGGTGGCAAGCTCTTAAAAATGCATTCTCAGTGTCTTCATTCATTGAGGCATCTTTCGGCAATTTGTCAGTCGGAGAGAGCCAAATCTGGCCTGCTTCAGTATCTCCACACGCACCCCCACTGGACCTTGGTGTACATTGAGGAGGCATTTTAATTAGCAGCAATTCTGCTTCCTAACGATTGCTCTGTGGCCCTAGTTTGGATCCTGATGTTGCTGGTTTATTTCTCATGCTTTGAAGGCCTTTTTAATGTAGAGAGATAGTATGGTCTAGTGGATGGAGAACTGGCCTGAGACTTGACAGTCCAGTGACCTTGGGTTAGTCCCTTACAGTCCCATGGTCCAGGCCAAAGAAGGTACCATCTGTTGTATTGGAGGAGGGTCTTTTCATTCCAGGGAATTCACCAAGGAAAATAAGAAAATACATTCATTCAGTAAACATTTATTATGTATATACTGTAATACTATAAATTATTATTTGTAATCACACACACACATTAATATAAAGAGGCAAGAGACAGACCTCTGTCCTTAAGGAACTTACATTCTAATGGAGAAATGAATATTAATATAATAAATTAACATAATAAAATCATAGCTATATTTTTTAACAGGCTGATGTTTTCAAATTTTTTTAAGTTTTAAAGAGCACTTTATATACATTGCTTCATTTGATACCTGAATTCTGCTAAGTAAATGATAGCATCTTCATTTTAAATCTCACTGGGCCTTGGTTTCCTCAACTGAGTTATTCATTTTCTCTCTACTCCGAAGAGCCTGCAGCTGGTTTTGAATTTAGGGGTTTCCTAACTTTACATCCTATTGCTGTGGTCATTGTGTGAACATGATGCTGAGCACTGATACAAATTGATTTCATCAGGTTGAGGGATTTCTAGTGTGAGGATTTCCTCCACTGACATAGATAAGCAATTAGTTCTAGGATCATAGATTAGAGCCAGCAGGGACCTTAGAGGTCATCATGTCTAATCATTTCCTTTTACAGATGAGGAATTTGAGGTTCAGAGTTGAAACTACCTGCACAAGGTCAACACAACTAGGAATGACAAAGTAGAGATTTGAACAAGGGTTCGTCCCCAAACTTAATACTTTTGTCAGTAACCATGATCTCTCCCCAGAATATTCATTCACCTGCAGTTTGTGGTGTCAGAAGTTTGTGTGGCTTTGAGAAATCACATTCTGGCCCATGATCACTCAACCAGTGCGTGACAGGAGGTGAGACTTGAACTCAGATCTTCTAGAGTCTGAGCATTTTGTTTCTCTTAAATTCTCATTTGCTGGGAAGCTTCCAGAGGTCACCTAATGAGTCAGAGACACATTGGGGCTTATAGTTAGCTCCTTGTATTCTCCTCCCTCTCATGTCCTGGTTCTCCTGAGTGTGACCCAGTCTTATTGTATAATGTAGCACCTCTTCAGAGTCAGAAAGCTCCATTGTTATTGTCTGTGGACTCTTCAGTTCATTACCAGGAAAACCTATCTCTTGAAATAATAAACACTTGGCTTAAAAAAAGTAAACACTGGAGAAAATGATTGTAAATATCAAGTATAAACAGTATTGACTTTGGAAACCATTATGCAACTGGATAATGAATAACATTCTATTTCGCTCTATAGATATAAAATACACACATTTACTTTATTTGATTATTATGTATAACTCAGACAGTTTGATGCCTCAAGGGCAGAGAAACAGCAAGAAGAGATTAACTCCAAGGGTGTAAAAGTTCTAATCAAAAGAGTCACCAATGAGAGAAAAATAGGAGAGAAAGAGAGAGTACATTTTTGGAGGCGATGTGTCATTAGTTAAAGAGACAAACAGTCAAGCATATCTAGTCTATAGTGCCGTAGATTTAGTTCTGGGATGGATCTCAGTGGTCATTTCTTCCATTCCCTTCATTTTATGAGTGAGCATTAATGTGATACCAGGACCTTAGACATAAGTCTAAGGAAGAGCCCAGTGCCATCATTTACAAATGGGAATGTTAAGATCATGGCTCTGATGCTCAAAGGGTTTTAGAGGCTGGCTGGTACAACCCCCAATTTTTATTGATGAGGAAACCAAGTCCCAGGAAGACTGAGGTCACACAGGTAAGTAAATGGCAGAGTTAGGATTTGAACCCAGACTCTGCCACTTGAGATGCTTGTCTTCAACCCTGTATAAAGATTTGGGTAAAAAAAAAAAAGGAGAGAGTTGGAGTAAGTGAATATGTTGCAGTCTATTTGTGTCTTTTGTATAGTAATAGCAGTAATTATAATAACCATATTATACCAAAAGTGCTTCAGTTTATTATCTCACATGCCCTTCAAAGTTTTGATCAAGATGGCTTTAGAAGACAGGATGTGACTCAAGTCAGAGAACCTGAATTCATGTCTTAGTTTGACCTCCTTCATTGAGTGATCTTAGGTCAATTTGCTGGGTCTTTTGTTTTCTCACTCCCCTTGCCGTAGCATTGAAAGCCTGGTTCTTGTCCACATTTCCAGTCATCTCCTATCTCTGGGTCTTTGTTCAATCTGCCTCCCTCCCTTGTCCACCGACCCTCCTCGTTGAATCCTTCCTTTCCTTCAAAACTCAGCCTGGGGCACCTCCTCCAAGAAGCCTTTCTTGATCCTCCCAGCTTCTCCCTTGAAAATCCCCAGAATTCATTTTGGGTTTGTTTATATGTGTCCCAGGAAGCTTCAAAATGGGAAGAGAAGTTTGATTTTTATCTCCATGTCTTTAGAGCAGTGGCTGGTCTAGGTTGAGACTTAGTGAGGGCCATCGATGTGGTGCTGGGGGACCATCGGAAGCATCTGCTGTCCACTCGTTTAAGAGCAGTACACACACACACCCACACCCACACACACACACACACACACGTACATACACACACAGACACTCTCTCACACTCACACACATACTCAAATACACACATACACCCACTCACACAAACACACTCATACATACACTCAAACACACTCACACACAAACACACATACTCATGCATTCACACACACATGCACATGCCTCCCCATCAGACTTTGCATTTTATGGGTTTGAGCCCCAGTTCCTCGGGCTCCTCCTTGGAAGATGCTGTGGTGGAGCTCCGAGGGCTTGGCGGTCTCTTCTTGCTAGGTTTCATCTCTTGCCAACCCTTGCTAGGCTGCTTTCCCTGAGCACCTGCTGGGTTGGCACTCCCGGGGCTCATCTCCAGAGTTTCCTTCCATTCACACTGAGGTTTCACAAGACTTACCAATTTGGAGGCCTGATGCATCTCTGCACATTCAGACTCTTTAGAAGCTTCTTGTCCCAGAATTGACAGAGGGAGACAGAGACACACACACATAGAGAGAGAGAGACAGACAGACAGACAGACAGACAAGGAGACAGCAGCAGCATCCTTAGTGACTGACATCCTTGCTCTTCCTGACCACCCCCTATTCCTTTCCATAATGGATCTGTTATTTGGACCTTGGAGAGTTCTTGGTGATTCTCTCAGCCCTAGACCCTGTGCAGGAGGAGTACAAAAGAAAGTCCAGTTTGCTCAGGATCCCTGTAGGCTCCCAGTTCTGATTGGGGCCAGAGACTATGAGAGACTTTGGAGACTGTCCAGTCCAACCTTCATCGTTTTACAGAGGAGGAAACTGAGGCAGAGACAGGTTAGGCAACAGGCCAGGGCCATTCTAGGAGTGGCTGAGGCAGAACTCTGGCAGAGAGTTTTGACTTTCTCTAGGTTCCCCAGACTGTCGGAGAGCTTGACGTCTGTGTGTGTGTGTGTGTGTGTGTGTGTGTAGTGGCAGGGCCTGGGCCTCTCTGGGAAAGCTCCCTGCTTGGAGGCTGTGTGGGAAGGGATGGTGCTGAGGGGGCCGATTGCTTGGTTCAGGTATTTACCTGGCACCCAGGAGGGTGAGCCCTAGAACAGGGAGAGAGTGGGATTGTAACATGAACTAGCACCCAGGGAAAGAAAACCTCCCTGCCTTGGGAGGGTGAAGGGGGATCTTCTAAGCAGCCTGCGCCCACGGTTGCTGTGATTTGAAATGCTTTCATGGGTTTAGAGAAGTGGGTAATTTTTCTTCTCGATTTGCTCCTTTTTATCTGGTTTTAAGCAGGGCTTTCTTTTCTTTCAAGAGCCGCATCTTCTGAGGAATCAAAGGCAATTGGAAATTTCTTGATGTTTTTAGGAAGAGTGATGTTGACTTTTTAATGGTGCTTGGGGACTCAGAGAAGTTGAGGAGGTGATGGGAAGAGAGAGCAGCCCTCCAGGACCCCACATTGCCTTTGATGTGGGAGGGGGGAATGGCCTGGCGGGATTCCCCAGGAACCAGAAATGGGGTGGCTTCTGCTGATGCTGGGCCCAGCTATTGTTGGCATGGTAGTGAGGCACCCTCTCTCTTTAGGGATCCTCAGCTTGGCTGCATTGAGAATCAAGCTCTCTCCCTCTCCCTTCCTCCCTCCCTCTCCTTCCCCTTTTCCTTCCCTTCCTCCCTCTCTTTCCCCTGTCTTCCTTTTTCTCTTTCCATCTCTCTCTCCCCCTTCCTTCCTCCCTCCCTTCCCCCCTCTCCTCCCCTCTTCTTCCATCTTGCTGTCCCTCTTTCCCTCCTTGCTGTTCCATCCTTTTTTCTCCACCTCTATCCCTCCTTTCATCCTTTCCTCCTTCTTTCTTGTCCTTCTATCCTTTCCTTCCTTTCTCTCTCACTCCCTCTTTCCATCAACTTCCCTATCTCTTTCTTTCTCTTTCTCCTTCTCTCTCTCTCCTTTTCTCCCCCTTCCTCTTTTCCTTAACTTTCTCTTAGCATGAAGACTTATCTGATGCCTCCACCTGCTAGAACCCCCCCCCCCCCAAACAACATTATGTTTTACAGATTCAGCTCTGGCTATATTTATTTCCCTTTATTCCACACTTGCTTGTAGATCTCCTTGGGTGTCCCATTAGAATGAAAGCAGCTTGTGGAGTCAGCTCGCTTCATCCTCTGTATTTGGATCCCCAACATTTAATAGAGGATCAGGGCTTTGGTGATTGAATCCTTGGATCCCCAACATCTAGAACAGGACTGTATGGGACTAACAGAGGATCACGGCTTTGGTGATTGAGCCCAGACTTGGTTTTGAACTCGGCAGTCTCAATGCAAGCAGAACAAAATCAAAATCAAAACAAAAAGGCCTTTTCATCTCCCTCTCTTTTTTCTCTTCATTCTCTCTTCATATGGTCAGTCATTGAGTGTGTCCTTAGTACTTTTTCTGGGGTCTGTTCAGAGAATGAATAGTTCTTACTCCCCAGGAGTTGACATTCTGTTGGAGGAGATAAGTTTATAGAAAAAATATTGAGAAATTAAGGGAAAGAAAAAAATTAAGAAATGCATGGATACAGAGAATGGGTGCAGATGTCTACATGTGTGCCTACACAGTTGTTCTGAGTCATTTCTAACTCTTTGTGATCCCATCTGGGGTCTCCTTGGCAGAGATACTGGAGTGATTGGCCATTTTCTTCTCCACCTCATTTGACAAAGAAACTGAGGCAAACAGGGTCAAGGGACTTGCCCAGGGTCACATAGCGAGTAAGTGTCTGAGGCTGGATTTGACCTTTCTGGGTCTCCACTGGGTCACCTAGTATAGATGTATGTCTTCCACAAATATGTATGTCTGTATACACACATACAGTACATAAGATAATGTGGGCCAGAGATGTTGTGTCCGGCCCAGGTCTCCCAGGGAATTCTATTTTCAGCTCTCCTGACTCCAGGTTTCCTGGGTCTCCTTTCTGTCTTATGGCCTTTTGGGAAGTTCTTACAGTTGGTCATTTCGTAAGAAATCCTTGAGACCTCATAAGCAAGTTACCTGCCCAGGTAGATGCATCGTCCCCCGTTTCCGCCTTGATTGGAATCCCTGTGAATCTGTTTTTACCTCTGAACAAAAGATGCTCCTGTTTTCTTCCGTGCTGGCCAGAGGACAGGTGCTGCCTGGCGGACCCTGGCCTTGGGCGCCAGGACGTCTGCTGTTCCAAGCCCCAGTTTTATTTTGGGCTTTGCTGGACTGGCATTTGGGGGATTAATTATTTATTTCCAGCGTTCCCATGCAGATGATAATGGAGTACATGGTCCAGGCGTTTCATGGTCCCTTGGCTTGGGGAGACTATTTCTGGCCTTCCCTGGAGGTCTAGGGCTGAGGTTGGGCAGCCCCTCTGACCCAGCATCCTTGGAAGGTGATGGGGTTGGAGTGGAGACTCCCCCAAGGAGCAGGGTACAGCCTCTGCCTGGGAGGAAAGAGGGGCCAAGCAGGTGGGGAGAGGAGGAGAAGGGAGAAATCTGAGCCTTTTTTTTTTTAAATAAGCAGCAAGTGTTCTTGGTTCTTGTTCTAATGAAAGGTGAGGCAAAGAAACAAATGTGAGTGGACTAGCTTGGAGAGGAGGTTGGTGTGATTGTTCCCATGGAGGAAGGCTGAGTCAAACTGAGCTCCCTCCTTCTCCAAGGGGCCTCGGCAGGGTTGCTGGGACTGCCAGGCTGGATCTGGGCAGACGATACTTCTCCATCTGACTGGCATGTGCTTCCTCCAGAAGGGCTGGGGGCCTGCCTGCCCGTCATCTGTTTTCAGAAGGTTTTATTTGATTATTACTAATTTTTTATGCCATCGTTACCTCTTGATATAACATCTCCTCCCTCCATCCCCATAGAGTTTTCTATGAACTAAAGAAAACTGTTAAGAAAAATTGACTGGTGCAACTATCATGTTTTAGTTAATTTTTATTATTTTATTACACTCATGTAATCTTCATCTGTACCCCTCGACCTTGCCTTTGAAGGGAGGCAGACGTGTTTTTATCACCTATCCTTTGGAACCATGTCATTGAGCATTAAGTAGGCACCCACTGTATGCCACATTCCAGGCTGTGCTGGTCAGTGGATTGAATATGATGTAGGCCACCTTTTGTAATATTTTTGTTTTCATTTTGGGGGTTCTCTCTTTCTGCTTTTGTCTCTGAATAGAGAGGGAGGCATAATGTAAAGAGCTCTGAATGTGGAGATGCTTACTGCCTGTGATCCTTGCCAGCCTCCCCAGTCCTCAACTTCCTTCTCTGTAAAATGAAGGGATTGGGCCAGATGGTCCCTGAGATCGCTTTCAGCTCTGGAGCTGTGATTCTGTCTTCTGAGTCTTCCCAAATGTTCTCCCCCTCCCATCTTTCCCCCTTCCTCCTCTCATCCTCCCTCCCTTCCTTCAATCCTTTCTTCTTCTTCCCTTCCTTCCTTCCTTTCTCCCTTCCATCCCTCCTTTCTCCCTTCCCTCCTTCCTTCTTCCTCCTTTCCTTCTTCATTCCTTCCACCTTCCTTTCTTTTTCCTTTTTCCTTTTTCCTTTTTCCTTTTTCCTTTTTCCTTTTTCCTTTTTCCTTTTTCCTTTTTCCTTTTTCCTTTTTCCTTTTTCCTTTTTCCTTTTTCCTTTTTCCTTTTTCCTTTTTCCTTTCCTTTCCTTTCCTTTCCTTTCCTTTCCTTTCCTTTCCTTTCCTTTCCTTTCCTTTCCTTTCCTTTCCTTTCCTTTCCCTCCCTCCTTCCTTCTTCTCTCCTTCCCTTTCCTTCCTTCCTTTCTCCCTCCCTCCCTTCCTTCCTTTCTCCTTCCTTCCCTCTTCACACATGTCTGTTATATTTATATACACTATTTATCTATATATACTATATATATGCTACATATATATACACATAATATACAAACACAGACTCTATACATATATATATATATACATACATATATCTATATCTACATCTATCTTTTTTATGGCACTGTGTAGCCATTCCCTAATTATTGGACCATCATTTTATTTTTAATGTTTTGCTACCATAGAAAAGGTTACTCTGAATATATGGATATAATGGATTGAAATTAGACCTATGATTTCATTGATTTAAAGAACTCTCAAATGAGAAAACTCCCTGACTAAAGCTGGCCAGACCTTTCTCTGCCACATATGTTTCTAGAGAGCTGTCTAGGGAGTCCCCCAGCCAGTAGGTGCTAGGGCCAGGCCTTGAACCCAGGTTTTATAGGCTTCTAAACCACTTCTCTATCCTCTGTTCCCTCTCCAGGGTAAATCTGGAACCTTTCTTTTACTTGAAGTATGCGGTAGTATAATCTAGAGGATATGAATAGTTGACTCGCTTCTCCACCATGATTCCTGTTGGCTTCCAGAAGAGTGGGACCCAGTTCTTGTTTCTCCCAACAGTTTCTCCCCTTTCTCTGGGTCCCCTGGCATTGACCATAGAGAAGGAGCAGGTGAATGACTTTTTCTCTCTGCCATTGGTATTTGTGAAATTGGCTTTGTAGTCCACTTGGGTTCAGAGAACTAGGAAATTTGAAGCCTTGGTTGGGAGGAGAATCAGAATTTAATGGAAGTTATCAGTTCAGTGGGCCTTCCTGAAGGCTCTTGCATGGAAAGCCAATTTGAGGGGATAATGGTCAGACCCGATGCTTCCTTAAGCCTTATTGGAAATCACCCGATTTCCCTCAGCCCAAAGCCTTGGCTACAAAGGTAATTTTGCACGCATTAAATATCCAACAAAGGACTGGAGCTGAGCTTGCTTTGGCAAACAAACAGATCCCCAAATAGATCAAACAAATTGTGATGCAGAGCAAATTGAAATACTTGAGGATTTGTCTCAGATGTTTAAAATCATATTTTATTCTCTATGTCTCCATATTGCCCTCCATCAAAGGGGCATGTTCATTGAAAAGACCATAGAAATAGCTGTGCCATCATCGAGAAGTCCCAATTTACCGTGCGGTGCAGGCCCAGGCCTGGTTCCCATTGGCTCGCTGCTAGTTGGGGGGCAGACGGGAAAGGACTTAAGGTGTCAATTTCACCCTGAAAGGTTTTTCACAAAAAAGCGTTTTTAATGAAGCCGGGCACACCGCATCATTATCATTTCCAATGCAGAGAACTCATTTTCAATTTCACTATCAAAGGAAAATGACAAATAGAGAATGCAAGGAAAACCAGATGGACTCGCTGCTTTAGGAGCTTAGTATGCAGATTTGGTGTCACATATTAGCATTCATTAAGTCAAAAGGGAAAAAAAAATGAGTTTTGCCTCCATGCATTAGGACCAATAAGGCTGGCCAAGTTCCAAGCTCGCTCTTGTGGATTAATTGTTTTTATAGCTGTTTTAATTAAAATTGTTCAGTATATGATTAACCTAAAAGTTCTAATTTCCACAAAACCGTCCAACAAATGAGACATTAATATTTTATATTAACTGCAGAGATAGGACCATGTTTTTTTTTTTCTTTGTAGAGGCTTACAAAGAAGTAAGCGGGGGCAAATGGCCCCAGTGGAAAGACGTTGGAAGTGGACGAATGGGGGGCTACTTTGTCAGTGACCCAGAACAATGGGGCAACAGACTTGGTTGTCCTGTTCAATTAATCAGTCTGTCAGCAAGCATTTATTAAGTGTTTACTGGGTGGAGATGCAAAGTGGTGGAGAGGCAAGAAATAGCAAAACAGTCTCTGTCATCCTCTAATTTCTGTACAAATTTCTATACAAAAGGGTTATATATTTGTTGCTTTTTTCCCCTTTGTTGAGAATTGATAGCTTGAACCCTTCCCCTTATAAATGATAAAAAAAGTGGTGAAGATGCAAAGAAATAGCAAAAAAGTCTATCATCCTGTAAATTCTTTACAAAAAGGGTTATATATTTGTTGTGTGTTTTTTTTCTTCTGTTGAGAATTGACAACTTGGACCCACCCCTTATAGACCATATTAGAAAGTGGTGGAGATGTAAAGAAATAGCAAAAAAGTCTCTGTCCTCCTGTAAATTACATACAGAAAGGTTCTATATTTGTTGTTTCTTTCCCTGTTGGGAATTGACAGCTTGGACCCTGCCCCTTATAAATGACACAAGAAAGAGCTGAGCAGTCCTGCAATAGGATGAGGTGAATAGAATGATTTATTTAAGGCTTTGTGTTTTCCCAAATAAAGAGCTTTGGTATTTTTGATGTCATCTGATGCAATTCTAAAATCAGTATTTTGGATAAAGTGAAAACCACTTTCCATTGTACATCTCCAATTCTATAAAAAGGTCAAGAATAATCCAAAACCTTTATTTTACTGAAAAGAAACTGAGGCCTCTGCTTTGCTGAAGGTCACACAGTCTCAAGTAATGAGCAGAGCCAGGGTTTGAACTAATAACATTTAGCTCCTTAGAACTTGGGAGTCTTGAGAACACAAAGTGTTTTGAAAAATGAAGTTTTGTGAGTACCAGCTATTAAAATTAGAGAGGAAGGAAGAGAAATTGATAATATCAGCTAAGAGTTAAGAGTATTAGAATAATCTGGTAATGGGCGGTATTGAGTGAGCACTTATTAAAAAGTATTTATTTAGCCCCTTCTGTTTGGATATTGTTTGGTGCTTCACAGACAAAACTGAATTAGTCCTTTCTTTCATATCAGTAATTACAGATAGGGAAATGGAAACACACAACAATTGGATGACTTGCCTGTAATTATATACCTTATAGTATCCAAATGTCCAAGGTGGGATTCAAAGCCATGGCTTTTTGTTTGTTTCATAGCTAGATAATTATTAAGTGTCTGAGGTTGGATTTGAACTTAGGTCCTCCTGACTCCAGGGTCAGTGCTCTATCCACTGTGCTAACTAGCTGCTCCCCAGTCTCTTTTAAACTTTTTTTTTTCATTTATAAAAACACTTAGTAACATTTATTTTTAAAATGTTGTGTTCCACATTCTCTTCCTCTATCCTTTCTTTTCCCCCTTATTGAGAAGGTGCAAGTTGGTATATGTTTGCAGTCATACAAAAC
Source organism: Macrotis lagotis (assembly GCF_037893015.1). Taxonomy (NCBI): domain Eukaryota; kingdom Metazoa; phylum Chordata; class Mammalia; order Peramelemorphia; family Peramelidae; genus Macrotis; species Macrotis lagotis. Next base: position 250,270,649 of record NC_133662.1, on the reverse strand, counting down.
ATTTTTCCATATTAGTCATGCTGTAAAAGAAAACACAGTCCTCAAAACCCCCAAGAAAAGTAAAGTTTTAAATAAACTATGCTTCAATCTGTATTCAACTCTTATCAGTTCTTTTTCTGGGGTGGATAGCATTTTTCATCATAAATCCTTTGGAATTATTTTTGATCATTGTATTTCAGAAAGCAGCTAAGAGATGTAAGCAGTTGATCATCATAACAGTGCTGTTATACAGTGTTCTTTGGTTCCGCTCACTTCACTTTGCAGCGGCTCATATAAATCTTTCCAGGTTTTTCTGAAATCTGCCTGCTCATCCTATATATAGCACAATTCTCTTCCATCACATTCCCCAGTTGATGGGCATCCCCTCAGTTTTTAATACTTAATCCTACAAAAAGAGCTGCTGTAAAAGATTTTTGTACTTCTAGGTCCTTTTCCTTTTTCTTTGATCTCTTTGGGTACTGACCTTCTAGTGGTCTTACTGGGTCAAAGGGTAAGCACACAGTTTTGCAGCCCTTTGGACAGAGTTCCAAGTTGCTCTCCAGAGTTGTTGGGTTGGTTCACAGACCTTCACCGAAGGTGCACAGTCTTGTCTTCCTGACTCCCAAGGCCAGCCATGGTGCCATGATAATCTTATAGGTGATGGAGATGCTCTGTGTGGGCAGCTACTCAATGGGAGTATGTCAGAGGGGAATAGAATTGTTATTTATGTAACCTTGGGATAGTCACTTCTTCCTGGGCCTCAGTTTACCTTTATAAATGACTTCAGTCCCCTTCTAGATGTAGTGCTACATACCTTTCTCTGTAACCCTGGGCGAGTCAGTTAGAGAGAGTAAAAATTTGGGGATGGGGTACCATCTTGCCCAGGGGGTTACCTTTACAAATGGTAAGGATGGAGCTCTAGGTGAGCTGGAACAAGGGTTGAGAGTTGAAGTCTGGTAGGCTCCGTCCCTATAGCCTACAAACTCCTTTAGGAGAAAGAGTGTTATTGGCCTTTTGTCTTTGTCTAACTCCAGAACTGAACTTTGTCTAATCCTGGAATATAGATACCTAATAAATGATGATTGGTTGCTTGATTGAAAAATAAGAGATGGGATCTGAAGACAGGTCTTCAGCCCCATGGACTTGTCCATGGTGTTGTCCCTGTCTCTCCAGCTGCCATGCTGGCATGTTTCATGGCGCTGGGGGTGGGGGCACACACCTGATGGGGAAGGGAGGTAACTTGTGGCAAGTACCAGAAGGCTGACTGGGAGACACTCAATTAGAGCCCAGCATATTTTAGGAGGAAATTCTGTTGCCTCTAGCCTGCCCCAGGCAACCCATAGCAGAATTGATAGCAGCCTTAATTGGCTCTGGATGGGGCTGGTTTTGGAAAGGTCAGAGAGCCCCTGGAGGATTGGATTTTCTGAGAGCAGGCTCTTAACCAACTCCTGGCAGCCTTCCTGCAGCCCAGGCCCCCCACTTCAGGAAAGGGTGTCCAAGTCTACTCCACAAGCATGCACTGCATGAAAGAGGGGCATGTTGGGCTGGGTTATTGGGTCGCAGATTTAGAGCAGGGTGGGACCTTAGAGGTCAGAGTCTTGTACCCTCTCTTTCTGAACAGGAGCAAAGAGGAGGTCCAGGGTGGGGCATCATCTGCTCCAAGCCACCGGGAAGCTGAGCCAGGATTTGAACCCGATTCTGTATTGTGTTACCTTGGCTTTATATGTCTGCCTATGCCTTTGTATAACACATACCCAGGTACATGTGGTTTATTTGTGTATCATATTGTACACATGTGTATGAATTTATGAAGTTTGTGTGTCATGTGCACATACACATGCGTGTATAAACATATGTACAACAGATATATAGGCTGTGTGCATGTGTCTATTGTTCACATATATTCATCATACATGTATAAGTGTGTTTATATATAATGGATAACATTTCTTTCTTTAATAAAGTACTTTTAAAAAAGTTGGAATTGTTTCAACCGAATTAAAGGGAGGACAACCCCTACCTGGACTAACAGGCAGGAAGAGCGGCCAGCGTGGGAAGCGCTCAGTGCTTGTTTGGTCTTGTTCTAGAGGAAGGCATCATGAGGGGATCTCAAGGCCCCCTGCTCCTGCTGACTCCTTGGCATTTCTTTTTGTTTGGACAGTATGAGCTATTCAGGGTGTAGATATTCTCTACCCCTTTTAAAATCCCTTTCTCTGTGCTGGCTCCTCCCCTTGCTGTGAAGCTCTCCTTCGTGGAGCTCCTGGCTCTCTTTGTCTGGTTCATTGTTAAGAGGCGACTCTTGGTACTTGAATACTAAGAGATGTTTGATCTTATCACTTCTCCAGGTTCCTGTCTCTAAATAAGAATTGGCTGAGTTTCACCAAATGGGATTAAAATGTGATTTGGAAATATTTAACAAAATAAAAATACAATAATACATAGGTAATGAGAGTATGTGGTTTTCTAAGTCAACATGAGCCTGTAGATACCTCTGTATCAGGATAGTGATGCCATTTCTAATTGAGTTGGACCACATGCTCAGCAAAGCAGCTCATACCTGTCTGTCCATTGTCACTCATATCCATGACCTCCCAAAGTCTGACATGGGGTCGGGGGGCTCCCTCTTTTTTTTCTGACATCCTGAGGAATCTTGGTTCCCTGGTTGTGGTTCACCCATCCCCTCTCTCTTACCTCCTGTCCAGCCCATCTTCTCTGAAATGAAATCCTTCCCTCCATTGTCTTTGGAGCTCCTCACTGGCATTATGTGGTGTCCTGTTGGCTCCCACCATGAACAAGTCCATTGCCCTCAGTGCTCACCAGATCTTGATGTCTTCTAGTGTGAGCATTGAAAAGATACGACTTTGCCATGATGGGGATCTTGGGGCCATGCTTTGCTGTTTCCCAAAAGCATTTGAGCCCATTCTCCCACTCTCCTCTCTAACCCCTGCGCAACTCAGCCTCCCCAGTAACAATGGTGATTCTGTACCCCTGAATTCTCTCCTCCAGAGGCTCGTTTCTGGTCATGTCAGATGGGGTCAGTGCTGACAGGAGAACAACAAGTGAATTTTTAAATGATGGCTAACTTGGCAGATGGACTTAGGCCAATGGTTTTCAGTTGTTGACTCAGGTGGATGGGAGTGACCTTATACATATGTGGTGTGGTATGGTGATTACTTTCCCTTGGATCCAGTGTCTTGCCTCTGACATGGACTGGGTGATTCTGGACAAGTCATTCAACCTCTCGGTGTTCCAGGTGGTTCTTCAAACCTGAATCTGTTCTTGGATTGGTTGAGGGAGTTTTCTTATCCAGGAGTTTCTCATGCCAATGAAATCCTAGGTCCAACCCCTCTCTCCATTTCTGTGCGGTTGGTTTTTATGGAGTTTGGACGTTTTCTGTGAGAGAGTTGGAGAGCTAGAATCTGTTGGCCTATCTCCCCTTGCACTAATCTTACCTGGTGGGCAATTACTCGCTGGCAAATTCAATCTTATTGGAATTAACTGATATTTGTAATGGAACCTCTTGCAACAAGCTTGCTTTGATTTGATGGACATACCATGGCTCTGGGCCATCAAAAATGGAAATGGTTGTTGAAACAAGGGAGGCCCTTCCTTTTTAAAAAATGTAAATACATTTTTATGGATCCTTTTTGTTTTCATATCACCTGCATTTCCCAAGGTATCCCTCTTCCCTTTCCTCTCTCTAATAACAAAAAATGAAGCAACCCCTCACCCCAATGAATTTAAGCAGGACTAATACTTTGAAAAATATTCCACACTATAATGTGCCCCCTTTGACTTTCTAGAAAGAAGACTCTTTTCTTCATATTTCTTCTTTTAGTTTGGTTCTTGTTATGATGTAGAACTTTATTTCTATTTTTTGTTGCCATTCTTATAGTTACTGGTTATGTTGTTTTCCTGTTTCTGCTTACTTCACTAGATATCAATCCATATTTTCCCTACTTAAGGGGAAAAAAATTCTCGATTTATTTTTCCTTAACAAGGGGGTCATTGACAGGATAGAAATTGCCTTGAGGCCCATATCTCATTATGTTACCGCTTGAGAAATATTCTACCCCTTGGTAGCCCAGTTCCCTTGGTCTCCCCTCTGTTGTCACCCTTGCTCACCATTCTGGTTTATATTGGCATAGCCTGGAGGCTGGCAGAAGTGTCCAGGGAAAGCCAATCCCTTGCCCTGCCTCACCTGGGTGCCATTGCTTTGAACAGGCCAGGTCTTGGCAGAGGGCAGAATGGACTGGGGTCGGGGAGGCTCGAGGAGAGGTCTGCAGGAGCTGTTCCCCCTTCCTCAGGGCCCTGGAGGGGCTGAGAATCTTTCTTCAAACATGAAGTTTGTAACAGTTAAAATTAAACTCCTCTTGTGACTGATGTGACCTAAGAGTAGGAGCAGAACCATAGAATGATGTGAAAAAAGACAAAGGGAGTGCCCATCAGAACAGGCAGGTTGGCAGGGCCTATGGCAGGGATTGACTGTGTTCCTGTTGTCCCCTCCAAATGGGAGGACATTAGTTAGTGCTTTCCTTTGGAAAGGCCGTCTTCTGTTTCTGTCGGAACCCAGGATGACCCGGGTCCTGGTCCTCACTATCATTCTAAAGACATCTGGATTGTCTGTGCCACTTTGAGGTTCAATTTTGTCCTTGGACCTCCATCATCCAGTGCAGGGGTTACACATGATCATTGAGAGAGAGATTGTCTGGGTCTCTGAAAGGGGCAAGTGACTGGTTCAGAGTCTCCCAGTCTGTGGGTGTCGAAGACTAGATGGGAACTGGGCTTTCCAACTCCTAGATTGGATCTATGGCTTCTCAGTGACCCCAACCCAGAACCTTGGAAATGGCACCTCCACTCATCAGTGAGGTTGGGTGGGGGCTTGAAAAGACCGAGCAGCCCTGGAGGGTCAGAAGAGGATCCCCAAAACCCAGCAGTCTGGACTCCTCCACTCTCTGTGTCTGACTTTCTGACTTTGTTTCTCTCTCTGTGAGACTGTGGCTATGTGACCTTCTCTTTCTGTGTCTGCTTCTCTGATCTGTCTGTCCTCCCCCCCGCCCTGTTCATTGATTGTCTTCCTTTGCTGTTGAGTAGAGGATGTTTCCCAATCTGTTTTGTGTGGTTATTGTTGGGCCGTCCTGCACTTGGGGCCATTCTAAGGTTCAGGGTCATTTAATTTATGCTGTCCTTGGCCTCAGATGGGCAGCTCAATGCCAATGGTGATTTCCAGGCTCTGCATTTGTCGGTGATTTGTGTCCTGTCTGTTGCCCGCTCCACTGGTCAATGAGGCTCATTAGTTGGCCACCCCTCTGGGGTCACAGCCACTGCCGACTGGCTTCAGACCAGGGATCTCTCCATCTTGGGAATTAGCCCTCAGTTCATGTAGTAAGTTTACACTTTTGGATTCATCCTGAAGTTTTCTAATGAGGCCTTGGGGGATGGCTGGAAGAGAGTAGAGAAGGCCCAGCTTGGTAATAGGAGCTTTTAAAATCACACACAGACACACACATCCCCACCATCTTTCACACACACACACACACACACACACACACACACACACACACACACAAACACACACTCTCTCTCTGTCTCTCTGTCTCTGTCTCTCTCTCTCACACACACACATCCTCTCACACACTCTCTCTCACACACACACACAACCTCTCACAGATTCTCGCCGTCTCTCTCTCTCTCTCACACACACACACACACAAACACACACACACACACACACACACACACACACACACACACACACACGAGAACTGCCGTGGATCTGTTTAAAACTGTTACAACAAGCCTCCCTTGGCAGTGGGTTGTGAAAGCCTTTGTTGACTAGGAGAGCTGAGCACCTTCAAAGCCAAAACCTCCTTCTTTGACAAATATTCCCCAAATCCTATTAGAATATCTAATGGTTTGAGGAGTCAGCTGTGTCTTGGGGAGAGAACTGGGTGGACATTTTCTAGGACATTTCCTCAGGTGGTCTTTGCCCAAGGACCCTCAGTGAAGTGTGCCAGGTTTCTGCTGGGGGTATTCACCGTCTGTTGGTGGCAGAGAGAGAGGAGGCTGAAGAGTTTTGTTTTTTTACCAGTGAGAAGGGGGAGAAAGAGGGAATGAAAACCATATTTAAACTTTAGCTTTTAAAATGTTTTTTAAAATGTAATTTTTAACTTATTATTATTATGATCATCATGACTATTATTTAGTGAAGCCTTACTGTGTGTTTTGAAGAGGGGGGAGCCAGGAAGACAAGGGCCTTCCTACTAGCCTGCTTTCTGGGTCCCTTCCCCCTTCCCCTTAATCCTGGTCTCATCTCCATTAAATGGTAAACCCTTTGGGTCAGGGATTATCTCTTGCCTCTTTCTGTATCTACAGTGCCTAGTAGAGGGTCTGCACTTAATAGATGTTCATTGAATGAATGAATGAATGAATGAATGAATTATGATATCTTATGATATCTGTGGCTGCCTGTTCAGTCATTCGGTAAGCATTATTAAAGGCCTCCATGATGGAACATGAAATGGATAAAAACAGAACCCACAGCCCTCCAAAACAAACAACAAACAAGCAATTCCTGTTCTCTAACAGCTTTTCTTCTAACGGAGACACATCCCCAAGTCTCATGGCCAGACTTTTTCCCTTCCAAACTCTCTTTGTGTCTCTGTGATTGTTCCAATGAAACATGATAACCGGCCCTTTCTGTAATGATCATCCAATGAACCAACCAATGAACCAAACCAGACCCAAAGACAAAAGTGAAGTCGTTCATGCCCTCAGAGAGCTTCTAGTCAACAGCTGAGGGAAACCATACATAGACATAGATGTACATAAAAATCCGGACAAGAAATACACAGTAATGAGGCAATTTGTTGCCTTGAGAGAGGGCAGGTTCTCCTTTGTCAACCATCTTCTTGGATGGCTGGGAGGTGCAGTGGACCGAACACTGGCCCTAGAGTCAAGAGGACCAGAGTTCCAATCCAGCCTCAGAAGAGCAAATCCCCCTTTATTTCAGTGGTTGCTGGGCCAAAGGCTTTTGATGGTTACATCAGTAGCTTATCTAAAGGGGAAGGATGCCCATCCTGGATCTGGCTCCCAGTAGGGTGGAGGCGATGCTGGCTAGGTTTGTGATGCTGCCAAGAAGCCGGTGTTGTCCCCCTTGGTGGAGGAAACTTGTCATAATTACAGGGTATTCGTGGTGGCAAACGTGTTCTGGTGTGTGATTTGGGTTAATTACAGCCAAAGTCATATCAGTTCTTCGACATGGGTTTCTATTCCTGCAAACACCAGTCAGGGGAAAGAGAGTGGGGGCTGGAGTTGGCTGCTGTGCCCAAAATGAATTCCTGATGTTGATGGCTTGGGAGTCTAAAATCGACCTGATGATTTAAAATAAAAGAGAATTAGGAAAAATATTTTATGTTTACATTGCACCTTTCTTCCCAAGACTTCCAAGCACTTGTGCAAATATTATTTTATTTATCTGTTTGACATCCCTATGAAGTGGGGAAAGGTTAGGGGAAAGGATCCAATATTCCTAACCCCTATTTGGGGCACAGCAAGGCTTAAGTGAGAACAGTCTAATGGAACTGGGACCCAATATGGTGGCATGTTCAACTATTCACTGCAAGGGTGAATGATTGGAGCTCTCTAGATCTTTTTTATGTAAGGAGGAAGAGTAGTTCTATGAAAAGTGTACTGGATTTCAGGTCCATGGACATGGATTTGAGTTTTTATTCTGTTGCACCACTTCATTGGGCTGAATTTTCCTTTGGAAAATGAAGGGGTTGGTCTAGAGGACCATTAAAGTTCCTTTTAAAGCCACACATCTATAATCCTGTGATCACTGATGGGGCAAAGAAACTAAGCTATAAAACATTTATTTAGCACCTTTAGCATGGTAGGGATAAAGAGATGGAGATATTTTATCCTTCAAGTATTATTTGTGTTGACCCAAAACTAGTGATTTCCCTTGACAAGCTGCTGTGTATCCGACATATATATATATATATGTATATATATATATATATACACGTATGCACATATATTGTATGTACAATATATAGATGTATATATGTAAATACACATATTCACATGTATATCCATACACAGATACATAATAGTCTTTCCATTAGAATTGTATACTCTTTGAGAATCCTATTATACTTGTCTGGTATAAAAATTGTTTACCAAAGTTCCTGCTCTCAAGAAGCTTGCATTCTGTGAATGAAGATGAATTTGTATCTATTGACCTTTATATAAACTAGATGTGGATAAAATAATTTGCAGGGGGTAGAAAGAGGAGTGTAGAAAGACTTTAGAAAGAGATGGGGGGGCGGGGCCAAGATGGGGACATGAAGGGATCGAGTCTTAGGAGCTCTCTGATAAAAACTCATAAACTAAGGACTCTAACTAAACTTTCGAGAGACAGAACCCACAAAGGGACCCAGTGAGGCAGTTCTCCTACTCAAGGTAACCTGGAAAAGAGCAGAAAGGCTCTGCTCCCCGGGGTCAGAGGGGCGGCCTGCCAGAGCGAAAGAACTTCTCCCGGAGGCAGCCCCAGGGCGCTGGGAGCCTGAGCTCACAGCAGTGGGGGAGTCTCCTGAGCTGCACCCCGGGGAGCACCGGCACAAAGTGGGGGAACAGCGGGGGACCTCTGCCAGAGCAAGCACTTGGAGCCTAGCCCTCAGGGCACACAGCCAGCAGCAGGGTCTTTCGGCAGCCTAGACCCGGAAACAGAAGCAGGTGGAGCCTGTAAGCAGGAGCCCCCAGGGCATGAGCCCATTGAGCTGAGGGAGGGGAGTGAAGAGCGACTGCAGAGCTCTGTCCTCTGGCCCTGGAACAGGACTCTGGGGCTCTGACCACATTCAGATCCTGATCGCAGTCTAGGCCCCCCTATAGAACAGCAAGGCCCCCCCCACCTCAGCCCTGTGGCAGAGGGGGGCGCTTATGGTCATTCACAGACCAGGAGGGAGGACAGAACCTCACACACTGAGACCCTTGTGGGAGTGTCCCAAAAGCTCAGGAAGCACCCCCCAAAAACAGGCTTAGGCTCGGAAAATGAACAAACAAAGAAACAAGAGGAAGACCATTGAGAAATATTTTGCAAATGAGCCCAAGAAAGATCAAAATACTCAATCTGAAGATGAGGAAGCATAAGCTCCTGCATCTAAAGACTCCAAGAAAAACAGAAATTGGGCTCAGGCTATGATAGAGCTCAAAAAAGACTTTGAAGATCAAATGAGGGAGTTAGAAGAAAAACTGGGAAAAGAAAGGAGAGAGATGCAGGAAAAAACATGAAAATGAAGTCAGCAGCTTAGTCAAGAAAATCCAAAAAAATGCTGAAGAAAATAGCATGCTAAAAACCAGCTTAGGTCAAATGGATAAAACAGTTCAAAAAGTTATTGAGGAGAAGAATGCTTTAAAAAGCAAAATTGGCCAGATGGAAAAAGAGATAAGAAAACTCTCTGAGGAGAATAAATCCTTCAGACAAAGAATAGAATTCAGGGAGATTGATGAATTTACCAGAAATCAGGAATCAATACTTCAAAACCAAAAAAATGAAAAATTAGAAGAAAATGTGAAATATCTCATTGAAAAAACAACTGACATGGAAAACAGACTTAGGAAAGATAATTTGAAAATTATTGGAATACCTGAAAGTAATGATCAGGAAATGAGCCTTGACATCATTTTCAAAGAATTACTACAGGAAAATTGCCCTGATATTCTAGAAGCAGAGAGCAAAATAGAAATGGAGAGAATCCACCGATCCCCCCGAGAAAGAGATCCCAAAAAACCAACCCACAGGAATATTATAGCCAAGTTCCAGAACTCCCAAGTGAAAGAGAAAATATTACAAGCAGCCAGAAGGACACAGTTCAAATATCGTGGAGCTGCGGTCAGGATCACATAGGACTTAGCAGCAGCTACATTGGAAGCTCGTAGGGCTTGGAATACAATATACCAGAAGGCAAAAGAGCTTAGAATGCAGCCAAGAATGAATTACCCAGCAAGGCTGAATGTCCTCTTCCAGGGAAAAAGATGGACTTTCAGTGAACCAGGGGAATTTCAAAGGTTCCTTTTGGAATGGCCAGAGCTGAACAGAAGGTTTGATCTTCAGATACAGGACTCAGGTGAAGCATGGAGATTGGAGGAGTGGGGGGAAATATGAGTGACTTAATGAGGATGAACTGCATTATAGAAAAATGATACTGATAATATTCATATGAACCATCTCAGTTAATAGAGCAGGTAGAGGGAGCTTTTATAGTTGAAGCACAGGAGAAAGCTGAATTCGAAGATAAAATATGGTGTAAAAATGGAGTCAATAAGAAAAAAAGGGAAATGGAATGGGAGAAAGAAAAAGGAGAGGGGGAATAGTCCAAGCTATTTCACGTAATGAGATTTTTTTTATTACAATGAGCTATTGCAATGATATGGAAGGGGGGAGGCAAGGGGGAATGAAGGAACCTTTGCTCTCATCAGAGGTGGCTAGGAGAGGAAACAGCAAATATACTCAATGGGGTATAGACAACTGGAGTAAGAAGGAGGGGGGAGCAGGGGGAAGGGGTGGGGATGTGAATAAAGGAGGAGAGGATGGACCATGGGGGGAGAGTGGTCAGATATAACACATTTTCTTTATTTACTTCTTGCAAGGGGCTGGGATTGGATGGCCTGCCCAGGACCATAGGGCCAGGTGGATTCTGGGCCTAAGGGGTGGTATGGGGGCTCAGGGCTTCTTGGCCCCAGGACCAGTGATCTGTCTACTGTGCCACTCAGCAACCCTACAGCAGAGTCAGAGTGAAAGGAGAGAGAAAATATAGTACATGGTAGTGGAGAAATAAGAAAGGAGGGAGTTGCGATCAGCAATGGCAACGTTGGAAAAATATGGAAGTAACTTCTGTGATGGACTTATCATAAAGAATGTGATCCACTCACGACAGAGTTGATGGTGTTGGAACAAAGACTGAAACACATTTTTTGTTATTATTTGGGGGAGGGTGCAGGGCAAATGGGGCTGGGTGGCCTGCCTGGGGCCCCATAGCAGGGTGATCATTGGGTGTCTGGGGCTGGATTTGGACCCAGGTGTTCCTGGCTCAAGGGCCAATGCTCTGTCTGCCACCCAGCCACCCTTACTATTATTACTGTTTTATTTTATTTTTGGGTCTTTTTTTTCTTCTTTTTGGTTTTTGCAGGGCAGTGGGGATCGGGTGGCTTGCATGTCACACGGCTGGGTGATTGTTGGGTTTACGAGGCTGGATGTGGACTCGGGTGCTCGTGGCTCCAGGGCTGCTGCTTCGTCCATTGCGCCACCTGGCCATACCTACAATTATTACTATTATTTTTTTTTATTTTAATTTTTTTCTCCCCCTTTACTTTTTTGCCCAAGCAAGTCTATCTATATTCATGGGGGGAGGGGTATTTTGTTTACTTGTAAACAAGTATATTTTATTAATGTAAAGAAAAACATTTGTACAAAATGAGAATAAAAAATAAATTAAAAAATTTTAAAAAAAGAAAGAGATCAGGTGGAAGTTAGTGCTGGAACTGAATCTTGAAGAAAACTTGGGGTTAGCCAGAGGTGGACAGGTGTCATGGCTAAAGCTCCTCAGAGGATGGAGATGGTGTGTTTTATTGGAGAAGAGGAAGAAGACCATTGTGTTGTTATTTATTTCATGTCTGACTCTGTGTCTCTTTTTTGGGTTTTCGTGGCAAAGATAATGGAGTTATTTGCCATTTCCTTCTCCAGCTCATTTGACAGATGAAGAAACTGAGGCATTTAGGGTAAAGTGACTTGCCCAGGGTCACAGGGCTAGGAGTATCTGAAGCTGAAATTTGACCTGACTTTAACCAGACCCATTGCTCTATCCATTGCTTTTCATTGGCATGTAGAAAGTAGAGGAAATAGCAGATTGAGCCTATGTACAACTTTTTTGAACACCCAAGTCTGTGACCCTAAACTCCAAAACATCTCTTTTTTTCTCATTCTGCTGTAGTCATCTTTTTTTTTCTCCTGAAGTCTTAATTCTTTTTTTTAAAAGGTTTTTGCAAGGCAATGGGGTTAAGTGACTTGGCCAACGCCACACAGCTAGGTAATTATTAAGTGTCTGAAGACAGATTTGAGCTCAGGTATTTGACTCCAGGGCTGGTACTCTATCCGCTATGCCACCTAGCCACCCCTGAAGTCTTAATTCTGATGAGAGAGAAAGAGTTCTCTCTCCCTGCTCTTTTTAGACCATGTTTGTCAATTATGTCTACCCACTTTCTCCTCCTTTGTCTCACTATGTAAATAACCCTTAGGAATGGTTCTAAGAAGTTCCAGAGAAGAGATTACAAAGTTGTCTAGATAAATGCCTTCCTTTTACAGATGAGGAAACTGAGGATCAGAGAGGTGAGACCCAGAGTAAGTGAAATGCTGTTCATTGGGATTAGAGTGAGCAGGGTTATAGGAGAAGCACTGTCCTGCCAAATGCACCCTCATGAAGGGCAAAGCTCTGATGTTTTCCAAGCTCCTTGGAAGTATGTCAATAGTCATAACCAACAGCAACTTCTCACCCAAGTACAGAATGAGAGCAGTGCATTTTTAGTGGTGTATTTAAGATAATTCCCTGAATTAGAAAATCATTCTGCTAACATATTAAAACTATGTTTATATTTCTTTCTTCCCAAGAGCTCATTACAGGGTATCCGGCAGTAGCTGTTATATTACAGTATCTGTGAAAATAACACATTTCTATTTTAAATATGTTAGGGAGATATAAGCCATAAATCCCAGGATGAAATATTTAGCAGCTGGTGGCATCCTGTAGCCCATACAATCTTTGGGTTGGGGGGGTTAGAGGAACATCAGCCAGAGCTCACTCTAGTCTGTCTGCATGAAGGGGTCAGAGGTGGTTGGATCACACTTGACCTGGGCTTTGGGTTCCCTTTGATCAAGACCACAGCAGGACCAGGATGGCCTCTATTTTAATATAAATGAAAGAATGAATGAGAAAACCTTGATATGCCAAATGTTGGAAATATAACTAGGAAAGTAGCTAGTTCAAGGAACTTCTACTCTAATGGGCAGAATCACTATCTGAAAGATACTTCAACTAGGGGGCAGCCCCCTCATTTTACAGATGAGGAAATAGAGGTTAGAGAGGAGTATGTGTTGGAGGTAGGTTTGGAGGTGGTCTTGTTGATTCCAAATCCAACACTGCCTAGCCAACCAGGGTTACAATTTGAAAGTTAAATAGTTTCAGCTAAAATTAATGCATAGTTTGCTTCCTTGGAGCTGTTGGCCATGGGCATGTTAGACGTGGTATTGGTCTTGATGTCAAGGAGACCCGCTTCAGATTCCATACTGAATACTCTTTGGTTAGGTCATAAGAAATCCCCTAATATCTTTGTGCCTCAAATTCCTTTTCTGCAGAAGGGGAATAGTCTTTGAGCCTGTGTCTCAGGATCAGTTGGCTGAATGTGAAAGGCTTGTGGTCCTTAGACGGCTTTTTGTAAATATCAGTTGAGATGGAAAGAGCATTCATTGGGTTTGGAGTCTGAGGGGTGGGGTTCAACTCCTTCCCTTGTACCTGTATGACTTTGTTCAAGTCACTTAGTCTCTGTTCCCTTTTTTGGGGGTAAAATGAAGGGGTTGGACTCAGTGGGCTTTAATGTCCTTTCCAGGTCTGTCTGAGTCCATGACTTAGATGACCTTGGAGATCTTGTCCAACTAGAAGTCTTAGGATGAGAATTTGAGAGTCTCTGAGCCATCACATTCATTTTGCACACTTGGCCAAGCTGGGAACCTGCTGCCTCTTAGGAGGTTTTCTTCCTTGGGGATGGGGTGGAGAGTTTGGTTTGTTTACAAATGGAACTCATCTTTCTCTACCCCCAAATGGCTGACCTGCATTGGTTTCATTCATCATGGTGCCAGGAGTCACCTTAACCTCTGAGGGACGCTTGACAGTGGCGTGGGACGCTGACAGAGGAGAAACTGGCTTGACAAGAGTTTGCCCTTGATAACAGCTTCACAGTCAGAGACAGCAGGAGTGGGGGAGCGACTCCAGGGAGGCCGGGAGCTTCTGTTCTGGGAATCTTACCAAACTTAATAAGGAGTCACCAATAGCTCTAACACATTTTAAATTACCCAAGTGTGAGATCCTGACCTTTTTTTTTTTTAATGACCTACTTAAAGGGTAGAAGGCAGGTTTGATGATAATAGTCTTTCTCTGAGTTGCCTGAAACTTTATTCCCACTTTAGTAACATGGGGAAAAAATAGGTAACCAGTTTTAACAATAACTAAAGATTTTACTCTTGCCCCTACTTCTGAATCTGTAATAAAATAATAGATGTTTCCACCGGGTCACCTTTTTTATGGGTAATCACATTTTATAGATGAGGAAACTGAGGCACAGAATTTAAGTAACTTGCCCAGTGTTTATAGTACTAGAGTTTGAGGCACCATCCAAATTTGGGTCTTTCTGAATCTAGTACCCTATATGCTACAGTGAACTTCTTTTTAAGAGGTATATTTATAGGAACAGGCATAACTCACCAAGTCTAAGTTAGCACCTTCTTGTGAGTTTGCGGGGTCATCATCCAGAGGACAGGTGGGATGCCTGTGGGGAAGGCTCTACTTCTCACTTCTGCCTGGAATTCTTTCCATCTTCATTTCTGTTGCCTGGCTGTCCAACTTCCTTCTAGACCTTTCTCAGTCCTCCTTGATGCCAGTACCTTCACGCTCGTGATAAACTCCAATTTATCTTGTTTGTATTTTTTTTATTTTTTAATATAATTGGGATTAAATGACTTGTCCTGCGTCACACAGCTAGTAAGAGACTGAGGTTGGATTTGAACTCAGGTCCTATCCACTGTACCATCCAGCTGTCCCTGCTATCTTGTTTATACATAGTTGTTAACATGTGGTCTCTGTTTAGATTGTGAACTCCCTGAGGGCAGGGTCTACCTTTTGACTTTCTTTGTATCCCAGCACTTAGCATAGTGTCTGAAGATGGTGCTTGATAAATATCTGATTGACTCAAATCCAGTCATGGCTTCTGGGTTCCCATAAAGGAAACCTGTCCCCCCCAAAAAAACCCAAAAAACAAAAAACCTCAAACCACTCAGTGGTAGAGAAGTAAACAGACTTTTATGCTGTGGACTTTAGACTTTTCCACCTTAGGAAGGAAGGACATGAAGACAGTAGAAGTAGAAGACAGTTGTTAAACCTTCAATCCACGTACAATTGATGACCATTTGTCTTGTGGTTGAGTTTTTCTCTAGCCTGGTGTTTCCACCCAACAGTATTTCCTCATTCAACCTCCACCTTCTCTTTTTTCGCTCTTGGATCTGCCACTCAGTTTATTTCCCTTTAAAGCCGTTCTTCTCACATGGCTTTTCCTGCATCATCTTCTGTATTCTGAGCCTCATTTCCTTTCCCTTCTCTTGAAGTAATGTAATAAAGAAGACCTGTAGGTGAGAAGCAGGTTCTGAAGAGTCATAGGAAAACTGAAGGATGCTCCCTTCCTCATCCTCTTCAAGGAGAGGACTCCAGGAGAGGGAGGAAGGCTCTTGGCCTGCTGGCCAGTACCTGTTAGTGAGCTTATGGAAATAGAAAATGTAAAAAAAAAAATTAAATAGTCTCTGCCCTCAAAAACCTGACTTAGATTGTGCTATGAGAAATCATTTTAACCTCTAGTCAAGAAAATATGACATATATAGATATGTACATGGATAGATACACATGAATAATATGTATTTATGTGTGTATATAAATATACATACATATTTTTATTTGAGGAGAAAGGAGTGATTATTGATAACTGCTGAGGTAGTAGTTGAATTGATCCTTTAAGGGGGCTTGTTTTATTGTTTAGTCATTTCAGTCACCTTTGACTCTTCAGGACCCCACTTGGGTTTTTCATGGCAAATATTGTAGAGTGATTTGCCACTTTCTTCTCCGCTTCATTTTACAGATGAAGAAACTGAGTCAAGTAAGGTTAAATAACTTGCCCAAGTTCACACAGCTAGTATGTCTCTGAAATCAGATTTGAACTCAGGTCTTCTCAACTCCAGGCTTTATCTGCTGTACTACCCAGCTAGGTTGGGGGGGCGCTCTGGATTCCAAAAGGAGGGAAAGCATTCTAGATCTATCATCATGCCATAAATTTTCCAGAGATGTTCCCTTAATTATATTCTAATGGTAAATTTCTATTGACCAGAAAATCTGACCCCCAGCCAAATTCTTGAATTAAGCAGTGAAGCTAGAAGATGGTGTCTTCTTTCTTTAGATTAAGTGTCATGTGTTATCTGAGAGAAGCTCCCAAATTATGGAGGGGTGGGGGGGAAAATAGTTTGATTCTAATTGGGTTCAGAGTCTTGGTGTTGGAGGCTCTTGGTTTTCTGGTTTTTTGTTTCATTGATGGGACAGAAGTGGAAGGGTTATATGCTAAAAGCTGTCCTATGGGAATGACTTACATTATTTACTCCTGGAGGTTAAACATGCCAAAACCATCTGTTGTTAATTTTGTTGCTGCTTTAAATTCCATTTTTTTGGCTGAGTTTTAAATACTGAGAGCAAACTTAGATGGAAGCAGGGGCATTCTTGAGTCACAAGCCATTGAATCCAAATGGTGATTTTCTTAAGTGCCATTTTCCAATGGACTGTTATTTGAGATTCTGAGTTGGCTTCTGGTGGCCTGGGCCTGGGATTTGGTGCCTGTCTTTTCCACTTACTTTTTTCTGTATTTTCCTATGAAATTGTTAGTCCATCTATCAAGGGAGCTGTTGATGCTCCAATGGATAATTGTGGATGAATTGCTTTTAAGATGTTTGGACATGAGATCCAGTTATTTCATCAAACTCTTAAAAGTCTGGCTGAGTTCTTAGAAGTAGAAATGTGAAATTGGAAAGATTTAATTTCTTGAGTTCATACATAGGAATTTTCTCCCTCCCAGCCAGTCTAATCTAATTTCATAGATATTTCTTAGATGTCAAGAATAATAATAAAAATGATGATGGTTGTGATGATGATGATGTTAACTAACATTTAGATAGGCTTTAAGGTCTGTGAAGTGTTTTCCATACATTATCTCATTTGAGCCTCACCAAAGCTTTGATGAGATAGGTAATTTGATTAACTCCCCATTTACAGGTGAAGAAATCAGAGCTGTGAAAGGTGACATGATATGTCCAGGGTCCTACACCTGGTAGGGTCAGAGGAAAGACTAGAGCTTAGGTCTTGGCAACTTTTAAGCCCCTGAAGATCTATTTCTTTGTTTTTCCTACACAGCATGTGTAGAACAACACTTTTTCCACACCAAATCCCAGACCCAGGCCACCAGAATCCAAATCAGAATCTCAAATGAAAATTCAGTAGGAATTTGAAAGTTTTTTTTTTTTTTTGGTTTGTTACTAGGCAGTTGAACTTGCTGCAACATCAAAGGGGTGACCAATATAGTACAAGTGACAAAGCATCCCTACAGTCCTTGTAAAAACAGATTTTCATTATTGGGGGAAGGGGTTGGGGTTTTCCCCTCTGAAGTTTCTTCCAGAAACTTTCTGAAGTTTAATAGTAATGTGAAGATCTGGTCTGGTCCTCATTCTACTGCTTGCTTTAATTATTAGGTTAAAGTCTGCAGAGGCAAGGGGATCTTTTCTAAGATCTGGCCCCTAAAACTGAAGTGACCAAGCAACGTTAGAATTTCCCAGGCAGAGTTGTTCGGCAGAGTGAAGGGACAGGAAGCAGATTAAATCCCAGAAGCTTCTCCCAGATGCACTGCACATTCTGGTCCTTTGGGGCTTCGGGGGGGGGAGGTTGATGTTTGCATCTCTAGGGGTTCCTCTGAAACGCAACAATCTTGGCCTGCAAAAGTTGCAAGACCTGGGGATGCCCGAGAGGCTGCCAGAGACACAAGGTTCAGGTTGGCCTTTCTCCTAGTGTCATGACTGAGTCATGGAGACCCCCTCCCCAGTTGTTGCCAGGGCATGCTACTCTGTGGGACCCATGCACCGACAAGGCCTCAGAGAATTTTGGAGGGCGAGGCTGGCCTTGTGGAATTCACTGACAATGATTGGGGCATGAATGGCCTGAAGGCCTTGTATTGCTCAAGGGTGCTTCCACCTCCTGTGCCCATGTCTATTTGTTAAGCCACCTAGCCACCTTGATGACAGTCAGAAAATGTCAACCCCAAGGAGCTGCTAGTCTTCTGGTAGGAGATTTCACAGGCATCTCTTTTCCAAAGTCCCATACACTTGATTTCAGTCTTCTTTCCCTGGGTTCCCTGCCTAGACCGCCTTTAAAAGTGCAGACATCAAGGTGGTTTGTATGGAATTGCTCTGAATATCTTGTTTCTCAGGTCTGTGGATTGAGAGTAAGCTCTTTTGTCAAGGGCAGAGACTTTCATCTTAATTTTTTATTTCCACATATAGGTGTCTAAAAGTGCCTGTTGATTGATTATTTAAGAGGAATCTAGTATATCTGGGCAAGGGACCAAGACCTAGCCTACTGCAGGGATTCCACTGGAGTTGACCAGCGGGTTCTCCAGAGACTTGGTAGGGAGAGCCATTTCCTAAGCCCTTGGAGTTTGCTTTGGCAATTGCCTCTCTTCTTTCAGTCCTCAGGAAATCTGAAAGCTACCTTTTTGAAAATCCTTTTTGATAGGTGGAAGTTTCTCTGACATGATTCCTGTCCCAAACTGTAGGAGATGGAAAGTCAAGATGGTGGATATTTAGACAGCCCCGAAAGGAAGTTCAGAGTCAGCTGGTGCCTTGCTCAGGCTTGACTGTCAGGCCTCAGAAGCTCAGTCAACCCCTCAGAATGCATTTACCACCCCCAAAATGTACTATCAGGCTTCAAATGACAGAAGTGAATTGTTCATGCCTTCACCAAGCTTACATTGAATCAATAAATGATAGAGAAAGCATTTAATATGTGTTGACTACAGGCCAGGCTGTGCATATTTTATCATAAGAGACATGTACAAACACATATGAATAAACATGTCCACACACTCAGAATAAATAGAATTTTTTCGGGGATTGAAACCAGGAAAGACTTCATGAAGAAGGGAGCCCTGGAGATGTGACACTAAGGAGAGAGGGATTATAGGAATTAGAGGCCAGGAGGGAGGACAGCATGGAGGACAGTCTGGACAATGGCCCAGGGGCTAGATATGGAGGGGACTGTGTACAGAACCATAGGGACTGATTGCATCGGGAGATTAAGTTATAACCTGTCTGAAAAGGTCAGTTGGGTTTGGATTGAGAAGGCCTTGGAATGCCCAGCTCCACCAAGTCCCTTTCTTTAGAAGTCCTGGTGCCAATCCTTCTCAACTTTTGTCCCCATAGGAGGGAGGACATGGCTCTCTAGGAGATATATTGCCAGCTAAAGCACAATAGCCCACGGATCATGAACAACATAGCATGAACTATTCAAGGAGACAGATTTACTCCCAATCCTATCCTCCAACCATATATCCATCTGCTTGGAGAGAAACAACCTGCCCATTGGATTACATTTCAGCAAGCACCCCCAACAACATTTTGGTTTCCTGTGCTTGCCTTTCCCTGGACCGTGAGAGTGCTTGCACTCACAGGTAGGAGATGGGTATGAATGTTAGGTTGGGACATTGGGTTTGCATTGGGTTTTCAGTCAAGGGAGGAAGTTGGTAAAAAATTGGCAGGTTGTGTGTGCCCAT
The DNA here is from genome assembly GCF_037893015.1 of Macrotis lagotis. Taxonomy (NCBI): domain Eukaryota; kingdom Metazoa; phylum Chordata; class Mammalia; order Peramelemorphia; family Peramelidae; genus Macrotis; species Macrotis lagotis. The sequence goes on along the minus strand of NC_133662.1, from coordinate 250,250,993 downwards.
AGGTATGTTTGTGTAACAACAATAAACAAATCATAGTTTTGACTTCCTGCAATACCTGCTGTGGAGAGGGGGAACTCATCATCGTTCATGCTGGTTTTTTACAGAACGGTATCAGAAAGTGTGACTGACTATGAAAATTCCTTTACCTGCTCCACTCTTCTATCTAGAGTTACTTAATAAAAGTATTATCAAAATTGACATCCATCTGAATTTCTCCTGGTTTCATCTGATTGAATATAACCTCCTTGAGGACAGACTTGCATTTTTAGTTTTGTATTCTAATACTGTGCCCTACATATGGAAGGTGACTGTTGATAGTTCTCAGCCTACCCATTGGAAGTGGCCCCCTTTCTAAGCTTTACCTTTATTCCTTGGCTTATTATACATACTTAATGGTGTCCATACTGGACCCCCTTTTTGAATGGAAGTTCTCTGAGTTCAGGGAATTTTTTTGCTTTTTCTTTAGCCTGGTCCAGTGTTTGGCACATACTCTAAGCGCTTGGTTAATTATTATCATGAGTCTTTTAACCTCTGGATTTTAAATCTCTCATCTGTAAAATTGAATTGGGGAGGGTAATTGAACTAGGCAATCTGTGGACACTGGCTGTGGTTTTAGACACTACATCATCAATGTTGGATGACTTGTCTTTGAAAGTAAAAATCTAATAATGAATGCCTGTTGATCGAATTGAATCAATCAGCAAACAGCTATCTGATTCACATGTACAGTGGGCTTTCTGTTCAGATAGTCTCGTGTCATCCTCCCTCCCTTGTTGTGCTAGGCTTGGTGATATAAGGAAAGATGATGAGTTTATATTATTAACATGATGATGGTGAAGAAGAAGAAGATGATGATGATAGCCAACTTTGATAATAGTTTTAAACTTTATCAGAGATCTTTCTGTACTTATTTCTGTATCTTATTTAGAGGGGAGAATAACTTGTGTCGAAATAATCAAATATAATATATGTATATATCAAATACTATAAAAGTGGAATCACTTTCTTTAATAACTATAAGAACATCTCAGAGTGGAGTGGGTTGCCTTTGGGAGAGGGATATGCCATTCTTCAGTCTCTAGAGAGACCGACTGACCACTTTAGCAGAATATTGCAGAGGCAATCCCGAATGAGTTGCACTTGGATGGTCCTTAAGGTTAATTAATCAATCCATAAGCATTTATCAAGAGCTTGATGTGTGCTAAGCACAGAGGTTAAAAGATAAAAATGAAGCCATCCCAGATGACTTAGACCAAGACCCCATTTTCTTCACTTCATGGTCTTCCACACTTTTCAAGAGTATACAAAGAACTCTCGATTATTAGCTCTGCTTTGCTTTATGGGCATCATCCTGATTTTCTATTATCTTCCCCCTCCCCCCTTTCCCCTCTTTTCTTTGTGCTGGGAAAAATGCATGTAAATAAGTGATTTACTCTCCAAGTGAAGCAGGCCTGGGCCATTTCAAAGAACAACTAATGGGAATTTCCTAAGCACTGTAATATGCAAAATAGATTTTCTGAGCTGCCCTTTGGGACAATCAATACACATTCAGTCCACCAGCTAGAGTCATTAGCAGACAAGAAGTTTTCTATCTGATTCAAATTTACGTTGAGTTTTTCAGCTCAAATGGTCTCATTTCATCCCTCCCTTCCCCCTTCCCCCCAATTAATAAATGTTAGAGGAGGAGTCAACAGTTCTAAATGGCCCCCTTCCCTTCTTGAGCCCTCTGACCCCTTCCTGGGGCAGTCAGGGCCCTGGAGAGTCTTGGTCTGAAAGCAGAATTGATGGAGAGGCTGGGTCAGGATGGTGGGCAGGCAGCTTCTGTCTGCATCTGGGATCCTTGGAGGAGCCTGGTCAGCACTGACTCATCATTTTGGTCAGCTAGGCCTTTTTAGGTGCCTGCATCTGGCTATTGTTTTATCTTACTCAGCTAAGCATAAGCTTGCCTGTTGTCTCCCTGTCTCCAGTCTCTTATACCATACCTGGAACACATGTCTTATACAGTCTCTTCTTCAACTTAGAATTTTTCTTTTTGAAGCAGTTGGCTTAAGTGATTTGCCCAGGGTCATTCAGCTAGTAAGTGTCTGAGGCTGAATTTGAACTCAGGTCTTATTGACTCTAGGGTCTGTCCATCCACTATACCACTTAACTGCTCCTCATCTTAGAATCTCTAGTTTCCTTCAAACCTTAGCTCTGATGCCACTTTCTACATGAAATCCTTCTAGATCCCTTCGTGCTTGCTACTTATATATCTTTTATGTTTCCTTGTACTTTGTTTCTTCTACCAGAGAATGTAAGATCCCCAGGGTCTGTGACCATTTCCTTTTTGGTTTTGTATTCCTGCTATTCAGTCTTCCAAAGTCTGGTAACAGAATCCCTGAATTGAGTGGGCAGCAAGGTGCCTCTCTTTCCTTCCTCCTGAAGATAGGACAAGATAAAATGGGTTTCCATACATGAGGAAGGATTTCAGTTGGACTTTTTCTGGACAACTATTTGTTGAGTGGTCTTGATACGGGATTTTTCTTCTGGTGTTGGGTAGTTTGACCTCCATGGTCCTTTAGTCTTAAAGCTAGAAGACCTTTTAGAGGTTGACTTGTCCATCATGCAATTGTCTGGGATGGGGAGGAGATGAGGCCAAGGCGGGGGCATGTGTGGCTCCTCCAAGACCATCCAGGTTAGAAGGGGCACAGCCAGTATTGGAACCCATTTGGATGAGCTCTGAATCCAAGGTAGAATCTACTGCTCTGGTAAAACCAGACATCTCTTAGACATCTGGAGGAGAGGAATGGGGTCATGGAGAGGATATTAGAGAGATACCTTTCAGGGTCCATGAACTAGACTCTAGTTTAGTCCTGTGGAGACCTAGGCATCTCTCTGCCTTCAGTTTTTTCATCTGAAATAGGGAGATTGGCACTGTTAGGATGTTAAGTCAAGAAATAGTTACCTGAGTCATGATAGAAATAAGGTTTGAGGAAGATGGTTTAGAAGCTGCTTCCAATGGATCCTGGGAGAGACTGGATGATGGAGAAGAGCTAGGAGGCTGCTATCATCTTGTCTGGGTCAGTGGGCTGGGTGGGCTGCAGAACCATTGTGAAAGGGTCTGTCTCTTAACTCAGTATAATATGGAAGCAAATATATCTTTGGTGGGCTGGTGAGCTACAATGAGAAGATTCAAATTCTTGACCCTGGTGTCTACAGCATGTGTGCTCTTTGGTTGATTTAATCTCACTGGGCTCGATTTCCTCACTTGTAAAATGAACTAGACATTGGACTCTGTATATTCCTCAGAACCCTTTGGTCTCATCCCTATGGTCCTATGATATCTCTGCACCTCATCTGTCCCATCTGTTTGCAGTGATGCCCTGAGGGCCTCCTGTAAATATTAATGGTGACTGACATTTATATATGGCTAATAGCTTTTCTGTGAGATGGGGAAAACAAGTCTTGTTAGCTCCAATTCATAGAAGAGTTATTTTGGGGTCAGAGAGAATAAGTGACAGTAAATGAATGTGGGGTGGATGGGAGAGGGGGATTGGGGGGATTTGAACCCAGCTCTTCCTGACTTCAGATCTGCCACCCTGTTCTCTGCTATGCTTCCTTTTCCAGCTCGAAGTCTATGATTCTTTCTCTTATGAATGACATTTTGACACATTTTATTTTTTATTGAAGGCTTAACAATGATCAGCAAACAAAATGTTTTAATGTCCAGTCAAAGCTGTTAAAACTTAAATATATTATTTAATAAATAATAAAAATATATTAATATAGAATTTATATAATATGTAATGATATATGATGCATTATAGATGACATGTCTAACATGATGTAGTATATATTTAAACTATTAAAAGATCAAAACTTCTCTTTTGAAATGCCCCATACAAAGAAAAATGAGAAAGTTGAGCTTTATTTATAAAACTGAGATTTTCTTTTTAAAAAGTTTTTTGGATTCATAATCTCTTTGGTTTTTATATTCCCCCCTTGTTTTTCCTAACCATTTCCCTTTATTCTCTTGAAATACTATTTATTATAACCATTAATTATAAAAAAGAGAGGAAACTAAGAAGTGAGCAAGGTGTTCCACCATATCAACTAAATTGAACATCATAAGACATCATTTTTTAATTGTATACGTATGCTGTGATTAATAAAATGCAACATTGAAAAGTATTCTTCAGTTGTCTGAGTTAAGTTGGGTCATTGGTTTTCTCAATAGATATCATGGGGATTAGGAGCCTGGGTTAGGGGATCTAGAAGAAACTTACAATTAGAAGGATTTGCTCATAGAACCACTGGCCATAGAATCAGCTGAACGTGTTTGACCTTGGGAAGCTATCTAATCACCCCAAGCCTCAGTTTCCTCATCTGTTAAAGGAGGGCAGGAGATCCCTTCCAGCTTAAATCTCCTACTGTGGGAAGGACCCTAGGGTTCAGCACATGCCTGGAGGCAGGGGATGGTCTCAGTAGCCCACCATAAGCTTGAGGAGTCAGACTAGAGACTGGGTCTCCCCCTACCTCTCCATTCCCCCACCTCAGTTAAACATTTTTAAAGCATCTACTGTATATCAGCCACTGTATTAGGTTCTGGACACAGCTCTGGCTCAGGTCTGTGATTGCAAAATTGATAGATCAAGACTCCAATGAAAAAAAAATGGCTAATGCCCCATTTTGCACTCTTTTGCTATTTATGGGTTTTTTTTTTGATGAATGATTAATTAGAAAAATAATCATTTGTAAATTGTGAGTGAAGCAGACATTTGGCCCTGCCTGTAGGGAGCCAGCGTCGTCTGAGCTTGTGTGTAGTTCAGATCTGGTCGGGGGAGGATCGTGGCTGGGGGAGAACTGAGGCTGGCAGAGGAGTATTCCCAGGCTAAGGATGGATTTACATGAAACTCCCCTTCAGCATCCTAATGATGATGAGAGCTAAGTAACCAGGGCAAAATATTAACAAATGGGAAGAATAAATATTTAATGCTTTTGCATCGGTTTTAGCTTATTACCAGCATAACCCTGATTTGGGAGGATGGGGGAGAGGGAGTTCCTGGCCTGGAGAGGAGATGTCACCTTGCATCAACTTCATCTTGAAAGTGAAAACCCTTTCAGCTTCCAGACTTGACTGAAAGGAAGGAGATAAACAGTGGGGTGCAATGGAAAGAGCCTTGTCTTTGGAGTTTGAGGGGTCTTGGGTTCAAATTTAGCCATTTTTGTGGGGTGTTCTGTGGATCTCTGTGGACCTTTGCCTCTTCATTTGTAAAATGGAGACCATTTTGGACACAAGATCAGAGTGAGTCAGGACTGTTGAAAAGTACAGGCTGGCCATCATTATTTTTATGGTCAGTAGAACCCTTTGACTTTTGAGACTCCATATTGGAGTCCTGTCATTTATAAAAGCATAAATGCAATTATCATGGGAGTCACTGTGTCCACATAAATGTGTGTGAAATCAGCTCAAGGTTACTGTTGGAGGAAAGCATCCCTAGGGATCAGGGAGACTTCATGGAACAGGTGACCCTTGAACTGAGCTTTGATGGCTTTTGGTGATTCTAGGGGGGTGGCGCTGAAAAGGCATGTACAAAGGTGGGGAGATGGGAGATGAAATAAGAGGTGGGAAGAATGGTAAGAAGACAAAAACTGGAAAGGGGTGTTTGAAGGTTACCAGTCCAAACTCTTCATGTTTGGCCTCATAGTGATCAGCAAACAGAAATGTTTCAATATTCATTTTCAAATATACTGAGATGCCAGGAGGCTGGGGCAAGCAGGTAGTAAAATGGCAGAGCCGGCTTTGAACTCAGGTTCTCTTGTTTCCAAGTCCAGGCTTGGAACGCCGTTGATTCCTTGTTCAGATCACTGTCTCCCTTCTTCTCTGGCCATTCTTCAAGGCCCTGCACAGTCCTGCCTTTTGCATGAAAGTGTTCTGTGACTATTGAAAGTCTTATGCTATTCCAAAAGACTTTTTTTTTAAAAAAGGAAGTGAATTAAAGAAACAAAAAGGAATAGGCCTGGGTACTCTCTCCAAAGAGGAGCGTGGTTTATCATACTTTACTTTTCCTGACTCCTAACTATTTCGGAGATAGCTCTTGGCATTGGAAGGGGAAACCTGCTCTGTTACCACATCTCTCCAGGGTAGAGGTTTATGACTCGACCAGCGTGAGTCATGATGCCCGTGTGGGAAGAGTGTCTTGGCTGCAGGGCCAAGGGCTGGCAGGAGCCCATTTGAGAGGCTGCCAGGGGAGCTGGGAGAAGCACTCAGCCCAGGGAGAAGAGCAGCTCTGCCGGAGGATAGGTGAGCTCTCCTGCCTGGGCTTGTGTCTTTCTCAGAGAGGCAACCGAGGCTGGCCTCTGGAAAGGGAACTGTAGGCCCCTGCCTGGTTTCTGGCCGGTGGGCCAATTGTGTTCATGGTGGAGCCTCCTGGCAGTGGGAGAGCCTCAAGCTCCCAGGCTGCAGCTGAGGCAGATTGGGCAAGAGTCAGGTGGCAGTCTCTCTTCCCAGAATCCCAGAATTTCAGATTTAGAAACGACCTTGGAGAATAATGGGGGGGGGGGACTTTATTGAGAATAGCTCTGTGACATGCTAGGAAAAATAGTCCTCTGATCTCTACTGGCTCGCCTCCCCTCCCCTCCCCTCCCCACTTTACCTCTCTCTCTGTCCTTCTTTCCCCTATGGATGTGTATAGACACCATCCAGTCCATCCAGAACAGATATAAAGTGAATTAACACAAATATACAGAGAAGTTAAATCTAAGGCAGTTTGAAGGGAGGACTTCAGCAGTTGGTGTGTGTGTTGGGGGGGATCAGGAGAGGTTCTGAGCAGGTTATGATTGAGCCATGGTCCTGAGGAAGAAAGAAGGAAGAACCAGTGCCAGAATGTAGTGACTGAGCCTGGAGGTGAAGTGTGAAGGAGCTGAGCCAAGGCCCATCTGACTGATTTCTTTGGAGGGCTGGAAGGGGAGTCATGACCCCAAGGATGGCAGGCTGGCACCAAGGTCCCTTTTGCAAAGGGTTTAAAAAGCTGCACAGAAGAGATAAAGTGTTTGCAATGGTTCTGATTGTTAGACTTCCCCTTGATAGCAAGCCTTAGTTTTCCTCTGAATTTGACATGAAGCCCCCCCCCCCCCCAGGGCTACCAATAGGAGTCAATAGAAGGAATACCAGCCCTTTGCTTCTTCTCCCTTGTCCAAGGATGTGGTGCCTGACAAGTCCCGGTGGCTTACTCCATGCCCATTGACTGATAAGTTGTTCTTTGAAAGGTAGAGACAGACTATTTAGGACCCCACTCCTCTCCCCTTTTCTCCCACCACCCAATTTCTTCCCACCCCAGCATCCCCAGTGGGTTTTGACTCTGCTTCTTTCCCATCTGCTGAAGCTGTATAGGTATCTGATTCCCTCTCTCATCCTGTTCAAATGAAATACTGTGTTACTTTCTTCCTTTTGAAAAAACAAAGAGATCATACCACCACCACCACCACCACCACCACCACAGAAGGGAATTAGGCCATAGAATGGACTATTTATGTGTCAAATTAAGCATTTTACACTGAGGCTGTTTTTGAGTTATGTGAGCAGTAAAAATATGTATTAAGCTGCCAAGCCTTTTAAAAAATGCATATTATTTAGCGGATGGCCTGCACCAGTCTGATGGACCCATAATGGCATTTTGAGTAAATATGCCTTCGAACAATTTATGAAACTTGTATTTACGTGTGTATTAAACAGCTGGGGTCGGGAGTGACCCAAAGTTATTACCAGATGACAGCTGCTGTCTGGTGGTGGCCAATTTGAAATGAATTGGTGGTTTTTCTGCCACATACACACAAAGAAGGTTCTGTGTCCCCTCCTGAATGGTCCAGCATCCTGGTGGTTCTTGGAATGATAGTGTAGTCAGAGCTGGTGCCCTCCATCTCTCTAGGGAATTTCCTTATGTTGACCCCGAGGTGTTAGAGGGCTGTCTGTCCACAGCATCATCAGTCTTGGGTTGAAAGGGTCCAGAGGGACTTTCAAGTGCAGCTCCTGTGTTTCATGGTTGAGGAATGGAGGGGCCATAGATGATGGCTCTAGATCTGGAGGGGGCATGAATTACCTGGTTCTGACATAATATCACTTCTGGACCTAGTAGCTTGTGTATGGGCAGAGGGGGATGGAAGGTGAAGTTCTCTGGTGGCATTCCATAGTTGGTGCAGAACAGGAGTAACAGGATGTATACTGTCCTATGTATGGAATGGTCATGGACCCACTGACCTCAACATGACACTACTGACTCCAGTAGTGGGTATAAATGTGTTCCGATTCATCTGCTCTCCCTCTAGCCCATTTCCTTTATGAGTCAAGCACATTTGGGCCACAGCTGACCAGAGTCAGAAGGGCATTGTTGTGGCCTTGGATCAGAGCCAGCTTCACTGGTCTATATATAGATAACAATTGGATGCCATAGTTTCATTAACACCATGTTCCTCTCTGGGTCTGCTAACTACTCATTTTCCCCATCTGTCACACGCAAAGGCGGGGGGTGTTCTGACTCAGTGACCTCTTATATCCTTCCCGGTTCTAGATGGACAGTCCTTCACCTTCATGGAAGTCCCCCCAAATGATGAATGGGAGTAACTCAAACTCCCTTCCCTATTCATCTTCCTCTTGAGGGAGGTTATTCTGACCTAGCCAGTGTGATAACTTAACTTTGGAAGACATCCTGGAGATCTGTGTAGCAGATGATCCCTCTTAGTAAATGCTGAATGGATGGATAAATGACCTAGGGCAGAAGACCAGAGAAGTTGAGTGATTAGCCCAAGATCACACAGCAATTTAAATTAGGGAAAGAGTTAAGTGCCTTTTCCTTAAGAAGTCAACTTTCTATTGGGGTATACACTCACTATTTGTGTAATTAAGTACATACAAGATTATTTGAGGAAGGAGAAAATACCCAATGAGCACACCAGAGCAGAGATCAGAACCCAAGGCTCTTGACTGTTTCTCCATCTCACTTTGACTGAGTGGGAGACTCAGTTTTTGTTTTCAGAAAATGAGTTTTCCTTAATTATTTGTGAAGAGGAATGGGTCAGTATGTGATTAGCTTTTTCTCACTGTATCTCCCCATTAAAAGAGTCATCAGAGGCAATGCTGTCTAGTTGGGCATCTAAACTTTGGAGTGTTGAGATGAGGAGAGGTTTGCAGTGGAAACAGAAATCTGACTTTGGACTCAGAGGTATTCTCTAAATTCTCAACCTCCTGAGCCAACCCTTTCCACTTTGAGGTGTCCATCTCCATTAGGATGTTTTCTTGGAACCCACCTACCCTTCCCCACCCACCTTCCCTCTTCATTTTCCTTTTTCTCTCCTTGGACCAAGAAGCATTGCCTCTTCCCCATCCCATGTGATAACCTTCTGATGGTAGAAGGAAGGCAGTTATCCTATCTCCCAGGGAGGTTTCTCTTCCCATGTGTCTCCACCTGACCCGTGGCTTCCACCCAGCTCTCCTATGGGTGATATACTGCAGCTTTTCAAAGCATCCCTCATAAATGTGCCTCCTAGAACTGAGCCTGAGAAGCTGTTCAGCGTAACAGTTATAGACACAGACTGGCAACATGTAGACAAATCACTCTGGGTATTTTCAAGCCTATTTTTATTTGTTGCATAACTTTGATATTCAGGTTTTCTTAGGGCGTTGGAGAAATTCCATCTGGCAACTGGCTCACCGAGGGTTCTACTCCCTTTGAGTTCTTATCTTTGAATAGGTGTGGCTCAAGTGGGATTCTTATTCCAGAAACTGATGAGAAGATTGAATTAAAAAATGACAGCATCTGGTGCCTACTTCTCTTGGTACTTTGAGCATTTCATTGAAGTTCTGTGGACCTCAATAAGGGGGTTGGACCTTTAAGTCCAACTTTTAGATCTGTGATTTGATGACCTTCAGTCAGTCAACAAACCTTTACTTATTAAGTGTCTTGCCACAGAATTAGCTAGAGTCTGCAGTCAAAAAGACCTGAGTTCAAATTTGGCCTCAGGCATTTACTAGCTACATGACCCTGGGCAAGTCATTGTACCCTGTTTGCCTCCGTTTTCTACTCTGTTAAATGAGCTGGGAAAGGAAGTGGCAAGCCAAGAAGACCCCAAATGGGGGGGGGATGACAAAGAGTCAGACATGACTGAAATGAAACAACATGCGTGTCAAAGTCTAAGCTAGACGCTGAAGATAACTAGTACAAGGAATTCCTATTCAACAACAAACTTCCATTTTATGGAAGAAACAAGTGCATATGAAAATAGAGAGAGCCTGTGGTTGGTAAACACATGCACAAAGTGGTTGAGTGCTGGGCAGTTTGGGAGACAGGGCCCTAACCTTTGGGTGATCATGTTCATGATCATGGTGTCATCTTCAAGGCAGAGAGAGCCATGAGACTGCAGGGAGTAGTGAAGGCTTGCTAAGCATTGGGTTGGCCATGGCCAAGCCATAGAGATGGAAGATGGAGGAAGGGAGAGAAGGCCAGTTGGGATGAATTCTGGCAAGCAACCTAAGAACGTTTGCTACAAACAACAAGGTAGTTGGTAAGAGACCTGAGATTTCACATCCCTCTTGGGTCATGTGCCGTTAATATTTGCTCGTGGCAAGCTTCTCTTGGGACCTTAAATATCTAGGTTGCTGTCTAAGACCAAAGTCTCCCAGGGTTCTAGCTGACTTTCAGCTAACTCAGATGGGGACTAAACTATATGAAAGGCATTTTTTTTTTTTTCAGCCTTGTGGATGCGTTGTTCTCAATAATTTTGCAAAAACGCGATGTTGTCTTCCAGTCCCTATCAGCTTGTAGAGAGAATTTCCTTCTGCATTTTTGCATGGGTTGCATCCCTACAAATCAGTGGGAGCTTGTGATCTCATAGCCTTCCTCTTTTTGTTTTCTTTCGGTTTTTGGTTTTTGTGAGACAGTGGGGTTAAGTGACTTGCCCAAGGTCACACAGCTAGTGATAGCCTTTCTCTTGTGGACATTTCTGTCCAATCTCTATCCTTGGTGATTAAGTCTCATTACTCCTTAGCTATTAGACCTCTTGGGGTTTGGACAATAACCTTAGGGCCCAACATATATATTAGCTGCTTAAGGAATGCCTGTTAGAATGTATCTGGTTGATCCAACTGTTGGTTCCAGGCTTGTGTGTCTGCACCCGTTGACTTTCTTGCTATGATTCTCTGGGTTTTCTCTTCCAATATAGTGATATGGTGATGTTCTTGACTCTTTGAGGAAAAATGTGAATGCAACTTGGTCTCCTCTGTCCCTATCTTTTGCAATATGATTTAATTTTTTTCTCAGCTTAATTCACTTGATTCAAACTAGCAAAACTATTGAAAAGAATGCTGTGGCCCCCCTACACCATTCCTTCCCCTTCAAAAAATTGTGGCTTTTTCTTTGCTGCACAGAATCTTTTCTGAAAGAGAAGATAAGGTTTTATATGGTCTCTCCATCCTCCATAGTGTGGCGTAAGCTTCATGAATGGAAGCTAGTTAAAATGAAACCTTATATGATTTTTGAGTTAGGGTGATCTTAGATCATTAGTTCTGCCCAAAACTACTACTGTAAGAGAGAAAAATGGATGTTGTCCTATTGAGGAAACTGATGCCCAGGGAAGACTAAGGGATTTGCTCAAGTTCACAGAAGGAAGGGTCTGCAGTCTCTAAATCTCATTCCCCTTCTACTATGCTATGCTGAACTCTATGGTATTGGGCCTAGTATAGCTAACATCCTTGAGAGTCTTAGGCAACTCCTCATCAATATCTACCATATTAGAGATAGGTTTCAAATCAAAGGGTCCTGATATATTGAACAAATCTCATTTAAGCCTCATCTGTTTGTGTCAAACCCTGATTTGGTTGGAAGTATATGACTTCAAGTCTGACTTCAGAAAGAAATCCCAAATCTTTACCTTGTTCAGAGTGAATTCATTTTCTCAAAAGTCCATGAAATAGAAGGGGCTCAGTAAAGCCAAACTAGACTGATATTGATATCAGGCTATTTTTTTTTTCTAAAATCCCATGGCTTTATAATTAGCTTGATATTGGAGAATGCTAATCGGATATAATGCTTACGTCAGGTCTACTGGATTATTGGTTTTGTGTATTTTTTATTGTACTCTTTTTTTGTTGTTATTTTTAGTCTTGATAATAGAGTATTTTTTAATTAGTAAAGAAAGCCTTTTTTTTAATTGCTTCTTTCTCTTGGGGATTGGGACTAAAATATTTTGGCCAGGGCCGGTGCTTTATCCACTGCGCCACCTAGCCTCCCCACTTTTGAATTTCTTGAAAAAGAAGTCCATAGATACATAGTCATCAGTCTGCTCCTATACATGGCCAACTCTACTTATAAATGCTTTTCAAGGTTTATAACAATTTTTTAACTTGATTTTTTTTGTGAAAAAGTTTATTTTAAGTCATTTAATAAAGAATTTCTTAAATTTCATTGAAAACTTTTGTTTTTAAATGATAGTCATTTCTGGATATGTTTTTTTTAACAGCCCCCCCCCCTTATTTGTAGAAGAGAAAAAAAAAGTGAAATCAACCAATCTAGTTTCCCTATGTGTATATAACCTTCCATACCCCTATTCCCCTGCTTTTTCAACAAGAGAGGTATTCCATTTCCTCACCCCTTCCCCGGGGTCAATCTTAGTCATTATAATTACAAAGCTTTTAGTATTGGTTTATTGTTCTCACTTATGTTAGTATAGTAAATATGGATGTATTTTTCTGGAATCTGAAATCTACATTATCACATAATTCCTGTATTTTTCTGAATTATTTATACTTACTATTTGTTGCTTAAATTACATGCATAGATTTAGAGCTCTAAAAGACTTCAGATGTCATGGGATGTAACTCCTTATTTTACAGATATGGAAACTGAGGCCTCACTCTGGGTCAGTGACTTGCCCAAAACAAGGGAAGCTGGTAAATGGAGACAAGATTTGACCTTGGACCCTCTCCCTTTAAACCTGGGCCTCTTTCCGCTATATACAATTCAGTTCTGCTGCTACTAATATTGGATTGCATTCATGCTCCAGATGGGATCATACTTAATTTCCAGTTCTTGATTGTCCCTGCCACAATAAAGCTTCTTTGAGTATTTTGCAATCTGTAATCAGGACTTGGGTTCAGATCCTCAAACACTTTCCTCATTTTGTGACCCTGGGCAACTCATTTCACCCTGTTAGCCTCAGTTTGCTTATCTGTCAAATAAAATGGAGAAGGAACTAGTAAACCACACTAGTATTTCTGCCAAGAAAACTCCAAATGGGGTCATGGAGAGTCAGACACTTTTGAACAACAATAACCTGGGATCTTTATTTTAAGTCTTCGGCCTCCCTGGGAGAGATCTCTGCCCACAGATTCAAGTAGTCACCACATAAAGAGGTCTTGTTGAACTGATGGATGATGAGCGGAGATTGTATGAGATTTCTCCCAGTTTGAGATTTTATGAGATCTCTGCCAGTTTGATTTTTCTGTCCCTCTCTGAAGAAGACCATTTTCACTCCCAGATTTTATCCTGGTGGATGAAGATGTTAGGTGAAGAAGGAGAGGGTGTGATGATGTTTTACTGTCTTGGCGTGATGGGATTTTGCATGAAATCATTTGAACCCTAGGACTTGAATGGGGGATGGACACAACAAAGACCCTGCTCAGTTGAATTAATTAACCCTTTAGAAGCCAGGTTTTCCAACTTAGCTGTAAAAGGAAAGGTGACTCCTTATGGCCTAACTCTCCAACCAGAGCTCCTCTAGCTGCTGGCCGTTAGTCTGAAGGAAGGCCTTTATGCATCCCCTTAGGGACAGTCCTATAAATCTGATCTCAGGGGACATTAGATGGAGAAGTGTGGTGCTGATGTGCTGTCCAAGACTTTTGTGGCAGAAATAAGGGAAGTTAAAGAAGCCCATGGCAAGGAGAGTGGTGGCCTTGTTCCTTCTTAATTAACTTCTACAGTCTGACAAATTAGGGGACCTGAATGGCCCAGTTATTACTTAGTGAGCTAGTTAAAAGTCAAATTATTATTGTAGGTGCACTGAAGAGAGTGAAGCATTGTATGAAGCCTGGTGTACTATATTCCCTGTGTACCTTTAGCCCCTTTCCCTTGCCCTCCTCCCTATATCAATTCACTTTATGGGAGCCCCCAGAGAAAACAAGACCTACTGTGTCCTTTTTGGGGGTGTGGTTTTTGAGCCTGCAGCCCCTTGGTCCAATTTGGCCAGTGTGTCCATGTGTGACTGACCTTTGACCTGGTCAGGTTTGTTCACTGCTCACTCTGATTGTAGTGAACTCTGTTATAATGGCAACTTGTACAGGTGGGATGGCCTACAAAAGCAGAAAATCTTCCAGAGCTATAGCTGGTTTTGGAGCCCACCATGAAATATTCATTGTAACCTCAGCTTCATCTTCTGAATTGTGTTTGGCTTTTCATAAAAGTAGTTTTCGGTTCCTGAGAGCACATCAACTCATGGCCAGGAATGCTACCATCAGGAGCCAGCCAAGTGGGTGAGCCACGGGGCAGGCGAGCTATAGCATGGGTAAGGCAGGTGAGAGTCACTGTCTTTGTGGGACTGTTTCATGAATTTGTATGGTTCTGTCTTGTTGGTCTTCACTGTCCCCACCTTCTATGTTCCTCTCTTTAGAAGTTCTGGATGGGGGGTGTCACCCAAAGTCAGCTTCTTGTTCTTAACCCGTCACCCCTAGAAAGGAAACGGAGGTGATGATCTGCTGCCCTTGGCTTTCCTGGGCCCCTGTGCACGACAGTGGGCCTCAGCTGCACTCAGGGAACATCTCTCCTTTGGCACAGATTCTTACCTCTTCATAGTGTTGAGAGGCAGTGGAATGTGTTAGGTAGAACACTGTCCTTCTTTTGGACAGTGATTATCAAACAGTAGGGACTTAATAAATATTTATTGACTGACAGACACTGGACTTGGAATCAGCAGAACCTAGTTCAAATTCTACTTTAGACATTTATTAGCTGTGTGACCCTGAGCAAGTCACCTAACCTCACCATCCTTGTTTCCTTATTCAGACTAATACATATCTATTTATATATATATATATATATATAAATTTACATATACTATTTTATATATTTACACATATCTCATATAGTACGTAAATTATATAGTATATATAAATCATATAGTATATACTATACTATAAATTATATAGTATATAAATATATATAGTATATATAAATATATTTTATATATTTATGGTTATCACATTTATAAATTTTTATATGCAAAGCTTGATTTACTATGCATCATATATTTTACATCAGTATATTTGTATATAAATTTCATTTATGTTTTATATTTATATATCATATATACATTTAAATATTTATGAGTTATGTATTTCTATATTATTTTTATGCATTTCATTTTCATGTATGTATTATCATGTATCAAAAATTCACATTTATATATTGCTTTTAGATTCACAAGAACTTTATAGTTATCTCATCTGATTCTCCCAACATCTGAAAGAAGCAGATAAAATGAAAGGTATGGATTTAATGGCTTCTCAGGTCCCTTCCAGCTCTAAATCAATGAATCTATGATTTTCTTGTTACCCAGATAAATTATTAACTGGGAAGGTTACTCAAGTGAAAACCATGTCTCCAGTTTTTATTTCTAGTGATTTACATCTGATAATAAATGTGATTTCTAAGGGATTGAATTTCTCATAGGCTAGATTTGGGACACAGAGAGTATTGTTTCTTCTCTTTAAGGATCCAGAATTAATGGAGGGGATGGGAAGTGCTGGGTTCTCAGGAGACCCTGGTTGACACTTTTCTTCTCTTAATTAGTCCTTAAGCATTGTCTATTGCCCCTCTACCAGAGAGGTGGTGGTCACTGGGTGGGAAATGAGATATTCATTATCAGAATTTGCAAGTGTGGATTGTTTGGCTTAAATATACTCCTTACAAGGTAAGAGTCCTATGGGAATGAGTCTTTAGGAAATAAGGTCGGGTAAAAAAAAGAACCAACAAAAAATTTTAAGTGTATCAATCAAACATTAAAACCCCCAGAAAACAGAGATTAGTGACCCTGAACCAGAGGAAAATTTTCTTAGATAGAAGAAACTGTTTAGATTCACCATGCTCTATGATGGGAACCCAGAACAGACTAGATGAAGATCCTAACTCTGAGTTGGCAGAAGCAGGCCTCCAGCCATGCCTGCATCATGCTCCCATCTCATCTGCCCCTTTCTGAATTATCTCCTTTTGAAGCTCACCAATTTTATTTATTTTGTATGAGACTCATTTGTGCAGGATGTGGAGAGCAGGGCCTAAGACATTGCCTGGCCTGGAGGATCCTAGATTTATGGTTGAAAGGCACCTTGGAGGTCACCGAGTCCCAGCCTTCATTTTGGGGAGCCACAGGACCACAGGTCATGGGTTGAGAACTGGAAGGAATCTTAGAGGAGACCCAAGCCCTGATTTCACAGAAGAGGAAACTGAGTTACAGAGCTATGAAGCAATCATTGAAAGTCACCTACTAGGCTAGAATGTTTCCTCTGTCTCTCCTTAATCCCATGTATTTTAGCCTTGTTAAATAAAGCATGAACCATTCTCTCTTTCTGAACCTCTAATTTGAATTATTCAGCTTCGTGACTTGAGGATTGGTCCAGGGCAGAATTTGCTTCATTTTTGTCTTTGTACCCCCAAAGTGGTACTGTTGGAGAGTTTGAATCTTGCCTCTATCACTTAGCACTGGGGTGACATTGGTCAACACATTTCACCTGTCTGTGACTAAATTTCTTCTTCTATAAAAAGAGATAAAATAGCAGCATCTCCCTTGTAAAATTGCTATGAAGATCAAATGAGATAATAAATGTAAAGAACTTTGCATAGTCTTATATGTTATTGATGATGATGGTGGTGGTGATGGCAAAGACAGGGAGATGTTGAGTGCCCCTGAATGAAGAAAAGCAAGAGGCATATAGTAGACATTTAGTAGACACTTACTGTATGACATATTAGTAGACACTGTATGCCTGTGATTTATCTTTTGGGGATCCATCCATCTTCTCCTTGGGTCCCTGCCTTTTCATCTCCCTGAAAAAAAAAAAGAAAAATTGATTCATCACTGCCTGGGAGGAATGTAAATGTTGCGCTGGCCTTTTGGGCTCTGCCTGGGGGCTGGATTTCTAGCTGATGATTATGCTTTGTGAAGAGGCTCAGAGTGAAAATAGCAGGAGGTTGAGGAGTCCCAGGAATCTGTTTGCTCATGTCTGCCATTTTGGCTGGGGGTGGAGTCGCAGATATTAATACAGCACCATTCTGATGGTGGAGTTACTCCCAGGAAAGAAGAACTGTCAACTCCGTGTAAATAGCAGAATTTGGACATGCTGGAAATGTCCAAATAATGTCCTCCAGAGAACATGGGCACATTTCATTCTTTGGGTATTTTAAGAAACGCGTTAATTTGGCCCTGAGTTCTGGTTTGGCCATGTTGATTGTTTTCCTCCCTTCCTTCCTCCCTCCCTCCCCCCTGTCTTCCTCTCTTCCCTCTCTCTTAGTCTGCCTTTAATTGATACCTTTTGTCTACCATCTTCTCCATTCGCCCCTCCCCCACAACAAAGAAAACCCGCTGACTCAGCGAGTGCAACTGAGAACCTGTCACTCACACCTTTATCCTTCTTCTTCCTCACAGCTGTTATGAGCCTTGAGGTGAGTCACATACTTCAATCACTTTGGAAGACTTGAGTTCAAATCCCACTTCTGTAACCTTGGGCAACTCAGATTTAGAGTCAAAAGATTATTTGGAAGATATGGAAGCCAGTCCTTTTACTTTCCATAAGAGGAAATTGAGGCCCAAGGAACTTAGGTGACATGCTCAGGGTCTTAGAACTAGTAATTTTTCTCTAGCAGAATTTGAAACTAGATCTTCTGCCTTCAAGTTCTGTTATAGTAGGCCTCTTTCTGCAATGCTGTGTTGCCTCTTTGACCTTAGCAATGATCTCGTCCAACCCCCTCATTTTACAGAAGAGGAAACCAGTCCCTAGAAACATTTAGTGACTTGCCCAAAGTCACACATCTAGTGGGTGGCAGAATTCGGATTCAGACCCAGGTCTACAGAGTCCAAAAGCCAGTTAGCATCATTTTGCTATCTGTCAGAGGGAGCTAAAATTGATTTTTCAGGTTCTTCAATGAGTGCTTGGATGTTCATTGCCAATAGGGGAAAAGGCTTGTTTTCCTTGTGTGGGCTGTAGAGTGTTACCTTTGGCCCAGCAAAGGGCTGCAACAATGGTGCCTGGGACCTTGAAGGAGCATTCTGTTATGTTTGATCATAGCCAGCAATGGCCCAACATGTTTGTATAAGGCAGCAACCAAGTTGTTAATGTATTTGTATTTATATTCTTTAAAGGACCAAGCAGAATTGTGGGTGAGAAAAACGTATGAGGGGTTTTTAAAAGTTTTAAACAGTAAGAAAGGCATATTATCTGAGGTTGATGTGGTACAGTGGAAAGACCATTGGCCACTAAAGAAGGAAACTTGATGAAGCCAATCAGCAGCTGTAGGAGGATACTGAGGAAATAATTTCTCTGGGATTCAGTTTTTCTCAACTGTCATTTGAAGAGGTTGGATTTGGTGACTTCTGAAGTCTAGCCCAGGTTCAAATCTTCGATCCTATCTAGCATTGATATAAGCATTGGTTGGCAAAGCACCTTACGCATAGTAGGGGCTTAGTGTTATTATGCCTTTCTCTAATCACCATCGATATATCCTGACTATAACTTATTTGTATGTAGCTGCATGTCATCTTTCTCTTTAGACTGTAAGCTCCCTGAGGGCAGGGACTGTCTTTTTCTCAGTTCTTGGAACAGCACCTGGAAAAAGATGAACGAATGCTTGTTGACTGACTGACCAAATATTTGTTGATTATCAAGTGATCTCATTTGATCCTTAAAACAAGAATGTGGGAGAGATACAAAGTCAGAAAATTTGAGAACTTGAAGGGACCTTGGTGGCCAACTCATGTGTGAAGGGAACACCCTCCCCCCCCAAGTGATCATCCATCCCCTGCTTGAAGAAGGGAGACCTTACCAACTCTCATTATACCCATTCCCTTTGGGGATAACTTTCCTCTGTAGGAAGTTTTTCTTCAAACTCTAACTCTAGGGCCTCCTGTAAGAGTCCATCAGACCTTTGAAGAGTCCCTGAGTCTTCTTTCTTCCAGATGAACCATTTCTGATTTGTTTCACTGATTCCTATCTGCCATGGACTTCAAGCCCTTACCCTATGAGGTGCTCTTATTATTTTCTCTTTACATGAAGTTACTGAGGCCTGGAGAAAGAAAGTGACTTATCCAGAGCTATAGAGGAACCGAGGCAGCATTTGAACTCAGGTCTCTCTTGATTCCAAGTCTAAAACTCTTATTATTCCACTGAACCTGCAGTGAGACACAGATTGGGACAGGGGGATTTTTGGAAGACTCTAGGCCTCATCCTTTGCTCTTTTTTCCTTTTGGTTGCCTTCCTGTCAACAGTTTTCACATTTCCTTAGCATCTTCCCCCAAGGGTACTCTTTCTTTTCTTCCTGGATTTTGACCTTCTTGGACCTCTCTGCACGATTGATCAGGCTTGAGGGTCAAACTGGAATCTGTCTCACTCTTTTTTTAAAGGGCAGAAGAAATAAGTTCCATGCAACCTCTTGTCCAACTGGGAGAGATGATAATCTAGGCTTGATAATCTAGGTCTACATCCATAAGTGAGTCATGGAGGTAGTACACCCCCCAAGGCCCAGATGTTTCCAGGGTCTTGAATACTGCGGTGTGCCACCCCCTGCACCCCCACCCCTTGCTTACTTGTTAATCTCCACCCTTCCAGACAATTACAGGTCCCCATCTTTCCTCCCCATTATCATTCATAATTACCAAGTAATTTATTAGATGGAGACAGGCTTAACTAGACATTAAATAACGGCAGGTGCGCACCTGAATCGGGCGGGTTCCTTTAACCAGCTGCTTGTGAGCTTTTGTGTGATGGGATTACCTGCTCCCCACAGTGCCAGGTTACATGATCTGCTGCATATTGTCATCTCCTAAAGCTCCCCAACTTCTGCTTTTCGAAAAGGGAAAGGAACAAAGTACCGTGTTAACAGGGCCCCTGGGTGACCTGGGGAAGGGAGGGGGGGGAGTCAGGATTGCAATCCCAGCTCCTTTGGATGGCTTCATTTACCTGTAATTTTTCATTTCTTTCTTTACTTTGAGATTTTTTTGGGGGGACAATGAAACACCTGAAGAGTGTTTATGGCTCCTGTAGTTGGGGGGAAACAAGGGATATGTTTTAAATGTTCACTCCATTGCTTAAATTTTTATTCCATTGACATTGATTTGACTAGGTTGACTTCTGACTTTAGGAGAGATCAGATCTAGTTTTGAAAAAAAAGGTTCCTTCATAATGACTTAACTTCAGTCCCAATGAATCTAAGTAGAACAGGGGATGGGGGCTTGACACTAAGTAAGCCTCAGAGGCTTACTAACTCTGTTACCCTGAGGGAGTGACTCTTATCTTTTCCAGCCTTAGTTTCCTCATCTGTGAAATCTGTCAGTAAACATTTCAGAGTCTACTGTGTATTACATTCTAATAGGAAGATACACTGAATAAATATAGAATATGTTAGTTAATCCTGGTCAATTTTTCTTAGACTTTAGTTTTCTCATTTGTAAAATGAGGAGGGGTTATTGTGTGTGTGTGTGTGTGTGTGTGTGTGTGTGTGTGTGTTGTGTGTGTGTGAGAGAGAGACAGACATAAAGAAATATTTATAGCACAAATATATATATTAAGTAATTTTGAATGAAGGAAATTAGGAATGTCATTCTAGGCTTGTGTGATGGAAAATGCAAAACCATCAAGACTTTGGAAAGAATGGAGATTGTAATCTGTGGAAGAGGGAATAATGTCCATGGAACTTGCTAGGTCCAATAGGATTTTTAAACATTCAATAGAAAGATTGAGGAGAAGATATGGCCAATGCATAGATTTTTGTTTTCTTTTTGCAATGAAGAGAACATTGTCTTGGTAGGATGAAATGAGATAACACATGTAAAGTTATTGCTAAACTTTAAAGCAATGCATATATACCTCTTATTATTATTAATGGTGGGGATGAGGGTGATCATTTGGACATGATAGTGATATTGTTCCACTTAAGCCATTTTTTGGGATGCCTTCCTTAGATACACCAATTTACTAGTAAAATCTACAGAGATCGGGGGCGGCTAGGTGACGCAGTGGATAAAGTACCGGCCCTGGAGTCAGGAGGACCTGGGTTCAAATCCGGTCTCAGACACTTAATAATGACCTAGCTGTGTGGCCTTGGGCAAGCCACTTAACCCCATTGCCTTGCAAAAAAACCTAAAAAAAAATAAAAAAAAATAAAATCTACAGAGGCTGGACCAGGCTGCTGAATTTCTGTTTTGTTTTGTTTTTTTTAACTTTTAAAGTATTCTAGTATTATTCTTCATGACTGATTTGTGGGGAAAAACTTTCTGCTATGGCCTTCCTCTCCTAGTTTCTAATGGGTGTAGAGTAGAGGGTGACAGCCTCTCGAGAGGCGTCTGGCCATGGCCCCAAGCCATCTGTTTGTTCCGAAGGACCTTGGTGAGGGAGCACTGCCCCTTGGTGGGTGCTACAGGTCGTTGCCTCTGGAGAGAGGAAGGAACGGGTTGAGGTGGATTTACAGAGTGGTGAGAAATGGCTGTTACCAAGGATGCACAGCAAATAGGTATTGGTCTCCTACGTAACGGGAACTGAGGTGCAGCAGAAACAAGGGACCAGGTGCTACAGAAAACCTGTTGTCCATCTTTAGCCCATATGCTGTTGATTTTATTGACTATATCCCCAAATGGTAAAAATAAAAGAGTCAGCCATCTTCAAGAAAAAAGAAATGGAGGACTAGTTCACTGTCAGTGTCCAGAAATCAAAATTGATCATTTCAATGAAATTGTTTATTAGCATAGCAGCCTTTAAATTTTTTTTTTTTTTAATAACGCAGCATGGTAATTATTAAGTGTCTGAGGTTGGAGTTGAATTCAGCTTCTCCTTACTCCAAGTCCAGTGCTCCCTCCACTTCACCACCTAGCTGCTCCTAGGAGCCTTTTTTTGGGGGGGGGGGGGAAGTTACATCTTTGACATATACTTTTTTGGTTTTCTTTGGCGGGGGGCAGTTATGAGGAAGTGGGACTGGTCTAGTTAAGAACTGGTTACAAGATCATGGATTCAAAGATGAAAGGGACCTTCGAGGTCATTTAGTCTAACCCACTCATTTTAAGGGTGAAGAACTGAGGCTGAAAATGAGAGAGATGAGAAATGTTTTCAAAGCAAAATGTGTGGAGAATGGCCTACTTTTTAAAGATCCCTTAAAAAACTCAAAACTCACTTTTCCTGAAGCTAATGACTTAAGTGCATTGAGCCACTCCTAAAATACCCATCAAAGGTTTCATGATAGGATAGATTGGGCGGGGGGGATACTGAATTTGGAATCATACAATGTTGGGGTCTTAGATCTAGATAAGATCTGGAAGGGACCTCAAAGGTCCCTTCTTTTACCAGTTAGGAAGCTAAGGCACAGAGAGGGAGGTCACACAGGTGATACGAAACAGAGGCAAGAAGCCAGGTTCCCCTTCATTTCCTATTCAGTGCTCTCACGAATGCAGCCTGGAATTTTGAGTTGAGCTACTTTCTAGACCAGGGTGACCTTGGGAAACTCACGGTTTTTGGCAGTGAGGAAATTGAGAGTGTCTGTAAGATCGGCTGTCCACACCTCTTAGACATCTTGAGTGTGGAACTGGCCACTCCTCTGGCTGTCTTTAAGACAGTTCAGGTCAATACAGAAGGTGGGTTTGGAAAGGTAGGCAGAGATTTTGGCAAGAGAGAGGACCATTTTTTTTTTCATCTTCTGGGTAAAGCAATTCTTGCGAAATGAAACAAAGAATCTTTTATAAAGCCTCCTTCGTGTCCTCTGAAGCATGTGTTCTCGTTCGTTCTCTCTCTCTCTCTCCCTCCCTCCCTCCCTCCCTCTTTCTCCTCTCCTTCTCCATACAGAGGGGTTTGCAGGTCTTATAGTAGAACTGGTCGTACCCCATGTTTCATCATGTGATTTTGGGTTATGGTACCTTCCCTCCCTTGCTGTATTCCTTCCTCCTTAGCATTCCTTTTAAATTAGGCTAACTTAACTTTTTTTTGAGTCATGGACTTTCCCTTTGTTAACAGAGTATGGTGAACCCTATGGACCCCTTCTCAGGAAAAAATGCATCATATAAAATACATTGGATTGTAAAGGAAATCATTTAGGTTTAGATTGAGATTGAGTGATCTAGGCTGAGATACAGTGATCCATATATTATTAAACAAGTAAGTTCATACAAGTCAGGTTAAAAAAATTGTCTTAAGGATTTCAAAACCAGCAGCATAGTACAGGTGAAAGAGCACTGTGTTGGCAGTCTGAGAGAACTTGCTTTTCATGGGGAATGTCTATGGGACATTATGGCTATAAATAAGGAACATGGTACTGTGTTTGAATACTGGCTCTGCCACTTTGTGACAAGTTATCAAATCCTCTCTCTAGATGGCTTAAGGTAGATCTCAGAGGCCCCTGCCAGCTCCAAATCCTTGCTTCCATGATAAACAAGTATAATATAAGACATGGTGTGATTGATGGGAGCAGAGGAAACATCTGGACTTGGTGTTTTGGGAATATTTGAGGAGGGAGAGAATAATTTCAGCAGGTGATGGGTGGAGGGTCGAGGAAAGTCCACTCAGAAAAGATGGTGCCAGGACTGAGCCTTGGAGGAGAATTAAGATTTTGAGAGGCAGAGATGGGGAAAAAAGGTATGGTGGGCAGGCGGGGTGGCTTCTGCAAATGTGTTGGTATCGGAGAAGACGTGTCTCCTTCTGGCAATTGCCAGTGGTGGTGGAAGTTGTCTGCTTTTCCATTTTGTAAAAGGAACTAGGATGATGATTTGATTAATGGGTAAATAGAATGGTGACTCTTGAAAATGGGATTGTATTTTTAAAAAATTACCTTAGTTGTATTGATATCTTGTTCTTATATCATCCAATCAATAGGCATTTATTAAGCTTCTGCTGTGCCATATGTTCCAATATATTATGTTATTGAACTTCTACTCTCCTGAGTGTTGGTGATACAGAGAGAAGATTGAACTTTGTATGGCCAGGTCAGACGAGGTAGACTCATCTACAGGTGTGTCACAGCCTACAGGTACACAATATACATGAAAAAAGATACTTGTGATGAGAGGGTGTGGAGACACAAGCTGACAGGAAGCCAGTCACAAAGGCGTTCATGTTGAACACTGCATTTTAAACTGAGCCTTGAAGGAAATTATAAATTCTCAGAATGGAGAGAATGAGGAAAGTATATTACACATTGGCATGTTTTATATGATGAAGAGTAATATAAAACAAGACTGCTAGGGTAAAATCATTTATAAATAGGTCTCTTTTCTTGCTATCCCTTATAACAAGGTTTAAAAAATATAGATAGCAAATGCAGTTCAGCAAAACCATATTGTCTGTCAGTGTATACCATTTTCCACCTCCAGAGGATAGTTTTGAAACTACATATCAGGAGTTATTCAAAGGAAATTCTTATTTTATGAATAGCTTGCTGTTTGCCTTTTTATTTTTTATTTTAATTTTTTTTTCTGTAAGTGGTTAGCACACGTAGTCCCAGAACGGAAGGTGTGAAAAATGCAGCTTATATTTTCAGTAGAATGTTTTGGTTTGAAGGTAGTTTGAAATACACAAACAAGTTTAAGCTCTCGATTTAAAAAAAAATTTTAGAAGCATTAATTGTCTCCTCTTCCTTCTTCTCCTCCCTGAACAATTAAAAAGTCCCTAATAACCTTCCCTACAACTAAAATTTTTACACTAGCGCCCAACAAATTCCCTCCAAGGACACATCCATAATGGCATGTCTCATTCCAGATTTCCACCAGGAACCTGGTGGCACACATGGTTCATGTTCTTTCTCTGCTCGTGGGATCATTATTGTATTGATTTAGGTTCTTTAGTCATTTAAATTTGTTTTTCACTTTTTTGTCACTAAATATACCATTTTTCTAGTCCTTCTCCTTTCCCTCTTCTTCAAATAGAAGTCTTCCCACTTCCTTCTGAAAATGTCCATTTTGTCATTTCTTATAAGATTCTGTTGATTTTGTATATCCCAGTGTGCCTAGCCATTGTGCAGGAAGTGGGCATCCCATTAGATTTGAGTTTTTGACTACTATGAAATGAGCTACTGGAAATAATTTTTGTCTTTGTTTGATGTCTTTGGGGTATGGGCCTAGTAGTGTTAGATCTGGGTTAAAGAGTAAGCTCACTTTAGTAACATTTTGGGGATAGTTCCAAATTTCTTCAACAGCTCTACCAACAATGCACTAGTGTGTACTTTCCCCCTCTTAATTTTAGGAGTTTTAATTAAAACAAACCACAAAAAAAAGAGGAAGGAGATAATAAAGTAAGATGTCACCCGTCATCCTTCTGAGAAGGACCTGAAACCACGTCCCTGACTTTTAATTATATAGTCTAATGACTTTGCATTAGGAAGAATTTGGGGATTTGAATATTGCCTCAGACCCTTTTCTTAGGATGTGACCCTGATCGAATAATTCACCTTTTGGGGATTTAGTATTATCTCTTATAAGAAAAGAAAGACAAAAGAGGAAGCACTATTACATGGTAAGACACTAAACACTTTTCAAATATCATCTTTTTGATCTTCACAACAATCCTTCGAGGTAGGTGCTCACAATTTTACAATTGAGGAAAATGAGTCAAGCAGTTTTTTTTTAAGCAACTTACCCAGGCTCACACAACTAGGAACTATCTGAGACTTGATTTAAACTCCAGATCCAGGGCTCTATTGGTGTCCATAAAAATCCTACTTTCTATCATTATGGAATTCTATTTAAACCCTAATTCCTATAAAATTAAATGAAAAATAAGGTTCTTTCCACTTCTGTCTCTATGATCTTAAGTCAGTTAGCCCCCTTGCTCTCATTTTCCCCATCTCTAAGTTAAAAGGGTGGACTCAGTGGTCATTCCTACTTCTTCAGCACTGAGGCTAGAACCTTTTCCTACCGATTGCTTCCCACTCATTTGCCCAACACATTAGCCACTGTTGCCTTCTTTCTAGTCTTTTCAAACACTGCCAGAAGGCATACAAAGAAGAGGCCTCCAAGACTTTCAAGTAGGCTTGCTTGGGCAGAGCAGGTCTTGGCAGGGGTATGGGTGCCCTTGGAAGGCTCCTGCTTCCCTGACCTTGTCATTGGGATGATCTCTGGAATTCCTGGGCTGGCTAGAGACTGGTTTCCCTCTTGACCCAAGCCAGAGCTAAATTGGAAGAGGCAACTCCTCCAGGTCCCAGTGCCCATCTCCAAATTGTATCTCTGCCCGTCTTCTTCGTCAGAATCTCGCTGCCCACCATTGCTCTGCCCAAGTTGCCGCTTGTCATGGTTTCAATGTTAATTAGCTCGGAGGTTGCTTCCTTTGGAAACCGTAGACCATGGGTTGTTGGCTAGTTTTCTGAAAGCAATTAAAGTGCCCCCCTGTTATAATTAAGCTTGTTACCGATTGTATGTTCTAGTTATAAAATATGTTCAGCAATTAAGGCCGCCAGGAGTGAGGCTTTTGGCCAGGACTGTTGGAGAGGAGACAGATTTACTTTTACCTTGATGTTCTTTGAGGTCAGTGATGGGCATTTATGGGGCTGGAGCCCGGATCACTCACTGTGTTGACTTGTTTGAAAGGCTGGAAGATGGTAGAAAGCAGCCTGGCTATGGAACAGACGGAGGGCAAGCCTTGGTTGATTATGAGCTGCCAAGTTCTGGGTATTCAAGTACAGAAGGGAGATTTTGTAGAGCGCCCTCCATTGAGAAAGGGGTGTTAGGGAGGATGGGGGAGAGGGGGTCAAAGATCTGCCTCTTGTCCCTAACACCACCCTAAAGTGAGGATCCCATGGCCCTGCTGCTTACATATATACATCTGGCAAGAATGGCAGCAAGGAAAATTTTAGGGATTACAGATACCTTGCAGGGTGAGACCTCAGGAAGCATCTGATCCAAGTCCCTTATTTTACAGATGATGAGCCTGAAACCCAAGGAGGTGGGTTGAAATTTGACCTCCAGAGCTTACCTCCCATGTGAACTTGGCTAAGTCATTTGAGTTCCTGGGCCTCAGTTTCCTTAACTGAAAAATCACTGGGTTTAATTAGGTGATTATTGAGGTCCCTTTCTGCTTTGTATCTGTTATCCCTGTCTCCTAAGTCTCCAACCCAATCCAACAAGCATTTATTTAGTGTTTGTTGTATGCAAAGTATGGTGCTGTGCTGGGGTTTTCAAAGATGACTCCCCTCCCCCCCAAATCTTGACCCTCAAGAACCCTACATTTTACTGAGAGGAGGGAACAGCAATAAGTAATATTTACATTGTGATTTAAAGTTTTCAGAGCATAGGCTACTAGGTATGACAGGCTTTGGAGTCAGGGAGACCTGAGTCCAAATTCAGTATTAGTTAATAGCTGTGAGACTTTGAGCAAATCATTCAACCTCTCTTAAGGCCTCAGTTTACTTAGATGCCAAATGTGGAATCAAATGAAACGATATTTATAAAATATTTAACACAATGACTGGCCTGATTAATAATTGGTTTTTAAAAGAAATTCATACATGTGTATCATCTCATGTACTTCAATGCATGAACAAACCCCTTTATATACCTGTAAATATGTATATATACAAATAATGCATATTATATCATATTTCATACATTATACCATTCATATATAATATATAGAATATAGATTTCTATGTAATATATGATATATAACATACATGATATTCATAATGTATATAGCATTTACATAATATATTCTATATTATTATGTATATGTTTATGTGTATATGGAAAGGAGAGAGAGAGAGAGAACACGAAGAGAGAAGGCAGGAGACAGAGAGAGAGTTCACTTAGAGACTTAGGGGATCAAGAAAGGCTTCCCCAGGGAACCTGACACGTGAGTTCAAGCTTGAGAAAAGCTTGAAAAAAGCTGGTCAAAATGAGGAATGAGAGCCTGACAGTGCAAATACATGGAGGTGGGAGACGGAGGTTTGGCTGAAAGGTAGAATGTAGAGAAAGGATAGTAAGGTGTCCCCTATTTGGTCTTCAGCAAATTCATTTTAGAAATCTTTCTGTCCCTCTTCCCACTTCCCAGGAGGCAGAAGAATGAGGTTTAGTGAGAGTGAATCACCTTTTACCCTAATAATATATACCTCCTGATGTTTCTATCACATTTCTAACAAAAAGTATGTGGGGCTATGGGAAGAGAAAAAGAAAAAAAATGACTGCTGTGAGATTGGCCTGGTGACAGCTTCTGAAGCTGTGGAATTCATTAGATGACACGAACGTGTTCTCATAAGGTATGAATTGTTAGAATAAGCTTATGGGGGAGGATCTAGAAACCAGAGATGGCATTGCTGCTGGAGACAACTCTTAATTGCCTAATTTGGAAAAATCAATGTCTTTCTATTTTGTATATATAATGTATTATAACATTAATATATGACACATATATACATAAAATCTCTCTTTTTTCTGTTAGATATCTAGACATTTTGTCTCTTCTTTGAAACTCTTATAGGTGGTCGATGAAGACTGAGAGGAGGAACCTGACCCTCTTGAGTTTATTCCTAGGATCACAGATTTGGGGTGAAAAGAGTTTCAGATCTTGTATAGTCCAATCCTCTCATTCTGTGGATAAGAGAACTAAAACCCAGAGCAAGTAAGGCCTTCAGTAGCACTGGGTTTAGTGGCAGGGCAGTTCACTGGTATTCTAAAATGAAAAGTGACCATTTGATTTAGATGATGCTGAGTATCATGTCCTCTGAGGATGCTTCTCAATCTTCATGCTCCTAATTGGTGCAGAGGTTTTTATTTCTTGATTTCTGTCTTGAGGTGCTTTGTTATTAGCATTGAATTTTTACCAGGATGTTTTCCAGATATGATGATGATAGTGATGGTGGTGGGGATGATAATCATGATGATCACTGGCTATAATGATCATGGAGGTAGTGACGGTGACTGATGATGTTGGTGATACTGGTAGTAGTGCTAATAATGATGATAGATGGCAGTAGTGATTATGCTAGTATTGATGTTCATGAGGATGATGATAGTGGTGATGGTGATGATGATGATGATGATGATGATGTTGCTGAGTCAACCTGGCACAAAGCATAAAGAGCTCACCTTGGAACCATAATGGCCTGAGCATACCCAGTGTCTGAACCTGGGCAAACTTCTTAACTTCTCAATGTCCCAGTCAACTCTCAAGACTAAAAAGCATGATTTTTCTCCATTGAAAGAGGAAGTTGTAATCATTTTGAATTCTCTCCTTTGTGGAAATCGCAGGATGGATTGCTCTTATTGGACGGGCTGGGTGCTTTGCCTAGATTCAGAGCCATGTGGTAGTTTCTGCAGTCGTGGCACATATACACATGTGTTTTGTAGCCCTGAAGGACAGCTGCAGCTCCTATTTTTATAGCATATTCAGTTTTACAAGACACCTGCTATTTGGCGTCTCGCTTGAGCCTGATGACAGATAGGAGAGGTGAGCCTTGCAGGTGGTGCTGAGTTCATTTTCATAGCATCATAGAGTCAGAAAGGGGGCTTTTGAGGTCGCCTAGTCTAGCCCATTCTCTTTTACAAATGGAGTAACTTAGGCCTGGAGAAGTTGGCAGAAAAAGACCTGAGGGTCAGAGAGGTTGCAACTTGACCACAGCCACATCCATAGCTCATAATAGACAGAGCCTGGAAGTCCAGCCTTGTGTCATGGATTCTTTCTAGTACATCATCCCTGCCCAGAGGTCCAGGATGAAGTGCTAGGCTTATAGAAAGGACAGGGAAGAAAAGGACCTCATTGATAGAGAGAATTCCTCTTCAGGTCAGTACCATCTCTACGTTTGGAGATGCAGATTCTTAGAGCAGGGCTGTGAAACTCAGGTAGAAACGGGCTATAACCTGAATATGAATGTCACTATAGACTACCTATTGACTTAGTTTTATAATGTAAATAGTCTTATGTTTTATTGCTTTTTATTTTTTAATTAAATCTTCCCCCAATTATATTTTAATCTCACTTGGCAGCATTTTTGGATGGTGTGAGCCTTTTGTTTTTGACACCTTTGCTGTGGTATACCAAGAGAGATGGGGTTACACAGGCAGTATTTGACAGAGGAAGGACTTGAACCCACAGCTCTTGGCTTTGTGGTCAACTCTTCACTGCCTCTCACCACCTGAAATCCTGGCTTCAGTAGCTTAACACTGCACCAAGATTTTTAGGACATCCTGCATTTGCTTCTGCAAGGCTTGGTAAAGTAAACGGAGAAAAGGAAGGGCAAATTCTGCTTGGGGTTGTGCTTGTTTTCTCTGACCTGATCCTTGAAGGACTGGGTCTTGTCTTATTCCCTCGAAGCTGTTGTTTTTCATCATTGTGGTCACTGAGCAGGGAAGTGAAGGAATGAGGGGAGAGGGAGAAGGAAATGAAGAGAGAGAAAGAAAGAGAGGAAGGAGAGTGAGGGAGAGGGAGGGAAAGGGAGAGGAGAAGGAGAAAAAGAAGATGGAAGAAGAAAGGAGAGGGGTGAGAGAGAGAACAGAACAGGTAGGGAGGAAGAAAGAAGGGAGGAGAGAAGGAAAAAAGACAGGGAGGTGAGGGGGGACAGGAGGAGGGAAAGAGAAGGAAGAGGGAAAGAAAGAAAGGGGAAAGAGAGAAGGGAGGTAGGGGGAAAGAGAAAGAAAAAAGTGAAAAGGTTGAGAGAGAGAAAATTGGGGAGAGAGAGAGGAAGAAGCCAGAGGGAGAGGAAAAAGAGAGGAGAGGGAGAGAAAAAGTGGGAGAAGGAGGGATAGTGTTACAGAAATGCCAGCCACTATTATTATGGATTTTTATTTGGTAAAACCATAGTGGTTTCCCCCCTAGACATTTAACCTTTTTCTCAGGTGGTTTAGACATTTCTTTTTCCTAGGACCAGGGATTCTGAGCTGCGAGGGACTTTAGAGACCATTTATTTTATAAATGAGCAAGCTCAGGTCCAAGGGGTTCAGTTCCCTGCCTGGGGATGCCCAGCTAAGGGCACAGTAGATGGTGCCTTGGATTCGCAGCTGGACCAACTGTGGTTGACATTTTCAGTTTGATGTTGAGCCTCCACCAAGGTGTGTGAGCTTGAGCCCACAGAAGTTCCTCACCTTGCCCACAGTTGCACAGTGACTCAGAGCAGATTGTGCCGTTGATATTCAGGAGCTTCGTTTCTGGGCACATTTTGGGCATTATCAGAGGATTGTGTGACTGAGCTCTTTCAACATCATCCTCCCCATTGGATTGAATGGATGGTAGCTCCTGGCCTGGGTCACCACTCCTGGAGCAGGCAACACCACATTCTTCTGAAAACTTGTCTCCTTTGAGGGCTCCCATAATAACCTGATTTGATTTCAACCCTTTAGCTTGGGCTGGTCATAGTAATAAGGAGAGGGGCATTGTGGCAAGTGCTTCACAAATATCCTTCCGTTTGAATGACCACAACAGTCTTGGGGGGGTGCTTTTATTATGACCCCTATTTTATGGATGAAGAAGTTGAGACAAACAGGGGTTGAGTGACTTGTCCTGGGTTACATCTCCAAGACAGGATTTGAATTTGGTTCTCCTGACTCCAGGCTTGACATCTGTCCACCTGGCTCCCTGTGCATAAAAGAAGCTCTCAAAGGAATAGGAACTGAAAAATTAAAGAATATTTACAATGGTAGAAGGATGGGAGAGAAGGGAGGAAGGGAGAAAAGAGGAAGGAAGAGGGAGAAAGGGAAGAAAAAGAGAAGGGGTGCCTCTTTTTTCATTTCTTGCTTTGCCATTCTGCTTATGTCTCCAGGCAGAGTGTATCATTGGGGTTTGTTCTGTCTCTTTGCTTTCTTATCGAGTGAGAGGATGTGGGTTTATGTCTTGGCCTGTGTGATCTGACACCTCTCTGGGCTTCAGGTTTTTCATCAGTAAAATAAATAGGTCATAGGAAATGATGACTCTTATTCCTTCCAGTTTCTGATCTTTTGACCTAACTTAACTCATTCGTTGCTGTGGTCTTGAGTAATAAGAAGCCTTGATTGGTATCACTTTGGAAGAGTTGCTCTCCCATCAAAACATCAGCTTGGAGACTGGCCAGTTTGTTTCTACTGAATGTCTCTAGCATGGACATCAATGATGACTTGAGCCCTCTGCCTTCCATTGTAGAAGAATATGGTCATTTACATGGGGCTTCCCCTTGATTGTGAGCTTCTTGAGAGTAAGGGCTGTGTTTTCGCCTTTCTCCATATCCCCAGCTCTTACTTATTACATTTACTTATTAGTAAGTGTCAATAAAGGTTTGTTGACCAATTCATGCTAATCTTGACTCACTGGGGCTTGAGCTGGGCCATTGGCCCTTAATCTTTGATTAGAACAGGATAACCAAGTCAAACATGTGGATGGCTTCATGCCCTCACTTATTTGTGTATGGGAGCACTCTATTCCTCTGTTGGGAGAACCGTAACACACTTTCTTTTCCCATCCAATTTCTTGTGTCTTTCTAGGAAA
Source organism: Macrotis lagotis (assembly GCF_037893015.1). Lineage (NCBI taxonomy): Eukaryota > Metazoa > Chordata > Mammalia > Peramelemorphia > Peramelidae > Macrotis > Macrotis lagotis. Next base: position 250,218,352 of record NC_133662.1, on the reverse strand, counting down.
CCTCCCTTGAGGATCCTCCCAATGTATAATCCTAGGCTTTCAAATACAGCAGTTTCCATCTTGTATCCTTCAGGCTTGTTATATGATCCATCTACTTTACTTTCCTTCCTTGCTGGTATCTTTTATAGCACTTCTTAACCCCAAATAGTTATAATGGTGATACTAAGACTAAGAACTCAGATCTCAATTGCCTTAAGACTTAAAAAGCTTTCCTCCTCTGTCCAGTGCCTCCTAGAAGGCAGGTATTTTTGTTTGGGGGGTGGGGTAGATGGATTTGTTTTTGTTTGGTTTTTGATACTTACCTTTGATTTCATTGGTATAGGGAATTCTGACTGAGAAAACACCCTTTTATCATTGCAAATTAGCACCTGCTTTGCCACTTTTGTCTTAGAGAGTTGAATTGAGAGTTTAGGTAACTTGCTAGTTACAGTACAAAGCCAGTATTTAGGTTCATAGATTTAGAACTTGGAAGGGACCCCCAGGGGCCATCTAAGTCAACTCCTTCATTTTACAGATGAGAACAGAGGACGTTTTTGAAGCAGAGTCTTTCTGGAGAGCTGTAGCTGGATTCATAATTGCCATACAACCTCTATTTTAAACTAATTTATTTAATTTTAGCTGGTTTACCAATTGATTTAGCAAGTTTACCAAGTATTTCCAAGTATTTATCAATCCAGAAATAAAACACTTGCACCCAAGAAAGCTGAAGGGTGATTTCGTTAGGGTCCTTGACCAATTTATCTAATCTATTAAATTTGCCAGTCTATTTAATGTTAACCAGTTTGACAGTTTGTTTTAACTAGTTTGCCAATCTAGAAATAAAGAGCCCAAACAAAAGTGAAGGGAGATTTCATTAGGACCTTTAACCAATATATTTAATTTACAGTCTGTTTAATGTTAACTACTTTGCAGATCTGTTAAGCTAGTTTGCCAAGTATTTGCCAATCTAAAAAATAAAGAGCTTGAACCCAAGAAAGATGAAAGGTGATTGAAAATTCTGGAAAGATTATTTAATGGAAGAATGATTTGTATCTCTTCCATTCTTACCAATGAAACGAGTTAATGGTTTGAAGTTGTAAGCACATGGATTTGGGCAGAGCAAAAACAACAACAACCAATATTGACTTATTGAGTTAGTTGTATGAGGATGTGAGAAGGGCGAGGTATTCCTTTTCCTTGGAGATATTTTGGAATATGACCTGCTTTTTAAATCTTAGGAGTCTCTGACTACAGAAAGAGCATTCTGTTTTTTAATTAAAGATAGTCTGAAAGGGTCCTGGATGACACTTCTCTCATTGTACTTAGTTGCTAAATTTCTGTCATCCTTTGCTTCCATGGATGGAAGACATCGTGATGACTGCTTTTAATCACAAGTGCTATGGAATATGCTTAGTCCTTCATGGAAGGAAGGGAAACGGCAATCTCTCTGGATAATTAATAGCAAGGCAAGTGACAATTTGGTTCCCTGGTAGGGACCCTAGCATTGTTGAGGGAGAAAATCACATTATTCTTTCTTAGAGAGAGGCAGCTGTAATTCTCCTTGGACAGAATCCAATTAAAAGAAACTGACATGTAAATTGATGATCATACAGGGAAGAGTGTTCAAGGGGCCCAGGAAGGATGCTGTCAGCGATGGCAGGGACCAGTGTCAGTGCCTTCGTGAGATGAGATCAATGGAAGACGGCCGATAACGGCGGTGGCGCTTGGATCTAGGGCACCTGGGCCCTTGTCGGGGGCAGGTCCCCAAGTCAGCTTTTGGAAAATGGGAGTGTTGAGGCCTATTTCCAGTCATCATTACTTCTAGTCATATGTCTGATTGAGTGATTTCATATCAGGCCTTGATGCCCTACCTCAGTTTCCTCATCTGTAAAATGAGCCAGAGAAGAAAATGGCAAACCACTACTTCAGTATGTTTGCCAAGAGTTGAACACCACTGAACAACAATATCTTTCTTTAAAACACTATTTAGGTCTTCCAGGCTTTGTGATCTCCATTTTACAGATGAGGAAACTGAGGCAGACAGCTTAAGTGCTTCACCCAGAGTCACAGAGCCAGGAACTGTGGGAAATTGGATTTGAGCTCAAGTCTTCTTGGTTGCTTCATTCACTATGCCAGCTGCTTTGAATTTAGCTAGAATTCACATAAGAGCTATTTGAAGGGGGTCTTCTATAATGTTTTAAGAGTGGAAAGAGTGGAAAATATTTGAGAATTGTTGCTTTAAACGTTTCCCCATCCTTAGTGGGTGTTAAAGTATCTCTAAATTTGAATTGACATGCTGGTGGATCCCCCAAAGGGGGCTGTCCATGTCCACTCTTAGAAATTTTTTTTCTGGGTAAAAATAGATTGTTTTCCACAGCAACAGTCCTTTTGTTTTTGCAAAGGACTCAAAACACACTCTCTTTATAAGCTTATAAATGGAATGAAGGGATCGTCCCAGTTTCACAGATCAGAAAACTAAGGCTGAGGCAGATTTTTCCCTACCTGGGGGCATACGTAGCTAGGAAGCTCTTCACAGGGTTGGCACTGTGAGGGAGCTCCAAGATCTCATCCTCTTATTTTAAAGATGAGTGTGATGAGGCCCACAGGGGTCAAGTGACTTGTTCAACATCACAGGGGTAGTAAATTAAGCCTTGAACCCTTGCCTTCTGATTTCTGGCCCAGTCTACCAGATGTGTTCCTGAAAATCGACCTATTTTGCATATCATAGGAGAGCCTGCTATGTATAGGAATTCCACTGGGGAGCCTTTTGTAAAGTGAAAAATCTTTTGTAATGTAATGCTCACTCCCTGTTTTCCTTTTGAGCAAATCCAGATTTCCCTGTATCAAGTTTGCTTAAATCAAAGTACAGCTGTATTTTCTTTTGAAATGAGGCAATTGCCGTGACGTGCCCACCATTGAGCTTGAGAGCAACACAAAAGAAAAGAATAGACAGAGCGGCATGGAACCCACAACCTCATTTGGAGGGTGGAAGAATTCCATTTAGGAAATCTGCTTTTGCTGTTACAGTGGAGAATGGAGTGACTGCCTGCTGCTAAGAGATTTATGAGGGTCTTTTGGGTCCTGCAGTCGAAATGGTTATGAAATACTTAGAGGGAAGGACCATACCATTTAATAGATCTTACTCTGAAGTAAACCCAAAAGAGGTGAAATAGAGTTCACCCCAAGAAAGCCGAGACCGATTTGAGAAGCTGAGAATAGGCAGGAAGAGGCCAACAACAACATTGTGTAACATTAAAAATATAAACAAAGACCCCAACCAGCTGCAAAACTTGAGATCCAACATCCATCGGTCGTGGAGATCACCATCAGGAAAGCAGGGACTTGACTCGGCCTGCAGTGGGGCTCGGGCCAATGTCTACTTCGAGGTGGCTGTTGACCTTCTTTTGGATTGGACCTCTCCTGGCTCTTTGAGATTTCAAAAGGGTCCACCCAATAGGATGTAAAGGTGCGCATCCACTATTTATTTGATTGCTTTTGATGTTTTTTCAACAGTCTAGAAGTTGTTTTTCAAACAGATCTTCTGGACTTTTGGAAAACAAGGGAAAAAAACCGGGGAGGTTGTTTTTGTTTGTTTGAAATTTCATAGCTCATGGTGGTATACCAGGACAGAGTGTGGGTGGGTGGCTTACAGAAGAGAGAGGAGTTTTGCTAAGCCAATTGGTCTGGAAATCATCTGTGTGGTCTGGCACTGGTGATGCTGTGTGAATGGAACCCAAGGAGATGCAAATCTGTTGAAGCTTTACTTATTAATTATTTCTGTGCACAGAATATCTTTAGTGGAAAGAGTTGCTTCAGCTCTAGAACCTGAGTTCTAATCTCAGTGCTTTCCTTTCTACCTTCATAAAGAGATTTTCTTTCCCCATCTGGAAAAGGGAGATAATATCTATATGTTCCACATTGAAGGTAGTAATGATCTTCCATTGAGAAAGCCCAAAGGGCAGTTGGTGATACAGTGGATAGAGTATCAGTCTGAGAGTCAGAAATGTTTGAGTTCAAATGTGACCTGAGTCACTTAACACTGTATGACCCTGGATAGGTCACTTCGTTTGCCTCAGTTTCCTCATCAATAAAATGAACTGGAGAAGGAAATGACCAACCACTCCAGTGACTTTGCCAAGAAAATCCCAAACGGGATCATGAAGAGTCAGTTGCATGAGAAATTACTGAACATCACTGAGACAGGCCAGAAGGATGTAGAAGAAGGAAAATATCTTATAAGCAAAACTTCTCTTAGAAAAGATGATATAGGGGCAGCTAGGTGGCACAGTGGATAGAGCACCAGCCCTGGAGTCAGGAGGACCTGGGTTCAAATTCGGCCTCAGACACTTAAGAATTACTTAGCTGTATGACCTTGGGCAAGCCACTTTAACTCCATTTGCCTTGCAGAAACCTAAAAAAAAAAAGTAAAAAGAGGATATAATTGATAGCTCTAAATATCTGAGTTTAAGTCACAGTTGTGAATTTTTAAAATCATTTGTGCATCCATAATTAGTGAGATGACAATGTCATCTATCTGACCAAGCAAGTCATGGTATTGGAGATGTCATTCATCAGAGATTCTGGTTTCCAAGCCTGACTCTTTTGCTTTTATTTCCTGTATGACCTTGGACCAATCACTCTCCATATCTGGGAACCTCAGTTTCTCATGGGCACAGTGAGGGAATTGAGTTTTCCAACTCTGTTTGGGATTAGGGAGGGTGGGTGGTCAGTCATCATTGCCCTTACTGTGTGACCAGGAGAGACTGCCCCCCGGAGTGTGGTGTTCCATTTTGGCCACCATGTGATTTAACAAGGGCATTACAATTAGACGAAGGTGATCAGGAAGTAGAATATGACTTCTAGAGATTGGCCAAAGGAACTGGCAACAGACAAAATTTGGCCAGGGGGTGGATGCATACTTTCCATCTTCAAATATTTGAAGGGCTGCCATGTACAAGATAGGCTTGTTTTGACAATTCTCAGATGGAAGAACTGAGACCAGTGGGTAAAAGACCAATGGGTAAAGATAGAAGTGTCAGATTTCAACTCAGTAGAAAGAAAATCTTTTTTAACAGAGCCATCCTGAACTAGTCACCCCCTTAGATAACAGATTGGAAAGCTTCAAATGGATGTTTATTGACCAATTGTCAGAGATTCATCCTCCCTCCTTTCTTTCCCTTCCCTCCCTCCCTCCCTTCCTTTCATATTTCTTTTGTCTATCCCTCCCTCCTTATCTATTATTTATCTCAATATTACAAGAGTTTTCTTTCTTGCTCATGAATTAAAGAATAGAATCAAATTTAAAATAGACTTTAAAAAAATTATTATTTAAGCATGAATTGGATAGAATAGAGATTTTAAAGGCAATTTAGTATAGATAATAGGGCAGTAAACAGTATCAGAAAGACCTGTTTTCAAATCCTTGCTTTGATACTTAAATTTTTTTTTTTTAATCATAAAACTCCTGGGTAGGTCACTAGCTCTGGGACTGGACTTGATGGCCTCTACATTTCTGTCAGTCTATGATTCTATCTCTTCTAAGTATGCTCCTAATTCTTAGATTCTATGATTCCAGTCACTTACTCAGCAAGCGTTTATTAATGGCCAACTATGCCAACTATGTCCATGATGCCAGGCCAAGTCATTTTGCTTCTGTGGGACTTTGTTTGGTCTTTCTCAAAAATAACAAAGGAGGGAGGATAAAGTAGATTCTTTGCATTGTTCTTTCCAGCGCTACATCTTCCCATCCTATTACAGAGCTCCAGCTTTGGCCTTGCTCCTTAACAGCTGTAAGACCTTGGGTGGAGAAAAGATTACCTTCACGTCCTTCAAGGATTCTTCTCACTAAAAAGGCCCATGATCTGGGAGGTAAATTAGTATTGAGGACTCCTTTTTGTATATGGAAAGGAATCCAGAATTATTTGTAGCTTCATTGAGACCCAGAAAGAGAATTGGACACTAATTGGTCAGTAAAAACTTGCAAGTGTCTGAGTGCACCTGTGCTATAATAATGCTGTATTTTATTATAATAATGCCATGAAATATTATTAATAATAATACATAATCATAGGGATAGAAGTAAGGCCAGCACCTGTGATTTTACTAGCACCAAGACCTATCAATGCAGGTTGGCACTTTCTCTGAAATTTGCAGTCTTTATGAGTTGAGTTGACCTGGGTACTTGAAGTGATGTGATTTGTCCAAGAACTTATAGCCAGAGCCAGAACTTGAACTCAGATCTTCCTTAGTCTGAGGCCAGTTCACTCTTGCTCCACTTCTTCAAATTTTGTATTTGTCTATACCATTGCATATTGATATATGTGTCACTTTTCCCCAAGCTGGAGGGATTGTGTTCCAGAGCTTGGGTTCTAGATCTGAAATTTCAGTGGACTTTTGTGGGGGCGGGGGGAGAAATTTCCTCTTCCAAAGTAGTTTTGACCCTTTCTCTGAGGCTTAGAATCTTAGAATATTGCCCAGGGTACTGAAAAGAGGAAGAACTTGGTTAGGGTCACACACTGCCCCGTGTGTGTTGGAGCTGAGTCTTATAATAATCAGTAAACCTTCCTCTGTGTGCTCCTTTCTCGGTTCCCAAAGATGGCTCTCACCATGTCACTCCAGAAGGCCCGGGTGGGCCGTGCTGATCTTGAGGCTCCCCCAGCATAAGCCTGGGTTGCTCATGGGTGGATCTGCTCCCATTATACATGCTGGAAGTGGAGCCTCGTGCCTAGGCATAGCATGTCCTGGCTTGGGTCCCAGCAGGCTGGATGCCAGCGGGTTTGAAACTTCATTGCTGTCGTTTGTAGTCACTGAAATGGGGGCACCCACTCTGGCTTTCACTGCCATCTGGAGAATCTGAATCGCAGCCTTTCTATGAAACATTAATTTCCAAGTGGCTGATTGCAATTTTACAACCGTTTGTTATGTCAGCGCCATGAATCTGTGACCGTGGGGACGTGTAGACCTTTTCTAGCGAGGGTGAGGAGTGACATGCTAGGATGGCTTTTTATTATGATGATTATTTTCTAGGGGTTTTGGAGAACAATTCCTCTGGAATGGGTTTAGTCTCAAGAGAAGAGACTAGAATATAGTAGGTGCTTAATAGGTGGTTATTGCCGCTTGATTGCCTCCCTAATGCTGCAGTGCATACATTCCAGTTTGCTTTATCTTCTGATAAGCATGATCACATGTGTATCTTAAATATTCTAATGCAGTTTTGTTCTCAGAGGTCCTCTAATATAACTGTGACCTCATTATTTTGGATGGGATGACCACTGGAGCAGGTTGTAGCTTATCCATAACTTCCTATCCTGTTTAACTCTTGTCTTCCTGTGGCTTTGTTTAAGGAGTGGTCCTCCCAGTGTTCTGGGGGCCTTCTTAGTCTTCTGATGACATCAGAAGCGGCAATAACCACCTGCTATATTCTAGTCTCTTCTCTTGAGACTAAACCCATTCCAGAGGAATTGTTCTCCAAAACCCCTAGAAAATAATCATCATAAAAACTCATCTTAGCATGTCTTTCCTCACCCTTGCTAGAAGAAGTCTGGCTGTCCTCTTGTCATCCACTGCTCTTGCCACATAGCCAGGCTGATCTTTTCTTCTTCTCATTGATGTCACTAACCCAGAGAAAGAGACCAAGAACATCCTGATGGTCTAGCACCCTTTCTCTTGTACCTTAGACTAATTTTCCTTACAAGATATTGAACTGATCCTGGAGATTGGGGCTCAGGTTATTGACCTGGATCCCAATCCAGCTTGTAAAACCCCAGCTGATCAATTGGGTACCATCAAGATGGAGAAGTCGTGCTGAGCTAAATCAGTGGTGTGTCCACATGGTGAAGTCACCTTTCTTTTGTCAACTGCTGTATCTCCAGAGGGTGTTTATTTTCATTCCAGTATCAAACGCAGATGACCTGAGTCTGCCCTGTGACCACCTTCTTCTAACACAGCTGAGCAGATCACCTAATTTCTTGGTCTGGACCATTCTCTAAGACTACAAATTCCAAAGAAAGTATCAATTGCAAAAGTGGAAAGAGTGTCCTCACTAAGGATTCCTCTATAAATCAAATCATGGGACCAATTTTTGTCCATTTAGGGATTAACTTAACCTTAGGCTTGGACTTCTAATTTGCCTCTTTAGTTTTCTACCAATAGAGATACTTCCTCTACCATTACATATTAAATGCTGATAATCCTCTCCATAATACAGTCACACTTTTGCAATCATAATCCCCTCACCATCATCACCCAGGAAACTGTAAAGAAACTCCCTGTAGCCCCTGCTCTGTCACTGAGAATCTAGGACAGTTTTATATTCTGCTGAATTCATTGTATAAAGTGAAGATTGGGAGGTAGGGAGATCTGCCTCATAGTATGGATGTTAAGTCAAAGTGATTGATCACTTGTGGAGCTGCTTGTTGAGGAAATTTAAGATGGAATCCAAGGCTCTTTCTGGCTCTGGGATTCTCTGATTTTCATGATAAAGAATGAAGTAAAGGGGGTGAATTAGTATGTTCTGGTACTGGTGATGACTCAGTGGAAAAGTACCGAGCCTTGGAACTTTCCAACCCAGTCCACTGGTTTAGCAGAGGGCAGAATTGGCAGGGTCAGAAACTCATTCCCCACCAGAACCACAGAGGAAAATAGGAGGTTAGTCTCAACTTGTTTCCTTAGGGGCAGATAGCTGTGGCTAGGAGTCAGGTCAAGTTAGGGAATGCCACTGGGCCATGAGGACAGGGCCCAGCAGGGGGCAGGAGGCAATAGGAGTGGGGTGGGCAAACTGGTACAATTGATTGATTGGGCTGTGGGCTGTTTCCTTTTTACCTCCATGGAAGTTTCTAGAGAGGGCATCTATCCTTTCTTTCCTCTAGCATAAGAGAGGAATGGAAAGGGTCATAAAGAAGACTGGGAATGCTGGTCTCACCATGTGGACATGGAAGGGACCTCACAACTCTTTTCTTTGTTCACTTATTCCCCAATGATACCACCCTGGAGAGATGGAACAATAACTTCTGACCTCCGGAGCCAGGCCTGTTTGGTAGGATTCCATTGTCCTAAGCAAAACCCTGATCTGGGCAGGCTTAAGACTAGGACCATCTCTAATCATCCTCTCGTTTTACAGATGAGGAAACTGAGGTGCAGAGAACAAAAGGAATTTTCTCAGGATGACTCATAGGGTCATCCCAGAGGCCATCTTGTGAAGTCCTTTAATTTTGCATTTGAGGAAACAAGCCCAGGGACAAGAGACCACCATGTGACCCTATGCTTGACTACAGACCCTGGGCCTGTTCCCCATGTCCTGGCAGCCGGGTTCTGATCCAGGCTACTTCTAAGCCTCAGTTTCCTGCTCTGTAAAAAGGAGCATTACCAGGAGCCGATTTTTATGGTCTCTAGTTTGCACTATTCTAGGATTTAGTTAGCTTTTCAAAGAAGCAAAAGACTCAAGGAGTGTGACAATAAAACCCTACCTTAGACCTTAAGCTGAATTAGTCTTGAGTGGTTCCCCCCCATTTCAAAGTCTTACTTGTTCAAAAGAGCATAAAGCTTTTAATCATTGGGTTTGCAAAGGGAGTTGTCTCTCTAATCTCTCACAGTTTTCTTTTTACCCCCCTCTACAAATGATCTGCAGGCTGCGGCTGTTGTCTTGTCTTGTGCTTTCAGGATCAGCACTTTTTGGTCGAGAAATGAAAACATTGCATTTTTAAGGGAGCGGAAGGTCTGGATGCCTGCGAGGTTACCCAATGGGTTAACTTAGCGGGTTTGTTTTGCTGAGTGGGATGGAACAGAGTTGGTTGAATGTTCTTACTTAGGGATAAATTTTGAGGCTTCTCCCAACTCTGGTGGTCATTATTTTCCCCTTTGGGAAGAATTTTTAATTATTGCTCTTGTTCAGTTATAGCTGTCAGCTGAATATGCAGATATTGGTGTGGAACAAAGAAAGCCTATGGATCTCACGTGGAGTAATAAATGGTAGGAGAGAACCAAAGAAGGTTCAAAGACCATAGGGGCTACCTAGTCCTTACAGACAAGGGGAAGCAGAGACCCACAAGGATGAAAGAACTTGTTTGAGGAGGTCACAGGATTCACAAGTGAAAGAGACTACAATTCCTGGAGCCATGAAGGAAAGTAGAGGCTGGTGTGGAATACACTACAGAGAAGGACTGAGCCACAGGGAATGGACGTGGGATCAGATAGGTAGATATTCTAGTTGATTAGCCTTCCACATTCTGTGGAAGGCTGGGAAGAGAGATTTTTCTAAGATGACATTGAAAAGAAAAGCTAGCCCCTAAATATGGGTGAACCTAAGTCATTATGAAAATAGATGGTGTTGATGAGAGACAAAAAGGGTTCAATAGATGATGAGAACCGCCTGCACTCAGATACTGTCCTAGAGGAACCCAAGATCATATGATTGATAACCAGCAGAACCTTATTTTACTGGTAGGGAAACTGAGGCCAAGAGAGATGAAGCTACTTGCTTAGGTCACCTAGGGTGGCAAGGTCATAGGACAGACCTTTAGGTGCTCTCCAGTCTTTTGCTTTTTGCTAGGCATTGGGATTAAGATCACAGAAGTAGTCAAGTTAAGCAATAAAAGTGGGATTTGAACTTAAAATTTGAATTTGGACATGAGTCATGCAGTCATGCAGTCTTTCCTGATGTCTGTCTGTGAACTTTGGAGATGGGACAGTGGATGGCGGAGGGGTAGGGGAGCTCTTTGGCCCACTCTAGACCTGATGGGCTCATGGACTTCTACTGGAAGAACTCCATGTGGACTCCATGGGGAGGCCACACAACTTCCTCAGACATTTCTCAGCTATCAAACACTTATCCACCCTGAACCAGCAAGGCAATGTCAAAGTCGGCAGAATTCACAAGCTGAGAGATGCTTTTCCTTGTAAGACATTTGGTCCATGAATGTTTGATTCCTTTAGAATAGCGCATATTCCCGGGGGAGGGGGGTGGCATGAGGAAGCATTTGTGAAATCTACATCCTGATGACCCGGCCAGGGAGAACTGAAAAGATAAAGAAGAGGAGCTGGGTTTTCTCCTCCTCCTTCCTTCCCCTCCCTTCCTTTCTCTTTGAACATCTTTGAGCAAACATTGATACATCCTTTCTCCCAGTGGAATGAATGCTCAGTCATGTGTTATCTTGTGAATCTCCCTTTCAAAAGAGAAAAGGATGAGAGAATCTTCTGGTATCAGGAAAAAGAGCATTCACTTTGGAGTAAATGGACTTTGGTTCAAATCTTGCTTATTGACTAGGTGACCTTGAACCAGTCTTCTCGACTCCTTGTGACAGCTTCCTTATTTGCAAAAAGTGGAGGGGGGGTGGGGTGTTCTTCCAGTTCAAGATTTATGGTTTAGTCGATTTGGGCAAAAAAGCTCGCATTTACAGTGTTTTAAGGTTTAAACATAATTTGCATATGTTCTCTCCTTTGATCTTCACAAGAACCCTTCAGGGAAGGAGCTATTATTATCCTTGTTTTATAGATAAGGAAACTGAGGCAATGAGAGGTTAAGTGAATTGCTTCATCCGAATTGCTTCATCTGACACAGCTAGTAGTGTCTGGGATTGAATTTGAACTCAGGTCTTTTGACTTCAAACTCAGACTCTATCCTTTATGCCACCTATTTTTTAAGATATTTTAGTTTTTCTTGAACCCCATTTCATCACTTACAAACTGAAGGGGCATTGGGGTAGACGTGGCCTCTGTCTCTGAACTCTTCCAGTTCCAGATTGATCTAGGGTAATTTGAAAAATAATCACCACATCTTTCTTGCCTTGGGGATATTTCAGATTTTTGGCTTTGGAAGCTAAAACTAGCCAGCTGAACCCTTCTCTTTGTGATCGACAGGTTCCCTAACAGCTGTAGAGAATTCATTTTCAGTCCAGGCTGGCCTAGCTTCAGTTTCGGCTTTCTGCTCAGTGTTACGGAAAATCCTCCCTAGAAAACAGCCAATATCTACCTGCTATGGGACGTTAAAAATTCCAGACGAACATTTGGTTTTGGAGTCTTTTCCCAGCAAAAGCAGCATGGCGAATCCGTTAGCAGTTTAGATTTTACAGTGCACAATGAAAGCAAATAGCTGTGATGTACTTACACTTTTTTTGTGTGTGGAGAACCTGTTGGCTGAACCGTTTCCTTGTGGCATATGGGGAAACTGGGTGGTGGAGAGCCAAGATCGAAGGGTCACAGATAGAGGTGGAAGCAACCTTAGACATCTCGGAACATAACTTCCCGGGGTTGTATCATGCAGGACATTTGTATACTGGGGATGGATGGGGGATGTGGAATGAACCCTTCTACTGAAAGGTGAACAATGTGGGTTCTTATCTTTATTATTAAAAATGAGATCCTACAGTTTCAAGGACAGCCTTTTTATGGACCTTTAAAGCTTTATTTTTTTTTTTCATTTTTGCCATGTCAGGAGTGAGCATTTCTGTGGCCAGATGTGGGAGTGCAGGCTCATAGATTTAGACCTGAGGGACATTGGGGGGGGGGGGTCATCATTTTTACAGATGTAAACATTGAGATCCATAACAGCCATACAAGTAGTTGACATCAAATTTGCCTCCCAGCAAACTCCAAATCCAGATTTTTTTTTTTTCCCACACTGGGTCAGAGATGTTCTGGGGAAGTCAGGATCCTTGGGTGTTAAACAGAAGTTGAGAGGGACTGGTTGAAGAATCCCAAGAGTCTTTCCCCTAGTCTTCTGACTTTGGGATGTCACTTAATATCTGAGTCTCTGTTTACTCATCTGTGAAGCTAGGATGAGAGTAACAAATGTACCGAGAATTCCTTAATACACCTTAAGCCTTTTCTAAAGCACTGTTAAGATCTTCGGTTAGAAAGTGTTTAATATGCCAAATCGTTGTAACCTTTGATTTTTAGAATGCACGGTTCATCACATCTAGAAGCTTGTCCTTAGTTCCTTTCGTATTTCTCTGCTTTGATTGCAAAACAGGTAGCGACTTCTTTGTAGTATTTACAGAGTCTCTGATGGGCCATGACCAGCCAGTCATGAATGAATGGGAGCTCCAGTGCCTACCCCTTCTCCTACCACATAGTAGGCACTTCATTGACTGATTCATTGATTCATTCATCTTGTAGAGTTCTTTTTAAAAACTTGATTGATTGATGAACCCAGGCAGGATTTCTTATGTTCAGAGTTTATTTTTGTTTAAAAAAAAGAAAGAAAAGAAAGCTCAACAGGGACATAAACCAAATGGACATGGCTGAGGTGCTCCCTATCAGTACTAGCCTGTACAATTAGTGAAGCTTCATTTTTTAGGATGTCAGTGTTTTTAGATTCATTAAAATGTCAATACCCTGAGGGCACAGGACAGTTTCATTTTTATTTTTGTATAATGAGACTGGGAACACAGTAGACATTTAAAAAATTCTTTATTGTTTGCTTGTTTAATTAATTATGTAGATTTGCTTTTAAAAATTATCTTGCTTCTTTGTTGCCTTGAAAAGATAGTAGTTTTGTATAAATTTTTGTGTTTCAATATAATATACAACTACTAGATTATCAGTTGGATTGCACTTCTCCAGGCCTTATGTCCTGGTATGATTTAATGTTTCACTCTCTGGGTAGATATAAACTTCTGAATAGGGACTGTCTCTTTCCCTCTTTTCACCCAGTGTGTAACTTATATTTACACCCTTAGCTATCGTTGTCAATCAGTACCTATTTGTTGGATGTTTTGATGGGTTATATACAGAGGTATCATTATCCATGTCCTTATATGTACTTGTGATCTACTTTTATTAGCTACTTGAGAGGAAGAAATGTTTCAATGCTTCTATCTGCCCCTCCCCCGCCGTGGCCTAGAAAGGCGCCTGTTTCATAGGAATGTTTTCAAAATTCTTGAAGATTACAGTCAACCATGATCATAACTTTAACAAGTTGATGTTTTTCAAGCCAGATATCATTTCCTCAGTTTCTGGTACTGGAGTCCCTCCTTTCAGGAATGGGGGGGGGGGGGAGTGAAATCTCGTACTCTCATAGGCAGCTAGAGGTCTCCAAAGTTATCTCGTCCCACATCTGTATTTGACTAAAGGGGAAGTTGAGGTTGAAAAGCAGCACAGGTAGACCAACTCTGGTCTTCAGATGACAGTGTTCTTTCTACTATTTTTTCTTAATAATGGGTTAAGAGAATAGTGGTTTATAGATGCCATAAGGATTTGAATTCAGTAACAGAGAATTCCATTGTGATACTTTGGGAAACTTGTTGGATTTGAATCGAGAGGACCTCTCACTCTGCTTGGCTATCTGTGGAACCCTAGGTGACTCACTCATAGGCTTTAGATCTCAGTTTACTCACCTGTTTAGTGACCCACTTTCAAGATCCTTTCTAGCTCTGAATCTGGGATCTTGTGAGAATCCACAAATTGGTAAACTATATTTGAAGTTGATACATTGTGCTATACTTTCTTATGAAAACAAATGTCCCCAGAGGACAGTATGTGTTGGGAGGTGGTAGAGGGGTTTGTTAGCACTCATTTCTTTTTTTCTTTGAATCATTTTGGATGTATCTTTGGCCCTTTTTTCCTTTTAGTATTCTGCTTCTTCTTTAATTTTTTCCTTCATTCTAATTGGTTTCACTAAGTGGTAATTCTGAATGTTGGATGTGATTAATTTTAGTAAATAAATAAAGTTCCTATAGTAGGCATCAATTTCTCTCCTGGGTATAAAAACATACATGGCTTGGGTAGGAAAGCAAAAATATTTCATAAAAATCTATTTGTTCATTATGAAAAATGGTACCTGTGTTAATCCCCTAAGAGACAATTTATTATATTCTGACAGTATCTTTGAAGAGTCATGAAAAGGACAATGTTTCAATTTCAATGTGCTCTTCTTGCTTAGTCTGCTCCACAGGAAAAAGTCATTCCTGAGGGTATACTGAGTCTTGGAGTTTTTAAACAAAAACACAAAAGTGATCTAGTTCCTCTAGAGCTTCTAATTTAGGTGATTATTTGTTTGTGTTTAGTCGTCTTTATGACAAACCCACCTTTTTTTTGAAGGCACACATCTGTACAATTCTTAACTGGTGGTAGGCAGTACAGGTAGTGGGAGATGCAGGACACCCAAAGTTTAAATGGAATCAGTAACATTTTCTACATCACTTTCCTTTAGTTTAGACTAGTGAAAATCAAGGAAAGAAGTCAAGCTCTGATGAGTAGTGTTTGCCTATTTCTAATGTGTAAAAGAGCATAATGGAAATATAACAATCTGGAGAGGGGTAAAAGCTATCTCTAACACAAGCTTGGTTGAAGCCTATTCAGATCCATGAGTGTCTTTGTCCTTTGTGTTTTTGAAACTTTGGTCAGTTGTGGTGTTTAAAAACCATAAAATTTTCCTGAAGTTATTTGTCTACTTTTGTGTGTGTGTGTGTGTGTGTGTGTGTGTGTGTGTGTGTGTATTTATCAATGACCTTCCTATTTATGTCTTATATATGTATTTTAATGCCCTTGTTTTCCCTTATACAATGGAAGCTCCTTGTGGGTAAGGCTTACTTTGTATGGACACAAAAGGACAAAGACAAAATGGGTTCTCAACCATTGCCATAAAGGTTCTATAGATAGCTTTCAGAGGATCCATGAACTTGGATTGGGGAGAAAAATACGTTTTTTTCAATAGAAATAATTTCTTTTGTAATTTTATGGGGTGTTTTGCAGTTAAAAACTTTCTAAGAAGAGATCTATGAAGGGCATGGGGCAATAGTTGGCCTCATCTTTAGACCCTGGAAGGATAAAGGGAACCAAATTCACCTTTCTTATCCCAGACTTTTCTTGTGAGCTATAGAGAATTGGAGCAGGAGATGTTGTTGATTTGCTTTGCATATTGATACCAATGACATAGAAGGTGCATGGCCAACTGGGCACCCCAGGAGACTTCCCCAGTGAAATGAGGCTGCCCTTTATCTGTCCAGATTAATATGGCACTCCCAGCGTCTGGCATCTAGGGAGCCCCTGCTGTTCCTATATTGTAGTGTACATACCTATTCCTTGTTTATCTTCTTGGTCCCCTTCCTAATAGCCCATCCCAAACCACTCACCTTTTTTCCACCAGTATTAATGGGCTAAGTGGGGCTATACATTATATTCAAGTCAGCTTACCTGCTCCATGGGAAAGGCTGGTTTTTAAATGAGACTTATTCCCCCCTCTCTCTCTGTCTCTCTTTTTTTCCCCAACCTGGTGTTTCATTACCACTGAGGATTTATGATGCAATAGCTCCAAGGCAAAGCTAGTCAGGATGCCAGCTCGGCTAATATTTAGGAGTTATAAGATTCTGAATATTGGACAAGCTCTTAATTACTCAGAATCTGTCTTCGTCTTAATAAAAGTTGGATAGTACCCAGTGAAACAATATGGCCATGTTTGCATTTGTCTTTGGATGTAAGTGAATACGTTTTCTCCTTTAAAAAGCTGTCTCCTGACAAGAGCCTTAGAAATTAATTTCCCATTTCCAGCTTAATCGAAGACTACCCTTCTACATGGGGCTTTTGATGGTATGCCATTTTCTCCTGACACCATAGATACAGGTGCCAGCAATAGCTACCCCCCTCTCCAGCCCTCCACCCCTCTTGGTTTTTATTTTGATGTCTTAGATATAGGAGAAAAATCTCCCTTTGCTTTTCAGGCGTCTATGAAAACATTTGGCTTTCAGCTGAACAGCTGTAGCTCACTATTCTGGGGGGGGGGGCTAGTGGCATAGGGGAAACAGGCGCTGGAAATCCCATTGTAAACCATGACCAAAAAAAAAATGAGTTCTTCAGTATTACATCTCAGTTCAGCTAAATATTTTGACTTATTGGATCCCTTGAGTACATCACACTTGGTCTTAGTTCTTGTGCTCACTTGCCCAGTGACCTGCATGGACATGGTGTAGTCTGTTAGAATTATTGACTGATGGTTAATGTTGGGGCAGCTTGGAGCCCCAGATAGAGCACTGGATGAGGAAGACTTCAGATGCTACCTCAGGGACTTAGGCAAGTCACCAGTGTTTTATGCTTCTCTCTGAATCCATCTACCATTTCAGAAAAATGTCCAAACTTCTTGGATACCACTCCCTTAACCATTTGGCCAACTCCATTGGAGTGTTAAGGCCAAGGGCAATTTTCACTCTTATCTGAGTGGACAGGACCACCCATACCTGGCATCTTGGAATTATATAATTAATCCTTTTTTATTAATTCTTCTAAATCTTAACTTCATTTTTCATTAAGAGATAGCTTAGTGGAGGACTGGACCTAGAAATAAGGAAGAACTGAGGTCATTTGTGATCTCAGATCCTTTCTAACTCCTGACCAAGTCATTTCACCTCTATTTGCCCCAGTTTCCCCCCTTGGCAAAATGAGATAATCATAGCAGCTACCTTTCAGGATAAAATGAGATAATACAATGTTTTACAAAGTTCTCTATTGTATCCCAGATTTAGAGCTAGAAAGGACATTGGGGTTTTTCTGACCAGTCACTTTATTGGGTCATCATCAGAGGCTGTATTTGAACCCAAGACTCTCTGGAGCCTCCAAGTCCAGTCCTCTGTTTATACCACTTTGTCTTCTAAGCAAATGTCCTCGAGTAGAAATGTTGTCTTTTTTTAGGCCTCCTCTGTTTCTAAGTGGTAGTTTTTTTGTGCTGCAAATGGCCAGCGAGGTTTTATTGGTTCTTAGAGCCCTCACACAAATTATAGTCTTCTGTATGGCCACGTGGCTCCATCAAAGGCGAAACTTCTTTCCCTACTTGGACGTAATTGGAACATTTAAGAACCAGCTCTCTCAACTAGGTGTCTTGCTGATAGTGGGGGAGGGAGCAGTTCAACAAAGAGGGGAATAGGAAAGAGGAAAGTACTTGAAAAATAAAACACAAGGCCAATAACAAACCAATATCAAGAAGAACCCATGATGGAGTTAACTTGCTACAAGAGAAGGAACCCTAGATGTCCTGGGTTCAATCTAGCCCTTGTCACTTACAAGAGAAGGGCATGACTTTGGGGAAGCCCATTTATTCTCTTGTGGCCTTGGTTCCTTGTATATAAAATGTAAGTTTTGCACTAGATGGTCTCTGAGATCTCTTCTGGCTTTAGATCTGGTGAGGTGCCATCAAGGTCATCCTTTGTAGGGACATACATGCTGAAAGACCATCTTGTTCAACAATTAGATAGTGCCTGCTTGTAGTGGGTGCTTAATAAATGTTTGCTTATTTGATGAGTTGAGCCCTAAAATGAGGTTTGAATTTTAAAAATTAGGGGTGAAGGCAGAGAGCACTCTGGGCATTCAAAACTTGGAGGTGACAAATACTGATGATAGCAAATAGGCCTACTTGGGAGGTACAGAGAATGCTTGGGGAGGTGGTGGTGGTGGTGGTAGTGGAGGAATGATAGGACATCAGTCAATGAGGTAGTGCGGTTGTCTGATTCAACACAAAGATGGGGAAAAATAGCATAGCTAATAGTTAAGAGGGGCCCAATATTCATTAGATTCAGGATGAGAGATTTACTTGTTTGTGAGGTCCGAAGGACAATAAAGCCCATTCTTAGTTCTCCTCTTTCAGATTCAGGTATCTATACTGTCCCCTCCAGCCACACTCCAAATAAATAACACATAAATAAACCACCTCCAAGTTTAGAGAGTCCCATGTTCACCTGGCCTATTTGTGCCCCACCTGTGCTAGGGCATTCCAGCTCATATTGAACTGTAGAACTCTAACCTGTCCTTTTTTGTTCCTCTTCCCAAAGGAAACATAGCACTCAGTCAACCATGAACCATCATGGGTCCTACTGCTTCACCATTTCCTCTTTGGTTCAGGACTTCTTAATTAGCCTCCCCATTTAAAATTCTTTTTGAAATTTTTGATATAATGATTTAATATATATTTTAATATATAATTATCTATAAAACTTACAAAATAATTCGGAATAATTTGATAACCATAATTTGAGTTATTGGCTTGGTTTGTGCTCTTGTGTCTTTTGTTCATTTATAAAGCATCATTCTAAAAAAGGGGTTCCATGGACTTCATCAGATTGTCCAAAGGGACATGGGCTCAAAGTTTCACTTGGAAGTGAATAGTGAAAGAGAACAGTGAAGGGAGCCCAGTGATATCCATTTAGGTCATCTTTGCAGCTTAGCCCTCAAAGGGTCCAGAACCAAGGGGCTCATGCAAGGATTCCCTGTGGATTTCAGCGGGTGATGCCAATCATTGTCCCTTGTTACCATGGGGACCTGAGCTTGTTTTATGCGGTGACAGAATCTCAGGAATAGTTGAACAGTTATACTTCCCGGGGCCCCTGATCTGTTGTCCATATATCTTTATCCTCCTTTGTGGTAATGAATCCTGCATGTATCAAAAGCATATGAATTATTTCTAACAAAATATAAATTTGCTGGCACTATCCACTGTCAACTTTCAGCTTATTATCATTTTTACATCACCTTTGCAGCTCATAAATCACCTCCCTCCTTTTTTCAGGGAGGAGGTTGTAAATCGGGAATGAAAAACCTGTCTTGGACTCAGCCGCTGTTTTGTCATGTGATTTAGAGCCCACTGTGCACTTCTCCTTGGGGTTGTCCAGGTACATGTGGTACATGCCCGCTTTTGTATTTTTCATGGGTGGTCCATTTTATGGCATCAGCAGAAAACCTTATGGACATCATCTTCATCATCATGGCAGTTTGGGTTGTAGCCATCAGTTGGTAGTGTTTGGTTCCTCGGAGTCAGCTTTAGGAGACTGCTAAAAGAAAGTCTGTGGCTACTTCAGTGGTCTCCTCCACCCCATGGATGGACCAGCCAGCTTGGCACTATCTGTAAGCATGGGCTATGACTCTTCCATTGGGCCAGCCACCTCAAGAAATTATGACATTGGATGCAGTGGAGAAGAGGTGGGCATGCCCATGTCAAGGCAATGTGCCAGCTGCTGGAAGGCTAGCTCAAAGTCCACTTTCCTGGGTTGGTGAATCAGTAGCATAATATCTGAAGGGCAGACCAGTAGAGAGTGCCTACTGGTTCTCTTTGCCCTCTGTTGTTTGAATCTTCCCCTCTGTGGCTCTCAGGTGCTGATTTGTCACAAATAAAAAACCTTGTTACATTCAGCCCCTAACAACTTATTGACATTTAAAATTAAATCAGGTTGGATGTTGTCAATAGACAGATGCTGTATTGATAGCTGGCAGTTAATGACACCAGGAGAGCTTCCTAAGAGGGCACCAAACATAATTGGAACTCTCAGAGTTCATGGAAGGGATCCTGGATCACCTGGTCCAAACTCCTCATCTTCAGATGAGTAAACTGAGGCTTGATGAGGTGAAGCTGACTTGTAGAAAGGGATTATAGTAAATAGACTTGGAGTAGGAAGGCCCTAGTTGAAATCCTGCCTCGGATACTTACAGTATGACCCTGGGCCAGCCACTTAAGCTCCTGTTCCTTATTTCCCTCCTCAGTTTTCCTGTGAATACCATTTTGATTGGAGTCTGCTGCTCTTTCTCCACCCCCCTCTTTCTTTTTACCTCATCAGGGTGCAAGAAGGAGATGAGGGCTGCCATTCATGACTTCTTAATTTGCGTGGTTTTAATCCAACACCCTGCAGATAGACATTGGGAAGATCTCCTGATCTCCAGGGACTAGTGGGGGGTCAGCCTGGCTCGTTAGTTTTGCAGGATGGTGGTAGCCTATAGGAGAAAGGTCCTTTTTCCTTTAGAACCCCAGTTACAAAGAGGATGGGTACTAAGTGTAAGAAATAATCTGTTCTCTTTTGTGAGTGCTCTCTCCTTCCCCCCAAAAAAGGTAAAAATTTTGTCCAGCTGATAACCTTGTGCTATTAAGAGAAAGAACCTAGAGCTATTTGCCAGGCTGCTAAATGTAAATTCTCCCAGCCATTAGTTTTAATTAGAATGAAATCATACATTTAAATAGCCATTTCTGTTACTTATAAAATGCACTTTCTGTTCAAACTAGGGTAATATATCCCCATGTCTGAAAGTTCCAGCTGTTGCATGTCCTGCCCGAGTGGCAGAGTGTGGGTGGGTAACCATTGTATCTTAGAATAAAAAGAACTTGGATCTAGAGATGTGTGGGACATGGTCATTGTCCATTGCCCTTCTTCCAAGCATGGATATTTGGCACAAGCCAGGCCTGGAATACTCTCCCTCCCTCATTACTTCTGCTTCTTCCTTAAAGGACCTGCTGAAGCATTACCTTCTTACCCTTATCTCCCCCTAATACCAATGGCCATCCTGTCTCCCATGTGACAATACTTAAATATCCAGAGATTGTCTTCCCTGCTTGGAAAAAGTCTTAAAAATGGGCATGGCTTCATTATTTAGATTCATTTTCCCTTAGTACCTCTCATAGTACCTAATAATTGCTGATTGATTCATTGGTTTTTGTCAATGGAATAAGAGAAACAGGAGGATATTTGTAGGTAAAAGGGAGAGAGTCTGTATAGAGGATAAAATGAAAAATAGAGACAGAGAGCCTGAAAGATGGGGCTGAGAACCATGGGAGAAGGGAAAAGATAAACTTTGGAGGAATTATGGACAGGATTCTTAGACTGCCCAAGAAAGAGGGAGCCCAAGATTCCCTGAGATGGGAGAAGAGAAGAGGATGGGAGAAGGAACTTGTTTTCCCATCTTTATCCCAAAGCCCAGAAACTTTTGTGTGAATTAAAAATCAGAATCCCCCCTTTTTTTTCTTTTTTTAGGTTTTACAAGGCAAATAGGGTTTTAAGTGACTTGCCCAAGGCCACACAGCTAGGTAATTATTAAGTGTCTGAGACTGGATTTGAACCCAGGTACTCCTGACTCCAGGGCCGGTGCTCTTATCCACTGCGCCACCTAGCCATCCCCAGAATCCCTCCTATTCATGATTTTGCAGCCATACCTCTTTAATAAGTAATGACATCATGTTGTGTTCAAATAATAGATTTTTTCCCCACTAACCTTTCCACCCATTTTAACCATGTTATGGAGTCTTCACTATCATTGATAGAACCTTCTGTCTAGAGATCACATACAAACACACACACACACACACACACACATACTCACACATGCTTATTGTTTATATACTTGCATACACAACTATGCAGATAAACATTATGAGTGTCTGTGTGTGTGTGTGTTTGTATTTTTGTGTATCTATAGATCAGTGACAGGGAAACTATGGAAGATAAAATGGTTGAAGGAATAGAGAAAAAATCTGTCATAAAATAAGCACACATATATGCATGTATGTGTCTTTACATACACACATATCATGTTGTTTTGAGTGTGAGCTCTCTGAATACAGGA
This sequence comes from Macrotis lagotis, assembly GCF_037893015.1. Taxonomy (NCBI): domain Eukaryota; kingdom Metazoa; phylum Chordata; class Mammalia; order Peramelemorphia; family Peramelidae; genus Macrotis; species Macrotis lagotis. The sequence continues at coordinate 250,196,074 of NC_133662.1, read as the reverse complement.
ACACTGATTCTGTCTTTTCTTGCATTCCTGCTTCTTAGCAGAGTGCCTTGCCATGGTAAGCACTAAATAAATGATTATTGACTGGCTACCAAAGGAGACTAATCGTTGCAGACTCAAATAGACTGTTTATGAGTTGACTTCCCAAGAATGAAGGGATGTCACTCATAGTTCTATAACTCAGTGTGTTTGTAATAAATAATGTAATAAATAAAAAGGAGATTGTTGTAGACTCAACTAGACTGTTTTTGAGTTGACTGTTAAGTTGTGTTGACTTGCCAGGAACTAAGGGATGTCAGCCATAGTTCTATACTCAGTGTGTTGTGTTCATGGCGATTTGGAGACCATCATGGCTGTGCAGAAGGTGGACATGGATGCTGCTGGCAGGACCATCTCTGTGGCTTATGGCAGCTTGTGGTACATTATGGGCAATTGGGGTGGGGAGGTGAGATAAGACTCTGGGAGGAGGTAGACTGTATCTATGGTCCAGTGCACTGTCTCTAATGACGTTTGACTGAGAGAGGAGGGTTGAATGACAGCTTGGGTATCAGGGTGATTGATTGTCCTGGGTGAGATTTGGCCAAAGGAAGCTGGAGGAGGAAAGGCAGCTTTGAATGAAGACAGAGGATCCTGACTTAACATGCCTGGCAGGAGTTGCAGGTATGATTTTCAGACTTTGGAAAGAATAGGAGATTTGATCGCAAAACAAATCAGTTTCAAAAATAAATGCATATTTATCTATATTGTTCTTCTGTAACCTTTATTTCCAGGTATCCCTCTTGCTTTTCTCTACCCAGGGAGCCATGCCTTATAACAAAGAATTTTTTAAAAAAGAGAGTTCAACAAAAGCATTTCAGACCTAGAATCTTTCACTTCAGCAAGGAAAATGAGGGAGGCACATGTTTCCAACTCTGTCTAAGCTTTTTTTCCAAGGAAAGTTTTTACTCACTGAATTATGTCTGGGCTCATTTCCAGAGATTAGAGGAAGGCTAATATCCTCTGAGTCTGAGCTAGGTATGTACTTCTGATGATTTCTTCCCCAGTGTTTGACCAGGGCAGTGAAAAGTCATAGGGATTGGGTCTGGAAGGGACTGTGGATAACTTATATTTAGTAATGAAAGCACCTTTGAGGTCATCTAGCTTCAATTCCATGTCCCCTTCCCCTCCTATTTGCCCCAATGAATGGGAACTGTGGCCCAGTCTGTCAAGTCTTGGGGGATCTTGTGCTTTGTTGGGGTCTTCTGAACCATGGCCCTAGTCACTATGACCCATAGCAGGAAGGGTTCTAGGGCTCACTAGGGCCACCATTGGCAGAATGGGCTGCCCTGTCATGGTGGGCAGGGAGGCTCCTAACCTATTAATGGCTACAGGGCTTTATACTCGGAGGTGCGGTGGCTGGATGGACAGTTCCCACTCCTCCGCATCGGAACAGACAACTCACAAGATGATGCTGTGTCTCATCATGATCTAGGCCATCATAGGTCAATTTTGTCTAAACTCTTCATTTTAAAACAGAAAATGGAGCTCAGAGAATGACTTTGCTCAAGGCTTCTGGGGCGGGGGGGAGTCAGTGGCAGAACCTGGATAAGAACCTGGGTTCTCTCCTCAGTAGCACACTTTCCTAAGTGAAGGCCAACATGAATTGCCATGAGTCCTAGTCATTCCTGACCCAGAACTTTTTTCAAGTGGGTGGGTGGGTGAGTGGATAGGGTCCATATCCAGACCCGGAGTCTGTGCTGCAAGCTCCCCAGTATTAGAAATCCAGGAGCCAATTGCTTGCCTGTGAATGGAATTGCCTTAGTTTGTTCTTCCACAGGATATGAAGAGGGACACTTTACATTTCTCTAAAAGGTCACTAAATTAGAGCTTAGAGGCTCATCCCTGACCTGGCCAGCTCCTGAGTCTTGCTGGACAAGCTCTCCCAGCACCCTCCAGGCCTGGACCTCTTCCTCCTTCTCTCTTCATTGAGACTATTGCTAGAGTCTGAGAGGGGTCTGCTCTCCTCTGGAATAAATGTAGCGAGGAGCCAGGCATCTCCAGAGAGTCTGGAATTGATGAGATTCTATCGAATGTGAGCTCCTTGAAGACTGGACTTTATGCATTTTCCATCAGTTCTTCAAAAAAATCTGTATGTTCCTGGCCTAGAGAAAAGTATCCATCCTGTAAGTGACCTACAGAATAAAATTTAGTTCAGTGAACATTTATTTTTTTTTAATTTTAAATTTATTTATTATTCTTACATACAAAGATAGTTTTCAACATTCATTTTTTGAAAGATTTTGAGTTTCACCTTTTTCTTCCTCCCTCCTTTCCCTTCCTCTCCCCTCAACAATGAGTAATCCTGGTAGAGGTTAGACAGGGTATAACTATGTTAACATTTTTCCATATTTCATTGAACTGCCACTATACTAATTTCTGGGCTTGTGAAGAGCTCCAGAAGACAGTCACTGCCCTTAGGGAGTTTACCATCTAAAGAGAGATTAGAATGAGAGCTGCTCTAGAGTCTTAAGGCCTGTATCTCACCTTGCTCTTTCCAAATGGCAGGAAAATTATTTTGGTGCTCTGAGTATATATACTAATGAAAGCCCCTGACTCTTGTTCAATTCTATGAGGTCCCACCTTTTCTAGAAGGGCTAGACCTACCAGTACACAGCCCCTCCTGCCTTTTTCCACCTTTGCTATTTTTGTTTTACAAGGCAGTGGAGTTAAGGGACTCGTTAAAGTTCATGTAGCTAGGTAGTTGTCAAGTATCTAAGGCTGGACTTGAACTCAGGTCTAGAGCGGTACTCTATCCACAGCACCACCACTGTCCCCACCTTTGCTGTTAGGGCTCAGTGGCTCCTTGTCTAACATCATCCAGCCCATGACGACAAATGTTTGCATCATCTTTCTTTGACCTGGGCTGATGCCCATCTGGCAATCAATCTCATTAATGCAACTCATCCTTAGGACTGGCTGGTTCTGCCGGGGTTGCATTGCCCTGGTCTGTGGGCCTGTTGGGGGTTGCTGTGCTGCAGCTCACCAAGAGCCAGCCAAGGTTTAGGCCCTTTCTTGTCACATCTGGTCCCCCTTGCAGATGGAGGGGGACCAAGCTGTCTTTTCTTCTGGCCTGTCCTACTGCTCTGCCACCCGCGTCATGTCTGACGGAGTTTGGACCAAGAAGTTGAAATTGTTTGCTGCCCCCTGCCCTCCCCTGTTCCAGTGCCACGGAGCATTTTAACCAGCCGGCTTTCATTGAAGTCTACAATTTTTCTTCTCATTACATCTGCAAGTTCTCTGGTTTACAGGCACGGTCTCCTCAGCTCGGCTCATATTACCGGGCCGTTCTAGCGTGCAAATTCAAAATTTAATAACTCACAGGTCTGTTGAGTTTTATGCAAATTCCAATATAGATTATAGGTTGGAGCTGTAAATTAGAAATTACATTCAAGGGTGGGGAGTAATATTTGTGTGGGTTTTGGAAAAGTAATCTAGCCGTTTGTACAGTGTGAAGGATATCATTAGAAGACATAAGCCGAAGATGGCATTGCCGAATGGTGTCCCTCACAATGGGAACATGGTAGCCATCTCAGACCCCCTTCCCCTCTTTTGTGTCATTTGTTTTCTGGGAGTGCAGAAGGCCCCTGGGTTAATCAGCCACCTGAGAGTGATTAGGCATTGACTGCAGCGATAAGCGCTCTCTGCGCCTTCCTTCACCTTTTCTAAGCCATTTGTGGTTAACTGGTTTTCCAATGGAGCAGATCTTGGTCCTTTGGTGTGACAAGGACGCTCTGTGCTTCTCAGCCTGAGAGGGAGGCCAAGGGGCCAACTCCAGCGCTATCCTTCTGAGGGGAGGGGTAATTTTCTGCTTTAAGGCATGGATAGCCACCAGAGAGAACTCAGATCAGGGAGGAAATCCCTTAGGCCTTCTGTGATTTTTTTCCTTCCTCTCTATCCCTGAAAGGCTTTAACTGTGGCCAATGCAAGTATACATGTTGGCCTTGTGGTTTAGAAAACATCTCAACCCTCCTTCCCTCCCTTCTCTTATTTGGTCCTTCCTCCTTCCTTCTCTTTGCCACCTCTCTTCTGTCCTTGCCTCCTTCTTCCTTCCTCCCTCTCTCCCTTCCTCCATTCTCTCCTCTTCCACCCCCCCAGCTCCTGCATTCATTCTTCCCCTCCTCCATGATCTCCTCTTGTCCTCCATTTTCTCCTTGCCTCCTTTCCTCCATTCTCTCCCTTGCTTTTTCTCTTCTCTCTGTCATTCTTTTTCTTTCCTTCCTGCCACACTGTTTTGCCCTCTCTTCTTTCCTTCTTTCATTTTCTCTTCTCTCTCCTGCCCTTCCCCTTTGCTCCCTTGCACTCTCCTCATCTCCTCTATCCTTCCCCCTTTCCTGGTGTTTCTCTTCCATTCCCCATATATGTGTGTGTGTGTGTGTGTATATATATATATATATATATATATATATATATATATATATATATATATGTAGATTCCAAGTTGCTTACTTATCAGATATATCATAGGGATGTGCTCTTGTGTATTTTTTTTTTTTAACAGTCAGTCTCTTCTGTTGGGAGTATTTGGATAGAGTATTGTCTCTTAGAATTGATCCCTGTGAGTTTGGTCAACCTCATCCCCCATGGATTCAGTTTCCTCATCTATAAATTGGGGGGCTTGGACCCACGGACCATAGAGCTGCTCAATCTTCCTCTTCCTGCTCCTTCCACTGATCCCTGTCATAAGATCCTGGTGCTGGGAGGATGCTCGGCTGAGGGGGCCTGACTGCTGCAGGGTCCAGGCTGCAGAAAGCAGCCCCCCCCATCCTTGGGCTCAGCCAGGTTCTCTTTCAGACACTGCCTTCCTTTTCCTGTTTTTTTTTTTCTTTTGGGCCTGGTGGATCTGGGCCGATTCTGGTGATTTTCATCACATGTTCTAGTTGACATTCACATGGATTTCTGCGTGTGCGGTGTCTCTGCACCCTTCTGTACAAAGCCAATTTTAGCATTCCTCCCCCCCCCCAGATTTGTTTCTTTTGGTGCCCCCACCCATGGGGATGGGGAGTCTTGCTGTTTGGCACTTGCCAGCCCTCCCCTGGCAGCTTTCTTCAGCGCCACCGCAGCTCTGTCTCCAGAAGCGGATCTTGGCTGCCATGTTGACAAATGTGACTTTTCAGTGAAATACACAAAAATAAATAACCATGGAGGGGAAGGGGAATCCAGAGCTAAGTGAATTCGTTTTGCTTCTTGAGTGCCATTCTCATTTGTTTTAAAAACCACCCTGGCATTACAGGAAGGAGGGAGAGGCTGCCTTGGCACCTTAGGGACAGGCCATATACTGGGGTCTCACAGAACAGCTACGGGATCTAGGGACCTGAATTCAAATGTAGCTTGACCACTCCCTATTTGGGTGATTTGGGGGCAAGTCGCTTCCTTCCCTGGCCTCGGTTTTCTTATTTTAAAATGGGTGTGGTACCCTTCCAGCTCTAAATCTAGGAACCTGCGCCTCTGACATTGAGCAAATCATTTGGGCTTCACCATCTTGGTTTTTAAAGGCATAAGCCACAGAGGATAAAAAAAAAATTATTTTGAAATTTTTTTAAATTTAGTTTTTTTAAAGTTTCTGGATTTCAGGTCACCAATCCTTGATTTAGAGGATATGGAGTTCAACCCTCTCATTTTATGGATGAGGAAATTGAGACCATGCAAGGTCAAATTATGAGGTCACATGAGTAGGAGACATTTGAGGTGAGATCTTATATGATTCCAAACTTGATGATATTTCCAGTGTACTAGCCTCCTTCTCCTGATAATAGCAATTATCCTGTAAACTGTCCTAGGTCATAGGAATAATTGTTGTCATTGTTCAACATGGTCTGACTGTTTGTAATCCCCTTTGGGGTTTTCTTGGCAGAGGTACTGGAGTGATTTACCATTCCTTCTCCAGCTTATTTGACAGATGAGGAAACTGAGACCATGCAAGTTTAAATGATGAGGTCACACGAGTAGTAGATGATAGAGGTGAGATTTTACTGTGACTCCAAAACCTGAGATTTGCAGTGTACCAGCTTCCTTCTCTTGAGAATAGGAATTATCCTGTCAACTACTTTACGTCATAGGAATAATTGTTATTATTCAGTCACTCCATTTAGGGTTTTATTGACAGAGATACTAGAGTGATTTTTCATTTCCTTCTCCAGCTTATTTAACAGATGAGGAGACTGAGTCAAACAGGTGAAGGGACTTGCCCAGGGTCAGTGTCTGAGGCTTACTGACCTTCAGACCTGGCTCTCTGTCCACTGTACCGCCTAACTGCCCAAATAGCAAAAATAACCCAATTATCTATGTTAGGAAATAGGCATGATAGAAGGGTAATTAGGAACACAGGCTCTGCAGTAGACAGAAAATAGTCTGAGTGAGCATGTAAGCATCTTTGCAGTTGTTCATATTATGTTTGCATGGGTGTCTTTCTTAGGAGACTTCACAAGAAATCAGATGGATCAGGAAGAGGCTTTTTGCTCTTGTTTGGTGAACAGCTAAACAACTCTTAGCTCCAGAGTCAAGTGTCTTGACTCACCTGAACTTTGAACATCATTGAACTTAGAGACATTTAGATCCACACCCCCTTGGGCGAGCCACAGAGGACAACGTCGGCCTTATCTCTGCATGCCCAAGTTCTCTCAGATACTGATTTTTGGATCAATTGCCCTGGTCTAGAGAAGCAGCTCCAGATGAGGAGGCACTCTTACTAATTCAGGTGGCGCCTGTGTAATCTTAAGAGAATTATCTCTGCCACCAAGAGTTTGATTGACTTGTATGAGACCACACAGCTAGAATGTGCCAGAGGGGAGATTTGAACCCAAGTCTTCTAGATTCCAAGATAGATATTCCATGCTTCGTCTTTAACAACAATTTTTATTTTTATTTTAATGACATTTAATAGCTTTAATTTATTCCTTGATACCAGGAGATTATTGGAGATCTGTCCAAAAACCCCATCCTTTTCACCCCAAGGCTTTCTATCCAGGACTCCTGGTATTTGAATGAGTAAACTGGTCTGAAAAAAAAAATACTTGTCATCACCCTGATCTGGAGGAAAGGAATGCTTCTGAATAAACATGGCTATAATTGAAAGAGATTCCGTTTCTCTTCAACATTAGCAGAGATCATAAGCACATAAAAGCATCTTGCTCTGGCCAGGCCCTGGTGTTAGTTTAAAGGATTTAGCTTAAGACCAATCAATTCTGCCTCCCACCCATTGGGGAATCCCCTCCATAATATTCCTGGTAATTTTTATCTGAAGCTCTTCAGTGATGGGAAAGGCACTCCACCATGAGGAACTCTGTCCACTGGATTGTTGGAAGACTGAGACCCCAGGGAGGCCTTTTTCTCTGTAATAGAATTTCTCTATGATCCGTCTGTATTTGATGGGCTTTGGGGATCCACACATCTCATCCTAATCCCTCTTTGATAAGACAGCATTTAAGAGACTTGGAAAGTTACCATGTTTCAAATGAGTTTCCCTTATTCCAAGTTAAATGTTCTTCAGTTCATTTAGCTGATCCTAATATGACACAGTCTCTAGCCCCCCCCCCCCCCCCCACACTCTGGAGATATTCACATTAGTCAGCATCCTTCCTATAATGTGGTTCTCAGACATAACCCAACATCCTCTTGTGGTCTGACCAGAGCAGACCCTAAAAGCACAGTGCTTGGTTGTGGCCTCCCTGGTCCGGGGTAGTAAACCTCTCTTCATGTGGTCTAAAAGTGCACTCACTTTTTCCCATTGCCATCTCTTACTACTACTTCATCTTGAGCTGGAGAGTCATCTCAGGTCTTTCTTTGGATTAGAAAGACGGACTGTTGCTAAGCCACACCTGCTATCCCTATCCCTAGTCTGACAGTTTATTTTTTGAACCTCCCCATAGTACTTGACATTTACTCTCATTGAAATTCGTTTTATTTGCTTTCAACCTTGGTTGGTTCTAGTTTGACTAGCCCTTGCAGTGACTGGTACTGTCTTTTCCAATGCTTTAATTATTCTCAAGAAATTTGTTCCTCTTGTACATTTGACACATTTGCAGATTTAGAGGCAAGTAGGTGCAAGGCGGATGAAATGTGGTTCTTCAGGTCAGGTAGTTCTCCTTTCAGATCTCAAATACAGATAAACAGACCAGGGTTGGTTGGTTGGTTGGTTGGTTGGTTGGTTGGTTGGTTCTTGTCCTTTGTTATCTAAGAAGACCAAAATGACAATACCATGTTTGAGACAAATGACAGTGAGTCTGACTGTGGCCAGTCAGGCCATTATGAGCTTGGAATGCTCCACCACAGGTTGGGCACAAATGGTCCTTGTGAACACCTGTAGTGGTTACTCTAAACATACATATCTCACATTTCCTTTGAACTGCTTCCATTCTGCCTTGCTCAGAGTTCCCTCTCTGATGAGGACACATCATGCTGGGTGGTCCTGGACCAGGGTCTCGCATGCTGTTCAATCATTTCTAAAGTTCTTCAATGATTTAGAGCCAAGCTGGGTTCTGATTCTCAGGTTGATGGAAGGCTGTTGAAGGCATTATGGATGGTTGATGGTTGGGGGGATAAGTATTCTGATACTGGATGGAGGATCCAGTTGGCTTACCTGTGTTAATCAGCCAAAAAGTATATTCTACTGAGTCCAGGAGGAATAGCCTAGGAAGAATGTATATGTGGGTGAGACTATAGCAGATCAAATAAAGACTTAATCTGTCATTGAGCTTTTAGAGAAGGCTCCCCTCCCTCTCCCCTGTTGGTTTACTTAGACCTGGTCTCTACTTGGGTGGGTGGGGGCTACAAATGTAGGGTAATGAAAAGATTTTATCAGGTCAGAGAGATCTGAATTTGATGCTTGCCAGTGATGCTTACTTGCTTTGTGATTCTGCAATTTGTCTTCATTTTTTTTAATGTGTAAAAAAAGTGTCTACAGAGATTTTCCCATGGTCAGGGAGTCAGTCAGCATTTATTAAGAGCTGAACATATATGTTGGGAGGATCAAATGGGAAGATATTGTATGTGTATTTCTTTCTAAAAATTTTCAAATAGTATGTAGAGCCCTTTCTAAATATTGTTTTTGAGTGGTGTGAAGGTGTGATGGATAGGAGCTAGATGTTGAATTAGAAATTAGCAGAACCTGAATTCATTTTGCCTCAGGATAAGATTCATGGCAGGTTAATTAATTCCTTTCAGGATTAGTTTTTTTTTAATATGACAAATAGGGATAATAAAGGTACCCACCTCATTGGATTGTCTTGAGAATCAAATGAGATGTAGCCAATAAAGGGCTTTGTGTATCTTAAAAGTCTCTTGTAAATGCTACCAATTGTTATTGTTTTAATTGTTGTCTGTCCACAAAATGGAAGTGTATGTGTAGGTGTCTTCATTTGTTTGCTCGAGGAGATGCCCTCTGAATTGGCTTCTGAAGCAGTGATGGCTGATTGGTTATAGGAAGGACCCAGGAGATTCGTGGTCCCTTGCTGCATGGGTCACAGCCTGGGTCGCCACTCACAGAAAGATGCCTTTCCTGGAGCCCACATTCTGGACACGGTGGAAGAGGGGGCCGCCTGGTTCATGCCATGCTTTTCTGTTGAGGCTTCTGCCAGCCTCCCGAGTGGGCAGAAACCCAGCTCGATCATGCTGTTGTCCTGCCCAGGCTTCCTGTCGGGCAGATGGGGCTTCCAGTCTCTCTGGGCCCCTTGTCAGGGATCTCCGCCAGGGCTGTCACTTGCTGAGCCAGGAATAATCTAAGAATTAGTCTTTTTCTTCTTTAGAGTAAGCTCCAATCAATCTGCAGCTAACTGTGTGTCTAATTTCTGAATAACTGCCCCTCATTGGATTTGCCAATAGAAGCATGAGTTTAAGGCTGTGAATCAGTGCTTCTCAAATTTGGCATTTAAGGTCAAAATCTTACCAGCGATGTATTTTGATAGGTGTCATTGTTGGGCTAAGGGAAGGAGCAGGGGTTGAGATTCCCACATGCAGTGGGAATGTAGTCTGGGGTGGATGAGTCTACAAATATTGCAAAAATGGCCAATTGCTCTCCATGAGGAATCGATAAGCATTTACTAAGCGCCTACTATGTGCAGGCAATGTGATAGGAATGTGATGACAAATAAATGAAATAATCCCTGCTGTCTAAGTGCTAATAACCTCCCCTCCCCTCTCTGTATCTGTTTATCTCTGTCTCTCTGTTTCTGTTTCTCTTTTTTTCTCTTTCCTTCCCCCCAAAAAGTTTTAGTGCATTCTTCTGTATTAAACATTTACAAGTACTCTAAGGTTTCTGGGTCACTTCATATACAGATATGTGTGTCTATATCTATATTGATATCAATATCTATATCATCTATATCGATATCTATATCATCTCTATCCCTGTCTCTGTCATTTATATGTATATCTATATCATCTGTCTATATATCTATATATGTCTATATCTATACACACATATAAATGTACACATATACACTTATGTTTTTAAACACAGAATAAATAGAAAATAGTTCCCTCTAAAGTAGATGAGGAGAGAGGACACAGACTATTGGAGTAATCAGAAGAACTGCATCTCGAAGGAAGAGAGGGTTTGTGAGTGGTGGCCGTGCCTTCCAAGGGAGTCGCAAGGTCCAGTCACAGCATCCTTTGTAAGGGGTGGAGAGAAGACTGGTGGCCCTGGCTGGAGAGTGATGTGTAGGGAGACTAGGAACAGAGTTTGGGCCCAGCTTGTGAAGGACTTTGAAAACCAGTCAGGGGAGTGCACAGATTTTTACAGAGATCATATGAAGCCCCAGGAGTCTGTGGGGCAGGGAATAACAAGGTCAGACTTGAGCTTCAGAACAATCATTTGGTACTTCTGTGGATGATGGATTGCAGTGGGGAGGGATTGGAGGCAGGAAGGCCTGGGAGGAGAGGTGCTGAGAGCTTGAAGCAATCCGGGGCTTTCTGGCCTCACCATCGGACGGGACTTTCAGGAGGCTTGATTCCATTGTCAGTGGCAGGGAAGATGATAGCTTCATATCAGTGTCCCAGAGCTAGAACCAACCTCAGAGCTGGAGGGGACCCACAGGCCTTTTGGGTCCAGCCCCCTCATTTTACACTGAGACTCAAAGAGCTCAAAGTGGAAATCCAGGTCCCTTGTCTTCAAATTCATATACCAGAAGGCCATGGACTTGTTTAAAAACCTTGTTCAATAACTGTGTTTCAATACAATTGATTTCCTCCATTATCGTGTGTATTGTATTTTATTCATTTTAAAAGGACTAAGAAGGACTTCCCAAGCAGTCCATGGCACAACAAGGTAAAGACTAGCTACCTCTCCTCCATGTTTATCCTCTCACCTGACCCCATGCTGACTTGGAGTACTCATGGCAGCAAACCTTTATTAAGCACCTACTGTGTGCCATCAGACACAATCAGAAGTATTAATCACCTATTGTGTGCCGACCGGACACACAGTATGTGTATTGTGTGTACACGTATTATGTTTGAAAAATATTAATCACCTACTGTATGTCATCAGATACAATCGGAAATCTGTTTTAATCACCTATTGCGTGCCACCATACACAGACAGAAACCTGTATTAAAGCACCTCCTGTGTGCCATCAGACTCAATTAGAAACCAAGTGCTAAGCCGGGTGGTTACAATTATAAAAAAAATGAAAGAACTGCTAGTGTTGAGTTTATGTCGTTACAGATCATTTCTAGGTATTACCTTTTACTCTACTATATTTTGAAGGGACCTGTAACTTGGGCCAGCATTTGACTTAGTGACACACCCATTTAATTAATTAATAATAATAATGATAATTATTATTACTAACCTACAAGTGTTCTTCACATTGCACAAAGAAATCAGTGTTCTGGCCAGAAATAATGTGGAGAAATAATTGAATTCAAGCAGGATCTTGGGTTGTGGAGACCGAGGCCAGCCTGCCTCCTCCCAAGGTGTGTGGCTGGCCTCTAGTTGGCTGTACAGGGAGAGATGGTCACTTGTCCCCTGTGAATCTGATCATTCTTCTGGTGGCAGTGCAGACTATTTCTGTCTCCAGTCCGTCCGGCCAACTGTTCTTGTGACGTCCCTCCCACCTCTGCTTTTTGCCATCAGTTTTTGCTGGTTTTCAGTAAGACTGTTAAGATAGGAAGAAAGCCGACTGGGAATTACGTGGCTCCGGCCCCATTAGTGGGCCTACCTCCGGTTCCGGCTTCCCAGTTGTCTCTGGTGGGCTGAACTAGGCCACGGAGGCTGCCAGGCCACGTTTCTTGAAGAGACGCAATCAGGGCATGCAGGTTCCAGACTTACCCGCTGCTGCTCTCCTGGTGTTTCTGGAAATAAGTTAGAGTCTCCTCACAGTGGCTTGTGTTTCCTCATCTCTGAAATGGAGACATAGCCATACGTCTAGGTCCCTCCTCCCTGCTCCTCATAAGGGTCAGATGAGTCATAATCAGTCCAACATCGCTGGTTTGCTTGAAGAAGCCTGAGGAGTTATCCCCCCACAGTCCGAGGGAGCTGAGGCAAAGACCATCTAAGATCATTTGACTCTTGGACAGAATACCTGATCACATATAGATTTATAGCTAGAATGGACTCTAGAGGCCAAGGACAGTCTGGGGAAGCCTATTCCCAGAATCCCATTGTTATGCATAATTTAAAGGCATAAAATGAAAAGACTGGGGTTATAAGGAAACCAATTCTATTGATACAGTTATCAACATATTAAAAGAGTTTCCAGGGGCTCAGGTGAACCCCTCTCCCAACACTTGGGGGCCAGGTGTTCTTCTTGACCACATTTCTCCCTTGGGGTGGGAAGGTGTCTGCCCAGATTGAAGCTTCCCCTGTGGATGATCCACCCAGTGGGATCACAGTTTGGGGGGAAATGAGCAACTTTTCTAATCGGTGTTAAAGAGAAGTACAGGTCTGGGATTGGAGGGCTGGTGTCGAAGGAGAAGAATCCAGATTAAATGAAGATAGAGGGATTGGGCAAAATAAAGAAGAAAGTTCAAGATTCCCCTAGATTCGTTATTAATGAACAGTTTCGGTGGTCTTTGTGGTAAAGACAACAGAGTGTCAACAATTATATGATGGCATTGCCTTGATAAATGATCTCACTTGCAAGGACATAGCTATTAGAGTAGAGGCCCCTTATGTGAGGGAAAGGGAGACAGGTTGGGGCAGTATTGCCTCCAGAGAAGGTGGGCTTGGACTCTACCCCTGAGGCTTGCTGCCCCAGTGTTCTCAGCTAGAAAATGAACAGCCAATCAAAATCCCTTTTGACTCTTAGACCCAACAGCATCTGGGATGGTGGGGTAGGGGATGGTGATAATTAGGTTTAACTCTGTTGTCCATGTATTTGTATCCTAACTCTTCATGAATGAATGAATGAATGAATGATTTAATTTAGGTTTTTTCAAGACAATGGGGTCAAGGGTCACACAGCTAAGCAATTGTTAAGTGTCTGAGGCTGAATTTGAACTCAGGTCTTCCTGAGTCCAGGGCCAGTGATCTATCCACAGTGCCATCTAACCATCTCTATCCATGAATTTATTGCTCCCCCCACTTTTGTCCCCCATATTTCTATTAGGATGAAGCATGATTTAATGGAGAAAGGATTGGATTTGAAGTCAGACACTTTTTTTTTTTTTTGGTTTTGTGGGGTCATGAAGGTTAAGGGACTTGCCCAAGGTTTCACAGCTAGTAAATGTAAATATGAATTGTCTGAGGCTAGATTTGAACTCAGGTCTTCCCAGACACTTGTCTTAAGATTCCAATTCTGCTACTACGTGTTTATTTTGATTTTGACTAAGATGCAGAGTGCGTGTGCCTCTGTGTGTGTGTGTGTGTGTGTGTGTGTGTGTGTGAAACTCTGGCCTACCTGCTTCTTTCCCAGCTTGACATCTATCATCTATTAATCTGATGTTTTATATTTGTTCTATATACTTAATTATGGATATGTCGTCTCCCATGAGAAAGGGTAAACTCCTTAGGATCAGGGATCGTTGGCTTTTTTCTTTGTGCCTTTAGGACCACCCCCTTCGCAGCCCCCCACCCCAGTGCCCAGCATATGGTGATCACTCAGATGCTCAACTAGCATATATTAATCACCTACTAGGGACTACAGAGGCAAAATAATTTTTCTGAAGCTCTGCCTATGACTAGCATTTAATAGATGCTGGTTGATTGATTGGTTGTTCTAATTAGTTTGTCAGATTAGTCCTGGTTTAAAAAACCAGGTTCCTGAGGGAATGAATAGACACATGGTAGTGAAGTGTTGGTGGGGGACAAAGGGGTCACTGGAAGGTCTGGCACTTGGCACGTCTCCAGAAATGATGCTCTGAATGAATGAAGTGCTTCCTGGGAGGGCAGGTCTGGATGGGACCCAGCACAGAGCAGCTGGCCTCCTTGTGTAAGAATGTGAAGAGGGACGTGCTCGGGTGAGGGAAGGCGAGGAGAGCTGAAAGACAGGATCCAGCTGGAGCCCAGGCCAGCGAGCCTGGCTCAGATCATGGCTCAGCTTTGTGGCACGGCCCACCACTGCCGAGGGATGAGAGGTGATGATGCTGATATGCTATGATAATCACATTTATGTGGAGCCTGAAGGTTTCCAGTGGCTTGACATATCTTAATTCTTGTGTTCTTCTGCACTTCCATGTTTGGTCGATGATATCTTTTTGAGGAAACTCAGGCAAGCAGAGGTTAAGTGACTTTTCCAGGGTCACAAAGCTAGTATCTGAGAAAGAATCTGAACTTGAGTCTTCCTAACTCAAGTCCTATCTTGGAGGCCACCTATCCGCCTCTAAACCTGAGAGATATATAAGTTTCTTGAGGGAAGGAATCATATCATTTTTTAACTTGTCTTTTTATTTCCAATGAGTGGTATGTAGTAGGTGCTTAATGGTTGCTTGTTGAATAATTGACTTGGACTCAAGCCAGCCTTAAGACTCTGTATTGGAGGTAAAGGAAAGAAACATTTCTCTGAGTTTCTGTTGGGAAGAGAAACTTCATAATTTTTTTTAAAGATATTGAATAAAAATGTCTCCAAACAGAATGCAAAAATCTTGAACAAGAGGGCAATTGTGTATGTTTGTCTGTGTGTGTGTGAACCCACACACGTGTTGGGAATGCTAAGCCTCTGCTTCCCTTCTAGCAAGCTAAATATTGATCATCACTTCTGATTGTGGCAAGCATCTTGTGAGTCGATGGAAAGAAATGGCTAAAGATAAACCAGCTCCTCTGGAGGAAAGGTTGGGATGGGAAAAATGACTGCAGCATTTCCATCTCTGCAGAGGACAGCGTCTGTGGGTTTTCCCACCTTGCTTGTCCTAGCTCCAATGAAAAAAAATTGGGAAAGCTTGTGTGGGTTGGGGGCTGTGTGGGTCTCTTGGCCAGGCAGGGAGGGTTGTACTGGATGGTTTCTGAAGGCTCTTTCAACTCTCAGAGTTAAGACCTGCTGTATATGTCACTGCATTTGGTGGTGGTGGTGGGGCAATGCAAACTTTAAAGATGGCGCCCATTCCTGGCTAATGGGGCTTATGGTCAGTGGTTGGTGGACGTTCTGATGGAGATGGTCACCGCTCCCTCTAATAGTGCTGCAGGGGCAGGGTACGATGTGATTTTTCTGCTTTTTATTTACATAATCATTTGCCTTTCTCTCCGGAATTCCCTTCGACACATGAGATTCCATTTGGGCAGAATTTTGTCAGTTCCCATTTCTGTATCCTCCCTTGGAATTGAATTTGATTCTCTTGATTTATTTTGAGAGAGAAACAGGTTATGCACAATAGATTCCAGTGGAATATCAATTTCACTGAGATGTTGACATGGGGAGCATCTGCCTTATTTTTATTCTGGTAGGTTTTGTTTAACATTCCACTCATCAGGTTTGGGTGGTTTTTTTTTTTTTAAGTGCCTTGGGGAAAAGAGATTGGAGGAGAAACATATGAAGGCCATTGGTTTTCTTTTACCCTCCTTTCCATTTAGTTAAAAAAACATATTCATGTGTTTTTGCCCTGCTTGGAAGTATATCATTTAGCAGTCTGAACACATGGTAAGGATGATGACAGCAATAACAATGGTTACTGTAGAAGTAATGGTAATAAAAGTGACTTTTTTTTTTATCATTTTACAGTTGCAAAACACCTCTTCTTTTTTTAAGATTTAAAAAAATTTATTTATGTAAGGCAATGGGGTTAAGTGACTTGCCCAAGGTCACACAGCTAAGTAATTATTATGTGTCTGAGACCAGATTTGACTGGCTGTAGAATTAATGAACCTGGGTTCAAATTCAGTCTGAAAAACTTGCCAGCAATGTGCCTCTTAGGAAGTCACTTACCTCCTCTGAGACTTAGTCCTTCATCTATAACATGAAGCAGTTGGAATCAGGGACTCTATAATCTCTTCTAGCTCTAGGTCCAGGGTCCTATAGAATGCTATAGTGCTCCAAGAGGAGGAGGGGCCTGGCTCCAGGACTAACCATTGTCATCCAAAATGCCTTAAAAAAAGATGGGGACCCAGGGTGGTAGTGGTGATTGTCATGATAATAGTAATAGCCATGATGCTACCACAGTAATAGCAGTAATCATAGGCGCAATATTACTACTAGCGATAGAAGTGGTGATATGATAACGATAGTAATAGTGGCACCAATAGTACTCCTCCTCCTGCTTCTAATGCTGCTGCTGCTGTAATGATTACTATTACTGTTACTGTTGCTGTTATTATTCTTGTTTGTCCTGTTTGTCCCTTGGTCTCGAGGAACACTGTGACCTCCTGATATGTAAGTGAATTGGATTTGAGTGGGGGGGTGCTGTGCTATGTCACCAACCTCATTTTCTCCTCCAGAGCCAGCTGGACCCAGTAGTCACTTATAGATCACTGATGGTCCTTAATTTGAAGCAGTCAGAGTCAAGTGACTTCCCCAAGGTCACACAGTTAGTAAGCATCAAATGTGAGAGATTAGATTTGAACTCACGTTCCTCCTGACTTTGGAACTGATCCACTGCACTACCTAGGTGCTCCCTACTGCTACTGCTACTGCTACTGCTACCACTACCGCTACCGCTGCTACTACCACCACCGCTACTACCACTACTACTATTACTATTATTACTACTATTTTACTACTACTACTACTACTACTACTACTACTACTACTACTACTACTACTATGACTACTATGACTACTACTACTACTACTACTACTACTAGGTATAGTAATAGTGAAAAAATAAAAAATAGAGTAATTGTGTTAAGTGTAACAGTATTTGCAATAATAATTATAATAGCAATATAATAATAGTTGTGATAGTAATAATAATCCTAATAATAGTAATAGTAGTAGTAGTAGTAGTATTAAAAGTTATAGTGATAGATGTAATAAGAATAATACTGGTTATAAGGATAAAAGTAACAGTCGTAATTATATTAATAGCATCAGCAGTAACAATTCTAATGATAATAGTAAGGGTGATATACTAATACTAGTAGTGGTAGTAATGGAACTACTACTAATAGTAGTAGTGGTGGTAATAGTACTAGTAATTTTTTTTGGTACTAGTAATATTAATACTATAGTGATAATAGCAAAAATAGTAGTCCTAATAAAGTAAACATATTATTTAATCATATTTATAGTAATTAGTAATAATAATATCTGCAATAATCTAATAACGGTAATAGTGATATTTATAGTAGTGGTAGTAATAGCGGTAGTGTAATAATAGTTACAGTGATGTTAGTACTAGTAATAAAATAGAAATATTAGAAAATATTAATAATAGCATTAGCAATAATAATTCCAACAGTGATATAGAAATGAAGATAGTAATAGTGATAATGATAATAGTAATAGCAGTAACAGTAGTAGCAATATTGTAGTAGTAGTAGTAGTTGTAGTAGTAGTAGTGGTGGTGGTGGTGGTGGTGGTGGTGGTGGTGGTGGTAGTGGGAGTAGAAGAAGTAGTAACAGCAGCAACAGTAGCAGTTGTTGTAACAGTAGGTTGTAGTAACAGTAGTTAATGCCAGGAGTTTCGATCCTTGATTTCATCTGATTTCCACCAGGGTCCTGAGATTGAATTGATCTAGCTGTTGTTATCATCCTGGTGCAGATGAAGAATGTGAGGCCTGGGGAAGGTGTCCAAGGTCATCGTGGTTCAGATGGTCTAAGGCTCCAATTCTAGGTTGTTTTTTCCTCTTTTTTGGAGGGGGGCCACATGGCCCCACTGAGGGTGGGCACCACATCTTATCTCAAATGTGCCTTTGTCCTGGCATCTTCTGCACAGTAGACAGTTAACCTGTCTTATTCAGTTTGCGTTGGACTATTACCCCCAGCCCTGAATCACAGCAAACTTGACTTCAGAGACTCCTCCCTCCCTCCCAACAGATGGTCGCATGGCCCCATGCGACTTGGCCAGGTACTAATGGAGGAGCTGAGGCTTAATACCGGAGGCAGTCTTTGGGCTAGAGGCTCAACCTTCACTCATTCTTCAGCTACTTTGGGAAGGCTCCTCTACAGTGGGGCTGCTTGTGTGTGTTTGGTGTGTACTGTGGCCCCCTCCCTCCTGACTCTGCCTTAGTGACCTCCTTTTTCTGGGATTCTGAGGTTCTGAGGGCGAGCCAGGGCAGTGCTATGTTGGTGGGGATGGGAATAATTGAGCTGGGCAATGTCTGTTCAGAGTGTTGGAGGGGATTGCTGCTAATGCTGAAAACCCTGGGATTTGGTGTTTTGAGGAGCTGGTTCCCTTTGAGAGCACAGTGCCTTGGAGTCCATAGAAATGGTCATCCTGTTCTCCAGTGAGAATTGATTCTGTGGTTTCCTATTGAGGCAGTGGAATAATCCCTCTGGTGATGTGATCTGGAAAATTTCTTTAAGGAGTTAGCAATGTTGGTTGGCAGGTTCTTTGCTTGCTAGAAGCCAGAGCTGAGCAGAGCATCCAGTGTCGTCTTCTTGTTCCTAAAAATAATTTTCGTGCCTTTTGCTTTCGACAAGGTTGTGTTGTTCATGTTTTCAGTCTTCATTCTGGTGGAAAAAGGGCCTGGGGCGAGACCAGAATGCCATCCTTGGACAGCTTGGCCCTCAGATGTGATTTCTCATCTCCTCGTCTGTCAGGGAGCTTGGCTGGTGACTCACAGCCCAATTTAGGCACCGTGTCAGCTGGGCCAGTAGGAGCCAAACGAGAAAATGTCGCTCCCAGGATGCTGCCTGCCTCCAGTGTTGGTTGTGGAAACCTTCCTTTCCAGCTTCCCTTCCTCTCCTCCCCTCCCCTCCCCTCCCCTTCCCTCCCCTTCATTCCTCCTCCCTTCCCCCTCTCCCTATGTCTCTTTCCCTTCTCCCTCTCCTTTATTCTGCCTTGCCCTCTTTTCCTTCCCTCACTGCTCAGTTCAAATCCAGCCTCAGACACTATCTGTGTGACCCTGAGTAAATCACATAACCTCTGTCTGCCTTAGTTTTCTCATCTGTAGAATAGCATCTGCCTTCTAGGCCTATTGTGAGGATCGAATGAGATAATATTTGTAACTACTAATGTTTATTATTATTATTATCATTTACTTTGTGGCATGGGTTAAATTATGGAAAGGAAAGGAGGAGAGAGATATTTAGAAATGAAGGTAATATAAAAAAAGATATCAATAGAATTGGATGGTACTTGGTAGATGGGCCCTAAGTAAATAGAAGTTTGGCAAATTATATCTGAGATATTTAATATTTGTGTCTCCTTGGGGAAATCAATTCACATTTTAGTGCCTCAATTTCTTCCTCTCTAAAATGAGGGTCCTAGGGTGGAGAGACATTAAGGACCCTTCCTGCTCAAGAGAAAATTGTTTTTCAATCATATTTCATTTATGTCTGATTTTTGTGAACCTACTTTGGATTTTTTTGGAATGATTAGTCATTTTCTTCTCCAGCTCATTTTACAGGTGAGGAAACTGAGGCAAACAGGGTCAAGTGAAATGCCCAGGGACACACATCTAGTCTGAGTTTAAATTTGAACTCAGAAAGATGAGTCTTCCTGACCTCAGACCTGGAGCTCTAGCCATTGCCCTCTAGCTTCCCTAATAGCCTCAATTTCTATGCATGGGGAAGTGTTGGAATAGTTTTACTGTGCCATGATGCTCTCTACCTATGACTGGAATCACTGTTTAGGAGGCACATTTGTAAGCTAATTATGTTGGATAGAGTCCTTTTGTTGTGTCCTTAGGGATAGAGAAAGAGAGCTCAGAGAGGATCTCGACCAGAGAAGGCCAACAGGTTGATCTGAGGCCAGAAACAGTCCCTAACTCAGCCCTACTCAGATTAAAAGTAATGGCAATTTTTAACAGAATAAGCAAAAATAAATTAGACAAAAGATAATGTTAATCTGTGGTTTTCTCAATTAGGAGACTTGCTGTAATCCTTTAGTCTGTTTAGTTACTCTGGGTCTCTGAGTTTGACCATCTGAATTGTGTTGCTTTCTCTCTATTAATCACTTCCTTTTTATCTTGAACATAACTTGTTTGCTTATTACTTCACTCATTATCTTGTAAGCACCTGGAGAGTCTGGACCTTCTTTTGGCTCTTTGTATCTTTAGGGCTTAGAATCATGACTTAGAGCATAGTAGGTGAACATTGAAAGTTTGACTAGTTGATTACTAACTTAGAGCATTGAGAAGTTATTATGACTTGCTCAGGCTCTGGGAATATAGAGGTAGGACCTGAACCCAGGTCTTCCTAACTAGAAACCTATTCTCTACCTATTGTCCCCATCTTTCTCTATTCTAGTCTGTGAGGATAACAGGATAGACATGAAATTGCATCAAGAAACTTTTCTTTGCTCAAATCCAGATTCAAAAGGTACAAAAATTGATAGAGGAAGATGTCCTCTGGGAGTGACAAACAAAGAGAGAGACTGAGATAGAGACAGAGAGAAGAGAGAGATGGAGACTGAGACAGAGACACACACTTAGCTCCCCAAAGAGTGAACCTCACTTGCTGTTTTTCAGGCTTCTAGACTCTAGTTCTTTTGGCTAAAGGTTGGACTTTTCCCATCCAAAGACTGCTTCCACTGATCTCTCGCAGATTTGTGTTTCTATTAAGATAAGGCCAGTTTCTACTCAGCATAGCAAAGCCTTCCCTAGAAGTCTCTATCCAAGGGCTCATCCTCCTTTTGATGGGCCCCAGGAACCCTCTCTCCTTTTAGCTTACTTCCCCCTAGAGTAGTGGGGACAAAGATGAGCATCTTGCCATCCCCTCTTTTTGGCCATTGTTGGAATGGGTTGAGGCTTCCAACAGATGCCTTCCATTTTATGAAACACAAATCCAGACTTAGAAATTGGATATGAATTCAATAGTACTTGAAGATTTTCAGAGAGCTCTCCTCTAACCCCACAATGACCCTATGAGTTAGGTCCTTACAAGTATTTTTGTTTCATTTTACAGATGGCAAAATTGAGAATCAGGTGAATTGGCATAGTTTAGTTATGTATTGGAGCAATTTCCATGAGCAGGCAGTTGGAGGTGATAGGATCATAAATGACAAACTGGAAGAGACTGTCAGTCATTCAGTCCAGTCAGCATTGGAGAACCTTGATTTGGAAGGGAACCCAGGTCTAAAACTGACCTCTGACATTTATTGTCTGCATAACCTTGTACAAGACATTTCATCTCTTCAGGTCTCTATTTCCCCACCTGCAAAATGAAAAGATTGAATTAGAAACTGTCTGAGGTCCTTTCTAGCGTTAAAGTTGGAGGAGAGTCAGAGAAATCAAAGATTTCCCCAGGGTAACATACAGAAAGAATAAGGGACACATGGCATCTGAACCCAGCTCTCCTGATGGGAAATCCATGGTTTTAATTTTCCTGGCTGCATTTATGATTATTCATAGAACAAAATGATTCTTTCATTTTTCAAAGCCATCTCTACCCAGTAGTAGAAAATTGGAGATGCCCTCCCCAGTGCCTTTAAGTATTTGTTTCCAGATCATTAACTATTTTGCAAAAAGGGTGAGTGGAAGACAGAGGAGTTAAAAGTTTGAATCAGTGAATGGCTATTGCCAACTGCATTGTAATTAGAAATAATGATAATGTGCTTTAGAAATGATCATATCAGCTGTGGTTAAATAGAAGTTGATTTTTACAGATAGTTCATATTTGAGACCTTTGGGAGGGTGTGTCTTTGCTATTGGCTCTTCTTATTTCTCATATCCATGGTCGTTTAGCAAGTCCTGTTGAAGAATTTTATAGTCTTATCTGCTTTTGTTGCTGACATTGTTGGAAATATATCGGTTTTAGAGAGTGGGTAGTGCTGGGTTTCAGGATATGCCTGCTGATCGTCATTAGGAGCATTTGTTAAGTGACGACATCTCATGATCCTGCCTCCCAGAGGTAAGCATATGAACTCAAGGATCTGTGCTTGCAGCAGTAAGCTGGTCAGGTCTGGTACAGAGGAACAAGGACATCTTTTGATGTCTGAACACCTGGATCTGGAACTTCTGTCACTTCATATTTGGGATCTTGGGAAAGGCATTTAACTTTTGAGGGTCTCAGTTTTTTCTGTACAATGAGAGGGTTGGGTTAGTTGACTATTCAAGTCCCCTTTAACCATAACTCTATGATTCTAGGGAGTATGGTTTTGAGTTTTTTTTAAACGAGCATGTACATGATTCTGGGAGGAAATAGGCATTTAAGGGGGATGTGTACTTTCATGGAGGGTTAATATGCAATTCTTAACCATCAATTAATTCTGGAAAGCCCCTCCTTTGTTCTCATCTTGGGAACTTGGCTTGGGATAGGAAGGAAAGGAATTAGAGCCAGGAGCTGTTGGGTTAAAATTCTCCTTGGCAAAGACTAATCCTTCCTTCCTTCCTTTCTTCCTCTTGCCCGCCCTCCCATCTTTCTACCTCTTCCTCCCACATCCATCTCCCACTGTGTCTGTAAAAACTCTGGGCATGGGGCTGCTCCTTTCATTGATGAACTCCAGAAGTAGGTTTTGGGTACAGAATGTGTTAGAAGTCTGTGTTCCTATTACAGTTGGTTCAGCAAGCAGGGCCTGGCCTCATCTTCCTCCTCTGGGTCAGGTATACTTTTGATGGGTCCCCAAGAGCATCCTCTTACCTTTGACTTACTTGTTTTCCATACTGACTGTGGGATTTGGAAATCTCCACTCTCCTTATTTTTGGCTACTTTTCATGGCCCATCTCGAATTCCATTTCTCCTATGAAGTCTTCCAGAATTGAAGTAGGAGGTGAAAAATGAACTGGAGATTGTTCATTCCCAGGCAATGTAACTAATAACATCCTTCTTTCCCAACCACTTTCAGATGCCTCCCTGGGCCCCACATAGTGGTATCGTCGTGCTAAGATGAATATGAGGGAAGCACCCCTTGTCATCCCTATTTGCTCAGATTGGAGGCAGGGACAGAGGGAAAGCTTTATTGAATGCTTAGTTGATAGGACACCCTGAGATGTGTTTTTTAACAGTCAGGAGACCTGGATTCTGATTCCCAGATCTGCTATTTTCTTTCTTTATCGTTTTTGACCATAAAGTTTCCTGTTATCTCAGTGTCTCGATTTGCTCTTTTATAAAATAAGGAAGTTGGACTAGATGATCTTTGAGGTCTAACTGATGAGCTCTTAAATAAAGATCCTTAGTCTTCTTTGAAGCTTCACTCATTTCTAATTGTGTGACCCCCCAAGGAAGTGACTTTGTCATCAAAACTCAGTTTTCACTTCTGTAAAACAAGCCTTTTGGATAAGAGATAAATAATAGTGAGAAGACTTAGAGTGGCCAAACAGATAGGATTGAGAGATTGGGAAGGGAAGGGTCACTGGCAGTTTGGAGGATCCTGGCTGCCTTCCTGTGGACGGTATCAGCTGATTTTTAAAAGAGGTGAGTGAAATCAGTGGTATAGAGGGAGTCCATTCTGGGCTTGGATTGTCAGACGAGGCAGCTTAGATAAGTGATTGCAAGTAAGAGATGGCAGGGCCAGATTGGGCAGAGATGGTTTCATATGGTCAGAATGGAGATAATTGCCAGTACAATAAATTATGAGAGTCTCCTACTTTCTGAACTGTTAACTTAGGGCTTTTTTACTGATTCAAGGCTGGGTAAAAAGCCATTCACTTTGCATAATACTATTTTCCAAAAGATGATTATGATGATTTGTATTGTTAGTTTCTCATCTAGACGTGTGATAAGGTGTTTGGAATTCCTGGTGAGAAACCTTCTCTCCACAGAACTAAATTAGCATCTCAGTCTAGAATTGCTCAGGGAGGTGGCCCCATTGTCACATGACCAAGGTGTTTCTGAGGCAGGTCACTTCCCTACATTTTCCTGACTTTGAGAGATTTGTCAGGACACTGCCATTATGGGTCAGATTCAGGCAGAACTTGGACCCAGACCTTCCAGACTTGGAGACTTGTTTTTATTCACTTCAACACCAGTGATTCTTCAGGACAAGATGTTTCTTACCTGAAAAAAAAACATTGGAGAAAACTTTTAATTGATTCATTACCTGTAATAATAGGAACTAATAGAGCATCCATTTCTAGGGAGGCCTAGTCAGCATGACTTTTTGATCTGATTTGAGATTTTAAAGAGAAGCCCAAGGCTGAGACCATCATTCAATGACACCTATGAACTTGAAGAAAATGATAGTCTCTAATGTTGTCCCAAGAGGTAATGTGGTATAGTGGACAAAAACCAATTTCCATGTCTGGAAGACCTGGGTTCATATCCCATCTGGGTCCATCATGATTCTGTTACCTTGAACAAGTCCCTAAGCCTCTCAAGGAAAAAGAAAAGGATGGGTTTCATTTAAACTTTGCAAAATAGAACTGAATCTTGATCCTTCTTCACCTGCTCCCTTTGTCATGACTGAGAAATGCCTGCTTGATGAGAAATCCTTTTCTTGATTGAGTTGCTTCTTCACTCTATGAGCTGAACCACTAAAAAAATGCTTTTCTTTGAATACACATGATCCTACCAAACCAGGCAAGTCTTTTCTTTACCATTCCATCACAAAGGCCCGAAATGGAACCGGCTAGATCTCCAAAGGCATGAGGGGAAAGCACATGTTTACTTTTCATACATTTAAATGAATGACTATAGAGGAGAAATTGAAAAATAGTTGTCATGCTATCTTGCACTTTCAAGGCATCTCATAATAAAGCAGTTTAAAAATATTTAGGGTGAAACCTCCAAATGTAGTTCAAGATCTGGTAGTGCCAGGTCCCTTTTTATTTCTACTTTGCACTCATTATTTGCTTTAAGATTCTATTCTATTTGTTCCTCCACATGGTTTTTAAACATATGTGAAATGAACACTTTTGTTTTCTATAACCACTTTTACACACCCCAAATTTTGTGAAGAATTCTTTTCATAGTCATAATTATGAAAGAGTCTCTTTTGTTTGCTCTTTGCCTCTTTCTCGGACTCTGTTTCTGCCTCTTTTGGGGGTCCTTCCCCCTTCTGTCTTTCTTATTCAGGCCACATACTCCTTTGATACTTATTTGTGGTATAAGGTGCAGGTCTAAATCTATTTTCTGCCAAATTGTTTTACAGACCATTTTTGTTATCCAGCTGTTCTTGTCAGATACAGAATTATTTTTTTCTCAGCAATTTCTGTTCATGAGCCTGTTGAATACTTAAATTACTTACTGTGTTTGATTACTTTTGGGATTTACTGTTTTGTTTTTTTTTCATGGAAACCAGTAACAACATTGAAGCTTACTTTTTTATGTGTGGATTTCCTAGTAAGGTCAACTTTCACTAACATACTCTCTTAGCATCTACAGCTTGGAAGGAACCTCCTGGTATACTCAATGCTAAAAGAAACTAGTGGCAGAATGGGCTTGGTTGGAAGGTCACAATTCCTCTTTTACTCATTGTGTATAATGGGATAAATAAAATTTGGCCTTTTGCATATCGTTACATATGTTAGGGTAGCCATCCAATGGTAGAAGTAGGAACAAGATGGCATTGAGGGTATCTTTGGTGGAATGACTACCAAAGACTTAATCCTTGGTGAGGAAATATCCTTTCTGGGGTCTCCTTATTAATAGCACTAGAATATAGTATCCTGGGTAGGGTACCAGCTTTGGAATCCCGGGGATCAGAGTAAATACTGCCACTGTCACTTACTTAATACTTGACCCTGGGGTGGTCTTCTATCCCCTCTCAGCCTCAGTTTCTTCATCTGTAAAATGAGTATAGCAATAACACCTACCTCCCAGGATTGTTGTGAGGATCAATCAAAATGATGTTTGTTGAGTACTTTGTGAGCCTTAAGGCACTATATAAAGGCTGGCTATTAATTTTAATCCTCTTAATAAAAACTAGCCAGAAGGCCTGTGCCAAGGTGATTTTATACTTCTTCTATTGTTTAAAGCTAACCATGAGAAAAAGTGGTTAAGTGATTTTCACCCATGGTCCAGCTAATCATTCATTCACCCAACAAGCATTTATCAAGGTTGAGGATACAAATACAAATAATGAAGCAATCCGCCTCCATCTCGAGGAGCAGAAGGCCAGATCCCTGCTTCCTTGTGCTGCCAATTCAGGACCTCCCCCACCCCCTGCCCTCCTGGCTTCAGCAGGCAGCCCAAGAAGCAGCTGTGCAAGAGACCAGGAGAGCCCTGGCCCGGCCTGATGCTGATCAATAATTTCCTGAAGTGGCCTGAAGTGTCAGGAAAGCGATTTGTGTAATGATGTAATGAGGCCCCCCCCTTGCTGGGATGAGTGGCATAGGCCCAGCTGGGATTCAGGGAAGCCGACGGAGTTGCCAGAGGAGTGGCTTTGTGGAGAGAGGCAGTTTTTAAAGACTGTGGAGTCCCCATGGTGATGGCAATGGAGCAGGAGGGACCTTCCTGACTTGGTTCTCTGAGGTGATCGGGACTCTTGGGGGGATGTTGGCTGGAAGCTGGGTGGCAGCCACCTAGTTTGAAAGAAAAAAGTGAGGGAAGGCTATGAGGGCTAGATTAAAGAAAGGTTTATGTGACCTTCTGGGCAGAAAGTAACCATGCACATTCAGACTAATGTATGCTCTGTTACGACTACATCCTTTTAAGGAAAGTGACCTCTGTTACCAACTAGATTCAATCCATCATTAAGCACTTATTAAGTACCTTCTGTTTGTAGGCCCTCTGCTAGGTGATGGGCATGTATGGACTTCTAAGTCATTTTGGTTCTCTTGGAGAACGGAGGACAACAAGCATACACACATGCACATACACATTTCCAATAATTTAAACTGACCCCAGTGGGGCAGAACATTCTCTGTCAATTGAGTATTGAGCTGCTTGTCACTGAGGTGGCGTCGGGTGGTTGCCTTTCAGACATAGGGGGCTTTTGGTTGGGTGATTAGATTCGATGCCGTAATGATTATTTTTAATACTTTTTTTCTGAAATGAAATGAGACCCAGACACCATGTCTTAACCTCAGGAATAACTCTAAACTCCAAAGTAATGGTGGTATGGGTTATTGGTTTTTTCCTATGATAATGAGGAATAGTCATAGTCCCTGGGAGTCTAGTTTGAGCTCTTCTTGAGAAAATGATAAAGAATAAGAGCAGGCTCAGGTCCAAACTTGTGCTGACCACTTTGTCTTTTCTCCCGGGATAGTTTCTTATCACTGTGCAGAGACTGCTATAAAGAAACAAACAAACAAACACACCTTTTCTACCACAATCAGAGGGGAAGCTTGGTATAATGAATTGGACATGAGACATGGAACAAGAAAGACCAGAATTCAAATCCTACCTCTGATAGTTGTTGATAGTGTGATCATGAGGATGGATTTCAACTCTTTAAACCTCGGTTTCCTCCTTTGAACAGGGGGGTTGCTCAGAGGCTCAAATGAGATCATGTATTTGGATTACAATGTTGACTTCAAAGGATGATACAAATATCACTTGACTTTCCCACCCATGGAGGAGAGAGACTGATGGAGCTTAGTAGAAATGGAACATGTGGAATTTTCTATTTGAAGATGGCAGCCTGCAGGCTGTCTGATCCAACCCTGTCAATTTACATTAGAAGAACCTGGTACATTGATTGATGCTTCAAGACATTTCCTTGGTCAAAGAAACTGAAGGCCAGAGAGGTGAAACTGTTAGACCAGGCCACCAAGTTCACCACTCTTCCACTTCCAAAATTTCATGGCAGAAGCCCTCTTCCTAACACCTCCTTATTTCTTTTGGTTATACTGAGCCTAGGGTTGTCTTGATAGATAACTGTCCTCCCCCTACCCCTGGTTACAGTGCTTTCCTTAACAATCATTATACTGATAGAACTGGCTTGAAGTAAAACAGGGAGGCAATCCTTATGAATCATCCAGTCTGAGCCCCTTGTATTATAGATGAGGAAATAGAAGGTCCAGAAACGGAAAAGGTTTTTGACCAAGGTCACACAGCAAATCAGTGGCCAAGACAGTACCAGACCACCAGACCACCATCTGTCTCCATTTTCTCCATAATTTGTCCTGACCATCAAGAAGGTTTCACAGAGGATCATAGATTTGGAGGTAGGTTATCTAGAGAGCCATACAGCCCCCAAAGCTCCCAAATGCAGCCTGAACCAGATTCAGAAGTAACTGGAAACTTGCAAATGAATGAATATTGAAAACTAACTTTGCATGTAATTGGAAAAATAAAATAATAAGAAAAAAGAAACCGAGAAGTATTAACAAAAGGAATAATGAATATAAACACAGTAAAAGGTAGATAAATATAGTAAAAAGGTAGATTTCTGGTTTTCTTAAATTTGTATGAGACTTGCAAGGATTCTCTTATCAGACCCTGATCCAGATCAGAATGTAATTGAGAATTATTTAACAAAGTAAAAATACAATAAAAGCTAGTTGTTTTCCTAAGTCCAAATGCCACCTGCAAGAGTCTTTTTGTAGTTCGGTGGCCCCCATTTCTCTTTGACTTTGAGCTAATGTTATGGTTGAGTGATTTAGCCAGTGTTGGACTACTGGTGTCAGAAGCAGGATGTGAGGTCTTCTGACTCCAGATCTGTAGAGTAGTCAGCCTGAAGAGGCAGGACGTGATGGATTCTCCACTCTTTGGGACCACTCCCTGGGGCCCTCTTCCTGATCGTCAGTGCTGAAGCCAGGAGACTCCTGCTCTTGTTGTTCACTCTCTCCTCCCCAGAAGGCTGAACATGGCGGAGAAAATTAACAAACAACCCCACTCGATTGACACAGAGATCAAAACATATTGATGGTGTCTTGAAACTGGGATAATTTCATTGAGCAGTGTAGAGCTTAAAATGGATGCGTTCGCATAACCCCTGATTAACATTAAGTGCTGCTGTCATTCTGACATCGCTGGATAAACCAATATTGAATAATCTATTAAACGTGTCAGACTCGAACAGGGAGCACACATCGAGTTAGATTATTCCAGCTGTAATGAGGTGGGAGATAGCATCACAAATAGTCGTCGTGAGCGAATGGGCCCAAGTGTCTCTCTGTGTCACCCAGGCTGCTTCCCTTGTGCCCCCCACCCCACCCCCGTGGTCAGATTCCACATATTGAGCAGTGCCTGGGAAGCTTTCATTTATAAATCCACTGACATGAATGGGGCTTTTCCTGGACCTAATGACTGTGGAAATTCTTGGGCCTGCATTTACCTGGAAAAAACAGTTGGGCGTTTTTACAGTTGGAGGTGGACCTGATTTTTCTAGGCTTGCCATGGGTCTGGATTTTACTTTCCTTTGCCTCTTTTCCTCGGAGCCTCCATCTCTTCTTGCCAGAATTAATGGAGCAGACCAGTGAGGTGAGGAGGGGGATGCGTAGACTCTGTGTGTGGTTCTGCCCTCCCCCTGTTGCCCCCAACAGAGAGGAAACTTGATTACACTGAAGAAATGAGGGATATAAACCAAGGCTGAAAAAAGATAGACGCTCTTAGGAGAGCACAGGGAAATCCAGTTGTGGCTGTTGGAAGGGCTCTGTGTTTTTGTGGGTAAGTATGTGCGTATAGGAGAGTATGTGTAAGGAGACTAGTGAAAAAGAAACTACATTGGTGGGGGCTCATGAGCTGTTGTTTTGGACAAATATGTACCCATAGAGGTACAACGACTATTCTGGGGGCTCCATGTAGGAGGGGGAAGGTGTTCCCACTTTGTCTGGGTATCATGTGACATTCATGCCGTTTTCCCTTTCCAAACTAATTTTTTTCCCTTTCTTTTTTTGGGCTGGAGTTGGGAAGGAATCCAGACATGTGGTTTGGCTTATGTCTGCAACTGGTATGGAAACACCCTCCACCAAGTCAGATCAGCAACTCTCTGTAGCTTACAGTCCAATAGAGTTTCCTTTATCTAGGAAGCAATAATAGAATTTTCATCTCAGTCAGATCGGAGTCCAAATCTTGACTCAGATCCTTATTGACTGTGTTATCTTGGGCAGTCCTTCCAACCTCTGAAAGTCAAAGGCCTTGTCTCCCTCTATAGAATGTTATCTCCTTTAGCCAAGGGACTGTTCCATGCTTGCAGAGACAAAAGTCTTTTACATAGTAGGTGTTTAATAAATGCATGAGGACACTGATTCAACTCTAATGCTCTTTCTACTTCGCCAGCATTGTGAGTCTGGAGGCCGTGTTGGATTCTGCCTTTGGAAGATCACTCACCACTGTTGGTGTATGCTTTGCCTCCATTTCCTTACCCAGATGTGGATGGCTATGGTTCTCTCTCCCCAGGGAGCAGGACTCTTTCTGTTGATGGTCATCTTTTTTTCTACTTTGACTATAGTTTGCAATAAGAAATATGGTTATGAATGAATGATGTCCTCTGTCATTTAGCATCTATTTCAACAAATCCACTGAAGACCAACCACAGACACTGCCATTCCCTCTGCCCCACTGGGCCAAGTTGACTTCCCCTCACTTGTTGTATGTAATAATTTGGCTCCCCTCTCTTTCTAGCTTAGAAAGGACTTAATGACATTGTTCAAGAGTTCCAAAGGATGAGTGCAAAAATCTGATGTTAGTGAAAACTGATTAGTGTCTTGTCCCCCCCCCCCCCCCCTTAAATAATGTCTCATGAGGAAAATTCAAGGAGCCACTTGAGGAAAATGATGCACCTTCTTTTCAAAGATCTTCAAAGATAGGAAATCTGGCCTGTCTTACCTGGTGGCCAGCTTTTGAGAGGTGAAGCTGTTTTGTGGAATGTGAATGAAGCCAAATGGGGCTCAAGCTAGATAATTGCTGGGGAAAGAGCTAACAAATGACCGTAGCTCTGCCTCTGAACTGGAGCCAAGCTGTTGCAGGGACACAGCGAGGAAGACAGTTGCCAATGCTTTGCTTACAGGCCTAGAGAGAGGTGACCTCCAGGGGAGAAAGCAAATGGCTCTGTTGGCTGGACCAACCACTGCTTTAAAAAAAAAGACATGATCAACTCATTTCACCTTTCCCAAGTTAAGCAACAAGCATTTACCAAGTATTTGCTAGGTGTCCAGAAAGACAAAAATGAAATGGTCCATAAATTTATGTTCTTAAGAGGTTTGGGGGAAGAAAGCAGATGTATAGTTAGGTATATAGAGAGTGTAAGCAAATTTATTAAGATACTTTATGGGTGGTTGTGGGAGAGTACTTGAAGTCAGGGGGAGATTTGGAAAGGTTTGATAAAGGTGATACTTGAACTGAATCTTTTTTTAAATTTCAATTTATTTGTCATTCCAATAACATACAAAGATAGTTTTCAACTTGCACCTTTTCCCAAGGTTTTGAGCTCCACATTTTTCTCCCTTCCTCCTTTCCCTCCCCCTTCCCCTTGACAGCAAGCAATCTGATACAGATTATATATTGAACTGAGTTTTAAAAGGAAGAGGGATTCCACAAAGGTGCTGGTTCTCTGTAAGGGAGTGATGGAAATGGAGGAGGATACAAGGTTCTTACACATTCACCAAGATCCTTGCCAGATCAATTTGACAATCAGCTAGCATTTGTTCCATGTTCCTGTGTCCTAGGCATTGGGGATACCAATACAAGTGAATGATGCTATCCTTTCTCTCTCAAGCACCCATATACTCAATGGGG
This sequence comes from Macrotis lagotis, assembly GCF_037893015.1. Classification (NCBI taxonomy): domain Eukaryota; kingdom Metazoa; phylum Chordata; class Mammalia; order Peramelemorphia; family Peramelidae; genus Macrotis; species Macrotis lagotis. Next base: position 250,164,069 of record NC_133662.1, on the reverse strand, counting down.
GAAGACACTTTCAAAGAAGAAGAAATCTACAAAGAATCAATACTAGTAAATGCCTTATGGGAAGGAGAAAGGGTTCTGGCAGTTGAAGTAATTAGGACACTGACTTGTGTTTTGAAAGAAATAGAAGGGGGTGGCTAGGTGGTGCAGTGGATAAAGCAAGCACCAGCCCTAGAGTCAGGAATACCTGGGTTCAAATTCGGCCTCAGACACTTAATAATTACTTAGCTGTGTGGCCTTGGGCAAGCCACTTAACCCCATTTGCCTTGCAAAAACCTAAAATAAAAAGAAAAGAAAGAAATAGAAGCAGTCTCTGAGGCAGAGGCAAGGAGAGTTCCTTCTGTGTTGAAGAGCAGCCAGTGAGAAGTCATGGAGATAGGAAGTGAAATGAGAAAATGGTCCTGAAAGGAGCCAAAGCACTGACTCTAATGAGAACCACAACATTGAGAACTCACCAAAACAGAACCCAGTCTATTCTCTGATTTTCAAATCCATTTGCCTTCGTGAAAAGTAATTTGAGCTTCAGTGTCCTTATCTATAAAAATGGAAAGGTTGGTTTACATGTCTTCCCTGAGATCTTTTCTTGTTATTGATCTAGAATTATGAGGTTCAGAGATAAGGTTCAATGATATTATCTATGGACATTTAATGATAGGGCTTCAAACCAATCTTTTGATTCCTGATGAATTATTCTTTTAGCTGTTTTCACAATCTCAAATTTAATTAATTATTCCTCAGATATTTTGTTTAATTCATGTTATATTGAATTAAATTTTTGTAAACTCTTTGTTCAAGGTCTTCATAGGAGGTAGCATGATATGGTGAAGAGAATCCTGGATTTGTTGTCAGAGGACCCTTCCTCATTCTACCCTTTGTTAGTTGCTAACCTTAGTATTTCTGCATATGGTGATTCTTCCTCAAATCCTACCTCAAACTCTTAATATGACTATGGTCAATCATTTACCTCCTCTGAGGTATTATTCTGCCACATTATGAGGTAGGTGGTATTATTATCCCTATTTTGCTGATGAGGAAACTGAGGCAATGAATTTTTAAATGACTTTCCCAGACTCACATAGTAAGTTTCTGAGGTAGGATTTGAACCCAGGTTTTCTGGATTTCAAGTCTTGAGCTGGATCCACTGCGCCACTTTTCCCTCCTCCCTGTAAACTTTAAAGCTGTTGAAGAACCATGAGCCACTTATTATTCTTGCCAGGCTGGGAATCTATCTTGGATTTTTCCTTCACTTATAAATATGCAGAAGGTACAGTTCTGGGCTCTTGTCATGTATCTCTTCTGCATCTAGATTAGAATCCTGCACCCAGGAGAGGGTTGCCAGAGACTTTCAGAATCTATAACCATTGGGTTTTTCCCTCTTTCTCTCCAGTGGTCCCTGGAGATGTTCTGTTCACTCAGCTACAGTTAATTAGACCCAACTTGTCAGTTGTGTTTGCAGGGGAGAGTCTCTTTCAGGGCTGCCCTTTAGGGAATATAGAGGCCAGGTGATGTGGATTTTTCTGCTGATGTCCTAAAATCTGGCAGTCTGTTTCTTGCCATGTCAGGGATAGCCCACAGATGACACTTGAGAGTGACCATTGAAGCTCGGGTAGGATAGATTATCATAGGAGAGAATTGTTGCTCAGAAATACCATGGAAAATAGAAGCATTTTGGTCTTTTAGTTCACAAAATCAGAGCTGGAAAGAACTGTAGTCTGATCTGCTCATTTTATAGGTACAGAAACTGAGGCTCAAGTGAATTAAACCATTCAGTGATCTACAGCTAGCAAAAACTGTAGGATTTGTAATTCTGCTTTGTTAGCTAGCCTATCTCAGACCCTTTTAAAAAACTTGAATGGGGCAAGGATGAGAATCAAAAGTAGAGCAGTGGAACTTTGATCTTCATCAAGATTTTGGAAAGTCGAAGAATTCTCAACAGAAAAGAATAACTTTATACTTAAATTTTAAAAAAATTTAAAAAAGCATTTTAGATACTTCCTGAAAAACAGGTAGCTGAATGATTTGAAAAGGAAGTGATCCTGTCTATTCTCCAGAAAAGATATCATAGAGTCACAGAAGCTCTCAGGTCAGGGCTCATTCTGTGAGGATCCGAAAGAGAAGGGAAGAATATCATTGGTTGGAGCATCCTCACACAAGATACTGAAATAGTTATTGGCCAGTCAGATATCTATCACCAATGGTGAAATCTGTTGTCTTTCTAGTACATATACCAAGGACATGGCAGGTAACCTCCAGAGCCTTGACTGCTACCTATTTCTTGCTATTCACGTTGGCCCAAAGGATACTGTCAGCAAACTAAAGATGTTGCTGAGATTTAGAAAGCCTGGACAAGAGACTGAAGACCATTGACAAACAAGTGGTGCCAGGTCTTCTATTTACTGTCGAAGGAAGGGATGTGGAAGAGAGAGGGGCTGATTGATTATCTAAGTTACAGCCCCAAAACTGGGTTCATTGGATTGAAAAAAAAAATAGTTCATGTTTATGTTTATTAACTGCCTACTAAATTTTAGCACTTTCTTCTATTATGAATTTTAAAATAAATAAAACCAAAATGTATTCAATAGGATTCTTCAGGCTTCTAAAAGAAGAGCCCCAATGTCATACAAAAGATGAAAAATCAACATAAAGGAATGAAAGATTTGGAACCAGTCTTGTGGAGTGCATGTACAGAAGACCAGTGAGACAGCATTGCCTGTTACATAGTGCCCAGGTTAGCCACATCCTAATTGATTGGCACTTAACTTGGTTTCCAGTTTTTGTTTCTGTATGGTGTTGTTGCTTAACTTCCTGGCAAGCAGTGGAACAGAGGGTCCATTTCCTTTAAAATTTTGTTTTTTATTTTTTATTTGGTGCTTCCTGAGCTCTGACCTCTCCCAGGTCTGTTTCAAGAGTACCTACATCCCTGTGGTTTATCTCCACCTTGGGATGTGGGCAGTGTTTTCATACTACGGGTCTTTACTGATTCATTCTTCCTTGCAAACAAGAGGTTGAGAAGCAGATGTAGGTGTGTATATATGGCATGGGTGTGTACGCTGTAATATTTGGTTTTCTTTAATGGTCAGTTTAGAGTCTGAGGCATAGCCATCCCTCAAGGAGCTTATTACCAAATTTCAGAGATAGGACGTAAGCACCTTAAAAATGATTAAGAGATAATGGCAGTGTGATAGTATACTGTAAGTGGTGCCACAGGTTTCATGGGAGTAATCATCATGTGAGTGACAATAGAACCTAAATATAAGGTCAGAGGAGGGAGAAATTGCTAGGAGTTGGTGGAATCTGCAGGGGCTTCATGGGAGGGCTTGAGCTGGTTCTCTAGAGAGGAGCAGGAGGGTCATTGGGATGGACATGATGGGCAGCATCATGGATAAGATTTTATTACAGTCTTCCAGATGTTTCTTAGGTCACACCAGCTGTGAGGGTGACCTTATTCAGCCTGAAATTTTGCATCAGCGAGTTTGCCCAGAGCACAAGGTAATATATTAGACTACTGAGTTTTCCATCTTCCTCATTAATAACATAGTGGAGTAGCTGCAGTGTTTTTTCTTCAATAACTTGTGCCTGTCCTAGTGTTGATATGAAATTTTGCAAAGGACCAGATCTCTCACACACACACACACACTCTCTCTGTCTCTCTGTCTCTCTCGCTCTTCCATACACAAACACACACCCACACCCCTCCTCCACACACACACACACACACACACACACAGTCACCCATATGTGTGCCTCATACCAGTTTTGGAAAATCTCAGTTCTACACAAAATTCCATGGATATTAACTGAATTCCCTTTTCAATAGCATCGGCTGTGTGAAGATATTTAGGTGGTGCAGAGGGAGCATCTGGGAAGATTCGTTGGAATCCTGATTCGGAAACTTACTGTCTGATGTTGGGCAAGTTCCTTCATGTTAGATGTGCCTCAGTTTTCTTTTCTGCAAAGTGAGAATAACGAAGACATCCATGTCCCAGGGATCAATGAGTAAATATTTGCTATATGCCTATGTGCAAGGGATATGAAAAGACCATATATAAATATATAAAACACTTTGTAAATCTTAAGTTATGATATAAGTGCTAGCTATTATGTGAAGGTAATAAGGTAACATTTGGAAGTAAGCACTTTTCTTTCCTCCCCTCCCCTTTTTAATCGCTATTGTATTAGAGTTCTGGTTTTCTTATTATAACAATATGCTGTCTCATTTTGTGGTTTCTAATAGAAAGTAAACTCCTTAAGATTTAAGCCCTTTCAAAGAAAGGACTCCTTTTTTTCTTTCTTTTTAAATCATAGGCTCATAAATTTAGAGCTAGAAGGGACCTTAGAGGTCATGTGTCCTACCCCTTCATTTTACAGATAAGGAAACAGACTTAGAGTGGTTCATGACTGGCCCAAGGCCATTGAATAATAAGTGGTAGGATTGAGATTTGAATTTAGGTTCCATGACTGCAAGCTTAGTGCTCTCCAGTTCATTGCTCTTGTCACTGGAGCAAGATGCTACCTCCTTAATCTCTTCCTTTACCTAGGAAGAGAATTAGGTGTTGTATTCATCCTTGTAGAATTCAATTTACTTGAACTGTGCTCAGCTGGGAGAATAGTAGATAACTTGGAAGTTTAAGATGACATACTTTGTATGCACCACTGTCAAAACTTTATTGCTATTTTCAGTTTATTTTGTCAGAAATTATACTCATTGGGTCAGTCCTCCTCTCCCTCAATTTGACCAGAATGCGTATTATTTTGGAGGTATATTATTAATCCTCAGTCCTAACAGTTTAGATTTAGAAGGGACTTCGCTAATTATCTGGATAAACCTGGTGTGCTGAGATGAGGTGGCTGAGGCCCTGAAGGTATGAGCCCACCCATTCATAGTCACAGAGAAAGCCAGTTATAGAACCAAAGTAGAATTGACTTCATTTGTTTCCAGTCCAGTGTTCATCCCTTAGACTGAGCTTCACTGTCTTGCAAAGGAAGTCTACCTGTATGATGGGTGGTAAACAGCCTTTGAAGTCTCCTCCAACCCTGGATCTTAGACCAGCTCCTTCTCTTTTCTGGACCTCAGTGTCCCCATCTGTAAAATGAAGAGGTTGGACTAAACAGCCTTTGAGGTCTCTTTCAGTTCCAGCCCTAGGATCCCTTTCATCATCCATAAATCAGCATGGAAGGAACATGTGTAGAGAGATGGAAGCTGGCTGTGGCAATGGATATGAGTTTTCTGTCATTACGTGCAGCTGTCTTTTCTTTCTGGTTGGAATTGACTTTAATGCATATCAAATTTTAGCTGTTATTGCTAATTTTATTAACTGTAATTGATTGTAAAATAACTTGCAATACAATAATGAGCCCTGTGCTTAATTCCTTGTAATTACTGGAGGCTTTGTTATAATAAATTTCATAGGGCAGAGAAGTTATAAAAAAACGAGAGCAGTGGTGCTTGTTAAAATCTTGCCCTCTCTATTCTAGACCATTGGAATGATGGATGGTAAAGCCAATGGCCAGAACTGGACAGGCAGGGGATCTCTGCATTCTCCGCCTTGGAGTTGGAAAAGGGTAATGTCATGCCAGTTTATACTGAGTATCTGGGGTCTTAGCCCGAGGCAGTAGAGGACAGGGTCCACTTAGAAGCAATGTGGTCCCCAAGCACTTGATACTGATTTCACAGGTGACTGGTCACTGTGGCATAACTGTTATTTATAGAGCCCCAGAGATGGAGAGGGCTGGATGGAAGCTGGAGAACAGAGGCCCTGCCTATTGACAGTGTACAGTCTAGTGGACACCTAGTTAGACACTTACATGAGAGTCGTGGACATAAAGAGGGCCATGAACCAATAGATAATAGATTGAGAAGGTATGTGGGGAGGTTCGGTGACTTAGATGCTCTAGCCCTCTCGTGTTACAAATGAGAAACTGAGGCCCAAGGAGGCTAAATGACCCAGATCTAGGTATCCGAGTGTCAAGGGATTCTGAAACCATAGAGCTCAGTCCTTGGGAACAGGGACTGGTTCATTTTTGTGTCTTTGGACCCTGATATGCAGCAGACATTTGATAAGTGCCTGTTGATTGCTAGTCCCCTTCTATCCTTGGGAACTTCTTTCACCCTGTTGTTTCTCTAGTGCTACTACTTGAGAGTTGATTATTGACAGTGTAAAAGGGAGTAACCTATATTACATCTTGAAATCAGTATCAGCTGCTTGCCTTTACCTTCTTTTTCTTCATAACTCAAAAAAAATTGGGGGCAGGGGGCATTTTTTTTCCTTTTTATCATGTCTTATGAAGGCATTCAAATGTCAGTGAGATGAATTGGTTGCCAGGAAGGAGTTAACCGAGATTGTTTGAGTGTTTTCTTGTCCCCTGGGTCAGAGTGACTTTGAGTGAGCATGGTTTGGTTTCTCTATGTGTATTTACTGCTACGACTTTCCTGTCCCTCCCTAGGCCTATTGGACCAGCCCATGTCATCAGGTGGTCCTCCCCACCCTTAGGCACCTGCAAAGTAATCCCCTCAATGAGCCTCTGGAGCAGATGCTCACCATTTTCTCTCACCCCTCCTTAAATCTACTTGATTTTGGCGACCAGGCCAGCAACCTAGGAAAGCACTATAAGATGAGTATCTTGAATGCCTCATTGAGAATCTGCTTGAGAATGATGCCATCCTTGAGAGATTAGAGCTGTGGGTTTATAAGAAGGGATGATTTCTTACTGAGCCTGTCAGAAGTCAGTTGAGGAGGAAAAAAATTCCCCTTGTTTCCAGGGGGGATTTGGGCATGCTGTCTCTTACCCAAGCCCTGCTTCTTGGCATTGGCCTGAACACAGGCCCTTTGGGCAGAGGTACACTTTGGCCAATTAGAGAATGGGGCATACATAGCTGGATGACTCTGCTGCCAGAGGTTGGTCGCAGCTGGGAGGATGCAATCTTTTGCCTCCATTGATGCCTACCACAGTACCTGGCAAAGAGTGGGCACTTAATGAAGGCCTGTGGATTGATTGATCCCCTTTCCAAACCTTGAGTCACTTCTCTGCCAGCAAGATGATGCAGCTGTCTGCCTTTACCTTCCTTTGCTTCTTAACTCTTAAAAAAATTTTTTGGCTGTTTCCCCCCCCCCTTTTTTTCCAGGGGGCTATTAGGAAAGAACTTTCAGTAAAATGAAAGGAGGGCAGGAAAGAAACATGCCCTTGGCGTGAAGATGCTCTTAGCGAGCTTGAGGCATATCAGAGAGATTGGTCCTGAGAGGTACATTTGCTGCCTTTCTGTTTTTGAAGGTTTTTTTTCTCCCTCCATTCCATTTGCCTGTTTCTGAGGCCTGGGATTTATCCTGAATTTAAGAACTGACTGTTTTTGATCATTTGAATAGGTATCGCTGTTCAGAGGGGAATACATGTGCAGGCGGAGATGTCTCTTAAAGCCAATTTGGAGTACTAGTCATTCAGAATGATTTCTGGAGACGCTAATGCATCGCTGCTCCAAATTCTCAGCCCGGATTTCAGCGTTCATCTCCTATTTTTACCAAATGGCTTTGCTTTCTCTATGCTGCTGATGCTGACCGCCCCCATCTCCCTCCTTCCTCCTTGACTACTTACCCCTGGAGCCCATTCCCAACATTGCACCACCAGAAATGAGACCCGCAGTCTGGAACTTGGGCGGAGCCAAGGCCAAGTCAAGCTTCTACCTGGGGAAGCCCATCCGAGGAGGTGGGAGAAATGCCAGGCTGCACAAGCAGGGGGTGATGAGAAAAGTCAGGAGTGTAGAAAGGTGGCATCCATTTACCTCCTGCCTTGGGAATGCCAAGGTTGACAGGGGTCCAGCTAGGCAAGCAACATCTAGTCATTACCTTTTTAATGAAGGAACGTTCTGAATTATTTTAAGATGTTGTCCTGGGGTATACGGTTAACAACTGGCCTAAAATGGTGCTACTTAACAGCCGGCTCTCTGAAAAAAAAAATGTACGGCCGCTCCATTTTCGAGTTTAATCTGTTAACGTTTTTTCCATTCCTTTCTTAAGTCTATATAATCAACAAAATGAGAACTCAAGCACTGCTTTGTAGTGTTTGTTGATTTTCAAGATCTATATGCTCTCTCTGAAAATTGAACAGTTGCTCTTGGGAGCCTTGACAAGCTAGCTTAACATCCCTCTTGTCTTTGGAGTGGGGGGGCATAGATGGGGAGGGCCTTGTATGTTCTCAGACTGTTGATACCTCGTCTAGCTTCACTGAACTGCTCTTTTGAGTCCTTTATTCTTTGTTAAGGGAGTTGGCTCTTGGGTGGAAATTGGCTAAGAAATGACTTGGAGTATAGCAGAAGATAACTAGGAATTTTTTAGGAAGAAAAACAGAAGCATGGCTTCATTACTGGAAAAACAAACTTTAGAGGCCATCTGGTTCAACCCCTTCTTTTGTTAGAGGATAAGTTTCTGACCCAGATAGAATAAATTCCTTGTCTAGGGCCACTCAAACTAAGCACCTGAGGCAGGATTGGAAAGAAGTCTTCCTGATGCCTGATGTGGGTCCCCTAATCACTTAATTGCCATGCCACCTGGGATAGGTGTGATAGAAATGAAACTGCTGCCTTTTCGCTCATAGATTCAGAGCTTTGGGGTTGTCCCCACAGACATTTGCCTTTTTTCTTGAGTTGCAGTAATAACCATAGTTTAAACTAATTGAGTGTCTTCAGATGCCTCATCTTTTTTCCCCCTCCTGTTTGAAAGATGGTTGAATTTGAAGTTAGAGGACTTGTATTTAAATTCTGACCCTGAAGTCCCTAGGTCTATCCCATCTCTTACATAAAAGAGGAGAATGGAGTCCACTGACATTCACTGACTTGCCTGTGGTCTCCTGGCCAAGCCTGCAACTGCCTGAGGTGAAAAAAAGAGCCCAAGTCTTCCTGGGTTGCTAAAGATGAATACGTTTCAAATCTTTTACTATAGGATGCTGTCATTTCCCCTCCTTGTGCCACCTGCTTCCTTTTGGCCATGGACCCAAGGGAGGTTGACTATCCCTCCAAGCATTGGTTTCCATTGGATGGGTTTCTGAGGGACAGAGAGGTAGAGAGGGGTTTTGTGTGTGTGTGTGTGTGTGTGTGTGTGTGTGTGTTTATTTCACGTACATCTTGTTAACAGAAAATAAAATTAACATCTGCCAGACACAGAACACTACTGGAGGGCCTTGGGGACTCCCCAGCCTGTAGAGCCAGGGAGCAGAGAAGAGTAGGCAGCTCATGTTGTGTGAGGATGATGCTTTCAGTGAATCACGGCTGCCATGTGGATCCCACCCCTCTGTACCTGGGAGTGTGGAAGAAGCTCGGACCAGGGTCACTGGCCTCTTGGACCTTGAGTATAATCATTGAAAGTGAGGAGGCCTTAGAGGGCTGCACTCCAGAGCAGAAATCAAGAAAAGGGAGATGGGCTCCAGGATGGTACAGGAGAGAGAGTAGGCTCTGAGATCAAATCCTGCTTCTGATGGACTCACTCCCTGTGTGGCCCTTCACCATCTTGAGCCAATGTTTCCTCATCAGCAAAATGAGGGAGCTGAACTATGTATGTAGCCTTTGAGGTTCCTTGTTTTAAGATCTGGAATTGTCTGACCCTTTGAAGGACCCTTGGAGGTTTCCCTACAACATCCCAAAGGTTTCTTTTGAGACATCTTCCCACGTCCCTACTTGACTGTCTCAAGGACCACTCTTGACGATGCTGCAACCTATCCTGGGATCAAGGAAAGCCCTCCAGCAGCCTGTTCCATATAAGGGATATATCTAATAAACAAGAGGCAGGCAGGGGGTGTTTTGGGGGTGTTTTGAATGGTGAGGGAGGAGTGAAATCAGGAGATGATGACAGCAGGATGGGTGTCTGGTGGTCAGGTAAAGGATGTCACCTTTGTTATTTCTAGATTACAGAGAGTAGAAGTACAGGAGCAGAAATCCTCATCTGGAAATACTTTTTTTTTTCTCACAGCAGAAACTCCTTTTTCTTCTTTGTCGATTCCTCTGCTTTTATTCTTGCCCAGTTGAATCAGAACTTGGGATCTAGTTTTTGGAGACCTGGGACCCCCATTTAAATCTAGGGAGGAAAAGAGAATAATGAGATAATGAAAGATAAGAAGGAGATAATGAAGAGATGAGGAGATGATGTTTGGGTAGGTCTTTGGGCACCTGAATGCACTGTCTTGATGCCCACCCATCATCACTGTGATCTGCATATGATTTCATCCTGTGGTCCAACCAGAATCTGGTCTTCTCAACAGACTCCTTCCAAAGCAATGATTTCCTCTTCCAAGTCCATGGTAAAACCCTTCACCTTGTCAGCTCCAAGCTCTGAGCTTGTTTTTCTCCCCATGACATTTCCTGGCCCTGAAATAGCAGTGAGAGCTTTGTTCCTTGGAACGTCCCTGGCTGTTTTTAGTTCATTCTCCTCCTGGGACTCTTCATCAGAGCAGAGGCAGCAGAATGTCTTCCTTCGAAGATCCTGCATTCAGATAAAGCCCCGATCAGCAGAGTCTGGGGCCAAGTGCCTGGGTCATCCAAGGGGAGAGAAAGGGAGGCCGAGAGAGAGGGCCACTGCCAGGGGGCATGGAGTACAAGAACATCCATCTTGTGTCCCTGAGGAATGGACCTCCCAGACTGCTGGGCTCCCCTGCCTGTCCCCCTGTTTATTAAATGAGCAAACTGAGGCTCAGGGAGGAGCAATGACTTATAGGACAGCAGCTCTAAATCTGAAAGGGCCCTCAGATCTAGAGGGTCTGACCTCATTTTATAGATGAGGAAACTGAGGCTCAGGGAGGTGCAATGACACATAGGACAACAGCTCTAAATCTGAAAGGGACCTCAGAGTCAGGATTCAACTTTCTCATTTTATAGATGAGGAAACTGAGGCTCAGGGAGGTGCAATGAATTTTAGGACAGCAGCTCTAAATCTGAAAGGGACCTCAGAGTCAGAGGGTTCCACCTTCTCATTTTATAGATGAGGAAATTGGGGAGGCTAGGTGGTGTAGTGGATAAAGCACCGGCCCTGGAGTCAGGAATACCTGGGTTCAAATCCAGCCTCAGACACTTAATAATTACCTAGCCGTGTGGCCTTGGGCAAGTCACTTAACACCATTTGCCTTGTAAAAAAAACCTAAAAAAAAGAAACAGATAGATGAGGAAATTGAATCCCAGAAGGACAAAGAAATGTGTTTATGGTCACACGGGTTTGAAATCAGGTTTGAATCTTGATCCTTTGAACCAAGCTCAGGGGAAAAGCTCAGAGTTTTCCCATTATGTTGTTCTTCCTCTATTTCCTTGTGTTTTGCCATTAAAGATATTGTTGGCTTGTTCTTTGGAGAGCGGACTTTGTTGAAGTAGGGTGATTCTGGCAAGAGGATGAACCACCACAATCCAGACCCTCTTTCATTGGAGCATTATTATAGATGTTTGTGAGAGTGGATGAGAGCCAGGATGGGGGAAGAGGGAGGGGAGGGAGGGAGAGAGAGAGAGAGAGAGAGAGAGAGAGAGAGAGAGAGAGAGAGAGACAGAGACAGAGACAGACAGAGAGAGAGAGAGAATGAGAATATATGACAATGAGAAGTGAGCTTAGCAGTGCTCATATATTAGATCAGGAAAATCTTGATCCTTTGCTTCTGATAACTGAAAATTTGTTAAAGCTTATCAAACAAGATCCCCAAGTCTTAGTCTGTATGTTAGCTGTCTTGGATAGGTGGTGGTGGCCACACTGGTGGAGAAAGAAGAACTCCCCTATTATCTCCCCAGTTGGGGCTGTCATCCACACATAAAGGCTAGTGGCTGCCCACTCCCAGCCTGGAAGGACAAATAGATTTTAGATCCTCTTTTCACTGGGACTTGTTCAAAGAAAAGGGTGATTGTAGGTCACCCTCCATTGAATCCCTGGTTATTGCAGTCAGAATTTTTCCCCCTTTCTCTCTGGTTGACAAGAAATTCTATTGCTGAAGGTGTCAGAAAATCCTTAATGAAAACTGCCCTGCTTATAATATAACAGTGTGTGAAATAAAAGAATACCCAATCCCTCTTTTTGTTATTATTCTCCCTGTCCGGGTCTCTCCTCTTCTTTCTCTCCAGTCTCTCCTCCCAGGCTCCTCCTCGTCTTACCCCATTTCATCCTTCTCCTCCTATCCCTTCTCTCCCTTTTCTTCCTCTGCTCTTCTCCTCTCCCTCCTCCTTCCCTGTCCAATGCCCTTTCCTCCTTCTATGAAAAGACCTCTTGCCCATGTCTCTGTCTGTATGTTCTGCCCCTGGCTTCCTCCCAAGTCTCTTAATGACTTCCTTCTCTGTCCCTAAATAATTGCCTTAAAAGACAGCTGTGGAGAGATGCTGCCCCCAGTTTGCAGCCTCATTAATTACTGCCGATTGGGGGAAGGATATGAAGTGGTTCTTGAAGTAGGTGCCAGTCATTCTGCCAGGAGCAGCAGGTTATGAGTAAGGGCAGAGATGGTCTGGCAGGGAAGGAGGCAGGCTCAAGAAAGGAGCACCTTCTATCCTCTGAGGGAATGCTTTGGGGTACACATGGTGAAGAATACAGTTTTAAAGAGAATCCCCTGGTATCAAACTCTAAGGTATCATGGAGCATTGTAATGGACTTGCTCGCAGAGGAATTCGGTTCAGTTATTAGTTCTGCCACTTACTCTCTGTGTAACTTTAAATATCTTAACCTCTCTGGACCCCAATTTCCTCATCTATAAAATGAGGAGGTTGAGGGGAGCTAGGTGTCATGTTGGATAGAGCACTAGGCCTGCCCTGAGGAAGTCACTTAACCCTGATTGCCTTACAACCAACAAAATGAGGGGGTTCATTTAGATGTCCTTTGAGGTGCTTTGCACCTCAAGATCATGAACAGGAATAGTAGAGTCTATTCATTCACTTTGCAGACCATGTACCCCCAAAGTTCCTCTAAGTAGCCAACTTCCAGATTTTGGAATCTGTTAACAATATGACTACTTGAAGGGCCTCTTATACTATTTATAAATAAAAGTGAGGTCCTCCTGCTTGCCTTTTAAAACCCAAACAATTTCATTCTTTTGGTGTCCATTGGTGTCCATCAGCCTTGGCCAGTTGAGCCTGGTCTTGGACCTGTGGGTGGTCTTCTGGAGGCATCTTCCCTTGTAGAGACACGTGGCATGCCTGCCCCTTGGAATGCCTTCCTGTTGGATTTGTTAGGCTGTGTCTCCTTGGAGTGAGACCAGCTGTTCTCTGGAAGGATAGGAAGGCTGCTTTTCTCCAGGCCTTCTTTTGGACAGGGTAGCTTTGGGACCATGATGCTGCCTTCTCAACTGGCTTTAAGGCCACGGAACTTGGACATGGGTTTTTCAATAAGAAGCAGAATGGGCTGGAAACCTTTGCCACAGGACTGAGCTTGTCGGAGATTCCCCAGCATTTACAAATAACAGGTTTGAGTATTATTGCTCTGACTTGTCTCTCTATGGGTGGGTGCCATGATGAGTCCTTGTAAAACCAAAGGAGCTTCAGTTGAGGCTCTTTGAACGGGCCTAAGAGACCATTTTATCAACCTCTGATGAAGAAGGTCTAGAAAGGAGAAGTGACTTGTTTTTGTAGGAGCATCGATCACGGTCATAGCTAACATTTTTATAGTTTGCAGAGAGCATTATAAAGGTTATTTCATCGTGTCCTCATAGCACCCCCCCCCCCCCAGAGTCTGGGCTGTTATTGTCCTGCTCTCAAGATGGAAGAGTGAGGCCGAGATTGATGAAGTGACTCACCTGTCTAGTAAGTGTATGAGGTGGTATTGGCACCCAGGTTTTCCCTCCCAACTGCACCTGCTCACTGGGTGAGGAGTACAAGGTTGGAGCTTTTGTAGCTAGCAAGCATAAGAACTGAGATTCACACCCACTTCTTCCAGTGTCTTCTGTCATTATTAATATGGCTTTTGTTGACATAGAACAGAGTGGAAGATTGTTTATTCATTATCTCTTGCCCAGATTTCCAACTCTGTTATTGTCAGCCTCCATCAAACCTTGATCCTTTTGGACTTTTCCCATCTCTTTGGAGTGTTAGAGCCTGGACTTGGATAGGCACCTCCCATTGGACATAGGTGGTACTCTTTATAAGAGAAGATGGACATCATGGTGTCTCATGCCCTCATCCCTTCCTCTTACCTGGGATCAATCTTTATAAGTAAGCAAAAGACAGTGGCTCCAACAGGACTTTAAAACATTACATATATTTATTCTGTCAGACCTGTTGTATATTTTATTGGGTTCATTTGGTTGAACTGCTATCTTTTTCTCTCCGTTTTTCGTTCTTGACAACAAGAGATAGCTCTCTGGGGAAGGAATATATTTGGAAATGAAGGTGATATAAAGACCAAAGATGCCAATAAAAAAAAATCTAATGACCCAGATTGTTGACATCTTGCCCCCATTTTGACTCCAAATCTTTTTTTGCATGACCTAGATCAGATGGGACAGCAGGGGTAACACAGCCTGGGTGTACTCTCAGGGCCACCATGGTAAAGCTCTGTGGTTCCTTTCTAATAATGATATAAGAAGCAATAAGATCCCCCCCCACCCCTTTCCCTATGAGTGTTTCTCATATCCAGTGGTTGGGGATGTCATTTTACAGTGGAAAAGAAAGCTATGAGATTGAGCCTATATGTATTACAGGGTAGTTCTCTCCAAGACATCTCCGATTGACCCTTCAGTGTTACTGATGTGTTGACAGTTTGGGTCCCCATCGAGAGGAGCCATCACACCATTTCACACATCCTCAGAGTGTAAGATGATGGATTTATGGTGAACTTGTGGGTTTTGCTTTTTTGATGGGAAGACCCCCAGGACTGACTGGATTGAATTTGGGGGTGGCTGTTTGTAGCAGAGAAAGGAGGGGTCTAGAGGCCCAGGAAATGCAACCAAGATCTAGGACGGTTTGGGTGTTTTCTCCTTTTAGATTCTGGTGACCTCTGATTCCCTCCTCTCATTTATAATCAAGCTGCCTTAATCTCATTCAGGAAATTAATTCCTCTGACCTGCACTGTAGTACTCCCTCCGCTGAACAATTGTTTGGGGCCAGGGGAGAGGAGGGAATACGTACTTGACTACCTCAGATTTCTGAGAAATCTGATCACAGACTCTGTCAAAACCTTTGACTCCTTAGTCTTTGCCCTCTCCCCGTCCCTGGGAGGTGCACTCTGTGGAAAAGAAGGCTGCTTTTGTTTCTGATACATCACATCTGGGACTTATACCATTCCCTGTGGGTCTCTTGGAAAAATAATTTCTGCCCAGGGCCTTGGTTTCCTACTCTATTAAGTAAGATCCTTCAAGCCTTCGAGCAAGGGTACAGAGGCCTTAGAGACATTAGGTATGATTTTTGCTTTTTTCCCCTCTGTTCCCACAGCAGTTATAGTTGAGAAATTATTTCTCCTGTCCATTGAAGGTAGAAACTAAAATGGATGACCCTGGACCAATAAGGGCTCCTCTTTGGACTTTGTTTTCCTTCTCTCTAAAATGATCATCTCTGAGAATCCAGTCATATTCAGGGCCTAGATACCAGCTCTCCTCCCAGGACCCATCTCTGCTGCTTCCTGTCTGTATGACCTTGAGCGAGTCAGTTTTCTTTTTTTTTGGAACTCTTTTTCTTCATGTGTAGAAAGAGTAAGTTGAAGCAGATGGCCTTTAAGGGCCCTTCTAGCTCTTAATCTATGAATCTATGGTCATCTGAATGAGAGAGTGTAGCCTAGTAGATTGGGCTTCTAACTTGGAGTCAGGAAGACCTGAGTTCAGATTCCCCTATTTCCACTCTGATCCAAGCTAAGTCCTTTAGGTTTTTCAGGATCTCCGCTAAGATTCTCTTCTGGTTCCGAGTCTCAGATACTTTGGATCCAAGTCCTCTTGACCCCCAATCCGGCTCCCTTCCCTTATACCAGGTATCATCTTGGCTTTACCTTTGTCCCTATGCTGCTGAGACTGAGATACTCTGGGTCTAAGTAAGCCCTCTCCCTTCCCTTATATCGGGCACCATCCTGGTTTTACTTTTGTTCCTGTGCTACTGAGCCTAAGATATTTTGGCTCTAAGCCCTCCTGACCACCCAGTCCAGTTTCCTTCCCCTATACCAGGCAGCATCTTGGATTTTCGTCTTTCCCTGTGCTCTCCTAGGATGGCCACCATTGCTTTGATGATGCCTTGGGAGTTTTTCCAAGAGGAACAACCCCTTTGGGGTGGCTCTGGGAGGATGGGCCGGTGTACCTAGAGCTTCTGTTGATATGCCAAGTAGTTGGATTCCCACATTTTTGGCAGCTGCTTCCATTTTGCAGTACGCTCCACCAAGGACCAATACTTTATCTGCTTATGGCTGTTTCCAGGAAGTTAATTTGCAGGTGCTCAGAATATGCACGGTTCATATCCTTCATTTGCTCTCTCTCCCTCGAAGCCTCTTCTCTTTATTAGGTTTTTTTGATCAGACTGTTTGGTGCCTGTATTTTTTTATGACTCTGTTTTGATAGCAACAGCCTAGGTAAAATGGCTAAATTATACAGTGGCCTTTCTGGGCTATGGGATTCCTGGCGGTGCGGCTTCCTGGGGATTTGGGTTTCATGCTGTTGACTGAACCCCACTGCCATTTTCCAGAGAGTTCATTTCTCTCTCCCAGTGGGCTTGGAGAGCATCTGTCATCACACACACAACAGCTTAATGGTTTTTCTCCTGGACATCTCCTTCCTCTGGGCTTCCCACATGCAGACCTGCTGGCAGAAGATTTCAGCTTGGGGCTGGCCAGAAGACCCTTAAATTCTTCAGCAGATTGGTGAAAGGAGGGAGGAGATTGGAATAAAAGTTCATCTGAGAGGTTTCTAAGAGGAGCAGTAGATAGAGGACCAGGTGGGGTAGGAGAAGCCAAATTCAAATCTGGCCTCAGACACTAGCCCTGTGACCCTGGGCAAGTCACTTGACCCTGATTGTCTCCCCCTTCTCACCCCCCCCCTGCAAAAAAGTGCATCTGGACTAATTTGGCTAACACGGTGACTCTGTCTTGTTTAGCACAGCAGTCATGGACTCTGACTTGAGGGGTTAAGTCCATCTGGGACATTTCATTCTTTATTTCTTTGTTGTAAGTTAAATCTTCCCATCAGTAAGTCCATACTTCGTTGGCTGCTATCAATCTATAAGCATATATTCATCCTTTACCTGGGCACTGTAGGTATTGAGAAGCAAAAAATAGTCCCTGTCCTTGGGGAGCTTGCAATCTAATGGAAAAACTAAGAAGCCCACATCAGTAGAAGCAGCTGCAGATGAAGTAGTTGGGAAGGCAGGAACAGCTGGTGGTGGTGGGGGGCTTTCTGCAGAAGGTGAGGCTTGAAGGAAGCCAAGAATTACCAGAAGTAGGAGTCCATTTCCCCGAATTATGCTGAGTGTTCTCTGGACTAAGCACTAATTATCTCATTGTGTTTAAAAAGAAAAAAAAGACCCAGAATGACTCCAAAACATATTCTAGCTGGAAATATTGAACTGAAAGTTTCTGGTTCCTGGAAGAGGCTCCTCCATCTCCCTCCCACCTTAGTGTCTCTGCACAGGTGGCCACCAGGTCTGGGAGCACTCTGCTGCCCTTCAGGGCCCAGCTTGCTAATCGCTACCCACACCTCCATTCATTAGCTTGCTCTCAGGAAATGAACTCACTTGGAATATTTATATATAATATACAAATTTATATTTAATTATATTTCTTTATACATGAATGATTACATGAATTTATAGATATATACTTACATATGCATGAATATAACATATCATATAGGTATATGAATATATGTAGGTATAAATGGTTGTATGTATGTGTATGGGTGTGTATGCCTGCCCACGCACACACACCTCTCTCTCTCTCTCTCTATATATATATATATATATATATGTATGTATATGTATATTCTTAGTTGAATGTAAGTAGCAAAGTGTGACCATGATGAGAGCATATCTTGTATTAGGGAGCACCTGGGTTCAAATGTGGTCTCATAGACTGCTTAGCTGTGTGACCCTGGACAAGCCATTTAACCTGAACTTCAGTTTCCTCACCTGCAAAATGAGGATAATAATACCTCAAAAGGTTGTTGTGACAGTCACTTGAGATGATGTTTGCAAATTATTTGTAAACGTAAAATGTGGCTGGTGTAGCTCCTGGTAGCAGAATCTCCTTGGTGTCCAGAGATTTCTGTTGTGTTTTGTTAATCTTGAATGAGGTAGGTGCTGAAGAAATGTTTGTACAGGTGACTTTCAGGGTCAGGTGTGAGAGAGACTAATGTCACAAACTAGCAGATAGGGTAGAGAAAAGGCTGGTAGGCATTGTCCCACCTAATAGGACCCTGGTCATTTTGGGTCAGTTGACCTCCATCCTTTCCCTCTTTTTCTTCCCCCCCCCTCAGAACTGAATTTTTTGCTGACCTGTAATTTTTTTCCCCCAAGAAAAGTTCCCACTCGTAGTGCACTTTCAGCTCTATAAACCTTAGACCTCTCTCATGATCCTGTGAGGTAGGCTACATAAATATTATTATTCTCATGTTACAGATGAGAAAACGGAAGCTGAGAGAGAATGTGTCTGACCCCAGAGATCACACAGATGTAGTCCAAAGAGCTTGTCTCAGGGCAAGTGGATAGAGCAATGGCCCTGGAGTCAGAAGGACTTGAGTTCAAATTGGCCTCAGACATGTAATAATTGCCTAGCTGTGTGACCTTGGGCAAATTACTTAACCCCATTTCCATGAATGAATGGATGAATGAATGGATGAATGAATGAATGAATAAATAGATAAATAAATAAAATTAGAAAAAAAGAGTTACTCCTCATTTAGTCTAGAATCATCCTGTCAGCTGAAAGAATTAGATTTCTTTTTTTAAGGGGTGGGGAGAGGTATAACTTTTTCAAGTCCCAGCCTATGCTTTAATGGACAAGCTCTGGACTTAGAGGAGCTTTTCTGAATCTGCTTTCGGGACTTACTACTTCTATGACCTTTGACAAATCCTCAGGCTTCTCTGAGTCTCAATTTCCTCTTCTATCAATGAGGGAGTTGGGCTTCAAGCTCCCTCCCAGTCCTTCTTCCTCCTCTCTGGACTTGATTTCCTCTTCTGTCACACGAGGACTGGGGCACGTGGCTCCTGAGGTCCCTTTTGGATCTGTGGCCCCCAGATTGTGCAAGGTGAGTGATTCATTGATGTTTTTTGCATTCAGGTGGGTGTTCCTGGGGGAGGGCAGAACAGAAATGGGACCCTGCGTGGGTTTCTGTTTTAAGTGCCTTCCTTTGTTCTTGTGATGGGAAAGGCAAGTGGGCTTAGTCCATGGTGGATGCCCAGGACCCTGAGCTGGCCATGCCCACTCCAGAACTGGAGCCCCCAGGGTTCTTGGTTTTTTTTTCTTTTTCTTTTTTAGACATCTCATTACAAATTGAGACCCAATTAATTCTAGGAGGGCACTTGCCTGTTCTCTCCGCCACCTAATTATGGTGCTGCATTACAGTTAATTTCATTGTGTTCATGCACAACGTTACCTTGATTAAAAATAAGTTTATGGAGCTGTAAACGTTCGACCTCAAGAGTGGCAGATGGGGTCTCACTTTCAAGGTGGCAGCCTGGGGGTGAGGAGCAGCAACTGGGGAGGAATCCTGGCATGGCAGGCTGGTCATTGGCATCCTGGAAGATGGTGAGGAGCTTGACCATCATGGAGTCTGTCTTTTTTACCAAGGAAGAAACCAGTAGGGGAAGGCAAGGGGGGCATTCAGGTGTAGTAGGAGGTAGAGTTGGGATCTGGACCCTTTGTAGGAGCAGCCAACCTTCAGATCCTCTCAAATTCTTATCAGTTCCATGACCATTCACAATTTAATAAAGCTCTGTGGGACTCAGTTTCTTCATCTGTAAAATGGGAATAAGACTGGCATCTCCCTTCCTCCCTGTAACAAATACAGCTCTGTTACCATTCACAAGTCATTTAATTAAGGTCTATGGGACTCTGTTTCTTCATCTTTGAAATGAGAATAAGACTAGTAATTCCCTCCCAAAATTATTATGATTTTCCAATGAGATAATGTATTTTAAATAAAAACTTTAAATACTAGCTATTATTATTATTATTATTATTAATAATAATGATGATAGTTTCAGGGTAGTTTGGAGGTTTTAGAATTCAGCTTTTCATGAGTGGTCACTTCTCATGTTGTTGAGATATTTCCATCTTATCTGACTTTTCTTGACCTCATTTGAAGTTTTCTTGGCAGAGATATAGGAATGATTTGCCATTTCTGTTTCCAGGTTATTTCACAGATGAGAAAACTGAGGCAGATGGGTCTGGATACTGGATTTGAACTCTGGTCTTCCTAAGGCCAGACCTGGTGCTGTTTCTTGAACCACCAAGCTCCATGGAGCTCCTTTGTAATAATAACTCACATTAGCCTTTTTTTTTTTAAATAAAGACCCTTAGGAGCCCGCAGAGCCATTTGACTCATGTTTCTGCTATTTGTCAACTATGTGGCTTTAATTCACTTTAACTTTCTTGGCCAAAACTTGGTAAGTAAAGAGTTAGATGCTGGAGGACCTAGTCCTGAATTCTGGCATTGTTATTCTGTTGTGTGAGTTGAGCAGGTTGATCCACTTCTCCAGGCCTCAGTTTCCTTGCATATAAAATGTGAGGTTTTGCATTTAGATGGCTTCTCTGGTTTCTCCAAGCTCAGTGGATCTCTATTGAGACAATTAGCCCCCCCCCCATATCTGAGGTCAATCTGAACTTGCCCACCTAACTGCCCAAACTCAGTGGCTCTCAAGTGGTTTTTGCTTATGTTTTTTTTTTTAATTTGTTTTGCTGTCAGCAAATCATAAGAAGTTGATCGATAGAGAGTCAGACAGACACATTCAATTGCAAACGTATAGTAAAATTCACAAGCAAATCTGGTCCAAAGGCACAGCCCTCTTCTGTCCCTTCTACAATGAGGGAGTGAGGGTCTCCCAAGCCCAACATTGTCCTGATCCTTTCTATCTTCCCATATCATTCTTTTTCCAAAGTATTTTATAACTGTTGGTATGATATGCCATGAAGGGAAAATCCAATGGGATGCCAGATGGGTTTAACCAGCATAATTTGTCTGGAAAAAGTTTGGATGGTTCAGGAATGTCTCCCCAGAATAGTGCATTTTTGAGGTATCATATGAAGGAGTAGTAGTTAAGTCTGGCCAAACCTCACCAATTTAGACAATTGCAGGGAAGGCCAGTCTGAATTAGGAAAAGGCCTGAATTACAGAGTAATCCTAAAGAAACGTAGATTTGTTACCTTTAAGCACAAACTGAAATTTGAACTCTGTCAACAACCAATATGTTGCCTGGTTGAATTCCTTTGGGAACCTATTTGAATGAATAGATGGTGGAGGGGGTGGAGAAGTGTTCATGTTTCAGGGAGTGATTGGGCTAGACTGGTTCTCAGGTTGCTTCCAACTCAAAGATTCTATGACTTTAGGTGTAATTTTAAAATTCCCGTTGTTTATTTGTATCCAAATGGTAGGTTTCAAGGGACTGACAATACTTTGTATGCTTGAGTAGATGTTCTGAGATATTATACTGGAAACCCTTTTTCCAAATGATAATTGAAGAAACAAACTTCAGCCTAGGCATAATATAAAAGGGTCTGTCCGTCTATCCATTCATCCATCCATCCATCCATCCATCCATCCTGAATTATTGGCATCTGGATTAGGGAGGTTTTGTTTTCCTTTAGTTGGGGCTGTGTGTGTGTGTGTGTGTGTGTGTGTGTGTGTGTGTGTGTGTGTTGGAGGCCTGTATTTTGGAATCATTGTGGAGGAATGGAACAAGGAACAGCCTTGGTTGGTGTAAGGGAGTGGGATTGAAGTAGAAATAGGGGATGGTGATAATTTTGGCAAATTAGTATTTCTATATTATTTCCTCTTAGACTTTGGAGGGGAGAGAGGTGCACAACCCTTCCTCATTTAAATCCAATTCACTTGCAAATCAAGACATCACCTCCCAGATATATGGTCCTTTTCCAGAAGGATGGACAAACAACACCTCTTAGTTCTTATCCTGAGTTCCTTGCTCTTTGTATCTTTTCTTTGGCTGATCACCAGGCTTGAAACACCTTCCCTTGTCACCACCACCTCTTAGAATCACTAGAGTACTTCAGAATGCATCTTCGATGCCATGTTCTCCATGATTAACTCAGTTGTGGGATTCCCCCCCCCACCCCTACCCTTGATCATGCTTTTCCTCTTACTTTCTCTAGGTCCCTGTTTCTTCCTTTTTAAAATGAGGGGACTGGAGAAAGATGACTTAAAGGTTCTTCCAGTTTTAATTCTATTATCTTGTTATCCCTGAATAGTCTTCTTTTTCTACATTTCTTTATTCTTCCTCCTCCCTCCCCTCCCCTCCCCTTCCTTCCCTTCCCCCCACTGTGCCTTTGGCTGCTGGTGGCACCAATACCAATGCCAGGTCTTACTCAACCATCATTGCCTATGTCTCTTTTAACACATGACTGCTTTCTTGAAGTCTAGGTGCCCCCTACTTAGTGACCATAGCGTGACTTTGAATAAGCCTTTGAGCTGCTCAGCCACCTCTGTGAATGAAGTCCTCTCAGTGGTCAGCCGAGCAGATAAATAGGGTCAGGAAGAGAAATGTTCCTGACAGTGGTGCCCAGAGTGAGCTACTGGGGTCAAGTGATAGAGAGTCATAGGAGCAGCAGTATGGGGGGGATGAATGGAAGAAAGAAAGAGGGAGGAGAGAGAGGGAAAGAAGGGAGGGAGGGTGGAAAGGAGGGAAAGGAGGGAGGGTGGAAAGGAAGGAAAGAGAGAGAGTGAAGAAAGGGAGGGGAAGAAGAAGAGAGGAAATGAGGGAGGAGGGAAGGAGAGAGGGAGGAAAGGAGGAAGGAGGGAAGGAGAGAGGGAAGAAAGGAGACAGGGAATGAAGGAAGGAGAAAGGGAAGGAAGGAAGAAGGGAAGCAAAGAAGGAAGGAGAAATGGAAGTAAGGTAGGGAGAGAAGGAAGGAAGGAAGAAATGACCACTAGAGTAGATTGGATTTCTGTTTCTGTACTTGCTATTAAGCTAATGTCTATATGGTCCCTGAACTTTTGCAAAGCCCACTCCTCATGCCTGAAATGTCCTCACTCTTCATCTCTTATCGCAGAATCTCTAGTTTCCTGTCAATCTCCGTTCTACAGCTGTTTCCTCATGGGGTCTTTCCTCATTTCCTCCTGTTGGTAGGTCAGACAGTAAACATTAAATACCTCTTATATGCTAATCAATATGATACAAAGAGAGGAAAGCCAGTCCCTGTCTTTGAGCTGACAATCTGATGGAGAAGGCAATATCTACATCTGTCTGTCTGTCTGTCTATCTATCTATCTATTATCTAAGTATCGATATCAGATACATCTATATATAAATATTGATATCTACATATATAGATATATATCTAGCTTTATCTACACACATAAACATATGTGTATATATATATATATATATATATATATATATGAAAACACGCTTTATACCCCCCCATGTGCTTATTTTCATGTTTGCCTCCCACCCCTCCTTCCAGAATGCAAGCTTCTTGAGGATGGGCACTACCTTAGGTTTGTCCTCAGTGCTTGGCAGAGTGGCTGGTATAGCCCCAGTCCCTGGTGGTCCTCTGTAAATAAATGCATGTGCTGAGACTTCCTTTTCTGATCTGCAGAATGGGAATGTTTATAGCTGTACTCTCTTATCTCATTGGTTTGTTTTGAGGATGATGCTTTGCAAACCTTGAAGCAGATGGATACAGAAAATGCCTCCTGGAGGATGGAAATCCCTCTCCCAATGTAGGTTGGCTGTCCAGGTCTCCCATAGTCAGAGGCAGGATTTGAATCTAGATTTCTCTTATTTGGAGGCTGGTTCTCTATTCCTTCTACCTCTATGACCTCTGAACTATAGAGCAGCATATATTGAAAGGCTTTACAGTAAATGGCCTCTTGAGATAATGGTGCAGGACCAGATGTCTGGTGTGTCTTGAAGGCTTGGGTAAAGGATTTGGCTTTTACTCAATAGGCGATGGTAGGTCATTGGAGATTGTTTTTATTATAATCAAGTTCCAGCTCCCTCATTACGTGACTAATGAGCTGTGGTCTGAGCCAGCAGCATCTGTGAATGGTGAGGTCATCTAGTCCATCCTTCTCATTAAAATAAAAACAAATTAAAGTTTTATTGATGCTTTTGTTTTTATGTTATGGTTTTTCTGAATATATCATATCCCTGTCCTTTCAAATGTCTTTTCCTCCCTTCCATCCCCAAGAGAGAACAACAGTTATACAAAACCAGTCAACGAAGGGACCATCTCTGAAAGTATATGCCCCCTTCATCTCCCTTAGAATGCCCCCCCACTACCCCTATTTCTTGTAAAGAAGGGTATTGAATATTGAATTTCCTTCTCTCTTTTTTTTTAGCCTTCTCATTTTATTGATAAAGAAACTGTGTTTTCTAGAGGAGAAAGGACTTTCCCAAAGTCACACTGAAGGCAATCTTCATGGTGGAAATCTTCCTACTAAACTTTCCTTCCTCTATTGCTTGAGAAGTGACTAAACTCATGCTCTTTAGAGAAATTTCTTTTTCTTTCCCCAGAAGAATTTCAGTCTGTGATAATGGGATGTTTGAGGCACCTAGGTGGTCTGTTGGATGGGTCAGAAAGACCTGAGTAACCCTAGGCAAGTCACTCAAACTCTTCTGGTCCTGTTTCCTCACCTGTAGAATGGAGTTAATAACCAGTAGCCCCTCCCTCCCAGGGTTTTTCTGAGGATCAGATGAGATAACATGTAAATGTCTTGCAAAGCCTTAAGACTTTGATAAATACTAGCTGTTATCATTATTATTAGTTAGCAGACTCTTGTTATAGAGGGCTTTTTTGGTGGCCTCAGACCCAAGGTCACCTCCCCTTGTGCAGGACAGGTAGATCTGCTGGCTGCTGCTCAGGTCTTGTCTGCATGTAGGTCAGTCACCCTTTCTAGGGCTTCCTTGACTGCTTGCCAGCCCCAGTGTCCACATTCCATTTATTCATGGTCTGGAAAGAAAGCAGTTTGAATTATTCAGAGACAGAGGTCATACCTCCCTAAAAACTGATGTGAAAGAGTCTTTTTTTGGACCAACCACAAAGAAAGAAGGCAGCCTGACCTTGTGGGATGGCCAGAGCCATGGAGAGATGAAGGGGAGTGAGGGATCTTGGAAGCAGCTGAGGAGCTGTGAGATTCTCAGGGTCCCAGCCCCCCACCTGGGCCACTCGGCAGCCCCTCAAATGAGCCCAGTGCCCTAGGCTGATGCATCTTTCTGAAACAGGGTTCAAATGATATTTTATGGAGTGAGGAGGTTATATCTTTGTGAGCTATTCAGATTTAAGAAAAAAGAAAAACTGGAAGGAAAACCAACCCTCCAATCCTATTCCACCCCACCCCCTTCTTTCCCCAAAAGGTTACAAACATCATATTTGAGAATATGAGTTAACCTTATTTTTAATCTTTAGGAAGCTAAATTTGTTCTGTGTGTGGTCTCTCAAAAGCAAAACCAAAGGGAAAAAATCCCAAAACAAACAAAAAACTAACCCCCCCTCTCCCAAACAAAACAAAACATCATAACTTTCATTTTAGAAAGGAAAGCAGATGGTCTCATGGAGGACTCCCAGTTTGAGGTACCTCCATTTTACAAGTTATCATTTCCTGGACAAATTATTTGAAGCTTTTGTTGAACAGCATTTAGTTGTATCAGGAATGAATTAAAAAAAAAAGGATTTATTTGACCACAGTCTGACAAACTCAGTGCTAGGGGCTGTCCTGGTCTGAAAAGAGTTTACATTCTAATGAGGGGGCAATACCTCTAGGATTGTTGGCCAAGGAATGGTGTATTGGTCAAGAGGATGGTGAATGGGCCCACTGGGGAGTAGACGGCCATGCTTCCCAGAACCCAGAGTCTAGGGTTCAAATTCTATCCCTAACTCTTAGTAACTGTAATATCTCAGGCAAGCCACAGTCTTTCTGGGTTGCAGTTTCCTCCTCTGTAAAATCCATGGGACTAGTCTAGATGACTTTAAAGATCCTTTCTAGTTGTGAAAAATCTTTGATTCTTTGATGTTGTGACCTGGGTTCAAATCATCTGTTGAGTGATTACTACATTTGTGAACTTGCACTAGCTGTTTAATCTTCTGTGACCTGTTTCCTTACCTATAATTGGAGGATGTGGCATCTGAAATTTCTTTGAACTTCTGGATTCCTAAGAGCCTCTTTGGGCAGTGTGCTCATTAATAGCCCCCTCCCAGTCCCTCTCGCCATCCTTCCAGGTCCCTTCTAGGAGGTTCATTCATTCTCGTCCTTCACTGAGAAGTGAAGTCCACTCAATGGTCACTTCCTGTGAAGCTATCAAGTCACTGATTACATAGTAAGGCCACTTGAAGCGACATTAAACATATATTTAAACTCTGTATGCTCCCTGCAGAGAAGGCAATGTGATTTGTAACTGTGCAAACATTTCCTCTTGTACCAGTTATATATTTTTCTTTGCTCTTTGAATTTTCAAGATTAGTTGAATCTCTGCTGTGTTATGCAAAGCATCTCCCTGTAAATAGGAATTTACCAAAACGATTTTAAAAGAGTAATTTTTAACTATTTATCCTATCAAGGGAATTTAGAAAATTGCTAGTGTGCTCCTGTTACTGAGCATGAATGCTGTGAGATGCTCCAATAAAAACTGTTTTGAAGTCAGATAAATAGATTACATGAAATTTGTTCGTAGCTGCGCACCTCAGGTTAGTGGCAGCTGCTGTATTTTTGTTTTTGGTTCTCCAGGTAATAGGACTTAGAGAGGCACTGGATTGGAAGTCAGGAAGTTGTATCTTAGACTATCTGATGTACCATGGACGATTCTCTTGATTTCCCTATTTATTTGAATAGAAGGGGTTAGACTGAATGATCCTCCAAAGACTTATTCCAATTTTAGATCTGTGACTCCATAATCTTATGATCTAATTTTAAAAAGCAAGGCATAGGAGGTTCAACTTTTTGATCTTTAAGCTCCTTTCTATTTGTAAATCTTTAATTCTATGAAACACCTTAATACATGTCTAGGTCCCTTTCATAAAGATGTTCTAAAGGTGAGAAAATAGGCAAATGACTTGGTGGTTCTTGTCACCCTTTTGTGGGGTGGTGCTGATGATAATGTCTGTAAGGAATAGTAGGTTTAATGAGGCAGCTGGTTTTCCCATTGTTGGACCATGGGGTCAGAAGAGCTATGTTGAAATCTTGACACAAGCTAGCTCAGTGATCTTGGGCAGGTTATTTAGCCTTTCTTGCTCAACTTCCTCATCTCCAAAAAGAGGATGATGATCATAGCATCTATTTCTTAGAAGGTTGCTGTGATGACTTAATGAAATCACACAGGCAAAATACTATGATTTTCACCATTACTATTAATGCATCTAGAAATGGCCTCAAAATGAGGACCACATTGGGGCAAGCCTTGTCTCTGACCCTTAATGGCTGCATGAGCCTGGGCAAGTTTCCATATTTCTCAGAACCCTAGACAACTCTCTCTTTCACTATTATTTTCAGAATGGTTACAGTATATTGATGGTAGCAATTTTCCAGCTTCCTGTTCTAATGGAAAAACTAGAGTGGTGCATATAATAAACCAAAGGTGTGTTATATCTTGGAGAGCCAGAAAGGACATCCAATAATATCTTTAATTTTAATGAAACTTTAAAAATATTTTACCATCACTTTCCCTGGCAATATTTTTGGGAGGTTGCCAATGGGATCGTGGGAAGTAATCCCATTTTACAAATGAAGAAAGTAAGGTCCAGAGACTCAGTTTCCCTTGATTCTGAACCCTCAGCTCCAGTGTTTAAGATGAAATCATTGTCATAGGTAAGAGAAATTGATGGAATCCTTGAGACAAATAGAAACAATTTTTAATTCGAAGTCATTTCTTGTTTTCCCTGGTTTTTTATGTTGAAATGGAGAGAGAGAGAGAGAGAGAGAGAGAGAGAGAGAGAGAATGAATGAATCCCAAATGAATTTTGCAAGGAATTTGCAGATTGAGTAAAAATAAAATGGCAGCATGAGGCTCCATTCCTAGGCTTCTCCATATGCCAGAAGAAGGTGAGACGCCGGTAGGTCCTCAAGCAGGGCCTGGGTCTGACTCAAATTCTTGCTGCTTTTGGCAAACCTTTGGGAAAGGGATGACCACACAGCATTATCAAAAAGCATTTATTCAGTCCATGACTCCACCATACTGGGTTATGAGGTTTGATAGTCATGTCTGTGGATGAATATCACCTGGTAATATTCAGTAAGTGCTCAATAAATGCTTCTTGGTTGTCCATTCGAATTCTGCATGGGGTAGGCTCTTAAGAGGAAGAAAATGCTCAGAATATAGACCAAGACCTACATGTTCCAGAAGCCCTCTACTCAAAACAAAGCAAAGTCAATTCACCCTCTTGACTAGGAGAACTTAAAACCAGTAATATCTTTGGAGGACTGTCAAGTGGAAGAGGGATTAGCTTTGTTTGGCTTGGCCTCAGTGCTTATAGTGTAGGAGCCACCAGTGGAAGCTGCTGAGAGGGAACTTAGCTCCACAGGAAAACCTTAAACAATTAGTGGAATTGAACACCACCAGAGGCAGTAGACTTCTCCTCCCTTGGAGTATCCAGTTTAAAGTGGTCATCCTCTTCTCTTGTTGGGGATGCTAGAAAATGGATCTTGGATCAATTCCAGCTTGAGTTAAGATGACCTTTGAAATGCTTCCAACTCTTGAATTTCCATGATTCCTGCTCTCAGGAAGTTTACAATCTAAGATAGATCTTAGTAATGTTGATATATATATATATGGACATATGACTTAGAATCCTTAGCAAGAGATGGTCATTTAGATTCATGCTATGTTGTCCTGTTAATGGAGGCCATGATGTTCGGTGTCCTGTCTATGACGCTTGTGTGATCTGGGATCAGCTCTTTTACTTCCCTGGGTCTCAGGCCCCTCATCTATCATGGCCTAGCTTATTCCCAGATCTGTGATCATTCCCCTTCCGCCTCCCAACAGTGACTCATATTTAACATATTCAGGTGGTGGGATCCGAGGAGAGACCAAGGTCTGCCACATGTTTGACCTCTGGTGAACCCGGTTGTCTTTTATGGTCCTGTGTGAGGCCTCACCAAGAGTCTCCCCTTCCCACACACACGTCTGAGCACATGGTAGGGCCCCACCCCAGCCTCGCTTGCTTCTGTGCTCTTTTGAGCTTGAAGATCACCTCCCCTCTCCCATGTTTCTTCACCCCTTCTCTTCCCCAGGTATCAACCATCGTGGAAGAGCCCGGAGAAGACAAGGAGGGAGCTTCGGATCAGACCCTGGCTCCCCCAGCTCTGTCCTCTGTTGGCTCCAGCTGTAGTCTAATTAAATTCAACAGTTCCCAGGTGCTCCTGGCGATTGCTCTCATCCACAACTGCATACTCTTGTCTCTGGGGCTCATTAACATTTTTCAGAGACTCCAGCAATACTGGGTGAAAGGAGGAAATAACAGGAAGGTGGGAGTGGCAACCCTGGTGTGGAGGGCTTGGAGGGGTGATAAGCACCACCCAACCATTCAGAGTTAGCACCAGCTGGAATTCTATTCCACTCTTTGCAGGTGTTCTGGCTAAGGACTCTGGATTTTCCAGCCCTGCACTCTTAGGGTGATGGTCTGGGGGTGGGGGTGGGGAGAGGAGTCTCACTGTTAACATTGGTCTTAGCACTCAGACTTCAAACCCCCCCCATCTTCCATCTTGCAGCTGAGTAATGCCAGACACATCAGTTAACTATTCCATGACTCCATTTTCTCATTGTTAAGTCTTTTTTTTATCATAAACCCTGATCCTATATTTCTATCCTGATTCAGAGTTCAAAGCCTGAATTCAAGGTTCTGGGGAAAGATAATGGACTAAAGGATATATAGGATACCTCTTCCTACCCTGCAAGAATTAGCTCCTAACAATAAGAATGCTCTTTTTAAGGAACTGTATTAGAGTTTTATGTTATAGTTTGAAGATTTTCCATTCTTCTTTATTTTTTAAATGATGGCCTTTTATTTTTCATCAGATTTATTTCTTATTATGATACCTCCCCACAATGAAACTCCCTTTTAATGAAAATTAATAAAGAAAAAAGCACTACAGTAAAGCCAACCAGCAGATATGTTTTTGTTTTTAAAATGCATAAGAAGTAGTCTGGTTCTTTGTTTATATCACTAACATAGTACCTGGCAAATAGTAGGTGCTTAATAAATGTTTCCTGATAAATTGGTTTTATATGAATGAATTTGCAATATGCTACATCCATTGGAGGGAGAGGTAATGATTTTGTCACTTGGATCAAACTTAGTCATCACAAAAGTACAGATTATAATCTTTTTTTGTTTTTGTTTTTCAAACTATTGTCAAGAGGCAGGAACTGCCTTTTCCTTTTTTTTTTTGTATTCCCACTGTGGCAATGTCTTACCCATAGTAGGCACTTAATGAATATTGCTTTATTTGAATTGAATATTGCTTTCCTGATTCTGCTTATTTTGGTCTGCATAATTTCATACAAATTTTCCTCCTATTTTTCCTGAATTCTTCATATTCATTATTTTGTACCATTCTGTTCTAGTCATATTATTTTTTGAATAAAGGGTATGTGTGGACTTCATGACTTTAGACCTTTTCTCTCCCTCAATCTGGGATCCTAGGTTTTCCTTTAATTTGGATTTGCTGGGAGGGTAATATCAGAATATCAGGGAGGATAACCTTGGCCTTCCAGTTTCCATCTCCTGCTGTCACTGACTGGAAGCTGAGATAGTCAAGGCAGGTGGACCACCACCTTTATGCTCCTAGCTCTAGCCTAGTCAAGGTGGATGAAATACCATCTTGATGTTCCTAGCATTGGGCTAGTCAAGGTTTGTGGACCATCATCTTTAGGTTTCTAGCACTGGGCTAGTAGTCAAGGTGGGTGGACCCACCACCTTTATATTCTTAGTACTGGACTCTGTCCATTTTACTAATTCATCTGAACAGGAAGAAATACTTGCTGAATTATATTGAATTGGATAATTGATAGACTCTTGCTGAGAGATGTAAATTCGATAACTATGTAGTATTTGAAAACTGCTTGTTTGATGTGAGCTTTTTTTTTTAATCCTTCCCTCAACCATTTCCTTGTCACTTTACTGAATGGGGTCTAGTTTCAATAACCATTTTCACCTTAGACATAATGCCATTTGGGGTAAAACTAGGCATGTGAGCGGACTGCCTTTCATTGTTCTTTTTATGCATAGAAGGGGGGAAAATAGAAAGCAAAAGAGGCATCGTTGTTCGAATAAAGAAAATTAGCTAGTTTGGTCTTGTTCTGGAATAGAGGGAGCACAGCTGTAAGGAAACATAAAGCAATTTATGAAGGAAAATAGTATGTGAAGCAAAAATGGACGGGCTTGAGAGAAAGGAAGAAGAAAAGACATTTGTTTGGAAGAAATAAAAAATCCAGTCCAGTCTTGGAACAAATTCAGTCTCTTAAAGAAGAAGCAGACTCCCAGTTTGACCAGAGATGAGCTTTGGTTGGGATGCTGTTGGTTCTTATCTTAGAATGGCTGTGCTTCATGTGTTTCTCCATATTCCCCATGACTGGTGTTCAGTCCCCAGCAAGAGGCAGTGGGGAACGCTTACTGAGCCCTAGGACCTCGAAGTTGTCAAGAACAAGAATTTGTTCATCAAACTTCTACTTTGCATCGATCACGGTGGGCCCAAGAAGATATAACTAACAAAGAAAGAAACCACCTCTGCTCAGAAAGTGGCTATGATGTAATGAGAAAGACAAGAAGGGATGTGTATTATGCATACATTTACACATTCATGCAGAATAAAGATAAAGAGAATAATCAGGAAAAAATTCATATAGGCCCAGGGTTCTTAACTTCGTTTGAATCATGGGCCCCATTGTAGTCTGGCAAAGCCTAGGGATCCCTTCTTAGAGTAAATCTTTTAATTTCATAAAATAAAATACTTATGGTTACTTAGAAAAGTAATCAAATGTTTCAATACATAGGATTACAAAGGACACCAACAGTATTTCAATTAGTTTTTAATTTAATTTAATTGCTTTTTTTTTTGCAAGACAATCAGGGTTAAGTGATTTGCCCAGGGTCACCTACCTAGTTTCAGATATCTGAGGCAGGATTTGAACTCAAGTCCTCCTGACTCCAGGACCCCAAAATATTTTTAAAATATGAAAAAAAGTATGGATTACAGTTTAGCGGTCCCTGATGTTGGTCCTTGTCTTGGAGGTAGAGAAGGATTCCAAAGAGCAGGGGATGAAGACTGAACTTATTCCAGCCATGGGGGAATGGACAGAGAGGGAGGAGGAAACTGCTTTCTCCTAGATGATTCCCATAGGAGATTCCTCTGTTGTCAGCATCAGGTCACTGTAATTAGGTGCATAGCCTGAATAGATCAAGGAGTCTGCTCTATGAGCACACATGGCTTAAAAATTTCATATGAAAGAAAACCATGACTGGTGGTGGTGAAATTTGCAATTTATCTGCAGTTTTGCCTAACACCTCTACCTGCTTTTCATGATCCTGGATAATCTTGAGTTGGCCAGGTCTTATTTTGGGCCTTGTTCAGTCACTAGGCAGCCAGTTAGCATCTATTAAGTGATTACTGCATTTAAGTGTATTAATCATTCCGTATAAGGACAACCTAGTATTATTTATAACTACCCTTTCTCTGCACTACAGATCCTTCCAAATGACCTTTCTAAGTCTCCTAAAGATTGTATAATCATATAGACGTATAACTTTAAAGGTCAAAACCCCAAACTCTCACTTTACAGGTGAGTAAATGATTCAAAGAGGTAAAGGAGACTCATCCAGGATCACATAACATTTAGACCTTCCCATTTCTGATCACCGTTTCTCTTATCAACTACAACTCTATCCACTCTTCTGCTTAATCTAAAATGAAATTAAAACTTAATGGAGTTAAATACCCAAATCATAATACCATGCTGCTACCCCTGACATTTTTTAGATCTCCTAAGAATCACAGAATCATCTTGTTTTAAGTTTAAATTAAACTAGTAAGTTATAAATGGATGCTCCCAACCCCAGATTTTAAATGCAGAGGAAATAAAAGAATTTAAAGTGGTATTTTTTTCTTCCAGTTGGAGATTCCATCTCTCCTTTTGGTCCTGTGGGATTAAGTGGAATTGTATGTTCAGGGGTATCCAGACAGTGTTTTGAGTCTTGAGAGAAAGTTGGCAAGATGATCACACCACAAGGTGGCTTTCTGTCTTGTTTCAATGCAAATAGCAGAGAATCTGAGCATTTTTTTCCTTTTGGAAATAAGGAGTCCAGGCAATATTTTGTTTAATCATTAAGTAAAGCTGGAAGCAAACACATCTATACAAATGACACTCCCCCTAGTCCATGGAAATAAAAGGCCAATCATCTTTTTTTTTTAATCTGCATTTGTTCTTCTAAATATTTATAAGGTTTGTGTCTCAGCACTAAATCAAATGCTAACTAGGCAGGCTAATAAATTATTTTATGAGAACTCAAGTTAAACAGACAGGATCTTGGTTCTCTCTCCTCTCATCTGCCAGCCAAAGAGGACACCAACTCCTGTTGATGAGGCTTGCATTTGGCTTTGTGAACCTGAGCCAGGTAAAGACATCGAATTCTCAGGGTGATGAGCCAACTTGTGACTCACTGGGAGCTGGTAACCAGGGGCAAGAGAGAAAGGGGCTCTGCCTCTGGCAAACGAGCTCCTGTTTGGGGATGGAAGGGCAGCCTGTGATTGGCTTCTGTTTGCAGAGTGACCGATTTTGGCTTCTGCCATTACTGAGGCAACTTTTCCCCTCCAGCCACGGATAGATGGAAACTGAGCCAGAACAAAGTTCTCCACCTTTCAGGTTATTTATGGAATCCCATCACGCCCTCCTGGCAGTGGCAGCATGTTGACCCTCCTAAGCGTACCGATTGACTGTCACCCCTTCAACATTCAGATGTATTCATACCCAACTAACAGGATTTCCCCCTTCCTGTCCTTGGCATCAATAAGCAGGTCTCCTTGCTGGAATTATTCCTACTATTTGTCTTTGTTCATGTAATCTTTATACCAACTCCCCCTCCTTCCTCACTGGGAGATCTCATCTGCCCAGTCCATCAAGGCGGCCCTACTTTAGACCTCACACCATGTGAATCACTTTAATATTTTAAAGATTGAATTTTGCCTCTCTGACCCAATCCCTTTTTTCTTTTTGATCTTTGCCTCTGCCTCTTTGGCCTTGAATCTGCCTATTCTTCTCCCTCCTGAGCTCCAGTCTTGAGTTGTCCAGTTTATGTTCCTAGTCTCCCAGCCCATATCAATATATTTGCTTTTGTCCCTAGGCTTCCAAAGAACCTTTTCTCACACTCCCAGCCCCTATCACTATATTTGCTTTTGTCCCTAGTATTAAAAGAACCATTTCCCACTCAGCCAACCCATATCAATATATTTGCTTGTGTTTCTGGTCTTCCATAGAACTTTCTCTTGTTCTCTCAGCCTATATCTAATTTTGCCTTTTCTGCACCTGAAGGGAGGATAAGAGTGTGTCTGTTATACAGGTGAAGCTCAATAGATACTGTTGATTAATCAGGATTCCAACACTACCTCTGCTCTTTATTCCTCTTGTAACCTTTTTTTTTAGGTTTTTGCAAGGCAAACAGGGTTAAGTGGCTTGCCCAAGGCCACACAGCTAGG
This sequence comes from Macrotis lagotis, assembly GCF_037893015.1. Classification (NCBI taxonomy): domain Eukaryota; kingdom Metazoa; phylum Chordata; class Mammalia; order Peramelemorphia; family Peramelidae; genus Macrotis; species Macrotis lagotis. The sequence goes on along the minus strand of NC_133662.1, from coordinate 250,129,317 downwards.
TAATTATTAAGTGTCTGAGACTGGATTTGAACCCAGGTACTCCTGACTCCAAGGCCGGTGCTTTATCCACATACGCCACCTAGCCGCCCCACTCTGGTAACCTTTAAAATAAATCATTCTCTCCCACTCTTGGCCACAAAAGTAGGGACCTTCCTCTTCTGACTCTATGATCTGAATGCCCCAAGCTTCAGTTTCCCCAGATGTTCAATAAATGATTGGGTGAATCAAACAACCTGTTCTTCGACAGCCTAAATTGTCTCTTACCCTGCTTCAGAGTCCCTCTTTTCTTTTAAAATAAGGACTTCTCCAGATCATGCCATTGCCAGGGCCTATCCTCCCAAACTACCTTGAACTGAATGCCTTTTGTAGATATTTGCATTTTTCACTTTGTATTTATGCTGTATATGGATGGTATTTGTAGGGATGGTATCATTCTCTGTTACTTGGATTCCCAATGTCTTAATGACGTTTGTTGCATAGTTGGTGCTTAATAAAATAAATGTTTTACATAGTAATATCAGGTTCCTGGAGGCCCAGAACTGAAAGGAACCTTACAGATCACATTGATTTTATATCCATTTCTATTTGAGAGATAGGACCATTTTATAGTGAAAAGATAATTGAGTTTAGTCAGGAAGACTTGAATTCAAATCCTGCCTCAAACACTTTCTGTGTGATAGTTTGAGGTCTGTGGACTTAAATTTCTTCATCTAGAAATATGAGGTGGTAAGCATAATGGCCTCTTATCTCTGATCTGGTGATGTTTTTTATTTTCTAGTGACTCTTTCCTTCATGGCCTTAATTTTTCTAAATGAAAGTTTTCTCATTTTTCTAAAATGACATGCCCTCGATCCACCTTCCTTTTCAGTTTGTCTTCCTTTGCCTTCCTTCTCTCATGGTCAACCTTCTCAAAGAGCAGTCACTGTGGTGCTTTTACTTTTTTTGCCTCCCTTTCCTGTACTTCCACAATCTGTTTTCTGTCTCCACCATGCTGTCTCTGTCTTAAGCCTCCTAATTGCCAAATCTAAGACCTTTTCTTAGAACTTATCCTTTCTTTTCTTAAATTTCACCCCATCTTTCACCTGTTCTCTTTTGGGTAGTGAGTGTCTCCTTCTTTGGCTTTTGTGACTCTCCTTTCTTCTCCCCCCTCCTTCTTTCTGATGTCTTGCTCTTCAATTGGTTTTTTCTTAATTTTTCCTGCTCCTCCCAGACCCTGACCCCTGGGGCTTCCATGTCCTTGGTCCTTTTCCCTTTCCCTTGTTCATTTCCTATCTCCAGGCCTGGCTCCTTCAGATCATCTTTTCTCAGAGTCTTGGATTCCACTTGGACCTCCACTGAACTTCTTCCTGCCAAACTCATTATTCTTAAAACATTTGGGGCATCTAGGTGGCACAGTGTATAGAGCACCAGCCCTGGAGTCATTTTAAATGTGACCTCAGACACTAACAGTCTAGCTGTGTGACCTTGGACAAGTCACTGGACCCCACTGCCTTAAATAAATTTTAAAAATTTTAAAAATTTAAATAAATAAATAAAAACCTAAAAAAAGATGAACACACTGTCGTTTTGCCTTTCTCACCTGGTTCTGTTTCATACCTGTCTGTAATCTCCATTTTTCCTGGCATGTCTTCTCCCCTTTTGAATTTAATTTCCTTCATGGCAGGATCGTTTCCACCATTTATCTTTGCTTTCTCAATGCCCATCATAGGGTCTTAAGCCTAGTCTATACTTCATCCATTTCTGTGACTGTTTAAATTAAAATTAGTTTAGAATGATCTGGGTGTGTGTATGTGTGTGTGTGTCTTAACCTCCTACAAGATCATAAGCTCCATGTGGTGAGGGACTCTGTTACTTGTCCCTTTTTTTATCCTTATACCTTAACCATGCTAGTTAATATGAACTGAGTCTAAACCTAGTTTCTTTCCTTCCATGTTAGAAATCCCCTTTGCTCCATCCCTGCTGGTTGAATATCTAGTGGTTATGTGAACTCTTCCCCATGACTTAAGCACTCAATAAAAACTATTGATTACTTCCTTCATTGATTACAAGTCTGTCTTTCAGTGAGCCTGTCAGAAATGGCCAGTCATTTCCTCTTCTGTCCCCACGATGCTGGTCCAAGCAGTGCAGGGATGGTCCCCTGACCCTGATAGCAGGGTGGGGAGGGGTCTCTGCCAGTTGACTAAGTGAGTGAGCATCTCTTGGAAGGCTATTTTGCCTACCAGGTGAAGCCAGTATCATAATGGAGTGAGTTTGGTACTGCATAAGAAGGGAATTTTCCAGAAAGAAATGGTAGCTTTGAAATAGAAATTGCCTTTAATCTTTGGGGAAAGTACATGCCAACCCTCTCCATAATAGTCTCAATTACATGAGAGCATCGTGTTACTGTGAAAACACAAATAAATAAACCCACGACAATATTATGTTTGGAAGAGAAAAACCACATAAAAGCTATCTCTCCCAAACTTTCCAATACGATAATGAGAGTATTTCTGGAAGGGGAGGGAAAGACACCAATAGTGATATTATGTTTAAAGATGCTACTTAAAGTTGGCTGGGGAAGCAGGTTCCATTTCCCAGACAATCACATGGCCTTAACCCTACTTGGAGCTATGTTCTAGGATGGTTTCTTGGTGATGTTGAATAACACCTGTCCAAAGAGACCAGTCTGGAGAGGCTGTTCAGGACACCCCTGGATGTTGGCTTTGCAAAATTTTCTTTATAAGTTAATACTCCCTCTGGGGTAAAGCATATATAGTGTACAATTTCAAATGTGGATGGATAACAATTCATCAGCATCTATTTTGAATGAAGTATTCTCTCTTTCCTTGACTAAAGTATTTCTTCTCAAGTTTTTCTTTAAAATCTGATGTTCTTATACAAATATTCTTTCTGTTCCTTTTAGCAGTTCACATAAAAAATGGTGTAGTACCTTATATTATGTTTAAATTTGATACTTAAGGTTGGCTCAGGATGTGGCTTACTTGGAGGACTCATGGAAGTATCACATGTCCCATGCTGTACCTGAAGCTATAATCCGTGATGGGTAGCCCAGATTATTGTATAAATGCCTGCCCAAGGAGGCCCTTCCAGGGTGGCTTGGCTAGCTTGTAACATCTGTGTTTCTTTCTCTCTCTCTCTCTCTCTCTCTCTCTCTTCTTCTTCTTCTTCTTCTTCTTCTTCTTCTTCTTCTTCTTCCTTCTTCCTTCTTCCTTCTTCCTTCTTCCTTCTTCTTCCTTCTTCTTCTTCTTCTTCTTCTTCTTCTTCTTCTTCTTCTTCTTCTTCTTCTTCTTCTTCTCTTTCTCTCTCCCCATTCACCTGCCTGTCTCTCCATCCATCCACCTATTGATTGATCTCTATTTTATTAATTTCTCCAAGGTAAGAAGTCTGCCTACTGCATGACTTTCCTCACAGCATTAATAAGCTTTGTACTCAGTCAGAAGCTTCATTGACATATCATTTATGCTTTTAATTTGCTTAGCTTCAGACATTTTTTACCTTATTAGATCAATTTTTCCAAGTTTTCTCTTGCTGAACTGTGTCCAAGACAGATCTGTGGAAGACAACCTTCATTAGCCTAAAGCAACATAATTCTTATACCTGTGGATTATTTTTGACATATGATTTACCGTCATCATTTGTGTATAGGTTATATACATAATTTTAGATAAAACATGCTATTTATTTATTTATCTTTCTGTCCATCTATTTATTTATCCATCTATTCCATTTAGCTATCTAGTCATTCATGTATTTATTTAAGATAGGGACCTTCTGGAATTTTAGAAACCTAAAGGAGGAGAGCGTTAGGTTGGAATCCATTCTAATCAGTTCAACTTTTTCAGTGATAAATTAAAATTGAAGATCAAATCTTGGTTTTCAGTACCTGTTGAAAATAGCTTCCATATGTCAAATTGGGGCATTCTGGACTGGCCTAACAGAGTTTCACCTGGAGAGAGGTAGGCTGTCTGATTGCTGCTCAGTATTTGAGGTGGGGGGGGGTAGTGGAGGTGCTGGACATCCTTGGAATCCTGGGATCTTAGTTTCAGCAGTTCCTCTTACCAGACTTTGTACACAAAAAGTAAATTTTTTCGTTCAAATGTAAGCTCCTTGAGGACAGGGACAGTCGTACTTTGGATTTTATATCCCTAGTATCTAATACAGTGCTTAGCACTTATTGATTATTTAATGACAGCTTCTTAATGACTTGATTTTTGTCTGGGAAACATTGATGTTCTTTTGGATCATAGAGGATAGCAGTTCTGAAGGTAAATCGCACACACACACACACACACAGCTAGGTGGTGCAGTGAATTGAGTCTCAGGTTTGGAGTAAGGAAAACCCATCTCCCTGAGTTCAAATCTGGCTTCAAATACTTACTAGTTGTGTGACCCTAGGGAAGTCACTTAACTCTGTTTGCTTCAGTTTCCTTATTTGTAAAATGAATTGGAGAAAGAAATGACAAATCTCTCCAGTATTTTTACCAAGAAAAAACTCAAATGAAATCACAAAGAATCAAACACAGCTGAAATGAATGAACACCAACACATATTTGTATGTATTCATTTATATGCACACATTATATTGACATATACATGTATGAAGTAAGAATGATACTTCCTAAAAATATATGAAGGAACTAGAGTATGGATCAGATAATATCTAGGAAAGAATGTTAAGTTGTTTAGAGGAAAGGCATGTCAAGAATGCAGGATTACAAGATTATGAGTGTTGAGCTAGAAGGGAATTTGAAGGTAACCTATTCCATTCCCTCATTTTCTAGTTAAGGAAACTGAGGCTCAGAGAAATTAAGTAGACTGCTCATGATCAAACAGGAACTGAACAATTCTGCTGGGATTCAAACCTGGTTCCTCTGATTCTCCATCCAACTGTCTTGGTAGTTTCATTGGATATGACCAGATGTAAATGGAAGCATATGAAACGTTTATTGATGATCAATACGTAAATTAATGAATGTGGGAGAAGCCAGTGAACGGGTGTGTATATATAATGGAGATTTCAAAACCACATTAGACTTAGAGGCCCATGTTATAGTCTTGATGACTGAGTCAGTCAGTAAATAATTATTAAGCACCATATACACTGTAATGCAATGTGATAAAATATGATGGGTTATAATATAACATTATATAGTCTAATATAATATATATGTAAATGAATAATATAATATTGGTGTTTGTCCTTTTAAAGTCTGACGTATTAAGTTCAGGGGAGACAAAGAAAGCAGAGCCTAGAAATTGTCTGGAATGATCCATCTTTTATTCCATAGGCCCATTGCTTTTGAGCTTGAAAGAGATCTAGGAGGTCATGCTGGTCCAACCACCTCATTTTACAGATGAAGAAATCAAGGCCTAGAACAGTATATGTAGCAGAACTAGGATTTGGCTTTCAGACCAACTGATTTTCCTTAACCAGACACATACTTGAATTTGCATATTCTCACCAAGTCAAGTATGTTTTTCCCTCAGCGTGAGCTTGAGACATTTTGGAGAGTCAAGTCCCCTGTAGTTCCAACTGGTGCCAACAGCCTGGAAAGTGGGAGTCAGTATCAGAGAGACCAGATGGGTCAGTGGGAATGGCTCATGCTGACCAGGTGGTGAGGTCCTGGTGAGTAGCCCACTCAGGCTGCTGCACCAATTGAGAGAGTGGAAGCAAGTGGGATGTTTTCATGTGTGCCCGTGTGTGTGTGTGTGTGTGTGTGTGTGTGTGTGTGTGTTTAAGATCACTCTAGGATTCTACTTGTGTTTTTTCCTGGTTAAGAACAACCAGGGGCAGTGAAGTGGTTACAGCGAATAGAGTACTGGCCCTGGAGTCAGGAGGATCCAAGTTCAAATCCAGACTCAGACACTTAATAATGACCTAGCTGTGTGACCTTGGGAAAGTCACTTAACCCCATTGCCTTGCAAAAAAAGACCAACCAGTGGACAGTGCTTTTTGTTTTAATTCGTTCCATTGTGACTGAAGTTTGGTCTCTCCTTTTAGATAGCAGGCAATGCTGGAAAATAGTTTCCAAGGACAAGGAGTCTCAGTTATTTTTGTTTTCCTATTTCTTTCTCATTTTTGTTTCCCGACAAGGGCAGTTCAGGTTACAGCCTTATGTTGCCCCCCCAAAAAAATTCCTTTCCTTAGACATTTTGTATTCTGAGCATTTGGATGGATAGGAGGAGTTCGGAAGGAAAAGTATGTGTAATATTCCTGAATTGAATGGGGAGTAAAAAGCTTTCAGACTGGGCTGGTGGGCTGCCTAACTATTCCTTGGTTCTTTTAATAGAACCCCAAAGAATGGGAAGCCCCTTGCTGTTGTCACCCACAGCCCTGCTTTCAGCAGGCACAGTGTCTTTGCCTTGGGGGAGGCTCATTTGTCCCCTGAAAAAGCCAGCAGGAACATTGTGGGCACAGTGTCTGGCCCACGTGGTTCAGGGCTTGATCTCAGAGCTGTTGATGCTGTGATTACATATCCATATGCATATGAATTTGGTAGGAACCCCCCCCCCACCAATTTTGTTGCCAACAGGAAAGACATTCATGGGGTCTTAGTGAAAGACAGGAGTTCATTTCTGGAGAATAGACACATTCCTCTTTATTTTCCACCCTCCCTGGCTGGGCTCCATGGAAAATGGGAAGAGAATTACTTTGCTGTTAATACACACACACACACACACACACACACACACACACACGTGCACACATATTTTATTTATTTTTTTCTAAATAATCTTGCCACCTAACTTTAATGGAAGGTTTTCCAGGGTTTGCAAGAAATAAAATAATCAAATTGGTTTTTATAGTGCCTGGGCTCTGGACCTGTGATTTTATGGATGTGAGAAATCTTCATCTGTGATATAATGAGACAGTTCTTTGACAAGTTATCTTAGTGGGTTGCCAGGGTCTCCACTAGGTTAAGTCACTTGCTTGGGGGTGCAAAAATGGTACGTGCAAAGCCAGCCTTCCAGCTTCGAAGACTGGCTTCTTCTCAGACAGGATCAGAGATCCTGGGTTTAATGCTAGAAGGGACCTTAGAGGTCATCTATCAAGTTCAGGGCCCTCATTTTTACAGACAGGGAAACTGAGGACCAGAGTGTGTATCATTTTTTTATTGCTCATTCTCTGGAATCGATCAACATTTTCTGCATACCACCTCTGCAACAGGCCTTCCTCAGTCCCTTAGAGATAGATTTTAAATAGAGTTCTTTTTAGGAAAAGCCAAAACCCTTATTTTTTTCTTGATCTTTCTCCCCCTGTTCTTCATCTCCACCTGATGAAACATTGTGGACAATTAAAGTCCTAATAGCAGTCTAGCCAGGGAATTAGTTGACTTGGAAATCATGAAGACCCAAGGCCAAGCAATAGCTCTCAGTCAAAGACAAGTCTTGATTCTCCCATCTATTGATGGTACTGGAGGTTTTCTTAGTAAGAATTCCCAGCATTGATAATGTCAGAGATCCAGATCCCACCAAGACCAAAAATGTTATTCACAATTTTTTCTGAACCATGGCTTTTGCATACCTTTCTTTCTTAATTGTTCAAAAATTCATTTGTAGTTTGTTTTTAGAAAAGCATAGAAATTAATCTGTTCTTTCTAATTTTTTTAATCCAAATGACTGAGACATCAAGTCATGTCCTTTCTCCCCTTTTAAATATTATTCTAAAGATATTACTGTGGCATCTCTTTGGGGTAGAATTGATGATGCAGGGAAGAGGTCTTGGAATTGAAAGGACCCAAGGGAAGATGAAGAAGGGAGAAGGTGTCATTCATTCCCTGAGAATGTGGTAGCAGTTTTGAAGTCAATTCTCTGATATTTGGATTCTATCTGAAGGAATATGTATGTTAGCGAGCATCTCTTCTGGGCTTTCTCCTGTGTAGCTGATTCCCCCACCCCCACCCCGTTTCTTCTCTTCCCCTCCTTCCCCCTTCAATGAAACCTGGATAATGGCCCATCCATTATGGCACTGCCCATGTTCTTCATGTAAATGCACAATCGACCCTAGCAACATCGTCGACTATTATTCAGCCTATTTATTTTGCACGGCCCCTATCAGTAAATGACTTGGAGTTGGAAGTCATAATTTCAGTTTGGACTTGAGTGACTATCAGTCAATTGGAATCCAAGAATGCACAGGGCCAGCGGGTTAGCTGGGCTATGCTGGAATGTGTTTCTGGAAGACAGATAAGGTTGCTCTTACCATTCGGCCTGTGAAATGAAGGTGACATGTGTGACAAGTGGGGGTCTTGGGCCAGGCTGGGCATCTCTGACATTTCTAAATAAAATTGGTTTGCTTTGCTCAAGACATTCCTTTCTCTCAAAAGTCTGGCAAGTTTTTCTGAGAAAACTGATAAGGAACTTGTCAAATCAAAGCTTCCAGGAGGTGGGGTTTGGGGAAGAGGGTACTTGTGGCCCTCTCTGTCTTCATCTTAGGGTACAATATAAGAAGTGTCATTTTATTGGTGGTGGGATGAAAAAATAGCTAACTGGATGACCTTGGATGATCAATCAACTGACAACCATTTGTATACCTACTATGCACTAGCTGCTGGGTATATACAGATTAAAACTCCCAGCAAATAAGTCCCTTCCCACCAGAAGTGGGGAGACATGTCTGTTGATAAGTTTATACATAGTAAATACTCAAGGGCATGTGTGGAGGGTTGATAAGGATGATCAAGGTTTCTCATAGAAGGCAATGTTTTAAAGAAAACTTGGGGTTCAGAGTTAAAGTAAGAAGGCAGAACTTTCTGGAAATGGGAACAGTGGGTAGAGTCATACATATGAGGAATAGTGTGAGAAGGCTGGTTTGAAGAGATTATAGAATACATAGTGTGGCAAGGATGGGAGGGGAAGGGAGAAATGAGTCTTATCAAGCAGGAAAGAGATCCTGGAGCCAATTTATAAGGGTAGAGGAGTTTCTATTTCATTAAATTATAAAGAGAAATCATTTTCTTGACATAGCCTCAGTGTCATCATTTGTAAAATGAGATGGTATTTGGAAAGAACATTTTGGCTCTGGAGTCCAATGTGCTGAGTTCAAATCTCACCTCTGATAACTCATGTAAACTTGGACAAATTGCTCCCCTCAGTTTCCTCATCTGTAAAGTGATGATGATGTAGATCTAGGTGGCCTCCCGAGGTCACTTCTAGGTCTAGCTCTCAGAACTATAAATAGATGATTTCCAAGATCCATTTTAATTTCAGATCTGTTCTTCGTGGTCCCCACCTGTCAGATGCTTCTGTTCGCCTTGGAAAGTATCCAAAATCCTGTCGGGGTAGCCTCAATTTAATCATTTTAAAGGATGGGTCCTGATTAATTTTGCTCTCTAGCTTTGTTTGATTAGGAAACATAAAGGTGCTTGGGTGTGCTATAGTAGTGAGGCTGGGTCTGAATGGGACTGGTGGTGTGGCAATGGTAAATCAACCTGGGTGCTGAGTGGGCTATCTTGACAGCTGTTCTGCCTTTGGCCAGATATCACCCCCAAAATGACTTTGTCTATCCTGATGTAGCTTTAATAAATGTTTGTTGAATGAATTAATGAGAGAGTGAAGTGTGTCCAGTGCTGACGTAGAGTCTAATGTGGCTTTCTTTGACATTCACTGTTTAAACAGGCATTGGTTAAGGTGAGGACAAGAGCGTGGGGTTATGGGAGAAGCTGAAGCTATTGACTGGAGAGGACTTGTATGTCCAGTGGGGAGTTAGATGGCCCCGAACACTGAAGCTAGAACAAAGTGAGGTGCACCATTTTGTGGTACAGATTCAATTGCCTCAGGTGGTAGATGAGAAAGGTTAAAGAGGGAAAGGGGAAAAGATGAGAGCGGATAGAGAGCGTATAGAATGTTTGTAAGGTAGGGGAGGATGGCTAAAAGAGGAGGAGGCCTTTGGAAGGGTATTGGACATAAATGTGACCTTGAAGGTCAGGAGTAGGATTGATGAATGGGAGGAACAAGGAATAAATAAACAGTGGGAGATTTGTCATGTGATAATAGCAAGGTAGCTTGGTGATGATTGGAGGGTCCTGGGGAACAGTAGATGAAAGAGTTAGGTAGAGTAGTCTCCATCTTCCTTTGGTGAATGATGGATGATAAGGTTGGATAGATGAGGAAGATTCCTTGTTTCTTTAGGGAACAATAGATGATAAGGTTGGCTAGGTGGAGCAGGAATCCATCTTCCTTAAGATCAAGGACTGTGTTGATATAGTTTGTTATAAAATTAGAGACTTAGTTGTTATAGAGAGCATCCAATTCAAGCGTCATACCATCTCCTTCCAGCGCCTCACAAGACCTTCCTGACCTGTACATCATGGGCATAAGATAATTGATGATGGAACCTTGGAATGCATCATGTCTAATACCTTTATTTTATAGATAAGGAAAGGAGACACAGAGACCTTAAGTGAACTGACCAGAAGTTGTAGTAAGTGTTTGAAGTAAAATTTGAACTCGAGGCCATCTAATTCCAAACCCAGTATGCTCCCCAATGAATTGCATCCTCTGTATCAGCAATAATTGTCTGCTGTGGCTTATGTACTTCTTCCCTTTCTTGAAGACAACAATCCAATCAGTACTGCCAGTATTGGGGTAGCAGGGTGGTACAGTGGATAGAGCATGGGCCTGGAGTTAAAGACCTGAGTTCAAATCCAGCCTCTGACACTTCCTACCTGTGTAACCTTGGATGAGTCACTTTACCCACTTTGCCACAGTTTTCTCATCTGTTAAATGAGGTAGAGAAGGAAATATCAAAATACTCCAGCATCAAGAAAACCCTACATGGGATCACAAAGCATTGGACATAACTGAAACCATTGAACAATAACATTGCTAATATTGTTGGAAAAGGTATAAACATCTACCACTGTGTGGCTCAATTCCTAATTCTTGTGTGCCCAAACCAAAACATTTCTTGATTGTTCTTTTCCTGAGGTTGTCTTATACCCTCATTAGAGTTTGAGTTTCCTAAAGGCAGGGGTTCTCTTACTTTCTGTTTTTGTCTCCTAGTGCCTCGAACAGTCTGTAAATAATTAATGTTGCTTGAGTCTCCAGAAGAACACACAGGCCTAAAGGAGTGTGTGTGTGTGTCTGTGTGTGTGTGTGAGAGAGAATGTGATGAGTTTGTGAGTGTGTATATGAATGTGTGAGAGTGTATGAATCTGAGTGTATGAGAGTTGGTGTGTATATGAATGAATGTGAGGGTATGTGTGTATCTGTATGAGTGTGTCTGTATATGGGTCTGTATGTATGTGTTTGTGTGTGGCAGTGATCTAGCCAGGCCTACCCATCCTGACCATCTGGATGAGTTTCTCTTCCTGTACCCCTCACCATCCTCAATAGACAGCTCCTTCATAGTCCATGAAACTTTGTTTTTTGGGGCGAGACATCACCACTAAGACACCACAGGCAACAGTCACCTGACTCATGGAGAGGTTCCCTCCATGGTCTTTGTTTCAGCTGTTTAGCTTCCATTTAAATGCTATTTACATAAGGACTTGTCAGCACCTGGGACTGTTCAGTGATCCTTCCTCCATAGATGGAGAAAGCCGGCTAATGAGGGCTGGAGAGAAGTTAGTTCTCTGAGGGTGACAGCTATCTGTCTGATCTGGTGGTGGTTCTGTCTGAGCTGGAGATGGTCTGAGCATGAGTGGGGGTTGGGGTGGCCCCTCTTGATGAGGTGGGCTGTTTGGGGGGGGGTCTTCCCTTGGGAATTGGGTGTAATTGATGGAAAAACCTGTCACTCGTTATGCTGACATCCCGCAGATATAGGCAGTCTTGCCAGCTCAGGAAATTTTCGGGAGATGGCTGATTGGTTGAGGGCTCTGGCAAAAGTGTTAATAAAAAAAAAATGAGAATGTGAGAGAGATTGAAAGTTGTGGAGGGGAGGTTTTGATTGACCCAAGATTGTATATTATTAGATAGAGGCAGCTTGTATATGTCAGTTTATAAAGAACCAGCCCCACAATCCATAGTTGGTGCCGTGGCAGGTGAGGTTTATTAAGTAGGCTTTCTATCATTTTGAATACCAAGCTTCATGGAGATGCATCTGTAATCGGTGTCTTTCCAGGGATGAGCGGGTAGCTCACGCTCCTCATGGTCTGGGAGACAATCAGGGCTATTGTTTGCTTAGGAACATTTCAGAACTCATCACAGCCTTAGCTTTTTTTTTTTTTAAACGAAAATTTTGTTTGGGCCTAGACTGGCTGAGTTTGTCTATTTTCATGGGTTTCTTTTATGGTTTCATCTGCTCTTCATTTGCTACCATTAATTTGGCAAACCCTGATGGGATTGTTCTTTACAAAGGAAGAAGGAGAAGGAGGCCGAAGTCCACCCCTGAGCAGATTGGACTGTGATTTGTCCATCATCCCTTCTCATAAACCCTCAGGCCGGTCTGTGACCTTCATGTATATTCGATATTTATTGCTTCCTGGGCTCTCCACTTCCCAGATTTCATTGATGTGCCTTGTAAAATTTAATTGTGTTTAGTAAATACAGGAACGAATTCTGCATTTTTGGTTAAGGCTGGGGGGAGACATCGAAGGCAGGGGGATACCCTGCTTTGATTTGCTCTTTCATCGGAGAAACAAGAATTCACAGTCAGAAAATATTTTGAAAACTAGAGAGAGGCTCATGAGTTCGGTGGGGTTTATCCTTTGAGCTGTGGTTTGGATGCACTGTCTTTGTCTAATGGCCACTTCTCCTCCAATTAACCTAATTAGCAAAGACATCATCTCTCCAAGATCTCAGGCCCTCTGAATCCAGAGCTAATTGGTTTTTCAGGGTGCCACAAGAGATGGTACCTCTCAGAAACCTAAAGTTGGTGAGATAAAACAAAACAGTAGAAGAGGCTTGGTCAGGTGCAAATTTACATTCCTAATATTATCAGGATAGGTGGCAAGAAGCATAGATTGAGACAGGAACACAATTTACCCAATTCATTTTGTAAGATAATATATAGGGTACAGCATAGTGAAGGGACTTTTACAAGGTCACCTGGGTTCTAAATGTTAGAGGTGGGATTTGAACCCAGGTCCTCTGACTTCAGAGCATGTTCTTTTCAATCCTTTCACCTCCTCCAGGTGGGTGGGCTTTGGAGTGAACAGGTTGGGTTTCATAGAAGAGAAACATTTTGAGTCTTAGTAGATGTGAATACTGGAGAAAGGAGGCAGGTCATTTGAGGATAGAGGAACAATCAGCATGAGCAGAGCCCTCAAGAAGAGACTGTTCCTTCTAGAAGCTTACCTTGTGGAACTGAAAGAACAAGGCCTTGGGCCAAGATTAATAAACAAAGCTATGCTGTGAATCTTTGGGAACTCCAGGGAAGGTCTTGGGTGGCTTTGTCTGAGAGTCCTTCCCATTAGGAGATGCTGGAGGAATAGCTTTGCCCCTCTCTGGGATGAAACTCAGTGATCTCGACTTTTTAACACCTAAGAAGGAGAAGACTTGAAGGACCATCATACAACCATATGTCTAGAGTCAGGAGCATTCTAAACCTATTCTCCCATTGTACAGATGAGTAAATGGGGCCTGGTGAGCTTCAGGGACTCACCCGAGATAATAAGGAGAATAGAGGCAGAGTTGGTTCCCTCATGCTCCTGGATGCCAGATCCACCATGTTGCTGTTCAACCATGGTGGGGGGGTAGTTATTGGTTGTATTGAAGTGAGGTGCTTCAGAATGGTGTTTTACCCCATCCTTAGAACACTGGAATTGTCAGGATCCTTGATGATCATTTATTCCAGTCTCCTGGCTTATTGATGAGGAGGCTGATGCCTGGAGAAGGAAGCTATCTTGCTCAGGTAGTAAATTCAGTTCCAGAAATTCTTAATTCAGCATCATTCATGCTTTAGGTTCTTCATAACAGTTTATTTCACCTCTCAGTGGTTTAGCCAACTCTTTAATATAAGGTTGGTGGTAGAGAAGTCTCAAGTTCATTGGTGGAGGGAGTTTCCTCATGTATGAGTTTCCATATGCTGATGAACTCATTCTTGTTCTTTCTTATACACTGAAATGTAGGGAACCCTATGGCCTTTTGGATAATTAGGATCTGTCACGTCCCCTTTCTTTTTGCATTTATAGTATAATAATCATGTTTTTCTACTTTTCATCAGAGCATAAGCTGTGATAGTTTGGATGGCGCACTATGGAAGCTGAGATAGATGTCATATCTGGCTTTAGTAATAAGAACAGTAATACCTAATATCTATATAGTCCTTTAAGATTTGTAAAACATTGTTATGCAGTAACTCTTTTAGTATCTGGGTAGGCAGAAATGCCCATCTGTCTCCTCACCTCGCCTTGGTTATGGAGTTGAATTCAAAGCCCTTTCAGGCTCAGGGCTATACTGCTTTACCTTTTTTTATATATTTCATTGTCCAGGCCTGGGATTCTAGGAGCTTACAACTCAATGACCTGATGGAGGCCCAGTCTAGAAAGGAACGGGAACCATTTGGACTTGTTGACTTAAGGGCTGAGGAGCCTCAACATCCAAAAAGGTTCTTGATAATGGTCACAACTTTTAGTCTTTAAAAGCACTTTGTATTTTAGCTGTAGAGCCAGAAGGGTCCTCAGAGGCAAACCAGTTCTTCATTTCACAGTTGTTTGAAAAAGGGCCTTCCTTCCCTCCTTCCTCCCTTCCTTCCCTCCCTCCTTCCTCTCTTCCTTCTCTCCCTCTCTTTCTCTTTTGCTTCATTCTTTCCTCCCTCCCTTTCTCTTTTTTCTTTCTTCCTCCCTTCCTCCCTCTCCCTCTTTCTTCCTCCCTCCCTTTCTCTCTTTTTCTTCCTCTCTCCCTCCTTTTCTCCCTCCTTTTCTCCCTCCCTTCCTCCCTTCCTCCCTTCCTTCCTTCCTTCCTTCCTTCCTTCCTTCCTTCCTTCCTTCCTTCCTTCCTCCCTCCCTCCCTCCCTCCCTCCCTTTCTCTTTTTTCTTTCTTTCTCCCTTCCTCCCTCTCCCTCTTCCTCCCTCCCTCCCTTTCTCTCTTTTTCTTCCTCTCTCCCTCCTTTTCTCCCTCCTTTTCTCCCTCCCTCCCTTCCTTCCTTCCATCCTTCCTTCCTCCCTCCCTCCCTCCCTGATCTGAAAGGACTTTGCTAGCTCAGACCTGGTTTTGAAATCCTGAAGCTTTCTCTGCAGAAAACTTGGCCCTACTTGTGTCTTTATCATTCTTCCTACAGTCAGATGTGGGTGGATTCCAGGCACCGCACCTTTGGAGGCTTCTTTGCAAATCTGTTGGTTCTCTTTAGGGGAGATGAGTTCATGATGTTAATATTAGTGAACTGCATTATAACTTGTTGCTAAATTCCTCCAAGCCCACCAGACCCCTCCGGCCATGTGGGGAGAGGTCATGGTCCATATTTTTGTAGGTTTTACAAAGTACTTTGTTCTCCCTGGGAGGCAAGGGTTAACACTATGCCCTTTTTCACAGCTGAGAAAACTGAGGTCTTTCCTTCGTCTCACATGGGGAGTGTGTGTTAAGGAGGGAGAGGGAGAGAGATTAATTTAAAGTACATCTTAATCTTACTTCAATGGTTGGGAAAAACCACATGTGCAGGTACTCTCTTTCCTGCCAACCACATTCTGAGCATTTAATAAATGTCAATGAATCCATTAACCTTAGACCTATTATCAGTTGGGTGGCCATGCCTTTAAAGAAACCCCTGTCTTATCAGGCCAAGTGAGGCTTTTATCTCTCTTCCAAGTTGTGGAATTATCATGGACTTAACCTTGGAATCAGGAATGAGTTGACTTAGGTCATCCACTGACAGACTAAAGGAGCTTTCCCGTATTTATTTTGCGTATGATTGTGTGTACTTGAACATCCCCATCTTGTCCCCTCTGATAGAATCTAACCTCCCTGAGGGCAGGGCATTTCAATTTTTTTTCCTTCATATTCCCTGCTTGGTGGATGGACTGCTTTAAAAGCAGTGTATATTAAAAATAGGGTATTACTAATAAATTACTAATAAAATTACTAATAATTTACTAATAAATGATGGATTGTTTGGCTGAAATTTTTAAGTTTGAGAGATCGGTGCTCATGATCAGTTTCTTGGCTCTCCTTGCCACACAGTAGACTCCCTTCTTCCTGGATGTGAATGGGGCCCTGCTCTGGCTTCAGCTCTTTTCATTTGTCCCAGTTGGAAGTCATTTCTTCATTCTTAACATGGATATCAAGTCTGTGGGGATTTCTGCCCAGAAATAATCATGACTGTATCCTCCAGAATGGCAATTATGAAATATTAAAGAAAAATTAGAATGATCTTATTGGATTCTGAGAAAGAGGGAGAGAACTATTATTATTAAAATCTCCATTTTCAAGATAAGAAAATTGAGACCTCAGGAGGTTAAATGTCTGAGAGTGAATTTGAACTCAGGTCTTCCCAGCTCCAAGTCCAGACCTCTGCCTCCTCTACCACCTAATTTCCAGCATTTTTACAGTTGAGGGACAATAAGGGAGGGAACCTGACTCCAAGCAGAGTGGTTAGGGGCCGTTCTTGGCTCTCTTAAGATTTTGGCTCAGTTCGGCCTTTCGACCTTTCCATTAGTTTCCAGATTTCCTTTCTGAGGCCTCAGTTTCCTTACTTGTTAAATGAAGGGATTAGACCAGAAGGCCTCTGAGGATCATTTCCCTCATGGTCTCTCTTTGTCTCCCATTAGACTGTTTGCTCCCTAAGGATGCCTAGGAGAGACCCTCTGTGGTCAGAGAGCACCCAAGCTCAAGGCCGGCCACTTAATCTCTCTGGGCCCCATACAACTCTTCTAGCCTATAATCATAGTACTAATGATAATCACCACCATTGTTATCATAGCTAGCATTTTATGAAGCCTTTAGGGACTTGAAAGCTCTTTAACTATGTTATTACAATTGCTACTTGAAAAGACTCTGTGAGGTGGAAGTTATGAATTGTTCCCATTTTATAGATGAGGAAACTGAGGCAAACATAGGTTTTGTGATTAATCAGGGGTCACAGAGCCAGTGAGTGGCCCAGTCATCATCTGGTCATCTTAACTCTCAGGGCCAAGACTCCATCTGCTGTCCTAGGTAGGACTATGAAATATGGATGGTTGGTTGTTCTTGCTGAGTTATTTCACTTGTATCTGATTCTCTATGACTCCATTTGGGGTTTTCTTGATTAAGATACTGGAGTGGTTCACCATTTCTTTCTCCAGCTCATTTTACAGATGAGGAAACTGAGGCAAACAGGATGAAGTGACTTGCTGAGGGTCACACAGCTAGTAAGTGTTGGAAGCTATGGCACATAGTCATAGAATTCTTATTACTGACACAATTTAGTGATCTCAGTCCCTAGTAGGTCCTTGAGCACACGGGGTGTGTGTGTGTGTGTGTTGGGAGGTGGTCCTGGCTCTGTTGATGACCTCTGACCCCATGCTGGTACTTCTTGCCTCAGATTGTAGAGCCTACATTTCATTTTTGTGAATGGTTTTCATTATTTTGTTATTTTCAAAAGTAGGCAGCAAAATGGAAACAAGAAATCCATTGAGAGAGCAGGGGGAAATAAAAGTCACCTTTGTCCTGGTCTGTCCTGTTTGATGGAGGGTCAGTTCTGGCTTTCCTTATCACCCCTCCTTCTAGACCCCTTGTAGGACCCCCAATTTTCATTTTATTTGTACCTGATAGCATTGGTCACAAACCTGCCAGAGCTGGCCCAGGGTTGGATCACCACGGGAGCGGCCTCTGGAGTAGGGCAATTGAGGAAGTATCCAAAGAAAGAGGGGGCAGCTATGTTTGTTTAAATCCGGCCTTCCTCTCTCTCTTGGTTACTATTATCTTTCATCCGTAAAATTGAAGAAGTTTTCAGTGTGTTTGGTATGGCACAATATAATAGCAGTAAAGTTCTTCCTTGAGATCCTTTTCCTTTTGGGGCCTCGGTTTCCTCATCTGTAAATGAAGACATTTAGAGAATCTCTCAGTATTGTCATTAGGATTTATTAAAATGTATATTAAGGATTTTGTAATTCTTAAAATTTCTATAGAAATGTTTATCAGTGTTGTCATCATCCTTTTTATTGTTTGTTATTTTATTATTAAGCAAGGGAAAGCCAACCCTGCCTCGCCAAAGTGAGACTTTTCCCCCCCCCGATGAGCTGTAGCTCTCTGTCTGTTCAGGGAGATCCTGTCTAGGAAGCAGTGAGAGGCATCATTCCAAACAGGATGTCCATAATCTCCCTTCCCTCTCCCATTAGAGTTCTAAAACAAACACACGGCAGTTTCCTGATGGTCTAGTTTCTTGTCTCTGCCGTCTTTCTGCAAGGCACCTTGGTGACAGGTTGGTAATCCTTGCCTACCAGTCTTCCAGAGAAGGTCATCCAAGTTCCACAAGATCCTCTGTTGATAAATTGGGCAAACACATCGGAACTTGAGGAACTGTTGCTTTGAAGATAGGATGGACCTTGCCAACCATGAACTCCAAGATCCCTCTTCTGCAGATGGGGAAACTGAGGCCCAGAGAGAAGCAGGGGCTTGTCCAGGGCTCCAATGAGCTACATCTTGAATTTCTATTGTTTGACCTCTAGGGAACTCTTTACTGCCTTCCTTTGATAGAGAGGGAAACTGAGGCTTTGAGAGCTTAAGTGACATGCTTGTGGTTGCCCAGAAAGTTAGTGTCTTGGCATCCTAGGATCTCAGCTCTAGGGATTGACAGACTCTCACAGACCATTTCATTGAGGAGGTCCAATTCTTGCTCATGGTCATTGAGGTGCAGTTACATAGCTGAGCCCAAACTTGAGCTGTGGTCCCCAACTTGGGGATCATTCCATGATGCCTCAGCTCATAGTATCAGAACCCTATGGGCCACGTCCCAAGAAGCAGACTGGTCAGGAAGAAGTCAGGAGCTCTCTTGAAAAGTCAAGAGTGGGCTTTTCTTCCCTGGTCTGCTCATGATCTTCCTGAGAGACTGCACCATGTCTGGGCCTTGATTGCAGGTCTCACTCCATGACTGCCTCTCTCCTCTGACCCAGCCTGTTTTTAGGAGCCAGGAATCTTGATTATATCTCTCTCCTCGAATGGAAATTCCTTTAGAGCAGAGACTTCCTTTTTTTTTTTTTGAGGGGGACAGGTAGACTTTTTTCCCTACTGCTTAAATCACAGCACCGGATATCAATAAGTATTGGTTCATTGTTTGGATAATTAGAAACCTAAAAAGACATTGGACTGTTTCTCCCAAATAAATCTTCATTGAACTCTTTGGTATCCATTTCTTTTTCATTGATTTCAGTAACCTGTTCACTGGCAGATTTGTTGTGGAGAACAGAAATGTCCCTGACACTTGTCATAAATGTTAAGGGTGGAGGGAAAACAGAAAGAATTGAAAAGAAAAGATGGAGGGGAAGCAAGGAAAGAAAGGAGGAAGGAAAAGAGGAAGAAGAGGGAAACAAAGGAAGAGGAAGGAAGTAAAGAAAAGGAAGGAGGGAATGAGGGGAGGAGGGAAGGTAAGAAAGACATGGAGATGGGAGAAGAAGAAATGGAGGAAGGAAGAAAAGTAGGGAGAGGAGCAAACCATGAAAGGAATGAGAGTTGGAGGGGAAAAAGGAAAGAAAGAAAGACACGGAGAGGGGAGAGGAAGATACAGGGAGGAAAGACGTAAAGAAAAGTAGGGAGAAGACAAAAAATGAAAGGAAGGAGAAATGGAGGGGGGGAGAGGAAGGAAAGAAAGACTGAAAGGGACTTCTTCCCTAGGAAGAAAGGGAAAGTGACAAAGGAAATAGGGAGGAGATGGAAGGGGAGAAGGGGTGGAAGGAAGGCTGAAGGGAGGAGTTTTGATGAAAGCATGCCAGATTAGAGGGACCAAATAGAAACTCCAGAGATTCGGTCACAGAGTCACTTAGCTGACTTCAGTCCTGAAAAGGAGCTTTGGAAAAGGCCTAAGCTCTGGGAAGTGAATAAACTTTGTGGAATCACTTGATCCTGATTCTGTGAAATAATACACAGAAAGAATTTCTGCTTTATGATTTTAATCTGATAAACTGTGGGCACTGACTCCCTGGATTTTGTGTGTTCTATGGCCCTGCCAGGGTAATCCTAGGTAAATACATAATGTAGGCAAAGCCTTGTGTTCTTTGAGGAAGATCGGCTCTACAAGAGTCCTTTCTGATTCTCTCCTTTTCCTCTCCTCTCTCCTTCCTTCTTCCCTTCCTTCCCCTTTTCTAATTCCTATTGTCTTTCCTTTTTCTCGTTTCTACTTTTAACAAATGATCTTAGCTGCAGAGTTGGATTTGAACTGAAGGTCATCTTTCATTTTCCTGATAAAGGAACAGAGTCTCGTCAGGGAGTGGCACCTTCTTGCCCAGGCTCCTTCGGGCAGCCTTTTCTTCTCTCCCTCACTTCTCTGATATTTGCCCAAAGGGAATTTTGAATTGACTCTTTGCGGTCCCTTTCATCCTCAACCCCTTGGGTTGAGAATGGTGATGCTTCTGAGCTTGCAGGAGAGGGTCAGAAGAAAGGAAGAAGACAGATTTTCCTGCTTTGGTGCCACAGTTTCTTTGCCAGTATGGGCCCCAGAAGGTGTTAAAGCTTATTGCCAAAAGGGAATTTGTTGGGATGGAAAAGGAGATCATTAAAAACATCCAAGTTTGAGAAGACACATTTATCACACTGTTGAACAAAGATTTATAGAAATATCCTCCTGGCTTGGGGAGGGTCCTTTGCTTCATCTTGTAGTTTGTCTGTTAACCCTGGCTTATGATGGGAACACAGAAGTGTAGGGATTGGAATGTAGTGAAGATAATTCAGGAGACGAGGAAAGTCCAGGGTCCCAAGGTCTTGCCTCTCTGAAAAGCCTTCATGCTGAATGGGTATAGTGCAAGTTGGATGGATTAGGTAGTAGGGGATTTGGGTTCAGATCCTAGCTCCTCCATCTCCTACCAGGGTGATCCTGGGCATCTCACTTGGTGGTCCTCAGTTTCCCTATCTGTAAAAGGAGGATGATCTCAGTGGGGCCTTCCATTTCTCAGGCTTATGAACCAAAACTTATCCTATTCTTGGAAATTGGGATTCAGATCCCACTTGGGTCACTCCCAAAGGGACCTTGTCCCTTATCTCTGAAATGCGGGTTTGGACTTAGTTGACTTCTGATGTCCAAACAGCCTTATCATTCCTTCTCCTCCACTTGGAATTCTCAGTTACCTTCAGGGCCAAGGGACACCTTCAGTTTTGAGTCTTTGCCACTCCCCTCACTTCCTAAGCAGCCCCTCTGCCAAGGGATGGTATTTATGCTATGAATAGTTTATCAAGTAGACCCCGGAAAAACCTTTAGAAATGGTTTGAGGATAGTTCTGATTCCTTGGAGATGGCCGAAGACATTCAATAGTGTCTGCTTATGGGCATCTTGAAGGAGAGATGTGGTCCTTCAGAATCCCATTCTCCTCTCACAAATCACAGCACTGCCACCATGTATGGTAGAGCTAGGTAGAGCTGGCCAGGGAGGAAATGAGAAAACCACTCTGAATCCATTTCCTCAGTTCTCCCATCAGAAGACTTTTCATAATTGTATTTAAATAAGTGTCTGAGTGATAGACTTGGGTTCCAAAGCTGGTGCTCCCTTCCATGTGGATCCTTTCCTTCACCAAAGAAAGAGAATTGCTCTGTAGTTTTTTTTTTTATTTTTTTGACTTGGTGGATACTCCTGAATGAATGGATGGATATGTGTGTGTGTGTGTGTGTGTGTGTGTGTGTGTGTGTGTGTGTGTGTGTATATACGCAGATGTCTATGTGTATATCCATCAGCCTGCAGGATTGGGGGTGAGCATAAATAGGGAGGTCAAGGTGCATACTTTCCAGATCTTTTCAGATGCCAACTGGCCAGGGCACTTTGGTGGAATGGTTGTTGTTTTGGGGTTTGGAAAAATGATTTCTGTGAAAGAGAAACTTTGCCAGAGTTAATAGATGGTAACTTCCAAGAAAAAGGGTTGGATAATGGATAGACAAGGAAAATCCAGGTTCATGTAGCACCTCCACAAACGCAACTTCTCCACACCTCAGGAACACTCTAAGACAGTAAGTCCTTTCTGCCTGTATAGGAGAATTTTCCACATTGAAAGTTCCTTATATTAATGAAATCCCAGATCCACCATCATCCAAATAAATCAAAGCAAAATAAACACTGGACATCCCTCAACAAATCACTCCATTGCCTCTTGCTTTCATATCATAGATGTGATTCTGAAAATAGTTTTGGACATGTTAAATCAAATCTAATTTAATTTTTCTTTGTATTTTCATTGCATGGATCAGGAAACGGAGCCTCCAAATTTATCTCTTTGGTGTAAGATCCTACATTTTGATCTGTCAAGGACCATTGAGGTCTTGCAATTTAATTTCCTCATTTTATGGTTGATGAAACTGAGGTCTGGAGAGGCAGTTTTTTGCCCAGGATTACACAGGATGGTGTTTTAGGGTAGATGTAAGCCCAGGTCATCGTATATAGATTTTGAGCTGTAGAGGACCAGAGAGGTCAGTGTCCTTATTTTATTGTTGTCTCACAAAACCCTCCACAAAAACCCTCCTCTCTTATCTGGCTGAACTTCTGTCTCTATCCTCTTTGCACCCCACTTACATGAGTGTCACCTGTATTTGTTAAACTTTGTAATTCTCAATTAGTCAGTACTGTGTATTGTAGAAATGCTTTAAAGGAATGCCATCTTCACATCTGCCTCCTACAATAGCTTTTTTCCTGAGTTCCATGTAGCCTGTATTTTCATTACCTTTCATTACCAGGAGGTAGGTCATTAATCCATTTGGTTCTTTCCTATGTGGAAATAGTATCCTTATTTTACAGATGAGAATGCTGAGAAGTTATGACTTGCCCATAGGTGTCCAGGTAGTAGGAGCAAAAGATGGGATTGAAACCTTGTCTCCTGAGAATAACATCACCCACATTTCTTCTTAAGGAGGGAGGGCTTTGGGGAATTCCTTGACTGGAGGAGGAAAATGAATGGAACCTGAATCAGGGAGACAAAGGTTGAGAACCAAAATGAATGCTGGAGGCCAAGTCACCTAACTCTTTTATTTTACAGATGAGAAAACTGAGGCTGAAAGATCATCTTGTTTCCCTAGGGTCATACAGTTAATAAATGCTTGAGGCAGGATTTGAATTCAGACTTTCCTGACCACAAATTTGGTCCTCTATTCACTAGAATAGGGGCCACATAAATCCTGTAACCCTCCCAAACTTTGGCCTGCATCAGATTTAAATGTGATTAGGAAATATTTAACAGAATAAATAAAAAACAGAGAAGAAGATAAAATGTCTAGTGGATAGAATGTGGGGCCCATGAACAGGAAGAACTGAGTTCAAATCTAGCCTTAGACCTTTACTAGCTCTGTGATCTTGGGCAAGACCTCTTATGTGCCTCAGTTTCCTCATCTGTGAAAGGGAAATGATAATAGTAGCCCTCATTTCCCAGAATTGTTATGAGAATCAAATGAGATAATAATTTTAAATTGTTCAACACAGTGCCTTAACTTATAATAAAGTGCTCTTTAAATATTAGCCACTATAATGTTAATATGTTGTTTGGCTTTTTAAAAATTCAGGCAGTCACTGCAGAGATCCTTGTATCCAGTTAGTGGCCCCAGTTCTTATTTGTGTTGGACACTACTGTCCCTCATGAACCTTGCTGGTTTGCAGCCGAGATCTCTGACAACTCTCCCAAATTGATGATTCAAGGGAGCTAGCTGGCTGACTAGGACAAGTCATTACCCTTCTCTGACTTCTGTTTCCTAATTATGGAAGGGATGGTCATAATACTTATACTACTCTTCTATCTTCTAGGATTGTGGTTCAGAAGGTACCCTGAAAATGTTAAACTATTTAAATAATATTTACATTCGATTTATATTATTTCTTTATATTATCTATTTAGTGTATTTGAATATACATATTATTGGGCAACAGAATATGAATGAGGCGAGAATATCCTGGAGTTGAGTCTGAATTATGGAGATTATTATTGATAAGGGCCTCAGATTTGCGAAGTTGTTTTTCCTCTTCTTTCACCTCCTATTCCTCCTCCTCTTTCTTTGTCCTCTCCATCACCACTCATGAACCTGGTTCTTTCTTCCTCTGCCACAAACCTGAAAGAATGGAGAAGGATTTGCATCACCAGATAGGCCCCCATTTTGGGGGGGGCAACGTGTGATTATCCCATCCAGGATCACACTCGGAGGAGGTCTCCACGACACCTGCTTCCATAAAAGCCTGGGTACTGTTCCCCCACCCCTTTCCCCTTCTCCATATCATAACATGATTAGTCACTGCCAAAGTGTTTGTCTCATAAAGGGTAATGGGGGACTCGTTTGTTGCATGTAGCAATTTGCTTCCCGCTCTTGCTAATTTTCTGGGGACACCAGCAGAGACCCGTTCATCAATTGGCCTCCTGTTTGTTAGGGGACCACATGGTGTCTTCTTAAAGCCCTTGGATCTCTGGCGTTATCGATTGCGCTTTAGCCTCAGAAGCCATGCAACCCTGGACTTTTTATTTAATACACATGTTTTCCATTTCACTTTGGCTGGTTAAATGTGGCATGAAATCTGAAGTCTCCGCTAGCCTCCCTGGGATGTCTGGGTAGCATCTCTCCAGATAATTCTTTTCAGAATCTTCCTGAACAGGTGGCTGAAATATCATCCTACCATCCTTACGGCAGTGGGGACTCAGGCTGTAAATATCTCCCCACTTCCCTTCCTTTTCTCTTCTTGTGCCATGGATATTTCCCTCCTTATACCTGCAGCTTCTGGGTATTGGTGAAGATTGAAACAGGAACCAGTGTCTGATGCCTTGGGCAGAGAGGATGGATGTGTTGGCTCTTGTTTTTGTTCACTTGCCAAAGCTGTATGGTCAGTGTCTGGCTCTTTATTAATTCTGAGTGTGAAGATGAAAGATGGCAGGTTGCATGGTGCCAGGAATGGGAACTATAGGAGGGGAAAGGATTTTGGGAAGGGGCAATGGACTGGGCTGGATGGGCTGCAGATGAGTCACTGGAGGGGATGTCCATCATAGTCCCTAAACTGACTTCTATATTGGACCTTAGATGCTAATGCATGCCACCTGCCCCTCCTTGGTTTTACTGCCCATGCCTCTTCCCACTTTCTATGGTCCCCTCTTCCTTCTACCTATCACTTATGCCCCCCATGTCTGCAGGGCTCCGTCTCACCTCAGATAATACACCTGTGCCTTCAGATTAAGAGGCTCCAGGACCTTGGACAAGGAGCCTCTCTTCTTCTTTATTCTCTACTTCTCCATCCTCCCACTGAACCCCAGACTCTCCTTGTAGGACTGAGCTCTCATCATTTTATCTTAGCCAGAACTAGGTCTTACATCACTTCCTGGTCATTTCCAAATTGTGCTGTAGCTTGGTGACTCCCCTCAACCCCCCCCCCCCATCTTTAATCATGTTAATCTCCCAGAGCGATGTTGGGAAGGCACAATAGTGGTGATGGTTCACCTCGAATCAGTAGTGAGACAGATGGAGTTCAGTAGTAATAGCAATAAGATGACTACTGCTACTTTAGTTTGGAATCTCCTTGAGGTGAGAGACTTCTTGCTCACTTGTACCCAATGCTTAGGATTGTTCAAGACACACAAAAAAGTGCATTATAAAGACTTTTTAGTTTATTCCTTTCTTCATCCCTCCAGTGACGAGTGAGATCTTCCTCTGGCTTGTTAGTCATTTCATTGTATATGACTCTGATCTCATGGACCAGCTGTCCATGCTTTCTTTTACTTTTTTTTTGAAAGGTGTAGAGATACTTCTTTTTTTTAGGTTTTTTTTTTTTTTTTTGCAAAGCAATGGGGTTAAGTGGCTTGCCCAAGGCCACACAGCTAGGTAATTATTAAGTGTTTGAGACCGGATTTGAACCCAGGTACTCCTGACTCCAGGGCCAGTGCTTTATCCACTGCGCCACCTTGCTGCCCCTTATACTTCTATTTATTTTGAATCTATTCTGCATATATTTATCCTGTGGGTATTTAGGCCTAGGGGTTGCTTCTCTTAACAGAATATAAACTTCCTCAGAGTAGGGATACTTTCATTTCTTGTGTATTTATGTCTAATGTTAAAAGATTCTTCATTCATTCATTCATTCTAACCAATTTCTGGTGATTTTTCTCTTTCATTAATTACCTATTTATTCTACATTTATATTTAGTTATTTATCCTATTTGCAACCATCCATCCATCCAGTCATCCATCTGTCTATACGTCCGTCCGTCCATCCATCCATCCATCCATCCATCCATCCATCCATCCATCCATCTATCCATCTATCTACAATTTTCTTATCTACAAAATGAGCTAGAGAAGGAAAGGGCAATACCACTCCTGTATCTTTGCCAAGGAAACCTCAAATGGGGTAAGTCATGAAGAATCAGAGGTGATTGGACAATGACTCAACAGCAACAACACCACCAAAAAATGTATATATCTAGTACATGCTGTCTTGTTTGAGAGAATGGATACTTCTTCTGAGTGGGAAATTATTTCATTTGAAAAGGAATGATGTTTCCGCAGAGTCTAGCAAGGGATCTGACATTGTCATTCAGTCTCTCTCAAGCATGTCTGACTCTTCCCATCTCCATTTGGGGTTTTCTTGGCAAGGACAGTGGAGTGTTTGCCATTTCCTCCTCCTGCTCATTTCACAGATGGGGAAACTGAGGCAAACGGGGGGAGTGACTTGCCCAAGGTCACACAGGTACTCGGTGTCTGAGGCCAGATTTAAACTTAGGATGACAAGTCTTTCTTACTTCAGGCCCAGCGATCCCTCCACTTTGCTACCTATTTACCTCCTCGTTGATCGATATAGCAATATGTGTGTATATGTATGTTTTATATATTTATATATATGTATGTGTGTATTCATATATAAATATATATTTATAAGTAGTGTTGACTTTATATTTAATTTCCAGATTCATTCATATTCATTCTCCTGATTCCTTGAACCAGCACATTCACTCCTATTTTTCATTTTTAATTGATCCATATCATATACTTTTAATCAGTGAATGTCAGAAACGTCTGCCTTGCTAATAGAAAAATTTTCTTGTATTCCAGAAATATTTCTCAGAGTTAAATGCCTTGCTTTATTAGTTTCCTATTGCCTTTTCCCCCCGATTAAGCTCTGAAACAAAACTACAGTTCTACCAAGCCCTGAGCTTATTAATAGTAGTTTAATTTCTTTAGCACTGATGTAAAATGTCTGATATCTCTAAAGCAAATGCTTCGTAAATAAGACACGATGGGTAAGTGTTCCTCCAGGAAAAGCATCATAAGGTTCGAAAGGAACCAGTGTTAAACAGATGCTTTGCTGTTAGCCTCCCAGAGCAATGTTGGGAGGGTACAGTGGTGGTGAGGTTTCACCTGGAATCAGTAGTGTGACAGATGGGGTTCAGTAATAATAGCAATAATGATAATAGCAACAAGATGACTAGTGACTTAAAAAAAAACTCCCTTTTCAGCCTTATTTCCTCTCATACTTTTTACAAACTCTGTCTTACAGTTTACTGCCAGATGACTTTATGTAGGGTATTCTTTCTATGACCTCTGTGCAGAAGTGTAATAGTAAATATTTAACAACTTGCCTCCCCCCTTCCAAAAAAGCATTGGAATGCAATTTAAATTTAATTTCCAGTGTTAGTATTTCTCTATCATTTTTCTTAAGTCTTGGCAATCAACAAAACAATAAATCATTGGTATTTTAGCATTTGTCAGTTTTCTCAGCATAAGGCTTACTGAAAATTTAACAGTCAGCTTTCAGCATCAGGTTCTAGCTTGACCTGGAATATTCTCTCCATGCAGACTTTCCATCCTGATTCAAACTTCTTAGGATTCCTGTTCAGTTGTATCTGATTCTCCATGACTCCATTTGAGGTTTTCTAGATAAGCTTTTGCCATTTCTTTTTCCAACTTATGGAGGAAACTGAAACTGAATCAAGTGACGTGCCCAGGGTCTCAAAGCTAGTAAGCATCTGAAGCTGACTTGGAACTCTCATCTTCCCAACTTAGAATTCCTAGCTTCCTTCAATGAACAGGTGAGGTAGCACTTGCTACAACAATCCTTCTCTGAATTGCTCCAGCTGTGAGAGCTCTCCCCTCAATCAAAAATTATTTTTCTTTACCTTTGTATTTATTTATCTCTCTCTAGAATAAGCTTTGTTTCCTCAGTAGAATGAAAATTCCTTGAGGGCAGTGACTCTGCTGTTTGCTTGTTTAACCATTATCTACCTCGGGGGAGTTAAATTTATGGTAGTTAGTAAACATTTTTTGGATTGTTGATTTGAATGATTAACTCCACATTTTTAAGTTGGATCCTCCAGTTCCTTGTGAGATTGGAAACTTAATGGTATTATTCTCATTCGACATTTGAGGACATTGAGTCAAAGAATCATGTATTGTAAATGATGTGATCCTGGGCAAGTTACTTCACTCTGTCCCAGTTTCCTCCATAAGTAATACCTATAGTAGAATGAAGACATAGAGTGTTGGTTTTTAAACCAGGAAGATCTGTATTCAGATTTCACTTCTGATTTATGGTGATTGAATGACCCTGGGCCAATCAATGTTTCAGAAGACTAGAAGACCAGTGATTTTCTTTGTGTTTCAGGTTCCTCTTTGGGTCCCCAAGATCCTTCCAGAGGGTCCTAGATGTAAAAACTTTTCTCAGTAATACCAAGCTGTTTTAACTTCAAATATTGTACATATCTATAGACAGAATGCAAACAAACTAAAGCTTTTTGTCAGAACCTCTATAATTTTTATGAACATAAAAGGACCTTGATACTTGTACATTGAGTTGCAGAGAAGATGGTGACCTCTATTGGTAGAGAAGTTTCTCACCATATATAAATGGCACCACTCACTGGTAAAGTCCTTATATTTGCCCTAAGAGAATATAAAACTTCTTACAGATAGGGGCTTTCATTATCTGATTATATCTAGGACAGGTTTTGCATAAACAATATGTTTAATAAATGCCTTTTGGATTAGAATCCATTGATTTGTCTTCAGTGGATATTCTTGGTTCATTTGATTCTCAGTTTTATATTTGTATATCATGGTTGATGTCTGGGTATCTTTTGCCATATCCAACTTGGCTATAACTAGCCACTTTAATGAGAAATCCCCCAAAGATAGAATTTGCCTGTTATTTTCTTCGATCAAACCTATCCTGTGTTAAGTTCATTGAGGAATTTCCCATGGTTACATGTCAAGTAGACCTCCATGTTGAACACTTGGTGCTGGCCCATAGTCTGCAGTGGAAATGACATTTCCTGTAATTTTGATGTAGTCAGAACCTTTGGAATCTAAAGGAATGAAACTCAGTGCATCATTTTGGAGAGGCATCAGTTCTTTGGTTGCATGGATAATCATTCATTAATTTATTTGTTTCAATTCTGTTAGTTTAAAGTAATCTTTTTCCCTCCTAGGTGAATTCTAACATAATTGTGCTATAAGGCTGAGTGATAGGAAGGGTGTAAAATTCTAGTCTTTGTGGGGAGGGGGAAAGGAAGCAGGATTCTGTCCCTTGATCTTTCATTCATGATGTCAGCTACTCAGAGATAGACAAGTTTTCTGACCCTAAACAGCCGTTGCAGAAACCAGGGGAGAAGAAATGCTGAGAGTAGTGTTTATGAAAATGTGGACAGCTTGCCAGTGTTTGCTGATGGTATGCCTTTTGTTTGATGTCCTGCAGAACATGGCTTTCTTTTTTGAATTAAAAGATATTAAACATGAAAAGAGAAGTTAGAACAATTGAAATAAGCCTTTGCCAGCAGAGTTGGCCCAGTCTGTCAAGTTTTTTGTGATGCACGTTCCCTGAATGAACTTTGAATTCTGGGAGGTAGGCAACAGTGTGCTTGGAAGATCTCAGATGGGCATTGGGGTTCTGAAAGGGGATCTCGGAGCCCTTAAGACAGCTTATCCCCCTAGTTCATTCTGAGCATTTTGTCAAAAATTTCTAATTAACTGTCAATATTGTCTTTCCAATATTTGTACTCTTCCTTCATCTCTTCCTTGTTTTCCTTCATCTCTTCTTTTCTTATTGTATCTACTCAGTCAGTCTGATATAATGAAAGAGGAATTGGAATTATGATGAGGAAGGATGTTTGAGACAGTGGAAAGTATATCAGGTCTGGAGTGAGAGGGTTCGAATCATAGATTTGCCACTTGCTCCCTGGATGACCTCTGGCAAGTCACTTCTCAAAATCTGGATCTCAGTCTACCTATCTTAAAATAAAGGGGTTGAATGAAATGGTCTCTAATGTCTCTTCTATATCTACTTCTCTCATCCTATTTGTGTGACTTCAGGTAAATCTCTCAGTTGATGATCCCTGAGGTCTCACCTCTCCTGCCTTTTACTCATAATGGTAATGTGAGAGTTGACAGGGCACTTAGGGTCTTTCTCAAGGCCTCTGGTTACTAAAAAGAAAGAAAGGTTGAATGCCACCAATTGCCAAACTTCCTTGGTGGAGTTTGATCCAGCAGTGAAATCACTGTTATGAAGGTTTCTGCAGTGCTAGATTCAGGTCCCTGGACTGTCATGGCCTTGACATGGAATCTTGGCTACCATTGCATCAATGAACATTTCTACTGTCATATTTTTAATTTTGAGCAAATCTATTACATGGGAAGAGGAGGCTTTTCTTTCCTAAGACTTTCTTATTCTAATGAATAGCAGCTCCAGACTCTATCCCTCTCTTTCTACAAATGAGGTAGACTCTTCTTTTTTTTCCTCCCCTTCCTAATAGTGTTTGGCAATGGCTAATATTTAAACTACTTTGCATTGCCTAAGTACACACCAGCTGAAAGATGGAGAGGTGGCCTAGATTACACTGGATGGTGCGGGGAAGCCTAGCAGGGACTTACATTTTCGTGTGGATAGTATGTGTAAAGATCAGTGACCGGTATTTCTTAAGTCCCATTTCATGGCCTCGGGAGATGACTGTGAATTGAAGCAGAGAAATGGTATTAAAGTTGCAGCAGGAATCACCTAAATATAAAGGTTAAAAATGGATTGGAGACCAAGTAGATGTGGAAATTCTTGCCTTGGGGATGAGAGCTATGATACATAGATTAGGCAATATTTATTTTATACTTGCTTTATCCAAGACCTTGAGGGCTAAAAGGATGCATGGGACCTACCCCTCTAGAGCTTGGACAGTCAGATGATATGCATTGAAAGATAAACCACCATCCAAGGATGGACTTGAAAAGCTGTAGAGTGGATGTGGTCACAGTAGCTGCTCTCTCGGTTCAGAAATATGGAGGTGTTCAGAAAAGTTTCCTATCTTACTAGGCTCGGAGTCGTCAATAAACATGGTGGGTCTGGTACCTAATCAGATTAGTAGTTAGGTAGGAATAAAAAAACCCAGTAAGATTGGATTGATAGGTATGGGCCTGATATAGGTATAGGCCAGAAGACCAGTTTGGCTTCCATTCTCTAGGTAGGGAGAACCTTTGACCAAACTTCAAGAATGGAGGTAAATGATCAAGATGACATTTTGTGCAGATTATTTGGTTTTTGGCTACATGATGCAGGAAGACCCAGGTATATACTTCAGGAACAAAAAAGAAAGAACAAAATACATAAAAGAATTTTTTTTTAGATAAAATAGTCAAATGCAAATTATGTTCGACCAGGAGATGGAATCATACAATTTATCTGATGTCATTTATGATGGAGTAGTTTGGAGGCTAATTATATGTATGTATAGGTGGCACAGAGGATAAAGTCCTGGTTGTGGAATCAGGAAGCGCCATCTTCCTGAGTTTAAGTTCAGTCTCAGACACTCTTTACTCACTGTGTGACTCTGAACAAGACATGTCACCCTGTTTGCCCCAGTTTCCTCAACTATAAAGCTGGGGAAGAAAAATGGCAAATGATTCCACTATCTCTGCCAAGGAAATGCCTAGTGGAGTCATGAACAGTCAGACCTGACTGAAATAATTGATAAAGGACAAGAACAAGATATAATTTTATTATCTTTTTTCATTATCATTTGAAAGAAGCATTCTGACTTCTCTACCAGGTTAGTTCCTAAGTCACTATTCACATCTGTCAACATAGAGTCATCCACAGTCATGGGGCAGGGATAAGTCATTATTCTCCAAACCCTGCAGACAATCCCAGAGAACATTTTAGGAGACTGTCACAGTAGGAGCCAGTGAGAAAGGATGGAATGAATTAGAAAGACAAGGATAATTGAGTGAGATTTAGGGACCTTTGGATGCGATGATATGAAGAGGTATTCAAGATGATTCGTAGTTTTTGAATCATGGTTGATTGAGAAAATGGTTATGTGGGATATGGAAATTGAGATGTTTGGAAGGAGAACTTGCCAGAGTGATTAGTAGGGTTGATTTCAGATACTTCTGATTGGATCTGAGATCAATAGCAGGACCTAAGATGGTTATCAAACACTCGCTAGAATAAGGATTCTGTAACTGCAGTAAGACTTAGAAATTTATGGAATCAGCTTGTTGATTTCAGAAGACCTCTTCCTGTTTTAGGATTCTACGTCTTCTCTTCAGAGTCAGCCAAAATCTGATCATTTCATTCTTTTTCCATTCTAGTGATAGCAAGTCATTGACTACACCCTAACTTTTGCTGTAAATTTTTTGGCTCATTTTCTGAGAGTCTGTTTCTCAAATTACTTATCATCTCCTCATAAATGTAATTTGTTATCAACACAGGAAATAAACAGTAAAGCCCAGGACTTGCTGGTTCCTAACTCCCCTCCCCACCTCAAACCCATGCTATTGAGTTGAAATAATAAAGATGATGATGCCAGAAAAGTAGAACCTTTGTGACCTTCTATTCACTTGTCTACAGAATAGATCTCCATTATTAGGGAGGGCGTCCTATTTAATTTTCATCCCATCTCCTTTTTGGGAATGGAGACATTTCAGTTGAAATTAGTCTTTCTGGGTTTTCTGTTGACAAAGACAGTTTTCATTTTGTCTGGCCTTTGCCCTGAAACAGTGGTAGACTAAAAAAACTATCTCATTAAAGTATGTAAAAAGAAGAGAACCAAATTAACTCCCAATCCAGAAGAAAAGGAAATGGGCTTCCAGCTTAGCTTCCTCCTGCAGATCTCTCTCCATCTCTTCCTCTCTCTCTCCTTTCTCTTTCTTTTCCCTCTCCTTCCTTTTTTCTCTCTCCCCTCCCCTTTCTTTTTCTTCCCCCCACCTGTCTTTTCTCCTTTTCCTTCTTTTTCTTCCTCTCTTTCTTTCCTTCTTTCTCTCTGTCTCTTTCTCTTTCTCTGTCTCTCTCTATCTCTTTCTCTGTCTCTCTCTGTCTCTATCTCTGTTTCTCTGTCTCTGTCTCTCTCTTTGTCTCTGTCTGGCTTCTCCAGATAGAGCTGTTGTGGTTTTTCAGAAGTTAAAATCAAGACAGCGGAGAGAAAAACATGACAGACACTGAAAAAGAGACCCTCTCTCTCAGATGATGAGCAATATATATTTTATAGTCTTATTAATATTTCATTGGCAAGAAGGTCAAAATCTACATTTAAATGGAAATATTTAAAAAGGCAGAAGCATAATATTTGACTAACTGGAGTTCTCAGGGTTTTTCAAGAACACAAGCTGAGTACATGGGTCCAAGGGAATCTGAGCCTTCTGTTTGTGACTAGGATGAAATTCCGTGGGAAATGGACTGAAGCATTCCTCAAAGAGGATCTTCCATTTCAGCCGATCCCATGGCCATCCCATCTGGGCTCCTGGCTCAGTGGTCCATTTCCTCCCTGAATTGGACACAACTTAGAGTCTCAGGTCTTGTTTTTTCCTACTTTGCAAAATGAACCTGGACCTGAGACCCATTGCTTGGGAACTCTGGAAAGGAATCTGCATGCCAAGCATCTCCCTTCTGCTCTCCCTCAGGTATACTTTGTTTCCTCAAGACAGTTTTTGATGTTAACTTAGGAAAAATCTTGCTTATCATCAGTTTAGGTTCTTTTGTGCAGCTTTATTCTGTAGTCCCACTGAACCCTACTGAAATCAGCTTTGTAATATCTTGGACCAGATAGGTGTTATCCTTGCTTTAGCCCTTCTGCCATCTCATTGCTATCATATAGTAGTTGAGTATAAAAATTGGAATGAACCAATCTGAGTTCTGACCCTGTCTCAAAATCAGTTCACAGGTTGGGTGATCCTGCACATCACCTATTTCGATCTCTTTTTTTACCCTTTATAAAATGTGAATGAAATCGGTATCGTTGGCCTGTGTGATTGTTTTGAAGATCATATGAGAACCAACCAGTAATCAGTAAACATATATAATGCTTATTATTGCATGGAAGACACCATGTTGCTAAGATAGAAGACAGTCACTGCCATCAGCGAGCTGATAAACTATGAGGACGTAATAGATGCTAACTTTAAATTGCTATGCAATTGTTGCCTATAAATTTTGCCCTTCTTAGATCCTTTGAGCTCTGCCTTTAGTCCACCATCTTTTCTGAATCCTAGTTTTAGACATTTTCCCCCTAATGACGATTTTTTTCAGAATTTCCTCCATGCCCAACAAAATCTCTCTCTTTTCCTTTATAGTAACATATGAACGTAGTCATTTCCCTGGTTTTCTTGAGAAGGTGCTGTGGCACCCATCTGGTGATATAACTTCTCCACCTTTGCAGGATTAAATCCAGGTTTTCTAATTCCATCTCCAATAGCCCATGCAAGCTCCTTTAGACTTGGGTCTTCCATGTCTAACAGAGACTTGTGTTATGCTTCCCTTGTGTCCTTGTTTTCATGTATTCTGTTATTGGGAGCCTTATTATATGTTGATTTTTAAAATTAATAATAATCAGCAAGCATTTATTAGACACCTTCTGTATCCCACAGACTGAAGACACATAGACAAAATGATAAATAACCTCTACTTTCCTTGATTTTACATTTTTCTCTTTCTGCTTTTCTGTCTCTAAGGTTTTTTCCTGACCTTACTCTTTGGTTGAATTTCTCATTCCCTGTTTGCAGGTAGACAATTTCCTACCTCCAACAGCAGACCTCAATGGATTCTTTTAACAGGAGGGGAGACCAGTTCCAGTCTCAGCTGTGTCGCCCCTTCCCGTAACCCTATTAAGGAGTTGTAAATAGTAATATAAATGATGTCTCAGCCATTTGTTTTGATGTATCTGAGCTGCTAATAAATCAACCACGGCTTGCTTAATAAGAATATGAGCATGGTCTCCGTTACTGCCAGCAGCTGCCAGTAAATTATAAAGCATTCATCTGTTTTACAAGGGAATTAAATGTTTGTTCTCTTTTAAGGGCTTCTTGACTAAACAAGGGTGGAGGGTGTGTGTGTGTGTGTGTGTGTGTGTGTGTGTGTGTGTGTGTGCCCATGCCCATCTCTGTCTGGACCCTTGTAGGTACAATAACAATTGTGTTCAATAGATTGGAGGCAGGGTGGGGGGCTATACCTATAAGCAGCTCCAGGTGAGTAGTGTACTCCAAGGTAACCCACTATCATTACAAGTTTTGCTGAGTCTATCTTTTTAACAGCACAGTAGTCACTGGATTCTGTTTTCTGTTACCTATGTGCTTTGTTTTGCCTATAGTATTCCCCTCTCTTCCCCACCCCTCATTTTTTAAAGACTGTCTTGGGAGGGTGTATTAGATAAACCATCCATCCAACATCATTGACATTGACTGTCATCTTGAATTAGGGTCTTATTTTGATCGTATGTTTATGGTTGATAGGAATTTGTCTCTTTGACCCACCCTGGCCTCCTTGACTTTTTAACATCATGAACTTTCTTTTTAAAATACTGTTAAAAGAGGAAAAAAAACCATATGTGACCTGTAGCAATAACCTTGTTCTAGGGTAAAAAAAAAAAGTGGTTTTCATGATGGGCTATTTTTAAAAAGTCTTATTTTCTCTTTTTTTTTTTGTTATGGCCAATAGAACTCTCCCACTTTCTCTAGTCTATCTACAAATGATTTTTATATGACTACAATTTATCAGGAATATTTGCAGTGCTGAGGATAAAAAAGACAAAGTAAAACAAGCCCTGCCCTCAGGGAATTTACATTCTTTTTTATTAATTATTTTAGTTATTTAAGGCGGTGGGGTTAAGTGACTTGCCCAAGGTCCCACAGGTAGGTAATTATTAAGTGTTTGAGGCCGAATTTGAACTCAGGTCCTCTTGACTCCAAGGCCGGTGCTCTATCCACTGTGCCACCTAGCTGCTCGGGAGTTTAAATTCTTGTGAGAAAGACAATATATGCATGCAAAGAGCATAGTGGATGTATCTAAGATAACACAGAGATTTAAAGTGTTTAAGGAATAAATACAAAACGGATACAAGGGAGAGGGGCATAAACCCTGGAAGGTGTATAAATAAAGTCTTCAAAGGAACC
Organism: Macrotis lagotis; assembly: GCF_037893015.1. Taxonomy (NCBI): domain Eukaryota; kingdom Metazoa; phylum Chordata; class Mammalia; order Peramelemorphia; family Peramelidae; genus Macrotis; species Macrotis lagotis. The sequence continues at coordinate 250,092,951 of NC_133662.1, read as the reverse complement.
AGAGATCAAAGAGTCAGCGATGAGAATGGAGTGTCTTTCAGATATGAAGCAGACTGAGAACTATCCCTTTTGACAGAGAATAAAAAATCAATTAAGTTCATTTCGCCCTGGAATGCTAAGGGAATTGTGCAAGGTCACATAGCTAGCTTTTAAGCACAGTAGAAATTCTATCTCAGGTCTTCTGACTCTGAATCTGATGGGTGTGCAGGGCTGGATTAATACTGGTCACTTAATACATGCTGTAGAATTGAATTCTTTACCAGGCTACCCATCTTCCCTGCCTCTGCCTTGAACATAACCAAGTTAACAAAACATGCATTTTTTTTTTTAAAGCCTCATATGCACCAGCCACTAGGTCGGCCTTGAGAATAAAACCCTCCTTTCTTTCCAGCACCCCAAACCATGAACGGAATCTGTTCTCTAGGAGTTTATATTCTCTTATTTTCTAAACTTAGAGTCAAGAGCATTTGAGTTGAACATTGACCTAAGTGCTGTTCTGGTCAATACTCTCATGTCAAAGAAGAAGGGTTTTCCCCTCATTTGGAAAGGGCCTTGATCGACCTTTCAAAGTCTTTCATTGTTCACTGTATTAAAGAAAATTTTACAGGAGTCTTCATTCCTCTAAGAGCAGTTGATCACTGCTTGGTCTGTACCTGACAAAAAGGCCTTGTTCTGTCCTTTCTTTCTCCCTACCCTTCACCTTTTTGTTTCTGTTTTCATGGTAATGAATATATAGAATGATTAGAATGTCTGAGACAGGCTGCACAAATATTATCCATGTCTAAACTAAGGTTTCCCTCTCCTTGTTATTTTTGAGTTTGTTATAAATTTTCCTAATCAAAGCAGGGCTAAAATGATATTGAAGATGTTACTGTATCATGTTTCTTCTGTTTTATGTATATCTTGCCTTTCAAAATCATGTTTCTCAATGTATCTTTCCTTCCCCATTCCATCTTTTATTTTTAACCAAAAAAAAAAGATGGAGGAATAGAATTCCACAAAATTAGCCAATACAATGAAAAGAATATGAAATTATATACAATGCATGACCCCATCATGGTCCCTTACTTCTGGGGGAAAAAAAAAGAATGTTTTCTTGTTTCTTTTCTTTGAGGCCCAGCATAGTCATTTAAATTTTGGCATTCAATTTAGTCTGTTTTGTTTTATTTGTTCTTTCGACTTATATTATTGTGGTTATTGTCTTTGTAGTTTTCTGCGTTTTGCTCTGATGATTTCATTTTGTAACAGTTTGTATAAGTCTTCACATACTTATCTGCATTTAATATTTTAATAGATAAAAGTAATGTGCCTTTCTATCATGCTTCACATTCTGTTTTTCCATTCCCTAGTTGAATAGCATTCAATTTGTTTTTAATTTTTTTCCTATTGCAAAAGTGTCGTCATTTAAATATTTTGTTGTCTACTGAGCCTTTTTTTGTTCATTGATCTACTTGAGGTCTATGTCTAGCAAATGTATGTGTCAAAGTGTCATCCTTTTAGTCATTTTCTATGAATAGTTTTAGGCTATTTTCAAGAATTATTGAATCAAATCATTTCCCTAACAACAGTTCATTTTTATTTGATGATTGTTAGTAGTTTACTATTGTTCTTTGAATACTTGTCCTATGATTATTTATTTAGACAATGGATTTGGGATTTATGGTAGTGTTAGTTGCCTATATTCCTTTGCTATCTGATTCTTCTGAGACATATTTGTTGTAAAATTTTTCCTGGTTGACTACTTCTGTTCTTATCTAACTTAATTTGATTAATAAAAAAGCTTTTTGATTTCATATAATCTTTATCTTGTAATTACCTCTCTGCCTTGTTTGGTTAAGAATTTATCCTTTGCCCTTGGCTAAGAAAATGGTTTGATCAGATTTCTCTTCTGATTTACATATAGATGTGTGTGTGTATACATATATATGTATATACATATACACACATATATGTGTGTTTATGTATGTATAGACAAGTATATATATATATATATATTTATATAGGCTTTAATATTCAAGCCACATACCCATTTTTAGTTTGTTGTAGTATATGGTGTAAGATATTGATCCAAATCTCATTTCTGCGACTGCTTTCTGATTTTCTCAGTAGTTCTTGTCAAATTGGGAGCTTTTTCTTTAGCTATCTGTGTTTTCTGGGCTATTGAGTTAAGTTGTTTCTCATATGTTTTTCATGATCTGTTCTATTGAACTACTTTTCTATTTCTTTAACATATACCAAATAGTTTTGATGACTAGTTTTATGATGTGGTCAGAGGTCTGGGAATATTTCTTTCCCTTTATTCTTCTTCATTGTTTCCCTTCAAATTCTAGCTCTCCCCTTGGAGTTTGATTGGTCTGGCATTAAATCTGTATATGACCTTATTTTTATTATATTAGCATGACCCAGACAAAAGAACTTAATTTGTCTCTGGTTGTTTAATTTTTTAAAAATGCTTTAAGGAAGATATTATAACTGTTTCTATACATTATCTAAATATACTTCAACCTCATCATTCTGTAGATTTTTACAATTTACTTACAAAGGAAATAATAGTCAAATAAAATCCAGGATGATTACCTTCTGTCTTTCTTAGATGGCTTGCTCTTAGGATACCTTTGATTTCATGTCTGACAGATGATAAAGTTTTTAGTATTTCATTTTGTTTTATGTTTTTCCCTATCCCTGGGGATGGAACACAACAATATTGAGCTTCGTTAATCTTCCAAATGCTTTGCTGTTCAGAAACTGACTTCTTTGGGTAGGTAATCAGTGTAATTTCAGTAATTAAGTTTCAAATCCAAAGATGCAATTCTCTGGTCTTTAAGATCAGGTCTTCCAAAATGGATTGTGTCAAAAAGAACTAAGCCCAGGCTTAACCCCTGTCCATCTTGCCTAGTGCTGAAGAAAACAATAGGGAGTCTGGAAGTGACCACTGATGCCAATTAGGAATGAAGCGTCTGTGGATGGAAGCTCCATTTCCCTTATCTGCAATCATACTTGGACAGCAGAGATAGCATTGCCTCTTCTCCTTCCTCTCTGAAAGTGAGATGTTGAAAAATAACATGCATGGATAGCTTTCTTTAAGAGTGATGGTATTTGTGTGTATATGCACACACACATATTTTATATATACATATGAATTTTCTCCAAGGAGTTGAAAGTCTCTCATGGGAGTAAGATAAGTGGGCTAGTAGTTCTGTTAGCCTGGAGAGGACAGAACAAGTGAACGATGGGATAGATGAAAATTCACTAGCCACTGTACTGTAAGCGGGAAAGACCACCCTTGACCTCAAAGATCTTACATTCTGATCGAGGAAGTCGGCTCACGTGAGGCAGTGGTGACCTAGAAGTGTTTGGAAGTCTGAATTCAGAGGGTTATTGAGTGACTGGAGATGGGTACTGGAGACGTGTAGATTCAAGTCTGTTGGGACAAAAAGCATTTCTCAACAATTAGAACCATTCAAAATAGGAAGTGGTTGCATCAGAGGAGGAGGAGGTTCTCTCTCCCTGGGAATCTTTAAGCACAGGATTCCATGACCATTTGGTATGAGCGTTCCCTCCCCCCACCCAAGTATGGGTTGGATTAGGTTTCTTTTGAGGTCCTTCTAATTTTGAAGTCTGGTTATTCTGTGATTTTCTCTCAGATTCTACTAGAAAATACCCATGACTGATGAGACCTCTTCCGATGTTTCCTTTTTTATACATTTTCCCTTGGTTTGTTATTCTTATTCATCCAGCCACAGTGGGTTATCTTTGTTTGCTGTTTATTCTCCTTCAAGAAAGGACTTTGTGTTTGTCCCTCCTCATACATCTGCCTGGGCTCCATATCAAGAGGGAATATTCTCTTCGCTCATGGAGGGCACATTTTAATTGACTTCTCTGTTGTGAGCTAGAGGACCCTTACATGCTCAGATAGCCTCTTTGTTTCCATCTGAGAATGGAAAGAATCTGAAATGAATTAATGATACACCTACTGTTACCTGAAAGACTCGGAGAAGGGGACACAAGTAAGGATGACATAGATTGGGTGGGTGAGGAGGGGGGCATCACTCCACCTGGGTTGTGCTGAGCTGAGAAATTGGTTTTCTGAATGAACCTAAAGCATCTTTCTTTTAATTGAATATTTCTCAAAAATGATAAAGAATCAGCTTAAACAGGATCTTCCAAGGCAGTAACTTCAGTGTGAGGTTAGGGAGATCTAGGCTTTGTTTGCTATTATGTACACGTGGTCACATGGTTGGAAGAGGAAGAGTACCTGTGTATATATCACTGTGATACAGAAATAGTGGGCACTGCCAGCTGTGGTTGTACCCACTGCATAGCCGCTACTATTGGGGAGGCTGGAGGATTGTTTGAGTTCAGGAGCTCTGAGCTGAATTGGGCTGATAATGGTGTTGTTATCAAGATGGACATTAATAGTTGATTCTTGGGAACAGAGGGCCCCCAGATTGATTAAGGAAAGATGAACTGATCCAAAGTAGAGCAGATCAAAATTCCAGAGCCAATCTTTGTGGAACTGGACCAATGAGTAGTTTCTGCAGCTCCTACCTGGGTGAGATAGACAGACTCAATCTCCTTTCCCCCCCCTTTTAATAAAAATCCTACATACTAAAGAAAGAGTGGTTTTTACTTTTCAGAGAGTTGAGAATGTGATCTGATCTGTCAAAAGCCAGAACTCCTATATGTAACATCCTGTGGAGAGGAATTAAGAAATATATTAAACTGTTCAATATTAAAATACTCAAGAGGGATTGTAGGCAAATCTATACTTATTTCTCTTTTATCTGTGTTTTTTTTTCATAATTTACAAAGATTTGATTGTTGAGTCTACTAAAATGACTTGGGCTTGCTCACCAACACCTATGAAAGCTACATTATTAAGCCTACTCTTATTAATGGGATTAACATGTGATCATCATTGGGCATCTCTGAATATTAGTGTTCTTTCTCTATTGATGAAAAGTTGGACTAGATGATCTCTTGGGGTCACCAGGTCATAGATTTAGATCATAGAGAGATCATAGATTTAGAGCTAAAAAGGGTCTTGGAGGCCTGCTAATTCAACCATATCCCCTCATTTTCCAGTTGAGGAAACCAAGGCTCAGAAAGATGACCTAATTTGCTCCTGATCATATAAATAATAAATGTAAAATACAGCTTAGTTTCTAGCCTAGATTCTATGATCTTTACCATTCCTGATTTCGATGCAATTTCCATTGTCCTTGGCTCTTCCTGCCTTTAACTATAGCATTTGGCCCCACAGAATGAGCCACTCTGGACATTGACCAAGGACAACATCTAAGCCCAGACGGGCACCATATTGTTGCTTCTGGGACTCTGAGTGTGTCTTCAGTGTAACTCTTCAGCTTTGAATTGTGGGCCAAGAGGGCAATGGTTTTATATCTCACCTTATTTTCTGGTGCAGATATGAAAAATGTCTATTCAGAGATATGGAAAAATGCTTTTCTTTAGTTATTGCCTTGATGAGTTTGGAAAGCATAAAAGTAACTTTTATTTTTAAAAAAATAGCACAATTAAAGCGCTGTTAGTTACAACTGACTTGATTCAAGTTTGGTTGGTTATTGTTTTTTTCTTTAAAGCTAACTTATATACAGTCCAAGCTTTTTTTTTAATTAGTTTCTAGGGATGTATCTTATAAGAGTCTTATAGAGACTTCACAATCTAATATGTTCTTCTAGTCTGCCATCATTAAATATATGTCCTTGATGAGGACAGAATAAGAAGAGGTGGCATTCTTTTCTTTCCTTTGACCTAAAGTGAAATATCACAAAGTAGTGACTTAATAAATGTTTGTTGACTGGACTTGAATCATGTAGAGGAGCATGGTAAAGTAGAAGCAATACCAGCTCTGGAGTTAGAAGGCCTGGGTTCAAATCTTGCTATATGACATTGGCAAGTCAATTAACTTTCTTGTGTCTCCGGCCCCTAATGTCCCCTCCAGCTAGGAAACTATGATTCTAAATTACTTAACTTCCTGAGGGCTCTGTTTCCTGTTGGGTGTGGTTGGACTAGATGATTTCTGATGATTCTTTCCAATTTTATGTCTATCCATCATCTTGTGAGGTTCTCCTCTCAGCTTCTGGGGAGAAAATACTGCTGCCTCAGGAAAAAAAAAAGAGGGTAAACAAGTGTGGAGCAGGGATGGTGTGAAAGAATCCATCATCATGAAAAGGCTGGTGGTGATAATGACTAGAATCCAAAGCATGGTTTCTGAGATGATTGTTCTACAGATGGGTCTCTTTAAGTGGGGATTTGAGCAATTGACTGAGAATCATGGTTTGGGAAAACAGCATTGACTCTTGCTTTCAACATCAAGACTTTAGATGGCCACTTCCTATTTTTAAAGTGTTTTATTTTGGGGGGGCAGCTAGGTGGTGCAGTGGATAGAACACCGGCCCTGGAGTCAGGAGGACCTGAGTTCAAATACTTAATAATTGCCTAGCTGTATGACTTTGGGCAAATCTTAACCCCATTGTCATAAATAAATAAAATTTATATATTGTATATATAAATGTTTTATTTTTTGATCTCTGGTGTTCTTAATTGAGAATCCACTGCTTAGTAATTATTAGCTCCATCAGAATCAGATTGAATGGTTGGGTTAGAATTGAGGCAAGTAACCTCTTTCTTTATCTTGAAAACCAGAGACATGGGCTAGAGAAGTCAGTGTTTCGAGCTTGGAGTCTGTGGCTATGATCCTATGTCTATGAAATCCACTTTATTCACTTATCCTAATTATTGCACTGCCCTAAATATTGCTGACTCTAGAGGGTACATCATGTCTGCCTTGTATCTTAGAAACTGGACATCCTTTCCTCAGAGGGCCTTGGGATCTGATATGATATTTTAGCAAGATTTAATAAAAAGAAATGTAGAAGACTCCCCTTTTCTCCCATAACCACCAGGCAGCTGTATTCTCTTGCATTTTAAAAACTTTTTAATATTGCTCATTGATATTGACTGCTAAGGTTTAAAACTCAGGGCAAAGCTGACCTTCAGTCATCCTTATTGGGGTAGGGGGTGGGGATGGGAAGGGTAATCCCTAGGCTTCTCTGACATCCATTTCTTCCTCTACAAAAAGGAAACATTTGGCTAGATAATCTTTAAGATCCTTTTAAATTACAATACTTTCTGAAACCCAGTGATAATCTAAGTATAGCAGTAGTTTGCATTTCTATCCACTCCTCATTTTTTTTTAAAGCAAGGGATGGTGATGAAAAGGAGTAAAATGAATTAATTTGGAAACTCTTCACTTTCCTCATTGTCCCCTGATCTCCAATCCCATGTTTCCAGATGCCTCTTGGGACTTAAATGTGTTTGCCGAATTGAATAAATCTTTCTTCTTGGATTGATTCGGCCACCTCCAACAAGTTGGAGTATTGGAGTTGCCTGGATTGTCCTAGAAGTGCGGGCTATTGTAGGAATTGGCCTGAAGGGAGCTGCTTTGCACAATGGAAATCCTACATAAAGACTGCTCAGTGTTTGGTGTGTCCTTATCTCAAGGTGGCAGAGAATTTTGTCAAGCCAGCCTCTGTCAGCTGTGGAGAGTTGGAACCAAAGGCAGAGAGAGCTAGCTTTAGTGTCTGGGATATTGTGTTTTCAATAGAAGTGATGTGGTTCTAAAATTGTTGTGTTTAATGGGCTTTAGAGGTAAGGGTGTTTTCCTTGATGCTGATGGAAGGCTCGATGATTAAGAAAAACAGGGAAAAGGAAGGTTATTGACAGGGAACAGTCATCACCCTGAACTGAAAACTTTCCAGTTTGATGGCATTCATCTTCATTGGATTTCACTATAATCACTGGTGTTTGGTCCCACATTGGAGGCTGATGAGTTTACTAATGCTGCTTGGTAGGAGAAATTATAATTATTATTTTATCACAGTCTTCATAACTTGCATAATACTTATTTTAAAATAGTATGTTTACATCTGTCTTTTAACAATTAAATCTGTAACCCAAAGGAATTCAAAGAAGGGTTTACTTTTCAAACAATATTTCTCATTCAATGATTTATCAGATTAATGTTAGGAACTATCTTCACACAGCTTGCGTAATACTTAAATACTATTCAATATTAAAATTCACTTATTCCAGCTGGGAAAGGAAAAAAATATATCAACTTTGATTGACTTTAAGGTTTTTTTTGGTAGTCATAAATTATCCCTCTGTGACTTTTTTCTCCTGTCCCCATCATTTTCACCCAGATGTCCAGTTCTCAGCTGCCCAAAGCCTGTGGTCTTGCTGTTAAGGATTTTAGACAGACTGGCCGGACGATGCCAGCTCAACAGTAGGTCATACAGCAGTGGTTTTTGACTTTCAGAGTCAAGGGCTTCAGGCTTGGAAGGTCAAGGTCTTGCGATTGATGATCTAACTGGTACAACCCTCACATGGTCTTTAGGAGAGGGAACTGGAGCTTGGGGATGTGAAGTGATTTCCCCATGTCACCTGTGAAAATGTCACAGGTGAGATTTGAACTCAGGTTCTTTCCCACTTTACCATACAAAAAAGAAGTGTCCTATTTATGAGATTTTTCCCACCCTATGTTAAATTCTGAGGGAGAGTTGGTACTTAGAAGAGCAGAATATTTGTCCAGAAGAACCCTTAAGTCTTTTCACTAAAATGATGGAGTGGTCCATGGAACCTGAGATCGGAACCTGAGATCAGATCCTAACCTGTCTCTTTGTTATTTATGGGATCTTGCACAAGTCTCTCAACCCATCTGGGCCTTAGTTTTTTCATCGGTAGAATGAAGGGTGGAAGTAGGCAAGACAACCCTTATGATCTTATAATCCTAGGGTCTCATTGATAATTTAATTCAGTTTTGTTTTTTTAGCAGATGATTTGACCACTTATTCAGTGACTTGTCCAAGGTCAACCAAACAGGAGGCAACACAGTATTAGAATGCCTTCATTTGATTTTCTGGACTTCCATTTTTCCCTCTTTGTGGCCTTGAATAAACTACTCACCCTAACTGGGAAGGAAGTTTCCCAGTCAGATAAGGGGCTTGGATTGGATGACCTGAGATACTCCTTCAACTCAAAATCTTTGATTCTATGAATGGTATTGATAGTACTGAACTGAGATTAGAGCCTAAGCCCACCAGTAAACATTTATTAATGATATTCTGAGAGTCCCCAAGGCCATTCACTCTACCCTAGAGACTTTCATCTACTAAGAAGAGAGCAGAGAGATCTTCCTTATCTGAACCTCATTTTTCTCCTTCTAAATATGAGGGCATTGAATGAGATATTTTTTCAAAGCTTTTACAAAGGGAGGTTTACTGAGAATATGTAGCAAGAATAGAAGTTATAAAGCATTTTCCCCCAACACTTGGGAGCATAATTAGACAAGATAATCTTGAAGGTGACTGATCCTGTGGCTCCCTTGGTTCAGCCCTACTAAGCACACATTTGGGAAGCTCCTCCCCTGTCTCCTGTAGACAGTAGACAAATAGAGACAATAGAGGAGTTTTCAATTAATGAGTGATAAAACCTGTGTGGGTACCTCCCAAGAAATGCTTTTTTCCAAGAATGGCAAACTTGGAGGGGGCATCATCATGGAGGAGGTATCCCTATGCATAACCCTGAGAAAGGCTTAGGTTCTCTCTTATTAAAATTCAGTTTTTGATGCTCCCAGTTATGTGTACATGCAGTTATGTGGGATACTCCCTTGTGAGCTGTAAGAAATTTCCATCCTCCAGGAAAGCCAATGTTAAGGTGAAGTCCCAAACAGACATGGAGTTAGATTGTAGATCAAGGAGTCCAATGGGGCAATGGGGGAGATGGAGGTCTGGCTTGCCTTGGCATTATCAAATGCTTTGTAAAAACAGGTGTTTGTTATTTTTGTTGTTGTTGCTTTAATTATTGTTCTTTTTGGTTTCATTTAGCCCCAACATTAAGTATTCAGAATGCATCTTTCCTCTAAGGAGCCCACAGGATTTTATATTTAATTATTTCATTACATCAAAGCCCTATATTTCATTGTTATGGGCCTGACACTTACAGCCTTGTGATTGACTCATTGAAAATATAACTAACGCAAAATCAAAACAAAAAAGCAGCCCATCGGCAATGTGGCTTCATAAATAACGAGCTGCTTCCCAGATGGAGCCATTTGTTAGACTTTTATGCAGAATTTCAATTCCCCCCAAAGAGGATGTTCTGTGTCCTTGCCTTTGATTTGTCATGAAGAGGAGAATTAGGGGTTGGTATTCCCCCCCAAGAGTCTGCAGGTATTCTAGAAGCAATCTTGAAAGGCCTGTCAATGGATTCCTCATAGTCTCCTAATGTCCAGATTAACATATCAAACTGGATGGATGGGGGGGCTTGGTGGATGGGGAGTGGCTGGTAACACCCAGTGACTGTGCCCCTCCTGAGGGTCCTCAAGTGGAGATTCTCCTTTCTCTCCCCATGCCACTCCCCAGAAAGGCTCAGGTGACTTTCAGGGACGCATTTCCCAGTGATGGCTGTACGCCGGTGAAGGTTAAGTAAGCATCCTCAGCGGTTCCTCCCTGTGTCTTGTGCTCCCCTTACTGTCAGCAGATAAAGGATTATTGAAAAAAGGCTTGGGAGGAGATAAAAAGCTTGCAGGTTGAGGGCGAACAATTGAAATTTTCTGTTCCCAGTGTAGTAAATTACCAATGGCAGATTTAGCGTTTGTTAATTATCAGAGCAAAGGACTAAAGATTGTTTTCTTTTGCCTAATTAATTACCTCATCTGGAGTGGAATGTTAATTCAGATAAATGATTATTTCTTAATACTGCCAAAGCTTTCCTGGGAGTCTCTTCCTGGAAAAGCCTGCCCTTAAGGTGGGACTGCCAAGCCCTTTTCAACATCCAGATGAGTCCGTCAATCAACAAGAATTTATTAATTTCTTGCCTTATGCTAGGCATGATGCTAAGAGGAAAGGAAGAAATGGGAGGCTACCTTCAGATGGAGGATCCAACCTACCAACAGCTCTGTGTATGCAAGAGGTTTATAAGATGTCCATAGGTAGGGCATGGAATTGGTCCTTCCCCGCACTCAGAATTCTTCCCCCAGGAATATCAACCTCATTCATTTCTGGCTTCTCTTTGGATCTTCAGTAAGCATCATGCCAACAAGATGTTGACCATAGAAAAGATTCCATTGAAAATTCATCTAAAGAACCAAGAAGGGGGATTCCTGTCCAGGTTCTGGGTAACAATGGTGAAGCAATGACCCTCTCGCCATTGACTTCCATTCCTTCCTCTCCATGTTCAGTCATTTTAAGTACAAGATAAGATGACACTACTGCTGGCTGTCCATGAGTGGGTTTGAAACCTTGGCACCACTGCTGCTTGTAGACTCTTGGAATTGGGAGGGGTTGGGTGTTCTTATTTTTATTAGCTTGAACTGAATTTGATGCTATAGTGAATGTATCCTATATGAAATCAGCATATATTTTATGACCTAATTCATTATTTCTTAACTTTTCTTGGAGACCTTAGAGTCTACTCACATCGTACTGAATTTACCTTTGGCCCTACATTTAAAAACAACATTCTTGTCTCTTGAAGAGAACATTAAATATCAAATGGATTGAAGCACACTAATGCTTTTCATATAATATAAGCTGATCCAGTGGCAAGGATTCTGGTCTTAGAGTCAGGAAAACCTGAATTCAAATATAGGCTCAAACACTTAATAGCTGTGTGACCCTGGGCAAGTCACCTTACTTTGGTCTGCCTCAGTTTCTTCAACTATAAATGGAGATTATTGTTTTGCATCTGGCAGGGTTGTTGTGAGGATCAAATGAGATGATGTTTGTATTACACTTTGTACAGTGGTAGGGATTTGAATCAAAGTCCCTGATGCCAAAGCCAATGTTCATGGTCTTGCTCTGATAGCTCAGGTCTGCATGAATATGGTTGATATTTGTCTCAAAGAGTCCTCCTCTACAAGGGAAAGTTCTTGGTGGGCTGACCAAGCTGGACAGACTGCTTTTCAGGGCTGGATGGTGTGGCATTTGTCTGTTGTCCAAGGCCTGCCTTGATGAAGGTAAAGAGCCCCACAGCCTTTTTTCTTCATTTCTAGAATGGTTGTGATCTGGCTGGGAGGAAAATCCATGGAATCCACCACCAAGCTCTTCTTCAATAGCCTTTTGTACACTCTGCTGGGTGTAGGGAGATACAAAAACAAAGAACTTAACAATCTCATACCAGTGGTAACATGGATTTTGGAAGCACTGACTATTGCATGTTAATTGAATAGTTTTCACAAGTTTGTATTTCTTGTCCCCACATGCAAGATTTCTGCATCAGCATATGATGGTAGTTGTTCTCATTTAATCATTTTTCTATCTTATCCTACTCTCTCTGATTCCATTTTTAGTTTTCTTAACAGATATTGGGATGGTTTGGATTCTCATCTCCAGCTAATTTTACTGTTGAGGAAACCAAGGCAAGGGGTCAAGTGACTTTCCCAGGTAGCATTGCTAGTGTCTTTGGCCAGGTTTGAACTCATAAAGATGATCTTCCTGATTCTATCATCACCTCCTGTCCATATGATGGTAGGGATCCATTCTTAAGTAGGGAAATTTTTTTAAAGTCATTTGTGCTTGCCTATAGTGTGTATTTAACAGTAATTAATGATTGAATACAATAATAAAATAAAAAATTGAATGATTGAATGAGGCAGTGTTAATCACTAGACATGGCAAGTTATAAGTCTTGACCTTTTCCTTCGTTCTGAGGGGTGGGGAAGGAGCCTCCTTGTGGTTTTCAGAGGCTTTGAACTGGAGAATTTTATTGCTACAAGGGATCTAATAGTTTATCCATAGCTCATTTTGCAAAGAAAGAAACTAAGAGATTAAGAGATTTGTCCAAAGTCATGTAACTAGTTTTTTATTTGTGTTAGCAGTTAATTTTTAGGGATTTTTCCATGAATGTTTAATAGATGCTTATTGATTTCTTTTGTCCCCTATTTGGAAGTAATTGTTACGAATTGGACATGATTTTTAGTTGTCGTGTGTCCCTCCTAACCTTGGCTTTCCATTTCATCTTGAAGATAGCTATTTCATCCCAGCTGTGTTGCCTTCTCCAGTTATAGGCATTCCTAGTTGCTCCATGACATTATTTGGTGGGAGAGACATTGATTTCAGTTCTTTGCTTATAGCCCAATTTGGTGGCATGGTGGGGTACACCTGTGCTGTGGGTGTCATTTGTGTGTTTGTGTGTGTGTGTGTGTGTGTTCCTGCCTGCATGTTGATTGATATGTCAGGGCAGCAGGTATGTCCTTGACCAGCCAGAAATAAGAGGCTATAGAATTACAAGGCGACTAGGTTGCGCAGTGGTTAGAGCACTGGCCCTGGCATCAGGAGTACCTGAGTTCAACAGACACTTAATAATGACCTAGCTGTGTGGCCTTGGGCAAGCCACTTAACCCCATTGCCTTGTTAAAAATTTTTTTTAAAAAACCTAAAAAAATGATTTGAATCTTAAGGGCAGCTGATGATGCCATGGATGGAGTACCAGACTTGGAGCCAGGCCGTGAACTCACATTCATGAGTTCAAGTCTGGCCTCAATTACTCATGAGGTGATCCTGAACCAGTCACTTCACCTCCTTGCCTCAGTTTTCTCATGTGTAAAATCATCTGGAGAAGGGACATGGGAAACCCCTCCATTTTCTTTCCCAAGAAATATGGGTCACAAGGAGTTGGACAGGCCTGCAATGACTCAACGTGAATATTAGCAATCTACCAAGGCTGCTGCTCTTTTCTCAGCTGTCTCCTCAGTACTCTTCATCTGCCATGTCCTGATATTAGTCAGTGTGGGGTGGCTCAGTTTGGTTTTCTTGCCTTTCAGAGTCAGGTATATCTGGCTATGAGTTTGAAAGTGAAATTAAATTTTTTTCCCTTGATCCCTGAATTTCAATAGAATCGGTCCCTTCTGAAATCTAGCATATTTTGCTTTATACATTTATAAACATGATCTCAAGAAGAGGTCCCTAGGTTTTACTTGATTCTGCCTGAGCAGGAAGAAACCTTGCTCTAAACTTAAGGGGTTTTTTTTAATCTAAAAATTCTGAATTTGGGGGCCTCTTCTGATACTTTTCAACTTGACCTTTATTTCTGTCACAGAGCATTGGCTACAGTCACAGGCAGGTTCTTTCCTTAAATGTTCATGGATATCTGCATTTACTTTTGGGGGGACAAGTCTTAACAACATTTACGATTTTGAAAATTCCCTTCATAAGATTAACCTTCACAACCCGGTCTCTGCCCCTCAATCCATTCCACACCCATAATCATACACTCAAAGAACAGTGGATGTTTATTGGTTTTGATTAGCAATTAGATTAACAAGCAGATTAACAATCATGACCAATAATGACCCGATAATGACTTTTTAATTTATCTCTCAATGGTCTCCCATTATTCATTTGTACAATGAAGAACTGAGACACAATGCCAGATCCTATGACTCCTTGACTCAGTGGCCTTTCAAATCCTTTCTAAGATTGGTTCCTAGATGCTACAGTCATCCATTTAAAAGTGAATGGGATTTTCAAGACCATCAAGTCCACCCCTCCCATTTTCCTGATAAGGAAACTGAGGTCCAGGAAAGGCAGAGCTGACCATGAGTTTTTCCAGTGTGCCATCACTAAGAAGAGGCCTTCTTGAAGCCAATCAAATGAATGTCTTACCAGTTATGTCATCCAGTCTTCCTTTGATCTCTCAGTTCCTCTTGGTAGGATATTGAGAGGCAAAATGAGCTTTTATGAACTTGGGGAGGGGGATTCATCTTTATACTTTTATGAGGCATTGAAGGAAGATTTTTATTCCAAGGCCTAGAAAAATAGACTCATAGTTTCGATGATAACAGTAACTATTAGCCCAATGTTTCTTTTCCTTTTTTTTTTTTTTTTTTGAGCAGTCTTGTGGGAATAAATAAATCCATATGGTTTATTTTTTTTTTCCTTGGGGGTAAATAGGGGACAGGACTGTCCTCCTTTCTATGTCATGGAGACTTGGGATGCTGTTTTTCCTTCCTTTTTTGCTGTAGCTCTGTGTCTGGGTGTGGTTCATTTCTCCTTAATTTGTCATCTGAAAGCAATTTTGTTCAATTAAAGATTGGAATTAAATTTCAGTTTGTAGTGCTTCTGTTCAGAGGAAATGATGTATTAACGAACACACAGATGTCATCTTGCAACCATGCTGTTTGCAGAAGAGGGATTTTTTCCCCCTTCTTTTTTCCAGGATACAAATTATAAAAATTGGCGACGTCAGCAAGAGCCCTGTTGGCTTCTTAGTAGACTAAGCTGAGACCCTCCTGTGTCTTTGCAAAGCATCGATCATTCTGCATTGGGGATGGGGGAGAAACCTTTGCTCTGTCGAAAAGTCACCAAATGAGTCCTCAGTCACATAGCAGAGGCTGCATTACCTTGTTCTGTTCAGAACATCCATTCTGCTGTTTAGCTGGTGCAGGTGGTGTGATTGGGGATGCAGTCATCTCTCATGAGGCAGAGTCGGTGAATGAAGACTGTATTGATGAGGTCCTGGAGAGGCGGGCAGCCCACCCTGGAGAGAGCCTCACTTGCCAGGGACCAAGGGGACTCTGGAACATCTCAGAGGGCCCTGAGGATGAAGACAAGTTCATTTATTTACTTGTAGATGGTTTTCCCCCCTCTTCTCAGTGCCAGAGAAAGTAGGACATGAGTCAAGTCAAGGATGCTTGGGGGGGGGGGTGTCACAGGGTAATAGAACCCACCGAGGCAGAGGGTTGCATGGGAGGAATATGGGATGTGTGTGTGTGTATGTATACACATATATATTAATATAGTGTGTGTATATATATGTGTATATATATATATATATATATATATATATATATATATATATAGAGAGAGAGAGAGAGAGAGAGAGAGAGAGAGAAACATTTATTCTCTAGTATATATATAGGAAGTTAGCATCAGAACCAAGGGTGTCTGAGTTTAACTGTTACTCTTTACCCTAACAGCTCATTTCTGTTGTTGTTCGTTCCTGTTCCATTCTCTGTTACCCCATTTGGGATTTTCTTGGCAAAGATACCAGAGTGGTTTGTTATTTCCTTCCCCAGATTATTTTACAGATGAGGAAACCAAGGCACACAGGTTGAAGTGACTTTCCCAGGGTCACCTAGTTAGTAAATATTTGAGGTTAAATTTGACTGAGGTCCTCCTGACTCTGGACCTGCTGCTCTATCTGCTGCTCCTCACTAATGTGATTACAGGTCAGGAATTTTTTTTAAAACACTGCTTAAAGAGCTGAACTTGGAGTTAGGAAAACCTGAATTCAAATCCAGCTTCAGACTGTTACTAGCTGAGTGAACCTGGGCAAATCACTTCATCTTGTTCCTCAGTTTCCCCCTCTGTAAAACAAAATGCAGAGGGAAAGGGCAAACCACTCAGGTATGTCTGCCAAGGAAACCTCAAATTGGGGTGATAACAGAGTGTTGGACACTGAATAACAATGTGTGCTTGTTTTCTTAACTACAGTCATTTCTCTTGACTAAAGGCCAGAGAAACTTAAGAGGTTTGCTTGGGTGACCTCCTATGCATTTGACCTTCAGAAAATGTTCCTAGACTGATTTTTCAGTCTTCTCACAGGACCCCTCCCCCATTTTACAAATCAGGAACTGAGGAAGACCTGCAGAGGTTATACAATTTCTCAAGGCCATTGATTTGAGACTAAACTTGAACCCAGATCCTGTGACCCTTGAACCAATGACCTGAACACTTGATAAGATGACTCTGAAGAGTTATCTAGAATTTGAGGAACCATGTTCATAGTACTACAATGCTTCTTTCCCTTCCTCCCTTTTTTTTTGAAATCATTCTACTTTTCTTTCTTTTTTTTTCCTGTTAAAATGAAGTATACCTCTGTTTTCTTGGTTAAAATTTATGCCCTAATGACTTTAGTTGTGGAATTGATGGTTGGACACAGTGTTGTCCCATTTTTAGGACAAAGTTGGCTTGGACAGGTGTCAGAGAGAGATCACTTACTATGCTGGCCTTGGGGGACATTGAATGTCACTATAGGCCTGTGTCTTCAGCAGAATGAATGGTGGACCACATCTGCTGATGCCAAGCAAGCCTCCAGGCCTGCTTTCTCTCACTCCTTTCCTTTCTCCCTTTCTTGTCCTCTGCCTTTCCATCTCCCCTTCTTCTCACTCCTTTCTTTTTTTTCTTCTGCTTTTCTCTCTCTTCCCATTTCCTCTTTACTTCTTTTTCTCCCCCTCCCCTCTCTCTCCCCCCCTTCCCTCTTTCTCTCCTTTTCTCCCTCTCCCTCCCCTCTTCCTTCCTCTCTTTTCTGTTCCTTTCTTTCTCTCCCTTCCCCCTTCCTCTCCCTCCTCTTTCCCCCCTCTTTATCCCTGTCCTCCTCTTTCTCTGCTACCCCCCTTCTCCCCTTTTCTCCATCTGGTGTCTGAAAATAAACGCCTTGGTCCTAGCCATTGAACAGTCCAGCAGGACCCTCTCTTGCCCCTGGGAGCTGGGAGACCCATTGACGGCCAGCTGAATGCACCCATTCATCCCTTGATGAAGTGAACAGAATGGACGCTGTTGGGAAATTGGAGCCAAAGACACTCAGAAACTCCTGATGCTTGGAAGACTTCCAGCTGGGGCTGAGTCTGGAGGCCTTTCTCTGTCTTTCAAGAGGCTGTGGCTTTGGCCTGGGAAGGGGAGGCATGTTCTGCTACTTCTAAATAAGAAATAATAACAAAGGTGCTGGAAGCCAGGTTCACCTCCTGGGGAGAGTGAGGGATTCAGAGACAGGAAAGTTTGGGTTTGAGTCTCATCTCCCACATTGCTGGGTGCATGATCCTGGGGTAATCACAGTGACCCTTCATACCTTAGTTCCTTCATCTATAAAAGGGTCTATAATACTTCCCTTTCAGTCTGGTGGTGAATGAATGAAGCAATGTCCCTTGACCCATACCAAATTTTAAAGCGACCTGTATCTACTCTCTGTCATTATTTTTATGATCATTTATCATTTGCTCTCATCTTGTTGAGTGGAATTCAGATGGAAATGCTTCAATGAGAAGTGATTATTCTGCTATAGCTGAGGTTATATAGATTATAATCTGTCCGTCTTGTCTATGTATTGTCCACAGATGGACAAAATAGCTGTATTTTAGAGTGGAATGAAGTTGGCTTTCTGTGTTCCCTCTGCAAGCATCCGCCATGGCTGAGAAGAACTGCACTCCTTCCCATCTGGTCATGACTTCTGTTAACTGGAAAGCTTTTCACTCCTTATAGCTTAGAATTTATGAGTATTTGGCATATGACAGCTATTAATAAGCCATCGCGCTTAAAATTTATGGATTAATCTTAGTATCATTATTATTGTTCTCTTTCATTTCATGTTGCTCTGATAGAAACACTCAGCTGTTCTGCTGTTGTCTTCTTGTGTTTGATGCTACCCGTTTGAATGAAGTGGATGCTTTTTTTGTGAAGTGGGTCCTTGACTATCATGACCATCCATCCCTGTAGAACTCTGGAGTCCTATAAGTAGGGAGCATGATTTAACAAATTAGAGATCTGGACTTGGGGGTCTGAAAGAGCTATGCTTCTGAGCTATGACCCTGCTCAGACCCCCTTGACCTCTCTGGATCTCAGTTTACTCATCTGTAGAATTGGACTACATGTGGTTGACCTCTGAGGTCCCTTCTGGCTCTAAATCCATGGTTCTAGGATCCCACAAATGCCTTCCTGTTGAAATTTTAGTAGGTATTCGATGGGAAGATGCAATAAATGCCTATAACTCTCTTTCTCTTCACATGAAGGAAGCCTTTTTTTCAGTTTCCTTTTAACATAAAAAAGGAAAAGCATCAAATCTTTACCTCCCAAACTCAGAAAGAATAGTCAGCATGGAGATATGTCTGTCGGGAAGAATCTTATTTCTTCACCCTGTGCTTCTCAGTGAATAGACTCTTTAATTCAGTGGCTAGGGATGCATTTAAATTGAAGGCCTGAGTCAGAGAATGCAGAATAGGAGCCCACGCATTGCCTTATAAATAAATGTTGTCCACCCCTGTGGATTCAGGGCAACAATTCTCAGAATTTCAGAATTAGAAGGAACTTTGAAGGCTATTTGGCTCCCTTCAAGTCTTAGCTAAAAGCCTCGAAGCCTTTCCCATTCTCTGTTCATCCCAGTGCTCTCCTGTTAATTATTACCCATTTATCCTGAGAGGAATTTAGGTGGCTTAAGTATGTGGTCAGGAGGCAGAAGGACCTAAGTTCAAATTTGGCTGCAGCCATTTACTAGCCATGTCATCCTGGGCATTGCTTTATGTTTTAGCTTGGGCAAACTAGTTCATGATATTTGTACAATTTTCGGTTGTTTCTTTGTCATTTCATTTCCATTTTTGTAACTAGAGTTTGCATTGTTTTCTTGGTTCTACTTGCTTCCTAGGAGTCCTTGCATGCTTCTGCGTATTCTTTGTTTCGTTCATTTTTTGTGGCAGAATAATAATTCAGTTCTCCCACGTGTACCCGTTGGCCTCTTTTCTCTCACTAATCCTGAGCGGCAGGCTAGTGATATTCTCTTCATTTCACA
Organism: Macrotis lagotis; assembly: GCF_037893015.1. Classification (NCBI taxonomy): domain Eukaryota; kingdom Metazoa; phylum Chordata; class Mammalia; order Peramelemorphia; family Peramelidae; genus Macrotis; species Macrotis lagotis. Next base: position 250,073,370 of record NC_133662.1, on the reverse strand, counting down.
AATAGGGGCCTGTCAGAAGGACAGTGGCTTTTGGGTCACATGGGCTATGGCTTCGCTGTACATCTCTTTTCTTTTTTTTTTTTAAATAGCCGCAGATCAAGTTAAGGGTCACCTCTGCTGAATAATTGAAATGACCTTTCCAGTGTCAGACATGAGGTTTGTCTTGAAAAGGATATTGTTGCCCAATTTTTTAGATCCAATGTGTCTCTTTTTTCTACAAAAGAAGGGCTTTTGCCCTTAGTCTATCTGGAGCAGATCTACTGATCATTCCATAGATGGTAGGTGGTTTGGTGAGAGCTTGGGAACAATACTTTTCCTTCCAATAGCTCCACTAAGTTGGATGTTATTGACCATGATGTGTTATATGTGGTGCTGGACATGGAAACAGCTGTTGGCATCTTTTCACAATATAATGCCCAATACAATTGTTCATTTTCTCTTATTCCCATCAGTTAATATCAGTGTAAGGTCTTACTTGGTTTAGTTTGGAGGGTTGAGATGTCTAGCCTCCATCTTTGGTTGTACCTTGTAAGAATAATGAAAAGTTCTGGCATTGAAACAATGAAGTTTCTGGGAAATACTTAATGTTCCCACATCTGTCCTCCCTTCTGGAAATATAGTCCAAAGTGGAAAACTTTTACTTGGTAGTATTGCTTTTGCAAATTAAGAACAAGAAGCTGTTATTCTTTTGGAAAGAACAGAAAGAAGAATGTTCATTATTGTTCGTTTTCTTGCTATTCCTTTCCACAATCCTCATTTCTTAACTGTAGTGATGAGCTGTTTTTGTCATAGATGGTAGAACCAGAAAAAATTTGGTGAAGATGACCATAAGGCAGATTTTGCTATTGTAGATATCATGAAAAAAAATTCCCAAATATTAGAAATTAGAGATTTGGACTATTACAACTTGAAATTTTAGTGAAAAAAAAATGTTCTCTTTTGAAAAATGAACTTAACAAACACAAACATTTTGATACATAAGAACAAAAAAATTATTTGTAATTGTGATCCTCCAATTCATAGTTTTTTATGTACATGATCAAGATTTGCTGCTTGTGTCCATTTCTTCTCTTCGGTATATATTTTTAAAAAATTAATATTTGCTATTTATTTAAACATCACCATCTTTCCCTAGCCCTTGACCAAACATAAAACTCTCCCTTGTAACCAATAAACTTTGACAAATCAGGCTTATCACTGATTTGAAAGTATGCCAGTGCAGTGCATGTGAAAATGATCTTTTGAGCATGTTGGCAACTGAGATGAAAAAGGCCAATGAGAAATATTTAGAACAAAAACTTCACAGTTCAAAAATCTTATGACCAGTGACTTTTGTTTGTTCCAGCTATGGAACCCTTCAACAGGAGGGATCCTCTATTATCATCAATCATTCTAAAATATTGCATCCTAAGAAGCCGAGTGGGAACACTTAAAGATTTACTTATCTATATTATCAGGATACTAATTTAAAACACCTTGGAAATTCCCTCTAACAATGAAGGTATGGGTGATTATTCAACCCCTTTGTTTTACAAATGAAGAAATTAAGGTCTCAGAGGTGGTGCTGAAGGTATAGTTCCCCTGATTCCTGAAGTAAGAGAAAATTTCTTTATTGTTACTAGGATGATATGATTAGTGAGCCTCTCTACAACATTTGTTTTGCTAAATGTGGTTTGGAGTCCATGAGTAATCTTAAAAACGGCAACATCAACAACAGTAATTAGCATTTATGGTTCTTTTAAACATTTGCAGAGTCCTCAGTAGATATTAATTAACTTGATCCTGTATCACCAATAGTAGAGAGGTTCAGTGATACTCTCATACATACCTATGTAAAATATGAGATAAAACCCTCAAACTCCTGTTTTCCTTACTCTTTAGTCCCAAGCTCTCATTAGTATGCGGCCTGGCTGCCTTGACCTTTCTAGCAATATTGCCTTTATTTTTCCCTTTGGGCAGTTGGTTTTTTGAGCTCAGATGAGTTTTTGCAGGTTCATGGTAGTCCACCATTCCATATCAGAAGATGCTCCATCCCGGGTCTGCCCTTTAGTGTCTTTTTGGATGTTTCTCTGCTTTGTGTCACCAGCCCCTTTGCCCAGCACTCCTTCAAGTGATCTTCTGGTCCCTGACCAAAGAAAGGATCAACAGAACAAGGCCTGGAGCATAATTCCAGTCTTCCTTGGAAAGACCTCATCTGATAGCTCACCCTCTAGAGATGGGAAAGTTGGTAATGAAGGCAGAGCAAAATTCATATACCTCTTTCTTTACTGGCATTAAGTATAACTTCATCATTGTGATTTTTTTTTCAAGGCAATGGGGTTAAGTGACTTGCCCAAGGCCACACAGTTAGGTAATTATTAAGTCTCTGAGGCTGGATTTGAACTCAGGTACTCCTGACTCCCAGGTCGATGCTCTATCCAATGTGCCACCTAGCCGCCCCCTTCATCATTGTGATTTCCTATTTCTTGGGCATACTATGTGGGCTCTGGAGTAACATCAGTGATTGAAGTCCATTAATTCAGCTCTATCCCGATGCCTCGCCGGCTTTGAGATCTCTATCAACACTCTGCCATTGATTTTCTTGTTATTTTGATCCTTTCCAATATTGGCCATAAGTCAAAAGCTTAGATTGGCATTCTCTCTCCCTCTTCACTCCCCACTTTTGGGCGACTGAAGCCTCCTGGATTTATTGGCAGATAACATAGACAAAATTGAGTAGCAAGAAACCAGTATGTGATAGCAGTAACATATGCAGGTAGTTTAACTGGGGAGTTCATTTATACATGATTTACATGGTGATTACATGGAATCAATTTATACATGGCTCTGTGGAGAACCCCTTTCATATTGATGGGGGGAAGATTTCCCTTTTGGATGGCATTCCCATTTCTTCTTGCTTGCTTTGATTGTTGCTTATTATGGCTTGGTAAATGTTGGTACTGATATTTCTTGCCTTGGAACATTAGAATGTTTGTGGAAGCTAACAATCAGGTTTCTGGTTATCAAAAAAGAATTTTGACTTTTTTAAAGGTTTTTTTTTAAAGGAGAGATTTATTATCCTGGATTGCTAGTTCCATTTTTGTGGACAGGTTGTCTAATGATAACGGCACATACCTCTCAGCATGATGTAAACAACTTGATGGATGGCCTCGGGTTTATGTAGAGAAAATATTGGAAACTTTTTCTTTATTTGTGAATCATCTGAAGTAGCTTTGAACAGGTGGCCTGGTTCAGTCATGTAGGTATATCATCATTATCTTCCGTTGGGGATGCAGACTTTCAGACAATATGGCTATCCAGAAATGCATCTTTTTCTTTCTTTTTTCTCTTTACCAGTCTGCTATTTAACTCACTTGCCTATTTTAAGTCATTTGTCCCAATAATATTTCATAAACAGATAACACATCTTTGTTCAGAAAGTGTTCCAGCCTTCCAGTTTCCTCCCAGAAGTTCACATTCTTCCACTTGCCATTAGAGTAGGTAACATCAGCTGCTAACATAGACTTGCAACAGCCACAGTGCTTGAGGTACTAGACTTGGAAGTGGAGGGGTGAGATTCAAATCTCAGCTTCATCACTCACTGTATGACCCTAGCGCAAACATATGACTCTTCCTTCATGATCTTGGTCTTGTCATGTTTTAAAGCAGCATATGATCTTTCTGTCATGTTCTTGGCTTCTTTATGTTTTAAAACAGACACATGGCCCTTCCTCCATGACCTTGGTTGTTTTATGATTTAAAACAAGCATATGGTTCTTCTACCATGTTCTTATTTTCTTCATGTTTTCAAGTAGGCATATGATCCTTCCTCCATGATCTTGGTCTCTTCATGTTTTAAAACAAACATATTACCCTTTCTCCATGATCTTGGTCTCTTCATGTTTTAAATAGACACATGGTGGCCCTTCCTCCATGGTCTTGGTCTCTTCATGTTTTAAAACAAACACATGGTCCTTCCTCTATGGCCTTGGTTTCTTCATGTCTTAAAAGCTGAGCCATATGCCACCTCATTTCCTGATCAATAACATCCTTCTTCATCCTCCACATTATGTTGGTGGGTATGGTAGACTGGGTGGCTTTTCCCGCCCCAAAGTTGTGATGCCCCCTGAAGTTGAACAGTGAGGTTGAATTAGTGCCTACAGCCCTCTGAGGGTAGTGGTATGTTTTCCTCACATCATGCAAGCCCTGTTGCATCCTTCCTGGCCTGCCCACTTTTTGGTTCAGCCTTCCCTTTAAATCCCAGGTGTTTTATTAAAAGAAGTCTGCGGGTGAGATCACACAGTGCTCAGAGTGTTTGGATGGCTGCTAATTAGCCTGGGACTTGTTACCAAGAGGTCCAACACCACCGTGAAGCCTGCATCACATTGTTGATGCCAATAGCTGATCCCATGACACTTCTTCTAAATGAGGTCTGTTCTTCATGGTTTAACCATTTGTGTTTTTACCAAAAACTGTGGTTTGGTAGATCTGAGCATTTTCTGCTCTTTTTTCCCTCAAGTTTGTAACAAATTGTTTCTCAGCAATTGGATAAGAATTCACTTAGCTAGTTAATCGAGGATATATTTCTTGAACAAAAGGCCCAGTATAGGCCATGTGGGCATTAAAAACAATGGGGTGTGTGATATAGCCTCTGCCTTTAAGGAACTTACACCAAGCAGGATGTAAAAAAGGAAGAAGTAGGAAAAACAAGGCAGTCAGTCTTGCTTAGCTAGAGCATTGGACTCTTTATCCAGAGGCAGAAAGACCTGGTTTCAGGGTTGGCCTCTGATTGGGTACCCCTGGGCAAGTAACACTACTTCATATCTCTCAGGTGATCCTCGGAGACTCTTTAGTTTTAGTTTGGGGTTCCATCGGCTTTGCAGAGCCAGTTTTTTGCACTGACAGATGGCGTAGCAGGTTCAGTGGAGAAGCATGTTGCTGTGGTTGAAAGAGTGTCAGATGTAGATTTAGGAGACAGCTGAATCTCTCTCCTTTCCCATGCCTTTTCATAGTCAAACCAGTTAATTTCTGTGAGATTCCATCTATTTAACTTTTAAATGGGCGAACTTTATTTTCTCTTGACATTGGAGATTCAGCCCATTCTCCTGTTGCATATCCTCATCTCATTTCTCCTCTAGGCTCCTCTTCCTCATTCTGATCCTTAAGAGTGAACAGCATGGGGGGGGGGGCAGCTCTACCTATCTGCTGGAGTTGCTTCTTGCTTTATACTTTGCTTCCTACTCTACAGAGATGAATCAAAAGTCTTTAGCACCCTTTTTAACCATTCTTCTCATGTCTTGACCTGTGTCCCTCAAGCTGGCTCAGGATCTCTGGAGACATCGTGGTGCATTGTCCTTAGGTTTGGAGTCAGAGGACCTGGGTTCAAATTCTGGCTCTGTCACTTATTCCCAGGATGACCCTGGACAAACTCAGTTTACCATTCTGCCTTTAGATCTTTCCTCTGTAAAATAAGTGAGTTGAACTTGATCAGCATCCTATGTCAAATATCAAGCCCATTTTCTTCATGTCTGAATCTGCCATAATTTCTATCTGGTCTCTCTTATTTCATCACTTCTGAGTTAATTTTTGATTCTGTCTTCTCCTTTGTTTCTCATATCTAATCAATGACCAGATCCTCTTGTTACATCTTTTCAATGTTGATTGAATCCATTCTTTTTTCTAGAGTCTTCACACAAGAATAGATTCTCATTACTATTTTCCTGGATTGTGTTAATAGGCTTTTTTTTCCCCAAAGGGCTTTCAGTCTTTATTATTCTTACAGTCCATCTTTTATCAACTCGCTTCAGTATTCTTTTTTCTAAGTAGATATGACCTCCTAAGAATTTTTGCTGGTTTACCTTGACTTCATGTTCAAATTATCTTGCCCAACTTTTGAGACTCTTCAAAACATGGCACCATTCTTCCTTTCAATTTTTTTAGGGTTTTTTTTTTTTGCAAGGCAAATGGAGTTAAGTGGCTTTCCAAGGTCACACAGTTAGGTAATTATTAAGTGTCTGAGGCCAGATTTGAACTCAGGTACTCCTAACTCCAGGGCCCGCGCTCTATTCATGCCACCCAGTGTCTTTTCATCTTTAATTCCTATTACTTCTCTAAACAGTCTTTTGTTGTTCACTTATTTCAATTGTGTCTGACTTTGTGTGATCTCATTTGAGGTTTTCTTGGCAAAGATCCTGGAGTAGTTTGCTATTTCTTTCTCTAGCTCATTTTCCAGATGAGAAAACTGAGGTGAACAGGAGTGATTTGCCCAACATCACACAGCTAGTAGGAATATGAGGACAGATTTGAAATCAGGAAGATGATTCTTCCTGATCCAAGCCCCAAGCTTCACTGTTCAGTGGAAATGGACTGCCCTTCTCCCCACAAAAGTGGGGTCCTGCCTTTTCCTCTTATGATTTCTTTTACTGAGATAATTCCATCTTCCTTTTGTTTCCTGTTAAATCATTGTCTACTTTCAAGGTCAACTCATTTATCACCTTCTGCCCTAAGAAGCTCATGTTCTAATGGGGAAGACAAGATGCCAACTACTATGTATCTACAAGATACATACAGAATATTTGGAAGTCAATCACAGAACAAAGGCAGTGACCATTGTGGGGTCCAGGGGGGCCAATAAAGACCTCTGGGACAAGGTGGAGTTTGAACTGAGTCTTGAAACAAACTGGGAAGGGAAATTCAACATGGTGGCTCCAATGTCAGCTCCTTGAGAGGAGAGATTGTTTAATTCCTTGTGTTTGTCCTCCCAAAGTCTTCTAAGTGTTTCACACATATTAAAATTTTAGTAAATATATGATAATTGTTTTTATCCCCTTCTGAGCTTTTTCTTTTCTAAACTTTGAATTTTCCCTCAACCCAATGCTCTGTTTATGATGTAGAGTTAAGAGATACCATGAACAATGGGTTGGAACTGGGGCGGCTAGGTGGCGCAGTGGATAGAGCACTGGCCTTGGAGTCAGGAGTACCTGGGTTCAAATCCGTCCTCAGACACTTAATAATTACCTAGCCGTGTGGCCTTGGGCAAGGCACTTAACCCCATTGCCCTGAAAAATCTAAAACAAAACAAAACAAAAAAACAATGGGTTAGAACTGGAGTCAAAATCACCATCCTTTAAATTCAGCCTCAGATACTTTGTGAGACAGGACAAGTCAATTTTGCCCTTATTTGCTCCGGTTTCCTCATCTGTAAAATTAGCATAATAATTATTTTGAGAATTACAATATTTGTTGAGCACTTTTCAAATCTCAAAGAATTATAAAAATGCATATTGTTATTATCATCATTGTCTCATCATCACCATCATCATCATAGCAATATTTTTATTGGTAAAAATACAAAACAATGTGAAGAGCAAGTAAAGTAACATTTTTGTCTGCTTAGAAGTGAATTATAGTTCATATTCTGGATTATCACTTATTTCATGTGGTAAGGCATGAAAGATTGCTGATGGTGGTGTTCAGGGAGAGAGACTGGTGAGCTGTTTGCTTTTAAGTTAATCAAAGGCAACAGTGTCCTTTCCTCCTTTGGCACCCAATGGGATGGATCAGCCCAGACAGTATATTAGCAGGGGACTTTTATTGACATTCTCTTCAGTGATTTTCTGTTAACTCTTTGGGGTAGCTCTTGGACCCCCTTCTTCAATTTTCCATAGCTTTCTAACAAGGTGAAGAAGCAGTTAAATTTTCGAGAGCCGACCAGATCCTTCCAGGGTCTGTGACTAATTCACCAGATGAGTGGTTTCTGAGTTCGTTGGCCAAGCTAGGGCGGAGGAAGGTTGATGGGGGCTCGTGGGCCCCTGTCCCCCTTTTCCCTGCAGGCGACTCTCAGACCAAATCTAGTATTTATTCTGATTACAGCGCCCACAAGCCCTTTTCATGAAGTGGGCAACAAGATGTTCGTTCTCTCAGACAGGATGGAGCTTTTAATTGAATTCAAATCACATCTCTCATCCTGTGAACTCTGCAAAGTGGTACATTTTTAACTAGGAAAAGCATCCATTATTTATTAGCTATGCTACTAATTTATCCTGGCCGTACGGCTGAGAGCTAGGCTCTCCTCCCTGTGCTGCTCGGTGATCTCATGCCATTGTGTTCCAGTGCTAGGCCAATTGCTATTAGAGCTTTTCATCCTCCTGTTTTCACGGAGCTACTTCCTTCAGCTCTCTTCTTAATATGTATTAAAATATTTACTCATATCCGCTGCGCTGGGCTGCTAATGAGAGAGGGGCTAGCAAGATGGAAAACTTATCATGGGAGCCTTTCACCGCTGTGCCCTTCAGCTCCAAGAGGGCTTGGGTGCTGAAGACATCGTGAAACACTGTGGGTGACCTTTCTAATCTGGAAAGTGAAGCAGATGGCTGTTCCACCACATTTTGGGGGATGAGGATTCCCAGGCATTAAATGGCGCTGTCTAGTTTACAGAATACTTTGTTGTTGTTCATCCTTTATTCTTGAAGAGAACCATTGGTATCACAAAGATGATGATGTCTTGGTTTGTAAACAAATTGGATTTAAGTGAATTTAAGTCAGAATCATAGAAGAGAGTTAAAAGAGATCTCAGTAGCCATCTTTAGTTCCACCCACATGTGAGTCAATTCAGTCTGCATTTATTAATCACCTACTGAATGCCAGACACTATGCTAAAGAATTCCTAAATAATCATCAACCCTTTGATTGAAGATCTTCAAGGAAGGGAGGGGGGACCCATCACTGCTTATACTGAAGGGGGAGATTTTGAAGTCCTTTGATGAATTGATTCAAGGGTACAACAAGGGTACAATCATTCCTTCCTACCTATAACTCCCTTCTACCTACTTGCATCTACCTGTGTTCTCTCCACCCTTTAAAATTCAGTATTAAAGTCTGTCCCCTCTCTCTAGATGTTCCAGATCATTATGATTTGCTGTGTTCTGTCCCCCTCATGAATTAACTTCTTGTTTGTCTTTTTTCATTTATTTGACACATAACAATGAACTTCTTGACATTGCCCAGGTCATTGTCCCTTTGCTTCTTGGTCCCCAAACCATCGACTTGAGTGAAAAAAGTATTTATTGTGGATTAATTATAATGGTAAGCTGTGTACTAAGCCTTGGGAGTATAACTTTAAAAGGCTGGACAATCCCTGCTTCCATGTTATAAGCAGGAGATCCTGAGAGTCTAGAGTCAAGGGCAAAGTCCAAAGGTTCAAAGGTCCTCAGCTTCTGGAGGGCAAGGACTTAGAGCTACAGGTTTTCTTAAAGACCTTGTCCAACTCTCTCAATTATAGAGGAAGAAACTGAGGCCCTCAATGGGGAAGTGACTCACCCAGGGTATTAGCCGACAGTGACAGTGCTAGAATTTGAACCGAATTCCTTGGCCTGCACATTCAGCTTCTTTCCAGCCCACACTGAGGCTCCCATCATGCAACCCAGGAGAGACCAGGGTCACAATCCATATGTGCAGAAGGTGATTAATGCTTCTTTTAGGACTTGTGTGTCTGGTGGGGCTCTGAAGCCACCCTTCAAGATGACCAAGAGATGTTCTATACAGAGAGGCAGATGAATTATGTGGGATTTTATTTGGACCCAACTTACACCTTAGAATAACTGAGACTTTTCTTTTAAAAAATCATTTTCTTTTTCCCTTTTAAGGTTTTGAGAGGGGGCCATCATGTCCCAAAAGCCTTCAGGCTTGCAAATGTTTGTCTACATGAAGCTTTTCTCCTAGGGAGAGTGAGAGGCAGGGAAGGACTGAGGCAGACTAAAGAAAATGGAGAGATTGAGAGGAATAGAATGAGAGAGATGGAGAAGAATGAGATGAATAGGGGAGGGAGGGAGGGAGAGAGGGGGGCGGAGATGGGTGTAGGGGAGAGAGAGAGAGAGAGAGAGAGAGAGAGAGAGAAAGAGAAAGAGAAGCAGGGCACTGTCTCAAGCATATCCATACTCACCCACAGGTCTCCCAACCTTGGATCTAGAATGAGGTGTATAATTCTGCAGCCATCCCCTCCTCAGCCTCTAGCTTGGCCTGGTGTTATAAAGATGTCCTGGCAGTAGCGTGGCGGAGGCCCCGCCATTTGTGCTGGCTGTACAGCTGAGAACCACTTAGGGTGTTCTTGTACCCATGCATTAGATTATGGCTAAGCAGCTTATGGACATAAAAACACATTAGAACTTTACAGCACTCTATAAATTATAGTTTTTGCCGTGCTTGCCGCCACAATGTGAGGTAATTACATTCATTAATCTACTACTAAGAACACATAAAGTTGCCTCCCAAACGGTCTTGTAGATGCCAGCACTCAGCTAGGAAAGACCAGAGATATTTTTCCTCCCCCTCTCCCTTTCCCTGCTTCTGTCTTGATGGGAATTTTTTGATCCCATACCAAGCAAGATGTTTGAGCTTCTACATTAGAAAGCAATTTCTCTCAAAGCATTTATTTCCATAGATGAGTGCTTATAAAATACATGGACTACATTGGAAAATTTTCTAAAATGGATAGGAGTCTATTGTTGACAGATGTCTGATTACTTGGGGGGTGGGGGGGGGGGGGCAAAGCCCCTGCAAACCCAGTGATAAAAGCTATGGACTATTTGTATTCTTCCAGCACCATTTTTAAGGGTAATTTTTTTTTGCAAGGCAAATGGGGTTAAGTGGCTTGCCCAAGTCCACACAGCTAGGTAATTATTAAGTGTCTGAGACTGGATTTGAACCCAGGTCCTCCTGACTCCAGGGCCAGTGCTCCATCCACTGTGCCACCTAGCCACCCCCCAGCACTATTTTTAATGGAAGTGTGATAGTCTTGATTTTGGAAGTTGCAAAAGCAATGGAATTCTTATTCCACTCCCTAGGCCCATGCCCACATCTCTACTCCACACCTTGCTTGGGTTTTTTTAGGTTCTCTAAATTTTCTTTTTTCTCCTTATTCTATATGGCAATCATGGAGAGAGGGTCCATTTTTCCCAGGGAAGTCTGTGTCACATGTGGTGTAAGAAGGAGCTTTTGTCCAGAATAATTCTGTGATTACAGCTCAAGCTAGGCCTCCACATATAAGTGCTCCTGCATCTTTGCAAGTTAAATAATTCCTTTGGTGAGTTGAACAGGAGTGAGGCCCATAGACTCAGGAGTGTGGAGAAGAGGATAAGCCAGTCTTGTGGTGCTCACGTGACTGAATGACTACGCTGACCCCGTCATTGAAGCCAGCCATCCTACTGAATCACTAGATTCAGACCCAGCTAACCACAGTTCAAATCTCACCTCTGTCAGTTACTGACCTTAGCAGTATTGGATCATGTGGATCATTGAGGTCCAGAGATGTTCACTGTCTTCTGTACAGGTTAATGGTTCCTTCTCTCTGAAATGTACACACTGAATGATAATAAGAAATAAATAGCTTTAAGGTGTACAAAGTACTTTTGTTTGTTTTTTGTATTTGTTTTTTTTTTTTTTTTTTGCAAGACAATGGGGTTAAATGACTTGTCCAGTATCACACAGCTAGGTAATTGAGTGTCAGAGGGCAGATTTGAACTCAGGTCCCTCCTGACTCCAGGGTCAGTGCTGTATCCACATGAGCCATCTAGCTTCCCCCAGAGTATTTTCTTATATTATTTCATTTTATTCTCAAAAACAGCTCTGTCAGGTAGATGCAATGATTACCCCCTTTTTTGGGTGAGGATGTAGTACTTGAACATAGATGCAGATCTAAGAAGACTAAAATTTATCTGATTGACCCTCTTCCTTCACTGATGGGAAAACTTGAGGCTTTGTGGTTCATGGAGATTACATGACTTATCCAGGGTCACACAGCAAGCAATCTCATTGAACCTGGCCATCTCCAACACTGAAGTCCCTCTTTGTGATAGACCATAAATTCCTTAAGAGCAAGGATTCCTTCATCTTTGTATTTGCATCCCCAGATCCAGGAGAGCATCAGACATTTATTTGATCCTCAACAAATACTCCTTGATTCATTAAGTTCTGGGGATCCTCTTCCAACAGAGCTTATGTTCTATTGAAAATGGAGTTGGAAGTGACTCTAGAGAAAGATAATCTCTTCCAGCCTTAAATGAATGTTCCAGATCCCCCTGGGCTGAGATTCTTAGGAATTTAGCTTCTGAATCCAATTTCATTGCTTTTTTTGACAATATCCCTTCTTTTTAAGAAGTTTGTTTCTTCAATTTGAGTCCGAATGAGGCTTACCACCATTTCTGAACTGAAACAATGACTTGGTTTCCCCATGTTCCTTTAACTGGTCTCTATGAACCTATTGCCTCCAAACCTAGATAATAGAATAGAACCAATAGGAAAAAGGCAGAGAACTGGAGTGGGTCTCCCCAGTCTAAATGCAGTATTCCTTCCTACCTCTTACTGGTAATGAAATCCAAGGGTTCTGGGCCACAAACCCTCATTCCCATCATTTCTTCATTAATAAGGCTTCACCTTTTGGTGAAATTGGGGGCAGGAAACTGTTCTGTTCCAAGAACAGGCTCCAAGTTGAGGGTTTTGTGTTTACCTCTTAAGTTCCTATGATACATCTACTCCGTGCTGAATTGTTACCCATGTGAAAGAGTTGCTACCGACCCAGAAAGCTCAGTTCAAGCGCCAAGCGCTCACTGTTCTATATGAAATAAGGCAGACTGACAGCTGCTTCATCATCCCCAGCTTTGGATAAAGGCATCCATCTCTTTGCTAAATGTAGTTTCAGTGACATTTGGAGCATGGTGGTTTCCAGGGAATTTCATGGTCTTCCCTGACAAATCTATTATACCGACCATTAGATTAATAGAATGAAGAACCCCCAGAACCATGTTTTGACAGAGTTGAGGCACAGCTCTCTCCATTTCCACCTTTTCCAGTGCCCAGGAACACAAACCTCTGTGCTCTCATTGGTAGCTCTTTCATTTGGTCAGGAGGCTCAAGGCAAAAGGGGTATTCTATGTCCTGGCATCATGTGCCCCATCTACTAAAAGTGGGGCATTGTTGAAAAACTGCCACATTTTTGTATGGAGAATGTAGCAGAGAGGCACCATGATATTTCTTTGCCACCCCAGTTCTGGGGTGTAAAGAGCATTTTTCTTTGGGGTAGTAAGCTTGGTCATCAATCCTACCTCTGACACTGCCAGTGCAACTTTTAATGTCACATTTAATTTCTTAAGCTTCAGTTTTCTGTTGTAAAAAATAAAAGTATTGGATTAACAGACCTCTCTCAAAACCTCTGATCTTTGTTGCTAACTCCATTTTCCGTCTTTTGACTGGTGGAAGCATGGGTGTATGTTAGCTTCATCAATATACACAAACTGGCCCCCATCCTGAAATCATTGATAGGCATTGAGAGGTGACTGGAATAACCTGTGTTCTGAAAATGCACTGACTGGCCCAGCTTGGAGTTGTCTGCTCAGCATCCAATTTCAGACCAATCCTTTTGTGTTTTTGACAAAACGACCACCCACAAGATGTCAGTCAGGGAATCTGAGAGATGGCTCACCTTGAAGCCATAGGTTGGATGACGATTCACTGTTCATAGTAGACCAGAGGACAAAGACGCTCCCCTCTGGATCCAGAGCATGGTCCAGGTCATCCAGCTTCTCCTCCCTCCTTGGGGCGGAGGCCTCTTCCCGGACTGTGCGTGTTGACATGTGTAGCTCCTCCATCTTGGCTCTGCAGGCCTGGGCTTCCCCCGGAGTTTCCTCTCGTGTTAGTCATTCAGGAGGAGTCCTTCTCGCTCACAGTGGTATTGATGTCAATTTTAACAGCCGTCATGTATATCGACTCCTCCGCCACCGCTTGCTGCTGTATACACTGTTGCCAGTTCGTTTAGCGAGTTGTTCCCTTTTATTGGCCGTGGTACGGATTTTTCCTTTATGGATGCAATTTGTTGGGATCACTGTAATGTCGATAAATCCATGGGGAAGGGTCAGGATGAGGAGGGGGCTGGTTTCCTTGCCCTGGCTGGGATTCTCCAGCCTTTCCTTGCACCAGGTCGGATGCCAGTGTCTCAACATGTGCTCTGGTGTGAAAGGGAAAATGAACAAGGCAGTTAGCATGAATATGTGATTCTGAAATGAATTTCCCAAGCTATTTTCCACCTCCCCTGCCATGTTTATAGTCTTTGGGGACTATGATTTATGTATTCCTTTTGTTTTTATTGTTCAATCATTTCTGGCTATAACTTCGAACTTTTCCTCCTTATTTGTTAGAATTAAATCTTCTTTTCCAACCATAAAAAAAAACAGAAAAAGGAAAAAAAGAAAAGATAGCATCCTATAACATAGTTAAGCAAAATTCAGCCAATACTGTGAACTCTTCTTAAAATGTCATAGTCAATAAGCAGTAAGTGATTACTCTGCAAAAAGCACTAGGTTAATCACAAGACTTATAAAAACAACCAATCAAAACAAAAATTAAAAAAACAAACAGACTAGAAAATATTATTCCCTATCCTCAGGGAGCTCAAAGATGTAACTAACTATATATTGTACATATCACAGTTAGCTAGATAGACAAATGGATGGAAAAGGGATAGATGGATGGATGGATGGATGATAGATGAAGAAGGTGAAGCTAAATGATTGGAGGAGATAGATGGATAGAGAATGTGATAGAATGATGGAGAAGGTAATAGACCAATAGAGAAGGTAATAGCTAAATATAGATAGTTGAAGGAGATAGGTCGATAGATAAATAGATAGGGTGAGAAGGAGATAGAGAAGGTGATAGATACATACATACATACATACATACATACATACTAACAAACAAATGCAAGTTGTCTCCTCTCTGGCCAAGCCCTTTCCCTCCTTCCTTCCTTTGTCATAAAGGCCAAGATTTGATTGGCATGAAGCCCACTTCATTTGCAGAGCAAGCTCCCTCACATCTGACAGTGGCCTGTTTTGCTGACTCCATGGTAATCCCAGTCCCCAGAGGGAGAGTAAGCAACCTTTTCTCTTCTGTAATCTCATGCACCTTTCTTGCCTATTAGAGGAAGGAGTTGTTCAGTTGAAGATGTACTTGAGATGAGACTTGGTTATTTAAACTGCCCAGAGCCTGTTTTCCATTCCCATTTGGAGTTGAGAGCACTGGGGTTGAGATCCCCCTGGACAGCTACTAGATTAGTGACCTTGGCCAAGTCCTTTAACCATCCAGGCCATCTGAACATTTGGATTTGGGGCTTGGCTGCCTCTCAGGTCCTCTCTAGCTCTGGGATCTTGTCATCGTGTGTCTTAACATTCTCATTACTCAGTTTATAGAAATCCATGTTTCTTTTGGGATGAAGTAAGCCTTCCCAGCCCTGGTGGAGTGGATGCTCCTTTTTGTTGGCCACTGGTGTCTCGATCCGGGCCCGTTTTAGCCTTTGCCCTGGCCCATGCCTGCAGCTGGCCCCAACTCTAGAAATTCTAGAAGCATGGAGCCACCTGCTCTCTAAATTGGCTCACGTGTTTTCTGCAAAGTTCCTGTCTTTACATTCTCATCATCTTCTTGCGTCAGACCTCCTGGTTGCCCATTAAATAAATACCGAAAGCATAGATTCCGAGTTAAGGGCGTCTATCGACAGCATTTCAAGTGCTATCAGGGAACATCTAATTCAGTTTAATTTTGCGATAAATCTCGTGTTTAATCCTCTGGTTGCTTTGTAATCATGTCTCTATTGATCTCCTCTGAATGCCTGCATGCCGCCTAATAAACTTTGCCATTAACCTACAGCTTCTAAAGGGAGAGATTGATTCCAGCATCCAATCTGATAGGACCAATAAGGGACTGAACCATCACTAGTTCTGTCCCATTGGGAGCTGAAAAACTGAGGGAGCAAAGCCAGGGGGTCACGGTTTGTTGAGCAACTCAGAGAAAGCACATAAATGATTGAATGACAATGTTTTCTCCCAAGAAATGGCCCAGATTCCAGGGTCACTGATACAAACAAATCTCTCCTTTCATTCTTTATTTTTCCCATCTCCCTTTGTAGTGGATGGCAGGTTCTATCTCCTTCCTTCTCCTGGTCCTACTTATGGGATCTGACCCCTTCTTTCTGCCTTGGATCTGGGTGACTTTATTTAGACCAGGCTTCTGAGGTCAACAGGCAGCATTTTAGAACATCCCTATGAAAATCTGAACAAACTTGTATGTTTATTTATAAGTTTATTTCTTATTTAGGAAGAAAATCCAAACAGTATACAATCATCAATGCAAGCTGTGTGTATGTGTGTTTGTGTGTGTGTGTGTGTGTGTGTGTGTGTTTATGTATGCATATACTCATTTTAAAAGAAAAGAACAATACTATTGAGGAGGAAGTCTCAATAGATGCATCAAACCAGTCCGACTGTCTTATCATTTGGTTAAAACTTACAGGAAACTCAAATTCCTCCCTCACCAAGATTTGGAAAATTTGTGTGGAAACTGAATTTTCATAATTCTGGGTATTTGTAGCTACAGTCATGGCCCCCCGTCCAAAGAATTCTCCTCCAATAGCCAGGTTGCCTGTGGACCAATTTCCAGGTTGGTCCTTGGGCTCAATCTATAAATATTCATGCTCATTTGTTCACACACATGCAGGAGAAAACAAACCCCTTTACTATTTTCACATAAAGAAGTGTGTACAAACATATACATTTACATGTATGTATATGTATGTATGTACATGAATATTCCTTAATCCTCTGGTTTTGATGAGTGGAGCTCTCCATTTTGTAATGTCTGAACTTGAGGATCTGGTCTTCTGTTTCAAATTACTTGTATGCAATCCCAGGATATGCTTTTTGGGGAAAATTGCATCTGCCATTAAAGTGGGTGGATGGCAAAATGACCAGATGTGCTGATGTTCACATCTCTTTCATTCTCAGAAGGCCTCACCACTCCAAAGTGAGTTTTTTCCAAGTGTTGATTTTTGCATATTCGAGTGTTCTTTAAGAGATATTTAAGTGGACTAAGGAGATGACTCTAAGCATGACAAGAATAAGTTATAATAAGGCACTTTAAAATTTTCAAAGTCCTTACAGGTTAATTCATTTGACTCTCAAAAACAACCATCCTGTGAAGTAGATGCTGTTATCTGCCATCGTTTTACAAATGAAGAAACCGAGGCATATAGAGCTTAAAAGACTGGGTTGCTCAGCTAGGTATTGTCTTAGGAAGGATTTAAGTGAAAGTTGTGAAATCTTTGAGAACTTGGAAGTTACTCTTATATTTATCTCTTGAAGGGCAGGTGGGTGACATTGGCTCTAGAATCTGGAAGAACTGAGTCAAATCTAGTTTCAAACACTTCCTAAACTGGACAAATCAATTAACCATGTTTGCCTCAGCTTCCTCATCTGTCAGGTGAACTGGAGAAGGAAATGGCACGCTAATATCTTTGTCAAACCGGGACACAACCACACATTGAGTGTAATATATTTATGGTAATTTATTTCTGAACCTTAGAGTTGGACTGGGGAAATTTCCTTTAAATTATCCTCATTCTGCAGTGGGAAGGAACTGAACCGTAAGTTCTTATAAGGCCACAAATCATGACTTTTTGGTACTAGTGGGCTTCAGAGATTGTCCAACGTAGCCCTTGGTTTTATAGTGAAGTCAGAGACTGAGTGTGACTTTTGTAAAATCACACAGGATGGTAAGTGGTAAAGTTACTACTCCTCATATTCCTGGATGCTTGTCTCTCATTATAGTCTAGAAACTATAGCTAAAATAATTATCCCCATTTATGTAGCTTCCTCTTGACTCCCCTTAGAATCCCATTAGAAACTTTTTTACATTTATTTTTTATTTTTCCCTTGAAAAGCTTTTGATGTAAGAATGCCTTGTATCTTATAAAGGATTTTTCTCCAAAGATCAAGTTTTATGGTTCCCATCCCCTTTTTAAAGATGAGGAACCTGAGGCTTTTCAGAGAACTTACCTGTCACATTGTTAGCTTTTCAGTTAAATTAAATTTTAGGATCCATGCAGTACTTACTGTTACAACTCATGATACAATGTGAAGTTAACAGGATTCCAAGACAAAAACTAGAACTTGTGCCTGCCCTCAAGGAGCTTACAGTCTACTCCGATTCATAAGAGAAAGTTCTGGGATTCTAGCCTGGGTTCCTTCTAAAATCAAGTCATGCTCAGTCTTGGTGAATGGTCCCACGGGTTGTTTCCCACTATTGAGGGTCTTTGGTTATTTAATTGCATTTCATAATAATACTTTTTTTCCATCCTCTGGAGTGGACAAAATTACCAAGTATTCATATCGATGAGTCTTGGTGGAGGACTCTTCTCTCCCACAGCTGTCACACATGAATGGCTGTTGTATTTAGCCTCTGCCAGGGAAAATATTTGGGTCCAAAGTTTCCTCCTTGCCCTTCTTTCTCCTCTCCCTCTTTTTCCGATGGATTCAGGTTTCATGCTGTAAGTGCCAGATGTAGAACTGGTTGTTCTGTTTTTACCAGTTCCCCTCCTACTCCTTCCCTCATATCCTTTCCCAAATTGTTCTTGGCTATTGATCCTTTCAAGTTAGGTTAAGGCAAAGGTCAAGGGTCAGAAGCTGGGTTACCCTAGTAGAGATGAAGGGCAAAGAAACTCATCAGTTTCCCGCCGGGTCCATTCCTCTCTTCATGTACCCTGAATTAGTTGACAGAAATGTAAAATAAACTAATAAAATGCCTCTTTTCTAAAAGGGAATTCTAAGTCTGTCCCTAGACTGGATTCCAGTTAGTTTAGTTTGGACCCAGCTCTCTCCCTAGTGTTGCATCATCATTCTTTCTTGTCCATGCCCCCTATGAACAAATGCTCCAAATTTTTATCTTTTTATGTAGTTGGTGAGAGTAGAAACCTCAAGAAGGTCATAATTCCCTGATGAAAAATGGAATGTTTTTATATCCAACTCTGAGCTCTTGACCGTGTTTTGGTAATTGATATGTTTCTATGTGTTTAAAAAAGACAGAAAAGGATAAAAAGGAAAGAAGGATTAAGAAAAAAAGCAACTTTTGAAAAATTGTATATTTGGTGTGTGTGTGTGTGTGTCGGGGGGAACTTCTAAAAAGGAGTAGCACATGTTTTCAAGACGAAAAGTCTCCTGGGGAGGAAGAGAGCCTAAATGGGAAATTGTCCAAGAAGAAAAACCAAAGTGGGTGTTTTTTTTGTCACATCTGGATCAAATTTCTAGAATTCAGAAAGAGCAGTCCTTGGTGTGCTGGGATTTACTGAGTAGAGGAACTCTGCCACAAGGGGGAAAGCAGTGTTTTTTTGAGTGAATAATTCACATAATGGCTTCAGCCCTTCACTTTTCTTTGGCTAGAGAGGTGTCAAATTCCAGCACAAGGAGTTGGATGTTGGATTTAAAACTACCACTAGGTTTTGATAATTCACCATTAGGCATTCCTTTGGTTGCTCTAGATTTATTTTCTTTGGGTTATCTCCTATGGTCAGCCCTGGAGCAAACTCTGTAATCCTACCCTCCCTTTCACAGATCTCTAGGCTTTGGTTTCAGTCTCACTTTTTGGCCCTTTGGTATACCCGTCATATTGGAATCATTGTCCCAGATAGGTCTTGTGCTTTCCCACCTCTGGACATTTGCTTACAAAGTGTCTTACACTTGAGATTCCCTCCCAGTGTTCTCTCCTACTGTTGCTTCAGCATCAAGTCTTGGAAATGGGTCATATTTTAGGTGGGAATGAGTCTGAAATGTTTCACACTTTGCTCCCCCTTCCCTAGGAGGTCCACCCAGGTATTTGATTTTGAATACAGCTGAGAATTTCTTGTGTTCCATTTCTCTTCCTCTCCTTCCTTGTTCCTAATGGTGTTTTTTGGGGGGAGGTTTTCTTCTTCCCTTTTGGTCTTCCTGTGTTTGTGTGTACTTCATGTCTTAAAGCTGTGCCAATAGGATTTTCTGCTCTGTTCATACTTCTGGATGGTCTCCAAAGGTTTACCATATGGAAAAAGGAAAGGAGGGGAATGAAAAGGGGGGGGGGGGGAAGATTCCTTTTCATTGCATCATAGTTCTCATGTGATCTGAGTCTACAATCTCATTAGAAGAAGTTAAACAGGATTTTCAAGAAATTGGCCAGAGGCATGGGTTCAAATCCTCAGAAAAGTTGTTTTTATATCTGGTCCTCTGTTTCCTAACCTGTAAAATAAAGGGATTTGATTAGGTTCTTTCTCCCCTAATGTTGCCCTTCAAATCAATGATTCAATGTATCTGTGAATGTTTTAAGCATCAGAGTTTGTTTCCCAAAGCTTGAAAGAGCAGACTAAAAATGGTTGTCCTATTCGACTATTGGTTCTTAAAGATTGGAATGAGTGGATTCACCTGTTTGTCTCTCATCCCTGACACAGTGACTAGTGTAAAGTAGCTACTTCCTAAATGATTATCAATCAAAATAATAATAAAACAGCAATAGCACTTTTTTGTATAAACACTCAGAAGTTTGTCAATCCCTTTATATACATTGTTTGATTTGACATTCATGATAACTCTGGGAAGTAGATACTATTACTATATTCAATTTTCAGTTGATGAAACTGAGGCAGATAGAGTTTTAAGCGATGTGCTCAGGGAAATCCCACTAGTAAATATTTCAGGCAAGATCTGAACTGGGGTCTGCTTGATTTTACCTCTAATGTACTATTCTTGGAGTGGATTCAGTTGAGTGGTGGTCAGTTATCTTTTCCAATGGGATATGTGAAAATACCAAGATTGCCCTGGGGCTTTATTTCAACCAGTAGTTTCAGTGTCATCTGGCAGTCCTCAAATTTTATGGAGATTCTCACTTATTTCCAGTACTCTCCCTTTTCTTTTCTTGGCCACCCACTTTTGATCATGGGGATTATATCCTTGCTAATGAGATTTAAGGAGACTGAAAGGCAAAAATAAGAATTTTATCAGATCATGTATTTGGAATTGGAAAGGACCTCTGGCCACCTCCTTAATGGGAGGATCATTAAAATAAATGGTCTTGAGATAACCAATCCCTGAATAATTATAGCTCTTATCAATGAAGATTACTTATTGGACTTAAAGGCCCAAAGACCATGGTTAAATGACTGACCAAGTCACTTTATCTTTCCAGTCTCAGTTTTCTGATCTGTAAAATGAGGGTTAAACTCATTGGTTTCTGAACATCATTCTAGCTTTAAACATATGATTCTCTGTTCTCATCAACATTAGCTTTGGATTTAGGGAACTTTTAGTTCAAATCCCACCTTTAATTCTAATTACAGCTGTGACCTTGGGGAAGGTCAGTTTCAATTTTACAACTGAGGAAACTGAGGCAGACCAGGTTAAGTGACTTCCCCAGGGTCACACAGCTAATAAGCATCTGAACCTGGATTTCACTTCAGGAAGGCTCTAGGTCTGTGCTATTTGCTCTTTGGCTTCACCTGGCTGCCCCAAGGCTAGATCTGGAACCCTCTAAAGAAGAGGCAGCAAGTTTCCCACTGGTCCATAAAGGCAGAAAATCTTTTGGTCTTGTGCTGTCATAGCAACTGCAGGTGGGACTCAAAATTCAATAAATTTAGGAGTTTTTTAGGGGTGAATTAATTAAATGCTTGACCTAATATAGCAGACTAATTTTTAAGTTGATAATTTTGTGTGGCTATTGAATGATGTTAGAAATATCCAAATGGCCCTTGGCAGGAAAAAAGGCTCCTGTCAAGCCTCCAGATTTTGTAGAGGGAATATCATGAGATTCCCTGTTAATCTTGGATTGAGAAGTAAAAACCCTAGTTCCAGTAGAAAATGGGAAATGCACCACTCTTGAAGTCAGTCTAGTGTGCTGGCCTTGATTCCAGTTGTCTTTGCCTGCTTCCATCTGTAATCTTAACTGGAAACCTGTCAACCATGGGTTTTCATGAGCAATTGCTCAGTCTTTCCCATTTTGTACAATTCTGCACTATTTGATTTTAAATTCAGGTGTGGCCTAGGATTGGTGGTCTCCACAGAAGGATAGTGATTTGGGAAGGGGTGGGATGGGGAGGTAAGAGTAAGATCAGCTGTAGTGGAGAGGGGTTCATAACTGAAGGAAATTACCTCCCTATTCCATCTCTCTACAGACATTATCAGTGAATCTGCAACCACTGTGACTCTGCCCTCTATCTCCAATGACCTAAAAATCATGTAATTTCAACACTTTTAACTGTCTCTTCCTGTCTCTTCTTTCTTGCTAGAGAATTTACCCTCTTTCTGTTCCCTAGCAAATGCTTCTAAATCTCATTGCCTCATTGAAAGTCGTCCATTGGTGGTTGGGTTCCTATTATTCTCTTTTTAAGTCTCCCTCACTCCTCTCAGTATCAGTTGAATCAGTTTTAAACCACCTAATTTCTCAGATTTCTTCCAAATTCCTCACCCCCTTCTCCCATCATCCTCATAAACACTTGCCCAAATGTGCATATCTGAAAATGGTAGTGAGTTACCAAACCAGGAAACTTTAAATATTTTCAGTCTCTGTTATGGAAAAGCAAATTTTTAAAAGGTTAATCTGACTTGAGTCTTGCAATGGGAACTCTAGAAGATACTTTTATCATTGGGGTTTGATTAATTAATTGATTTAAATAAATCAGTAAATCAACACTGTGGGATTTGCAGACATCACAGAGTCTGACTATAAGATGTCCACCATTTTGAAATTTTTCATTTACAGTGACTTAATTTTTTTCTGGAATGATGAACATTATTGATTTAATTCTCTGGTATTGAGATGAGTCAGGGTGGAAAGCTTTCTGGAATCAGAAGATCCTACGTCAGATGCCTCCTCCCTCCCTGTGTGATCTGAGAAGTCTCTTGATCTCTTTGACCTCAGTTTCTTCTACTGTAAAATGAGAGGAGAGACGAGATGAATTGCAGAGCCTGCTGTGTGACCCTGGAGTCCATGGATCTCTCTGGACTTCCGTTTCCATATCTGCAACTCTGTCCCTTTCAGTTTTAGATCAGTGATCATTTCATCCCAGTATGGCAGAGACATGGACTGGATCTGGCATCTCCTTAGTATAGGAAGCTCCATTTCTCCACACATCTGGGTGCCTTCTCTGCTAGTCAGTCTTACAAGGCTGCCAGCAGCTTTTCCCAGGGTCAGCATGTCAGACATATATCTAAGGCAGGGCTTGACCCCAGTAAATTGATCCAGTACACCAATCTGAGCACAACCAGAGAGAGGCCTTTACTTGTAGAAGAAACATGGAGATCATGGACAGAGCTCTGGCTGACCTCAAGAAGGAGGATGATCTGGGTCCTAGTCCAGCTTTGGGCACAGACTGGCAGAGAGACCCCAGGCAAGTCAATCACCAAGGACTGATTAAGCTTCTCCTACCATCAGTGACTGTGCAGAGGCTATTGATATAAAGAAAAGCAAAAATAGAAGCTGTCCTCAGTGGGTTTATGTTCCAGGAGGGGAGAAACAATACTAAAAAAGAAAAATGTGCACCCAAGAGATAGGGAGGATGATTAGAAGATAGTGCCAGGGTGTAGTGTGTACTCAGAAGAAACTTCCTGTCCAAGGAGAGATAAACCTCCAAAAGTATACAAATATAATAACATAAGGAGCTTGTGAGGTATTGGCAAAGTCTATTTCTATATCTATTCTTACTTATTTAGATTTAAAGATATCTAAAAACAAACTCATCTGTTTGTATTGAACTTGTAGGTGAATAGACTCCCTCTACTGATGGAATCAGTTATATGTACACTACCCCCCCCCCCCCCCCCCCGGTTAAAAATGTACTAGAGATTTTGAGAGCATCAAATGGGAAGGTGTATGTAAAGTACCTTGTTCCCTTGATAAATCTATTATATTTAAGACATTATAATATTTAAAGTGTTATATATATATATATATGTCAGCCTTTTTTGGCCATTGTCACAATATAAGCAGCCCACTGTCTTCAGTTCATCTTCTCCTTGACCTTCTGAATGAATGAACGCATGGGCAAGCCTTTATTAAGCCCTTCCTCTGTACAAAGCCCAAGAGATAAAAATAGAAAAGTAAAACAATACCTGCTCTCCCGGCGCTCCCCCTCCTTTCCCCTCCTCCCCTTCAGTACTCCAAAGTTTGAATCTTCATATTAATTGGCCCGATGATGATTGCACAGCTCCAGACCAGCCTTCTCCAGGGCTCCCACCAGCTAATGTCGCAGCATGGGGTCCATTTCCTCCTTGTAGCTGTTCTGTGGTGCAGCCAG
The DNA here is from genome assembly GCF_037893015.1 of Macrotis lagotis. Taxonomy (NCBI): domain Eukaryota; kingdom Metazoa; phylum Chordata; class Mammalia; order Peramelemorphia; family Peramelidae; genus Macrotis; species Macrotis lagotis. The sequence goes on along the minus strand of NC_133662.1, from coordinate 250,049,264 downwards.
ATTGGTCTGATTACTATGCCACATGGAAATAAAATGGATTTGGGGGGAAAATTATACCATGAATTCATAAATATTAATTCCTCTTTGTATGGAATGGTACATAATTTTTCCGTATACATTAGTGGCACCTTGGGGGAGGAGACAGCTTCAATCTGCAAAGAGAATGCTGTAATTTTTTTAAAACTACAGTTAATGCATTATTGAATATTATTTGGTTATTAATTCAGTACCCTGCTTGCATACAATGTGGTGCAGTAGGTGGAATGATTGACAAAGGAGTGAGGTCCTGTGGGCTGTTCATAGATTTCCATCCCAAGTGGCCCAAGTCATTGATAATATGTGGAAGTGGTTGGCATTGGGCTTCTTGGAGGTGCTATTCTTTTATGGGAGCTGCCAGTACTCCTAATAGGCTTTGCATAAAGGCAGGTTATCTCTTTTCATTCCCCATTAGGGGAAAGAGAGCAGAGGTTGGTTCCATTTCAAAAAAGAATGATCATCCTCTGGAAGCTGTGGGCATCTACAGCAGACTTGGGGGAAAAACGATGGTGAAGAGGTGGGCATCAAGAGACTGGAGACAGAGGGATGCTTATAAAACTCAGGATTATATTTAGAGCACTTCTCCATCTCTCTCCACCTCTCTGCATCTCTCTCCACCTCTCTCCACCTCTCTCCATCTCTCTCCACTTCTTTTCATCTCTCCACCTCTCACTGTCTCTCCATCTGTTCATCTCTCCACCTCTCCATCTCCCCATGTCTCTTCACCTTTCCATCACTCTTTTGCTCACAGAGTCTGACTCTCTCGATTTGGGGGAGCAGGAGGAATGGCAGAGATGACCAGGTGACATAGCAACCTTGGGACCTTTGACTGCTATAAAAGGATGAAGCATTGGGGCTATAGAAAGGTCTGTAACCTCACATACAGATTCCTTTTTTTTCCAGAATCACCCCCCTCTAATAGAATTTTAGAATTGTTATTGGTCCTTTGTCTTTGAAGAGGACCTATGACTTCATGGGGCTGATGTGATTGAAGGGAGTTAGAGCTGCTCTTTCCCCTTAGTAGGAGCCTTCAGCATTGCTGTCATCTTTGTTTTGACAGAAGTAAAACTCGCCACCATCTAGTATTTTCCTAAAGGTCCCAAAATACCTTTCTTTCTTCAAGTCACCCTTCCTCTCTGCACACTGTCCCTGAGAGTGAGGCTTTCCATCCTTCATAGTGCTAAACCTTCCACCCCTGGGCTCCTGGGTCTTCCCACCTGGGTCAGTCGAGTAAAATTTTGTCCCTTCTCTCCCTCAAGCAGATAAGTAGTCTATGCAGTGGTTAGGGGCCAAGAAAGAAAAATGAAAAAAAAAACAGTCTTGTCTTCAAGAAGCTTACAAGATATTGGGAAAATCTGTGTCTATATCTATACATAGACACACAATCATACATGCACACAAACACACCTAGAATACATCCAGAGTGATTTGAAAGAGAAAAGGAGGCATTAACATTTGAGGGAATCCACACTCATAGGATTGAGGTGCTGACTGTGTTTTGCTGCTAATTTTTTGCTTCTCATCTCCAGCCCTCTCTTCATGGTTTCATTTAATCCATACTTACTCTTTCTGCCTTTTAGATTGAATGAATGATTTGAAAACTCTCTTCACATACAATTGAAAAAAAATAAAGAAGGAAGCATTTGCAAGGCTATTATTAAGTGCCAGACATTGTACCAAATTCAGGGGATGCAAGATAATTTCTACCCTCAAAGAGCTTCCATTTTAATGGTCATTGCTGTTCAGGTGTCTTCACTCATGTCTGACTCTTCATGTCTCCATTTGGAGTTTTCTTGCCAAACATACTGGAGTGGTTTGCTATATCATTCTTCAGCTCATTTTACAGATGAAGAAACTTAGTCGAATAAAGTGACTTACCCAGGGTCACATAAATGGTGACTGTCTGAAGGCTGTATTTGAACTCAGGTCTTCCTGACTATAGGCCTACTTAACCATTTTAATGGTTAAAGAAAGCATATAAAGAGGATTTAGAAAGGGGGGCAGGGTGTATGCAAGACAGAATGATTGGAGATCTCCAGCAGGGATGTGGGGCCTGGTATTGCTGGTGATAAGAGCCAGAAAACCCAGGGGCAGAGCCCTAGATTCCTGTGGGAAGGAGGAGGGGGAGGATGAAGAATGGTTAGGTAATATGACTTGGGAATCCCTGGGGATTTCACCTTTAGTTTTGTTGGTTTTAATTTTGAGGTTTCAGGGTCGAGTAGCATGCTGCCATCTTGAAGGTCTCCAGAGACCTTTTCTGTGCTCTGATTTCCACCTGAAGAGGCCTTCAGGCATGGTTGGTGGTGTCCACGTGGAGGTCTTCAACCTCGGTTTCCTGGCTGCTGAATAGCCAAAGACAGTGTGGGTGGGATTGTTGGGCCCACCGTGAGGGCCTCTTCTCTTGTGGGTGATGAAGCCGAGCAGGGAGAGCAGCATATCACAGGTGGCTAAGAAATACTGATCAACTGACTCCAACTCTCATCAGAGCCTGCAGGTGGCATTCTTCACCTGGGAAGGAATGATCTACACATTTGAAAGAAGGACTTTTTTTTATTTGAAATGTTTCATACTAATTAGCCTAGTAAAATAGATAGCAGAGATGATTTTACTCCCAATGGACAGATCAAGAAACTGAGACCCAATGTGGTCGAGCAATTTGTCCAGTTTGGCTTCTCTTCAGCCCTGTGGCCTTGAGTTCCTGAAATGGCCTGTCCATCTCCATGCAGCTGTTCAGTGGCCAGACATTGCGATTTTGCCCCAATAGGGGTCACTTGAATGGCTTGGGTCTCTGCAATGCTCCTGGCTCTGGTCACTTTGGTCAGACCTATTGCATGTCTGCGGTCTCTCTGACCACCTCTTTCCAGGCTGGCCAAAATGAATGTGCAGCCTCCCATGTATGTGAATGAAAGGTTCCATCTGATCACAATGACAGTATTATTGATAAGAGTTTGTAGGAGAGGAGATGGAGGTAGGAACTAAGGATGCTCAGAGGAGCACATGTTAAAAAAAAAGGTAATTCATTTAGGAACCCCTCCAATCACATGGGTCAATATTTTTGTCTTCCTGGCTAATAAAACTCAGCTTTGCCATTCCAGAATATTCCTGCCCTGTTGATTGAGAGAAGTTGCTTTATAGACCAGATATGTAGGGCAGTGAACTGAGCATGCTCAGGAGACCCAGCTTGGGGACAGTCCTGGCGCCGGACAAAGGACAGACTCCAGAGGTTGTGCCCTCCCTATGTCCCCCAGTCTGGAGGCAGGTGGAGAATGAATGAGAGAAATAATGAGTGAAGGAATCTTGATGTTTTTATGTGAGAACCATCATAATGCCCAGCCACAATTCCAGTGAACTCATGATGATGCTTCCTGGTAGAGATGCAATGGACTCTGTGTGTGTGTGTGTGTGCATCTACTTACAAACATGAATATATATGTACATACTGTGCAGGCATGTCCACGCACACACACAGAAGTGTGTAATCATGTGTATGTTGTACATGTGTGATGTGAACTGACAGGTGTTATCTGTATAGAAGTGTCCATACCAGTGCACACATGTATATACCTGTTTATGCACACTTGCATGTTTACACATGTGCCTGTGCTAACACAAGCTTGTGTTTACACACATGTGCATACATACATAAATGTAATGCATAGGTACAAAGTGTATGCACACATGTATTTATCAGCACATATACATATATGATGTTTGCATGCCTGCGTGTCTCTATAACAATATAGAGATGCTCACACACACACACACACTCAAACTTGGTCAGCCAATGTCAGAATGTACTTTGCTTGACTACCATGTTTGTGCAAAGGATTTTATTTTGCTTGCTTTCTCAAAGGGGGGAGAAGAAAGGTTGGTAGGGAGCAAAGATGGATCTTTACTTGGAAATAAAATCAGATTTAATGAATAAAAATAACACTTCTTTTGAAATAAAGGACATTGAGAACAGTTTGTCTTCCTAAACCTAGAAAGAATGAAATGTATGATGATCTGACAACTTAGAAAGCTGCTCTTGCCATCTTTGTTTCTTCCTCCTCCTGTCTCCTTGGAATTTTCTCTGCACCTTTGTTTAGCTGATGTTAAGGCCTGATCCCACATTCCTCTCTAACCACAAATCCTCTCTCCTACTCTTACAGAAGGATGTCGCCCTTAAGCCTCAGGAGCGGGTGGAGAGGCGCCAGAACCCACTAGCCAAGAAGAAACGGGAAGCCCTTACCAATGGGTTGTCCTACCACTCCAAGAAGAATAGACTGAATCATCACCACCACTACGGCTCTGACAGAGAGAACGACCGAAACCTCTGCCAGCATCTTGGGAAACGGAAAAAGCTTTCCAAAGGACTGCGACAGGTGAGTGCCCTTTGGTTCCTCCTTGTTTGCCTGGCCTGTCCTTCTGGAGCAAGGTGGCATCATAACCTGTTTGGAGAGGCCAGAAGAGGGAGCAGCGATGGGCAGTTTGAAATCCTTGCCTCCCATTGCATCTGCCATGTTGTCCTTGTCTGTTGGGTGAGATCTTGGCCTTGGTTGACTGTGGGAGTGATTTGTTCTGGCAAGCCAGGGCCCTCACCCTGGTAACGTGGTGAAGCCCGGCAGTCTCTCCTGACCCAAATCTTAAATCCAACAGGAATCTATGATTTAGATTAGGGATTCTAACATCATTTAGATTCTAAGGATCGTCTTCCCTGGGAGTCACGTAGGCATGGCTATTTGTTTTCTGATCATGTAGAACTGGGCAAGGAATGGTGGATTATTTTTTTCTTTTGGTTGGAGAGGAGGAGGGACATGATTTGGAGGGGGTCTGCCCAATCAAGACAGATGGATCTGGAAGACTAATTGCTGAACCCCGAGCTCATTTGTAGCGTGTTCTTTCACAGGTATTGTCATGTACTCTCCTGGGTTACTAATCACTGGTCCCCTGATCTGGTTCTTCCTGGGTTTCATGAGATTAGAATTCTTAAGAAAGCATTGTTGTGCCCTCCAGGTGAGCAGGGGGAGAGTCATGTGCAGAGGAGGCTAGCCCCAGCTTCATCTTTCAAGTCCCTCTTTGTGAGCTTGGGATGATGTGGGGGCCAAGACTTGGTTTAATAATTAGGTTTCAGCCAAAGTTGCAGGCAAGTCGGTTCGCTGGGCTCTTTCTCAGATGTTTTCTTCCTATGGAAATCCCCAGGGAAGAAGGATTAATATGCGGAAGGGAGGGGGATTCTCAGATTCCTCCCACATAAATTTAGGCAGTTGGAGGTGTCCATAGAGCAGCAGTGGGTGGTATCCTCCTGGCTTAGAGGTGCCATCCAAAGATGGTTTGTGGTTATTTTCAGGCAGCTGAGGATTGGCTATTGGTTTATAGAGCAGGTGGTTTTAATTAGTAGCCTCACAGGTAACTTGGAACTTGCCATCATTTCTCTAGGGTAGTGGTCCTCAAAGCGAGCCAAGGATGATTGCAGATACCTGCTTCCATTTCTGGGGGTGTGAGATCAAAACAATTTTCCATATTAATACAAATGCATTTTAATTTAATATCAAAAGATATGATCCACATAAATGAAAACATTTGATGATTTTGAAGAGTGGGGCTAAAAATTCTAGAGAGATAAGAGATTCTACTCACATCATGTAGTAGGCTTATGTGGGTATGTGTATGTGGTTGTTGTGTGTTCTAAACTTAAAAAAAATCAAAGAGACTAAAGGCTAATAGATTTTAGAGTTTTGAAGACTCTTTTAGAGATAATTTATTTCAACCAAAACATCTTCCTTAATTCAAACCTAGCCTCAGACACTTAGTTAGCTTTGTGACCCTGGACAAGTCACTTAGCCCTGCTTACCTCAGTTTCCCCCTTCTCTAAAATGAACTGGAAAAATCTGGTAAACCACTCCAGTGTCCTTGCTATGAAAACTCAAATGGGATTATAAACAGACCTGACCAACAGCGACTGAACATCAACAAAAGTATTTTATAGATAAGGAAACTGGTCGCAAGAGATGTATAAGGCAGTCTAGTTTATAGAGGGCAGCTCTTAGAATCAGGAAGTCCTGGGTTTGAATTGTAGGCCAGATACTTATTAGCTGTTTGATCTGGAAAAAATCCCTTACTTCTCTGGGACTCAGTTTCCCCATCTATAAAATAGTGGATTGGGCTTGATAGGTCTTCTTCAACTCTAAGTCAATGATCTTTTAAGTGGCTAGTTCCAGAACCCATGGAAGATCTGATTCCAACCCAAGACTTCATGGTTAAGTGAACAGGTCACTAGTTCTAAATTAAGAGGTCTGAGTTCAAATCCCATCTCTGGTCATCGTTTTAAATCCCTAGTCTCAGTTTCTTCACATGTCACTAAGCAGGTTGGAGTTGACCCCTGAGGTCCCTTTGAGCTCTAGATTGAGATTCCTCAGCTCTTCATTGAGGCCAAATCCCACATCCATGAGCACAGATTGGTTCCATAGAGACATGGTATCTGTTAAGGTCCAAGATGGATAGGTCCAATTACAAAAAAACATGTTTTAAAGGGAGACCACTTGGGTCCTAGTGTATTGATAAAGCAGCCAGTATAGAGGGAATTGAATTAACTGCAAATTTAAATGTAGTATGGGGCCACATGTAAGGTGGAGTTCACTAATTAGTCCGTGAGTACTAATTAATTAATATATGCCAAACAGTGCTAGGAACGCAAAGAGAAAATTAGAATAAGCTTTGGCCTCAAAGAAATTTATATCCTCTCAATGGAATAATATCAATGCCAGCTGACTATGTCATTTGGAGGGGGAGAGTAGAACAAACTTTTTTTTTTTTGTCATTTTTCAGCTGTGTCTGATTCTTTGTGACCCTGTTTAGGGTTTTCTTGGCAAAAAATACTGGTGCTCAGGAAAGTGAGGCAAACAGGTTTTCCTAGGGTCACACAGTTTGTGTGTGTGTGAGGTTGGATTTAAAGTTGGGTCTTCCTGGCTCTGGACCACCTTAGCTGCCTGAAGATGCATTTATCCATTGCATATTGTCTGCTGAATACTTTCTAAATGTAATATTATTTGATCCATAACAATCCTGTGAGGTTAGGTATATATATATATTAAAACATGCTTATTTTGGAATACTAGAAATTAGTGTATGCTTTGTAGCTGAGTAAGGAACAAAGGAGAGAATAATCTTGGGGTGCCAATGCATATAGAAACATCTTGTTTTGGAGGGGAAGTGTTGTGGACAGTGAAAGACCTCTGCTTCTCTTAAGGGAGAATTGCCACTGGATTCGGGGCCCTCATAGAGTGGAACACCACGTATGTATGATTGGAGATCCTGGTGGCTTGAATTCTCAAGAAGTTTTAAGGATATTAGGAGAGGATATGCAGGCAGACGTCTTCTAATTTCCCTTACCTCTAAATGTACACCAATGCAAGCAAGCAGAGTCTTTGTTTCTGGCCCAGAGCTGGTTCTTGATAATTGTTTATTGATTGATTAGATTAATCTTTTGTTGAACTCTGATGGACAGAATTGTGAAATGGTCTCTCTCCTTAGCCTAGTTAGATGCTGAACAACAGAATCACTGCAAAAGGACATCTCAAATCTCCCATCATTTTTATTAGCACAGTTAGTAAACAAGTCAACCTGGCCTCAGTTTCCCTGTCTGCCAAAGTCAAGGGTTGTTATCGATGTCTTCTGAGGACTCTTCTAGTTCTCATCCAGTTTCCATGGGTGTCTTCTTCCATCCATAAGGTTCCTGGTTGTTGATACCTGGAAATGTCAGCCAGAGAGCCCATGTTGGGAATGGAAGGGCCAGATTATCAAGGCACCCAGAGGAGAGGTTTGAAATGAGTGGTCTGCAGGGAGCAGTCCCCAGCATGCAAGGTGGAGACCCTTTGTTTCTCCATGGGTGAGGGAGAGGGGATTAAGGCTTCATCTTATCAGGAAATGCTGGAAGAACTTAATGCTAGGGCCTCCTTTAGCCAGCAGCAAGATGATGCCTGCTTCCTACTGCTAGAGGATTCATGGAAGCCAAGTGGAAGTGTACAATTACTGGCATTTTTATTTTTAAGTTTAAAGGGACAGGCCTGCCTCAGAAAAACCAAAGGACATTTTCCCCCTTAACTTGACTGATTATAAGTCTTGGTTGTCATGACTTATCACACTGTAAAAAGGAAGCTCTCAGCTGGCACTTAACCACCCTGATGGAGTTTATTTGTGTGAATGTATTTTTAAGCGTAAATAGACCCTGACTTAGAAGATCCTGGGCCGACACTAATCCTCGGAAATGGTTGTACATTTAAGCTGGCTCAGAATGGAACTGTCTTTGAGCAGCCCAGAGGAGAGAGCTGGTAGAGAAGGCAGGCCTGAGAGCCCCAGCTTTCAAAAGGCCTTCCACTGGACTGGGGAGACCATAAAGCAAAGGTGGTCTCCAGAGCTCGATGGCGCCCTCTTTCTAGGTATTCCCAATGAAGGAGGTGGTTGAGTGAGCCTCTGATGTGGAGGGAATGTCATGGCATGGATTGACCTGGCAAAAAATCAAAGATGGTGATTAGTTGAAAAGGAGGGAGCGTATTTGGTCAACAAGAAATGCGTTGTGGTTTAGTTTGGTCTGTCAGCTAGTGGTTCTTAAGTCAGGGAATAGGGAGATGTTTGTGCCCTCAAAGAGCTTACATTCTATATGGGAAGACCGTTAATGAGAGCATATATTAAGCATCCACCATATCCATAGTCAGAGTACCAGACAGAGACTGATGATGCATCAAAAGTATATAAGGAGAGATAGTCAAAGTATTTATTAAGCACCCACTGAATACATGGTGTACTAGAGGCTGATGATGCAGCACCAACAAAAGCAAATAGTCTATGTGAAAAGATAGTTAATCAACACATTTATTAAGCACTCACCATGTACATAGAGGACAGGCCTGCCTCAGAACAACCAAAGTGCATTTTCCCCCTTAACTTGACTGATTATGTACCACTCAGAAAAGTAAATAGTCTACATGGAGAGATAGTCAAAAGTATTTATTAAGTACCCACTGTATACATAGTGTACTAGAACCTGAATATATAGAACAAACAAAAGCAAACAGTCTGTATGAAGAGATAGTCAATTAGAGCATTTATTAAGCACCCACTGTATACACAATGTACTAGAACCTGATGATGCAGCACCAACAAAAGCAAATAGACTTTATGGAGAGACAGTCACTCAGCAATTATTAAGAATCCATTGTAGTGTACCAGAGACTGATGATACAACACCAGTTAAATTAGATGGTTCTGTCTCTTACTGAACTTCCTGCATTCTAGAGATGTCCAAGGAGTATTTATTAAGCATTTGATATGTTCCAGATCTCCACCCCCCACCCCCTTCTAGGAGATGAGGATAGAAAAAACATGTCCAGCACTTGTGTGGCTTCCTCCCCAGGCCGCTGTTGACTCTTTCTAGGAACATGCAAGTTGCGAGTGCTGCAACTCCTTCCCCATCCATAGTAATCCTCCCTGTGCATCCCCCGTGGAAGGGCTGCTCTTCCTGGAGATAATGTTCATTGTTTCCCTGGTGTTGAGCCATCCTTTCTGATATGCTCACCACGAAATTTATCTGCTCAAATTAACTTATCCCAGCAATAGTGAGCATCTGAACCTTTCCTGCAGCAGGCTCAGCGGAAGTCAGGTATCAGAAAACTCGCTAATTAGTTTTTGGTGGAAATCCATCCAGTATTCACCCAGGTATTTACTCTGCACGGCTGTAATGTCTGCAGGCATCTGGAAACCCAAACATTTGAGGCAGTAACATCACTAGAGTTTGTGTTTTACTGGCAAAAAGGTATTCGAACTTTCGCTCTGTGGGCCTTTTCAGTTTTCACTTGTTATTCTTGTTAATGGATGCTTAAACTAGGATTTTATTTTGAAAATGTGATTTGAAGTGAAAACATTTTTACTAAACACTAAAGAACTCAAAAGCTTCATTTGGGGGTGAGCTTAGAGGACTCATCTCAGATTTCTCTCATCAGGGTTGGGCATAATGGTTAGCTCAAGCATTAGTTGTTTTCATCTGGACCACCATTGAAATTCACGTTCTCCCTGGGATTGAACCTTTGGTCGCCCCAACAGAGGTAGCAATAAAACAGCAGAGAAAATAGAGGCTAACTTGTAGAAGGCATCCTAAGAGTGAGGTTTAAATATGACCCTATCCTGGGAGGGTAAGCCAGGGCCTTCTTTTCCCTTTTTTTAAAAAGATGTTGTCCCCTCATTATATTGTTGTCCTTTTAGAGTGTTTCTTCTCCCTCTGTTAATAACAAAGATGTAGAGTTGAGAAGGTCTTTTTGCTTTGCTTCATGTGTGCTTCATTCTGCCTGGTAGTCCACCACCTCTCTGCTGAGCGGGGCAGGCTTCACCATGAACTTAGCATTGTTTCTATTTCTCCTTTCTATGTCCAGCACTTAATTAAAGTAAGCAGTTGTTCAAGTCTTGTTGATTGCCAGATTATTGCATTGGTTAAATTCTGAAAGTTTTGACAGTGTCTTGCTTATATTATTTTGGTTATTATATCAATTATTGTCTTGGTTTGTTTTCCTTTGATCTGAATCAATTTCTTTTTTGTTTTATTTTATTTTCGCAAAGGTGATTTTCAACTTTCGCCCTTTCACAACCTTTTGAGTTCCACATTTTCTCCCTTCCTCCCTTCCCTCCTTCCCTCCTACCTCCCCAAGTCAGTGAGTAATCTGATATAAGTTGTACAAATTCAGTCGTGTTTAACATATTTCTATATTAGTCATGTTGGGAATTAGAACCCAGGAGGGAAAAACAGAAAAAGAAAAAACATAAAAGAAGTTTTGAAAAGTGAACTGTCTGCCATATTTGCCTTGCTTTGCATTTGTTCCATTTGGTCTCCATAGTATTTTCTCTGGATGTGGATGGTGTTGTTCATCCCAAGTCTTTTAAAATTGTCTTTCGTCATTGAGCTGCTGAGAGAAGCTAAGTCCATCATAGCCGACCATCTCATAGTGTCACTGTTCATATGTAATCTTCTCCTGGTTCTCCTCCCTCCTCTTAGCATCCGTCCATGCAGGTCTTTCCAGGCTTTTTTAATGTTTCTTTTTAAAAAAAAAAGATCTTATATTTTTAGGGTTTGTCAAGTATGCTTTATGATTCCTAAATTTCTTTGTCTCCTCCATATTTGCTTCTCATGGTTCATTAATATTCTAGAAGGGAAGCTAAGATTCTGAATACAAAATCAGACTTGGAATCATAAAGTTTTGAGTTCAAATCTGCCAGATTCTTACTAGCTGTTTGACCCTTGGCAGGTCACTCATCTCTCTCTCATTTCCTCATCTGTAAGTTGAAGTGGAGAAGTAAGAGGCAAATTGCTCCAGTATCTTTGCCAAGAAAACCCCAAACTGGAGTCGAGCACAACTGAAAAAACCAGTGACCAGCAAATGTATTCTATTATATTTGCATGTTCTGTATAAACAGTTTATTCCTGCAGGCCCTCTCTGGCCACACAAATAGGACTAACGTTCTTCCCTACATTTGACTCTTCCTACTGGTTTTGACACCTGGGGGGCTTCGTGGCCAATGGTATTCTTGAGTCCTAGGAGATATACAGCCTAGTGATCTTTACAGTTTAATTCCCAACTATTTTCTAGAATGGCCCAATTAATTTTCAGCTCTCTCAACAACCAAGTAGTGTTCCTTTCTATAATAAAATAGTTCCTTTTTTTTCTTTCACCTCTCTTTCATGTTCTTGTGTCTCATTTATTTTTCTTTCTTCATGTGCAGAAATTCTGGCTATTTGCCAGTTTCTGGACCCACCCCCACCCCCCAGTGACTCATGCCTAATAATAGAAAAGATAGTTCCAGAGGCAAAAGGACCCTCCAAAACTATCTACATCAAAACACTTCTTAAACACATGGAGAAGCTGGGGCCCAGAGAAGAAAATGTCAGATCACTCTGAAGCTGGAAGGTAGCTCAGAAAACATTTAATTCAACCCTTTCTTTTTACATATGAGAAGACTGAGGCTTGATAAAATTATAAATAAAAGAATCATAAATAAATATAATAAATATTTATTTTATATTTATATAATATAGTATGATATATTAAATATATATTGATATATATATAAAATAAAGTAATAAAAATGAATAGTCATCTTGTTCTCTTGGTCTGGGCTGTGTTCTGCATTCTTACAGTCCCTGGGAATGATGAATCAAAGGTAAGAGCTGCTTCCTTCTCAGGCTCTCCACCTTGGCTAGAACGCCAGGCCCAACGGCCCTAATGGGTCTTTGCCTGGGGCAGGGCAACCAAAATGTCCACGGTTCCTCCAGTCTGGTCCTCGTCGAGGCCCCATCCGCTTTCCTCAACTGGCTCTTGGCCTTCAGGATGGACCCGGCCCAGGCCTCCTCCTCAGGGCCCCTGCTTTCCAGGTGATACCAGGGAGGCTGCCTGGAGATGGGTGGGAGGCTCTGACTTCCAGGGGCAGTGATGGGGAAGCAGAGCAGATGGGTTTGATTGTCGCTTGCCGGGTGATTCCGGTGAGGGCTGACGGCGGTGGTGACAAGCGATTTACAACGTGCTATTTACAGTTGGGTTTACAGTCTTTCACTGACATCGGAGTACTCTTTAGCAGCTGCTTTCATTATTTCCTTTCCATGAGCTGCTAATTGAAAAGGAAATTGTGGGTGGGCTTGGAGAAGGAGCGAAGGCTCCTGGTGGATGCGGCCCATGGAACAATGGGAGGCTGGTGGCTCGTCTCCCGGTGGGTGGTTCTCTTTGTCCAAGGCATTGGAGCCAATGCAGAGTGGAGGAGCCGCGGCTCTGTCCCCAATGGATTGGGGCTTCCAGCTGGTCAATCCACTATGGTGGCAGGGATGCCTCCCTGGAGGAGGGACCCCTGTGGCCACCTCATTCAGCTCCTCTATTTTAGAAAGAGGAAACTGAGGTTCAGGAAACTCACCAGGCCCGGGATCACCCCCCCCCCCCACCTCTGACCACCCCACAGCAACCCCTGTGAGAGGGGTAAAATAGGAGAGCCTCCCTCACTGGACCAGGAGGTCACTTGTTGAAAATGCATTGCTAACTCTAACTGACACAGAAATATCAGCTGTTGATGGTGGTCAGTTGTTTCTGAACATTGTGACACCATGTGGGGTTCCTTGACAAGGCTGCTGCAGTGGTCACCATATCCTTTTCCAGCTCATTTGACAGATGAGGAAACTGAGGCAAGCATGGTGAAGTGACTGGCCAGTGGTCACTCAGGTAGGAAGTACCTGGCTGAGGCTGGATTTGAACTCGGGTTGATGAGTCTTTCTGTCTCCAGGTCCCATATGCCCTCCACCAAGCCAGCAACCACTAGACATGTCAGGCAGGTTTCACTCATACCCAACGTTTCTCACAGGGCCTGACCTGGACATGGGAAGGCATCTGCCAACGACTGAGTGGCATCCCTGGGTTGGATGGTCGGGGCTGTTGGCCAGTGGTGAGGGTCACCCAGGCTGACCGGACCCTTGTGCTCATCCTCCACCTAGTAGCCACCACGTTTGGAGGGAGAAAGTTGGTGTTGTGCCACTGTCGGTCTCGTGGCTCTCCTCCTCTGGCCCTGGCAGCAGCCCAGCTCTCACCCCAGGTGCCCAGGAGGGGGTGTGAGTGAGTGAGTGGTTGTAGGTGTGGGAGTGTGAGGGCATATATGTGTGTGTGTGTGTGTGTGTGTGTGTGTGTGTGTGTGTGTGTGTCGGTGTGGGGGAGTGTGTGTGTGTGGTTTCTCTGATTGTTCTCATAATGGCCTCACAACGTTCAATATGTTGGGTCTAACAACGAATGCTCTCGCCTTTGGAAGGGCTGTTATCTCCCTCTTTTTAATTAAAAATGAAAAAGGGCACAACATTGCCGTGTCTCCTCTCTGACTTTCCCTGGGATGTTTTGGGGAATAGAATTAGCTGCGAACCGAACTGTTTTGTATGCGTGGTGTGACTTGAGCTGCAGTTTGCTTCTAGGTGGAGGCTGCACTTAAGGGACACACACACTCTCACACACTCACATACATACACACACACACACACTCAAATACACACATTCTCTCTCACACACATACATATGCACACATACTCTTGCACACTCACTCCCACACATTCACATACACACAAATGCGTGCACACACACACACACACACACACACACACACTCTCACAACCACTTTCCTTTAGGAGACTGCTGCACCCTAGGAGACTTAATTCTTCTTATTGGACAGAAGGAGGATCCTGCATCCTGGTTGGAGGCAGATGGCCAGGGCCTCCTTGGCTGCGTGAGCTTCCTTGCCTCCCATCCCTGGAGGGTCCCTCATTGCCCATATATGAAGGCTCCCCCTTCCCTCTCTGTCCCCCACCCCAGGGGAGATTCTCTGGAGCAGGGCCTTGGGGGCCCCTCCTGGATGGGACATGTGGCCACACTGCCTTCACTGCTCACAGAGGCTCCCTCTGCCCTCTTGGGTAGCCTGCAGGGCACCAGTCTCTGGTCCTTCTTGGGGTATCCATCCTTCCCGCCTGGTTCCTGCTCTTTCTTCAGTGAGAGCTTCTGTTGTCCATCTCCAAACAAGATCACGTGGAGGGAACTGGACAGGCCCTAACTGCTGATCATAGTTCCGAGGGACTTTCATTCAGTTGTAATAAGGTTTGTAAGCAATCAGCTGCCCTCCCTGGGATTGGCACGACTGTGGCAGAGGATAGAGGCCACTGTAATCTAGTCATTGCATAGGATAGAAGAGGGAGGGAAAAGCATCTCGTTAGCGGAAGCTGTGACAGATTCTAATACCTTGACCATAGGTTATTGTTTGTTTTTGCAAAGCAATGGGTTTAAGTGACTTGCCCAAGATCATACAGCTATGTAATCATTGAGTGTCTGGGGTTGGATTTGAACTCAGGTCCTCCTGACTCAAGGGTGGTGCTCTATCTACTGCACCACCTTGCTGCCCCTTGACTACAGATTTTGTGAGGAATTCATCTGCCTCAGCATCCTGCCTTATGGACCTGGGATCCTCCATACGTGTGGCTGGACCTGGCCTGCTTTCTCGAGGGTCTCTGGTTCTTAGGCAAGTTGAGTTGACCCTGAATGGTTATTCTAAACAAGTCTGTGTCTTTGGACATTAAATGTATGACACATTGCAAACATCAGTGAAGAGCTGAGAGTTCTCAGGATCCCAGATGTCCAAGACTATTTTGTCTTGCTGAGCCATGGGCCCATAGGAGGAGAGCTGAAAGGGACCCCAGCCGCCATTTCTTCTAACTCCCTCATTTTATAGGGACCATGGAGGTTGATCTGTCCAAACTCTTCAGGAAACTGAGGCTTAGAGGAGCTGGAAATAGCCTTGGGGTCTTCTCTTCTTCACTGTTCTCTTCTAACCCCCTTGTTTTACAAGGGCTCAGAGTCTAGTTTTTACAGACAAGGAAACTGAGACCAAGTCACTTCTAGGTCCTAGATGTAGAGAGGAAGGAGCTCCGCAGGCCGTGGGGTCTACCTGTCTTTCAACCCCAGGCTCAGGCAGCTTCACCTTCCAGACAGGGTCCACCCTGAGATTCAAAGCAGAACACCCCACCCCCCGTTTAGGGGAGAAGCCTGAGGCTCCCCGAGCCAGACCAGATTCAGGCTTCTTGATTTTATCACACTGCCTCTTGTTTTAAAGGGTAAATATTCTCCCTTCTTCTCTCTGTTCTTCTTCCCCATCCCTCTCCTCTTCCTCTTGGTGCCTGGATAGCCTGGAATTTAATTTGGGGCTTTTCTTCATAGGCCTGTTTCTGTGTTTGAAGAATTGCTAAACAGTTGAGCATTTGGGTGGGAAAAATAGAAATGGTTAGACTTCTTCAGTTCTGACTGACCTAGCTCTGGGCAGGCTCACTCCCCACTCTTCAGAGGGTTTATTTTAATGTTCATTTGAATCAAATTGGATTAAATTGGATTATGTGATGGTTTTGAGGTGAACTGTAATGGATAGAAAGGATTGGGTTAGAATCCCAGCTCGGATGCTTTGTGATCTTACAATAGTCACCTAAAGTCTCTGGCTCCAGACTCTTATCTCAGAAATGGTGGCCTTGGACCAGCCTCAGCAGACTCTCCTTTGAGTTTGAAATCCAGGCTCCTAGGCATTTCTGGCTTTTGTTTAGGGAGAATTGGAAAAAGGGTCGTTCATAAAAGAGACCTCTTTCCTTTTGTAAAACCAAGTAGGACCAAATATTGGAAAAAATGGTGGGCAAAAGCGTGGGACATGCATGGGTCTCTTGCTGAGTTCTGACCCAGGCAGCCCTGGATCTTGGCACCTATGGCTGTGGGCTTTAGAAATGGCTTTTGTTTCCCCTGAGGCTTGGAACAAAATGATCGGCAGAATAGGGACTAATGAAATGACCCCACCTTATGAATGAGACTTTTAATAACCATTGGATTGGAGCAGATGGCTACCTGTTCATTGCTGTGGGTGGTCTTGGAAAGGAAGACAAAACAGGGCGCAGGACCCTGCTTCTCTGATGGCCGAATGTAAAGACATCCAAGTCTATGTTTGCAGCCAGTTAAACGGCGATGATAAGGGGATTGAGATGGTCCCAATCGATGGGGACACCAAGCTTATTCAAGGCTGTTTTTTTCCCCCAACAATGGATATTCCTAGCCTCTCTTTCTCTTCTGCTGTTTTGAATTAAAAACCTACCAAAAGGTAAAGGTAGCATAGAAGAATTGCTTCGGTTTCCTCTACCGACCCCCACCTTTTCTAGAGATGTGACTTGAATTCAAGGATTTGGACCATCTTCTTGTGTTTTCTGGAGTCCCCTTATTGACAGAAGCACATCACGTGGACTGCTTTTCTCACACCCCCAAACCCATCATATAGCTAGTGCCTTCTCCCTGACAAACTGCTCTATCTATAGACACGTGTGTACATATTGTGGCTCCCCTGATGGCGGAACCTTCTAGAGCTAGGTTGTTTGCTCTTTCTCTTTGTATCTCCACCCCCTGGCAGAGTGCAGTACTAATGGAGCTACTTTATTCATTTAGATTGGGTTGATTTGAAGAAAGTGGAATTTTAGGTTGACTTTGCAAAAGGGATATCATTTTGTCAGACCATCAACCCTGGGTGTGAGTTCAGAACATTTTCAGTGTGACCTTGAGTCAATCACTTCTCAATTCTGGACTTTAGCTTCCTTAACTGGAAAAAAAAAAATGTTTTGGAGGGGGAGTTTCTTAAATGGTGCTGAAGTTAGATTGCTTTGTATGACCTGCTTTAGTTCTGGTGAGCAAGTGATATACTTTTCTTTTTGTGGTGGACAGGTGGGGCAGCATGGATGTGGAATGTTGAATGTTTTGTATGGTAGAGCTTTTTGATCTCGGAGCTAATTCTTTTTTGTTGTTATTGAGAGGGGTGTGGGGAGAGAGACAGAGACAAAGAGACAGAGAGAAGAAAAGTGAAAAATCAAAGGAATTGGAAAAGTTTAAGAAACAAAAAGAAAGGGGTTGAACTTTGAAGTTCCTTTTTGGTTCTGACTCAGGATTTAGGTAAAATGTAATTAGTTCATAATAAGTTGTAGTTTAATCTGGGCCCATCATTGACATTTTGACAAATTATGCTTGTTGTTTTCTCATTGATCATATAAACTAGGGTCCCCCATCATTACTTTATGACTTGTCATTATTTTTAAAAAGAATTAGCTGTTAAAAGTTTTGTTTGTCTTGGAAAAGGTTGGGGACACTGAGTGAGTCCTTTAAATTTGTTTTTTAACTCATTCCTTTTTCTCCCTTCCTTCACACTCACATGGAGCTTCCCTAATTTCGACTTTATTGTTCCCCTAGTGTCTGTTCTCAGTGGTCATTATGGAGCTGAGTCCTCACCTGGTCAGTGCCCACTCTATCTCAAGGCAGAGTCCCTCAGGTCTGGCCTCCTCTGCCCTCCTACCTTGGAATGCTCTCTCCTCACCTTTTCTTCTTGGAATCCCAAGCCTCCTTTCAAGCCCAGCTCGGGTGCCCCCCCCCCCCCACAGAACCTTCCAGGATTCCCCCCAGCTCTCAGTATATTCTCCCTGCCTCCAATTGACTTTGTTTTGACTCATTTGCCTCCTGCTTTTTTTTCCTAAGTAGAATGTGAGCAGGGACTTTTAAAAAATTCTTTTGTTTGATAATTTAAGACCTCAGCGTGTGGGACCCCCTCTCCCCTTTGCAGGGCCTGGCAGCTTGTCAAGGATAATTCAGAAATGCTTTTTCATTGATTGCCCAGATAGGAGGTGCTTTTTGATTAAAAGGTTGTCAAGCATGAGTTGTCTTTGTAGCCCTTTGGGCCTAGGCTGGTCCCCTACACATAGTAGGCCTTGAATAAAATGTTCATGGATAGATTGCTTAGTGAATTGTGTCTTTGTCTTCTCAGCACCCCGAACAGCTCCAGTAGAAGAGGGGTTTAGAAAATGTCTCTTGAATTGACTTGAAGTATATTGAATTGAAATTCATGCTCTCCTGGTCCCTTGTGTTTGACCTATGAAGTCATTTTTCAAAGAGCAAGCTTCAAGAAAAAAAAATTAGATAAGAAAGCGTACTGCATCTGAAATTGGTCTAACCTGATCAATGCCTATTTTTTTAAAGGTATCTTTTAAAATAAAGATTTATTTTGATTTAGCTTTTGTTTGTTTTCTTTTGATGTAGAGTGGGGGGATATCTTTGTGGTTTGCTTTGATCTGCTTTTCACCCCATCCAAATCTGGGACTTGTCTTAAAGGTATAAACTTCTGGATTTGGGACTTGCTTCTTTAGCCTTGGAGAGGAACTTCTTCCTGGACATCCTCTCTGATGGATAGTTGACCTCTTTGATTATCTAATCCAGTCCTTTGGAGTTTTTGTTGTAGGTTAGTCATGTCCAACACTTTATGACCCCGTTGGAGGCTACTAGGCAAAATTACTGAAATGGTTTCCATTTCCTTCTCTGACACATTTTACAGATGAGGAAACTAAGACAGACATGGCAAATTGACGTGTCCAAGGTCACACAGCTAGTAAATATCAGAGGCCAGATTAGAACTTATGTCTTCCTGACTTGAGGACCATTTTTCTATCTACTTTGCCACTTAGCTGCCTCTGTTCTTTGGGTTACAGGAGTGGAAAATTGAGGTAGAGTTTTACAGAGTTTGTATAAAGGATTCAATGGAAGGGGAGAATCGGAGAATTAGGATAAGGGCCCTCAGGAGGAATATTAATCTTACTTCAGGAGTATTTATCTTACTTCCTCATTTTACAGGTGAGTTACCTGAGGCCCAGAGAAATGAATGTGTCTAATCACATAGTGGTAGTTAAGTTATCTGTGATCAGAGAGAGGTAGTAGGTGAGGTCTAACCATAATTTTAGGGATTCTTTTTTTTTTTTTTTGGCTCTCTCACACCTCCTCCCACTTATAGTAGACTAAGAAAACCAAACCAAACCACAATGTGTGCATTGTTTGGAAGTGGGAAAGCCTTTTGTCATATTGTTATAAATGTAAGCCTATTCCCTGGTCAGTTTATAAAGCCTATTAACCTATAATTGAGTGTAACAATTGAACCAGTTATTGAGTTAAAAAACTTTTTTAGACTCAGAATTTTTTTTTGTAAGAAAAGCAAAACACTTCCCTATTCCTTTTTTTCCAGGGGCAGTCTAGGCCGGAGGAAACATTTTCAAATTGATGGTCTGCCTTTGACACCTTTCGCTTCCCTTTTTACATCTCAGTAAGCTACCAAAATGAACTATATTTGAGAAATGAGTTTAAAATTCAATGCAATGTAATCTATGAGAGGATGTTGTGTGTAGTGGATAGAGGGGATCTTTTGGAGTCAGGTAGACTAAGTACTGAGTCTAAACTCTGGCCCTCACTGACTCTATGACCCAGGGTAAGTCATTTTACTTTTCCATTACTCTGGCAATCCAAGACAAGGGGAGCAGTTGATCTGGGTCAGAGAAAGTATTTCCTCTCTGAGAGTTCCCCCACCACTTTGAATTCCAATTTCAGATAAGAAACTCAAGATTCAATCTTAATAAGTGGTTTTATTCCAGCACCTGTCCACAACCAAGGAAGCAAGAAATGTATAGTTTCTGGGTCTTGTCTACAAATCCCATTAGAATTAATAATGGAATGATGAATTATAATTTTGACAACTTTGACAGCTTCTATGAACAATCTGTTAAGTGACCACTAAAGGTTTATTTAAAGGACATGGACTTACATATTTAGTGATTTTTTTTTTTTTGCTTGATCTCACCCACTCAAATCTCTGCTCACTCTAGATCATCCTCTCCTCAGCTATCGAATTGGTTTTTCTCAAGTATAGTTCTGATTGTGTCACCTATCTGGTGAACTCATAGCTTCCTGATGCTCCCAAGATCAAGTGTAGAATCTTCTCTTTGACTTATAAAGACCTTCATCACACAGACCCTTCTTGTCTTGTTCTCATTGCTGTCCAGTCCTTTTGGTCATGTTCAACTTTTTGTGACTTCATTTGAAGGCTTTCTTGACAAAGATCCTGGAGTGGTTGGCCATTTCCTTCTCCAGTTCCTTTGGCAGATGAGGAAACCAAAGCAGATGGGGTGAAGTCACTTGCCCAGAGTCGCCCAGCGAGGACATATCCGAGGGCACCGTTGAACTCATGAAAGTGAACCTTCCTGATTCCACGCTCGCCATCTTGTTTCATGATGAGTGAAGGAAGTCTTCCGCTATATTCTGATCTTCCCAGATCCGTCAGATTGAAGATTAAGAGCTACAGAGGAACTCCTGGCTGGATTATCCACCCAGTGGGGGTAAATGGCCAACACAAAGTGGCAAATATGACATGTTGTGCTAAGGTGGTCCCCTGGTTAGAATGGGAGTTTGGGTCAGAATTCTGAGTTTTAATGCTGCCTCAGACTCTTAGAAACTGTGAGAAACTGTGTGGTCCTCAGCAAGCTGAGTTATCTCATTCTGCCTTGGTTTCCTTATCAAGAAATTGGGGCAACTAGTGGCTCCCATTTCCTAGGGTGGCTGTGGGACCTCAGGGAACTGACTCATGAACAGTGCATTGTAAAATTTAAAGGAATACATAATGTTTCATCATCATTGTCATCATCAACATCAGCATTATTATTGTTATTTGAAGGAACTGGGGGTTGTTTTTCTTGGAGAAGATATTATTTCTTCAAATACTTGGTAGGCTGCCATGTGGGTAAGGGAATAGATTTTTCTTTTCTGTTTTGCTCCAGAGGGCAGAACATGGACTCAAGGGTAGAGGTTGCAAAAGAACAAATTTAAGCTTAATGTCAGCTCATTCTCCCAACAGAGTTCACTAACAGTGAGAGGATGTGAGACCATGGATTGTGAAGACATGAGGAGATGGCGTTCTTGGGCAAGGGCTTGACTGGAATACAAAATGGTCCTTGGCTGGTGCTTCAGACTATCTGGGCTTAAATTCCAGTTCTGACCTTTCTTTCCTACTTGTGCTGATCTCGGGCAATTTCTCTGCATCTCAGTTTCCTTTGCTGAAAAATTCATTGACCTCTGGGAACCCTTTGGTCTCTCAATCTAAGAGTGACCTCAGAGTGGTTATTATAGAGAGCTCTTATTAGACATCATTCTGTGAATGTGAGAAAGAGGGAGAAGGGGGGGGGGAGAGAGAGAGAGAGAGAGAGAGAGAGAGAGAGAGAGAGAGAGAGAGAGAGCGAGCAGTTGGGCTACTGCTATTAAGAATGCACTATTAGAAAAATAAATTTAAAAAAGAATGCCCTCTTGGATTCAGAGATTTGTGAGGCCATGGAAAGTGGGCATTTGAAGCCTAGTTTTAAGCTAGTCCCTCAAACTGGCTCTCTTAGCCCTGCCCAATGCTTGGTACCCTCTTTCCACCTGTTGGATTGATTCTGATTTCATTAATAAGAAGTCATCACCATGTAGAGAGCTAGGACTGTGGAGCCATGTTCAGAGGGGAGAAGTGAATCTTATCATGGGCGGTTAGTTTCCCCACTTTTCTGGTGGCCTCTACTCTGAATGTTGCCTTAAAGAAAGGACTTGTCACTGATAGTTTGAGGATACTGGTTTTGTGCTTGGCTTTGTTTCTCTCACTAATATTTTCACAAGGGAAAGTGGAAAAATATATTGGGGAGATGTCATGACATTGCTAACACATCACTTAGGTGGCATCATTCCTGGAGCATTGGTTAAAATTTAGGATGTGTCAAAAAGGTCAGTTCTTCAATTCTGCCATTAACTTGAATCAGCTTCTATGCATGTTTAAAAAAAACAAAACAAAACAATTCCTATTCCCTGCCCTGCTAGAAAGATGAGGTTGTGTCTCAGCCCATGGATTGTGATCTGGAATTGAGGACAGTGTTACAGGTTGAGTTGTAAACAGTAAGTCAAGGCAGTGTGGTCCAGAGGAAAGACCACTCAACTAGGAGTGGAGAACTTGGCTTTGAGAGGCCCTGCTCTTGTCTTTGTTCCATAATAGGTTTTGTTAGTCAGTAAGGATTAATTGAGCACCTACTGTATGCCAGCTACTGTGCTAAATATGCGGGATCCAAGGAAAGACAAAAGACAATCTGTGCTCCCTTTGTGGGTCAGTTGGAGAAGACAGTGTGTATTCCACATCTCTGACCCCCAGCCCACTCATGAGCCACTTCTGCATCATAAGGTAGCCATGTGCTGGATAATCTTTCTGCTCCCACATTTCTCTGAGGCCAAGTCATTTTTACCCCTCCAGCCCTCAGTTTCTCCCAGTTCCCCACTCATTTTAGAGGTAAGGAACCTAAATGCTTAGGATCACAAGCATCAGAGACAGGATGTGGACTCAGGTCATCTTACTTCAGAGGCAATGTTGTGGGTATTTTTTTTGGCACTTTTGATATTGTTTTCCAGCAGTAGAGTACGTGTTGCCACCTTGGCTTTCATGTATGCTAAGTCATCAAGGCAGCCCCTGGAAAGTCTCTGCTTTGCTGGAAGGACCCGCCCTGGTATCTTTGTCCCATTCTTACTGTTTTTGATTGGGCCACTGTCCATAGCACTGGGATAGCACTAGGTTCATTGTCTTGAAGCACATTCCCCTGCTCTAGGCTTCCCCTTGTTATTGTAAACCAGTGATGAAAGCCTTTTGCTGATAAGAGAATGCAGGGTCCTGAGACCTGTGTCCACGATAACTCATCATGAACATTGACTTTCTTTGAGTAACTTGTGGAGAAGGAACTTGATGGAATCATATCAAGGGTACAGATGTTCAACCACTTACTCTTCTGGACCAAGGTGGACCCCTCTACCATA
The DNA here is from genome assembly GCF_037893015.1 of Macrotis lagotis. Lineage (NCBI taxonomy): Eukaryota > Metazoa > Chordata > Mammalia > Peramelemorphia > Peramelidae > Macrotis > Macrotis lagotis. Next base: position 250,025,997 of record NC_133662.1, on the reverse strand, counting down.
GTCAGGGCCTTAATATGTCTGTGTATTTCTAAGTTTCTAATCATGGTCATAATTATTATATATAAGGAATCCTCCACTGCTTTTTTAGAAGCTGACTCCTTCATCTACTTCATCCATTGTGATTAGGGGCATCCTTTCCTCCTTGGAACTCTTTATAACCTAATTATGAAAAAATAGTCATTTTGGAGATAGTTGTGGCATAGTGGCCATAGCCCCCCCTCCCCTGTGCCCCCCCATTGGAATCTCTTGATTAGAATCCTTGATTCCAGGAACCACTTTTTGTGAGTCTTTTTTTCTGAATCCTACTCTTGCCAGTTGTATCTAGTGGTTTCTGATTAGTGTTTAACAACTAGCTCTCTAGGAGAAAAAAACCCAAGCCATGTACAACACCCTTTTAAGTTTAATGTGTATTATTAGCATTATCTTCATTACTTGCTCAATTCTAGAGAATCTACAAAACAATTAATCTAGCCTTGGTGGGTATTCCTTTGTTCTTTGCCAAGGACTAAAAGCTTATTCTAAACATTAAACTATCAGCTCTCTGGTTTTCCAAGCTCTATAGTTTGTGCCTCATTTACCCTGGTTGGTGTGTGTCTATGTCATCTTTCTGCTTCACAGAGTGTAAAAGCCTTCGAGATGGAGATGTTGTCTCTAGATATTTGAGTGGAGACCTTTCAGTGGGAGGTTCTTCAGTGGAATTCAATTCTATTCAATTCACTTCACCTCACTTCAGCTCAGTTCAGTGGATCCCCTTGTTCTCTTGTCAATCACTATTCTTCATTTAGTATCTTAGTCAACAGTGAATGTCTCTCCATGCCCAGGAACAGTCTGACAACCAGGATATGGTTTGGAGGTGGAGGTGAGCGATGTTCTTTAATCTTTTTCAAACTTTTATTTCAATGTTCTTCAATTATTTTTATTTTCTTTTTTAAATAAATAAATTTTTATAATAGAATATAATAAATGAATACCCTTAAAGAAATAACCAGCACATTCATTTCTGTCCATCACCCCCTCCTTTCGACCCCATCTAGTGATTGTTGTAGCAAGGAAGTATAGATGGGAGGTGGTCACCAACATCACCCAGGAAACCCCCATGCCTGTTTGATGTGTGCTATCCACCACACCTGTGGCCCTCCGCCTCTGGGAGGAAGCGGAGAGTGCCTTTGACTGACCTCTCCTCCAGGGCTAAGTCAGTCATTGGAATGAGGAGGCCCTGCTTGCTTTTGTTTCATGCTCAATTACTCTCCATGGCACTCCATCTGAAGGGACACTTTTTTTTGCTTCTGAGCATAGAAAGTCTGTTGTTGGGCTGGAAATGCTGGCCCTGCAGAGCCCCAGCACAGAGCAAAAACAAACTGTTCTTTAAAGGCCCCTTCAAACCAAAACATCCTTGAACAGTAGATAGAGTTTGAGTTGATTCTTCACCTCCCACGCCTGGGATGACGATACTTTTTATTGTTATGTTTTAAGGTTTAGTCACAGCTCTGTGTGATGGGACTTCTCGACTTCCCTGACCCCTGCTGCCCCAAAGGCCCATCTATGGACTCCCACTTCCCAGTGGGAACACCAGTAGGCCACTTTCTCTGGACAAATCTTTGTGTGACTTGTTTTTAATTAATTTTGCTTTTTCTTGAATCAGGTGTCCCCCTCAAAAAATATATATATGAAATGTGAAAATTTCTTCTGGACCCAAAAGACATGATTCTGAAAGTGGGCTGTGGAATGGGCCCCTGCCAGCTGGAGACGATCCGGGATGATTAGAGAGGGGGGACGGGGTCCTAAACCCAGCACAGGTTTCATGTTTGTATTTAGGGGAGCAGGGCAGGAGGAGCAGGACCTGCAAGTGGCAGTGGACGGTTCTCTGATGGCAGTGGTGCAGATGCTGGGGCCTTAGGATCTGAAAGCACAACCTGGCCCCTTTCAGCTAGGCCACCTGGTGTTTTAAGAACTTGCCGACCAGGTTAATCAGTCAGTGTTTATTAAGCATCTCCAGGGTGCCGGGCAGTGTGCCAGTCACCAGAGGTACATGGGCACTGAATGAAATAGTCCCTCCTGGAAAGAAGCCCGCGTTATTAGGAGAAGGATGGACAACTTAATTCTGGCTACCTATAAATCAGGGGTCCAGGGGGCTCTGCGTTTACTTCTAGTATCTGCTGGCTCTGTGGGAAGGGAGTGCATGTGTTGGTGTATCTGAAGGGTGTTGTGAGTGATGTATGTGTATGTGTGTGTGTGTGACTCTCCACATGTGGTTCACCATTCCCTTCTGAAGAGTAGCTATAGTATGTACATATATACAAGTTACACACACATAGGCATATGTATGCTTAATCTCATACATCTGTGCATCTGTCTGTATGCATGTTTATATGTAATTGGTGTGTGGATATGGATGTGTGCACCCATATACATATTTTATATCTGCAGTAACTGAAAATAGTTCTTGCTCATAAGGATATGGTGTCTTTATTGAAATTATTCATGTTTTGATTTTGATCACTTATTAGTTTATCAGTGGTCCAGGGTTTCCATGATTCTTTCCAGCAGCTCTGGGCACTGGATATCTGTGTGTATTTATGTAGATATGTATATATTTATATGTATAGATGTATTGTGCTTACATGAATACACATGTGGTTGTGTGTGTTGTGTATGTTCACATACCTGCATACACATATTTATTTATGCAATGAAGGAAATAGTCCTTTCTCCAGGTGAGGCTCTTCCTGTCTTGGTCCTCACCACCTCTCTGCTTCCAGCTCTCTGGAGCCTCTTCTCCACTCTGGCCCCTGTGTCCAAAGCCTGCTTTGCCTTTCCCTTGCACTGCTGGACGGATGACCCCGTGCCTACCCCCTGCCCTACCTCCGTGTTCTGTAGAACCCCCCCTCCATGCCAGTGATGCATCCTCGATATGCCTGGGCCTTGCCGCCATCCTCACCAGTAAAGCTCCTTGGGACATTTGGGCCTTTGCATCTGCCCACAAAGGAAGCTTCCTTTGAAGAGTTGTTTCTCCCATTATGAGTCTGAATTTTTTCAGAGCAGAGACTGCCTGGCTCCCATTTTCTGTTTGGGTTTAGGATGGGGCTTGGCCCAGAGGAAGACCTTGATGGATTAATTCAGTCTTGCACTCATTATCTTCATTCGTCCACGAGAATTTTCCACTCATGAGCCAGGAGCAGGCAGGTTTCTCAGCTCCGTGGAACTTTCCCCTTACACACTCACCTCCTCAGTTCCTCCTTGTCTCCAGTCTCTACAGTTGCCCCTTTTACTTGTAGAAAGCCAAGCTTCCTCAGTCCTCATGGACCCACCTCCTCTTTGCCCCCTTGCCACAGGCCCCTTTGCTTACTGCCCTCCTTGAGATCACTCCTTGGCCCTCTTGTTAGTCTTCTCACACACCCACCCAAACCATCTCCTTGAATTCAAGGCCAGAGACAGGCGCCATCTCCCTCTCGCCGCTTTCTCTCCTTTACTCCCCTTGGCTCTGATACTCACTTTTCCTCCCTGAGACCCCCATGGTCCTTTGTCTTCTTTATTTCCTCTTCTCCATGGTCATCATTGCTTTTCAGACATAGGTCAGCTCCTTCCTGACTGTCAACACAGCCTCAGTCCTCCCTCACTTCTATCAGTTCACTTGTGTGCTGTGGTATCCCTTTCCTGACGTCATGGTCCTCTTCTACAACAAAAGACAAACAACCACAGCACCCTGGACTGTAGATTTAGACCTGGATGCGACTTTAGAGGACATGTCTAGTCCCTTCATTTAAAAATAAATAAATTGAGGTCCAGGGTGGGGAATGGCTTGTTCTATAAACTCTCTTAGTTGGCATTTGGATTGTTGAGCATCTTCTTGATTCTAAAACTTGTCATCTGTCTTCCACACTAGGCTGCCTTCATCTGGATCTTCCTAAGTGGGCATTGGCAAAAGGATGACTGAATGGATGTAATTGCCCTACCAGTCAGCATTAGAGTTGGTTGAAAAACCTTATTGTATTTTTTTTTAACATATGCGTTTTTTTCTGGGACAGGTGCCCTTTTGTTTTAATTTTAAAAGAAATGAAGGCTTATTGGCAGGTCAGGTCGGGAACACTGATTTTCTTTGTGTGACCCTGAATTGGTTTTATCTTTTATTTGTAGGAGAAAGAACTCCTTTCTCTGCTCATTTCCTCTTCTCCCTATCCTCCCTCTACACAGATGGAGCAGGGATATTTTCCAAGATCTACCTCAATTGGTCTGTGCTGTAGGCACAGGGGATGCACGTGCAGGAGAGGGGTTGGAAGCTCGTTGCTTTCATCTTGGATCTTGAACATTCTACAGTGTTCTGTACATCCTTTCTTCTTCCTTATTTCCTTTCTGGTTTTTTTTTGTCCTTTCTTTCTTGAAAGAGCAGAGGAAACTAGCAGTAGTATTACACGATCTCTCTAGGGATTTAAGGAACAGGCAGAAAGGAAATTAGGAGAATGGATTTCGTTTCTGAGTACTCCTAACTTTGATTCTGCAAGTGTTTGGATTTTCTGAAGGAGAATATAGCTGGATAACTCAGGAGGGGGCAGACAAAAGATTAATATGCCAACATTCTCCTCAGGGTCCATACTGTGCTCGGACGTTGAGAGCTGTTTTCCTCATTAGTACAAACTCTCTTTCTGCTCAGGCGCCTAGGAACCTAAAGAGAGGATGGAGGGGCTAGGAAAGGGGTGCTTGGTCCAGCGGGGAGGGAGGCATGTCTTGGCATTACCAGCTTTTGTCCTAAGCTCCACCATGCTGGAGGTGACTATGTCTACCCGTGTCTCCTTGAGCTCCTGTGAGTCTTATTCTCATAGACAGTTAAAGAAAATCAGTAAAGATAAGCTAACTTTTCAGGGATTCTCTCCTTGTATCTCCTGCAGGACATAGGATGAATGCCATGACTAAAATTTGGTCACTGAGTGACTAGTTGATGTGCAGGAGCATAGTTTTATAGTGGTAATTGATATTGGTTTAGAACTAGGCAGGGGAAATGCCCTACATAAGTGTTGGGTGTTTTGAGAGGTGCCTGGACTTGTGAGTGCTGGGGGACTGGGGTTCATTTGGAACCCCTACATGGGGATTTTTAACCAGTTTTTTTTTAGGTTTTTGCAAGGTAAATGGGGTTAAGTGGCTTGCCCAAGACCACACAGCTAGGTAATTATTAAGTGTCTGAGACCGGATTTGAACCCAGGTACTCCTGACTCCAAGGCTGGTGCTTTATCCACTATGCCACCTCGCTGCCCCTTTTAACCTGTCTTTCAATGGGGTTGGCTCATTTCCTCACTAGTGCTAGTCCATCCTGTGTTTCTGGGATGAATACTTGTGGATTCAGTGTGTGAGTAAATAAATTCCTTGTCTTCCCTCTTGACTTTTCTCTGTCACTTTTTTTCTTCATGGAAGTAAAAAAAAATGGTAAATGGGGATGAAGGGAGAAAGAAGGAAGAAAAATAACCAAAAATATTAGGAAAGGGGAGGGGGGAGAAGAGCATAAAACCACTGACTGGTTGACTTCCATATCAACCAAGGAAGTCTTCTATCATGTTCAGAAGGGAGAATCAGAAAATTCAGAAATTAGCATTAAACGCTAGATAACAAATTCATTGAAAACTACAGAGGCTTCTCCGGTACCTTGAATTCTTTTGACTTTTTGCTTTTTAATGTGCCCTAACAATCAATCCTTACCTGTCTTCTAAAGTCACTTGTAAATGTCTCCTTGATTTTGGTTTCTGTGTATTTATTATCACCTATCTCTGTTTTGTATAGTCATTTTGAAAGCATCAAATTTTCTGATTCTCCTTTCCAAACTTGATGTTACTGATTGATGTGGAGGTCAGGTAGTTGTTTTTTTGTTTTTTCCCTCCTCTCTCCTCCCCATCCTAATAATTGCTATTCTCTATTTCATCTTCCCTCTCTACCCCCTCCTCCTTTTTGCTTCCTCGCAGTGTTTTTCAGGTATTGATCTCACTAGTATTCCTGACTCAACTCAAGAGTGAAAGTGGCCAGGCCTTCACAGTGAATTATATCTTGGATATTTGTCTTCAGAGATTATATGGCCATTAGTCCATTTGAACCATGCCAGTACCTTTAACCCCTATTTCTCCAATAGGAAGATGAAAGATGGAGGGGTGCTTAGAGATTTTCTGTTTATTTGTTTTTTTTTTAATGTCTTATCTTTAGTTAGTTTTCTTGATTTAATATAAAAACTAAATCCTCACACAGCAACTTATGTTTCTGTTTTTTATGTAAGAGGTGCTTTCCATTGATGGTATTTCTTCTCATTTGTTACTAATAATTGGTATAATTTCCCTTTAAATCAAAATGATGGAAACATTTTTACATTCATTTCATCGATAATTTTCAGAATCCCTCTCCCACTACCCTCGGGACAGCCTGTCTCTGTATGTAGCCCAGGCAGTTGTGACCAGAACTGACCAGTAAAAACTGGTTCTGTCTAGTTTCATTGGGTTGAAACTCGCCTAAAATGATTTTGACCACTTAATTTAAGAACAACAACAGCAATCTGATTTCAGGCAGCTCAAATCGGTTTTGGCAATTCTACCCCGATTTCAACTTGGACAGACAAGTTGTAAGCTACCCAGACTGGATTTCTTGATGGTTCAGCATCCCTCCCTAGAATCCAATGATCCATTGGTAGTCCCACCTATTTCAAATAGGTTCTGACCCACTCCATTTGGATGAGATTCATGCTATCCGGTTCTGACCTGTTCACACCGAACCAAACCAAATTTAATCAGAGCAAGTTCAAAATAAGTTTGAATCAGTTCCAAAGATTATAGACTCTTCTTTTATGGAATCCTAACATGAGAGCTGGAGTTGACTCAAGAAATCATTTAGAACCCACCCTTTTGTTTTATAGGGGAGCCTTCTGAGGGTCAAAGAAGTTGCCCAGGGTCACATGGGCGTTAGACCCCTGACTCTTGATACAGTGCCCTTTCTAGGACATCTTTGATACTTTCCACTTGGATCCATCTTATTAGTTATCTTACCTGTTCAAATCAGATCATACTAGTTGCAGCAGATTAAAATTTCTTCTTCCAAAGTGTTATAATAGTTCCATCCTACTTTTATTAGCTTTGTGTACCTTTATATATTTAAATGTACTGATGTAATCCAGAAAACTTCCAATTGGTTTTTCACCAGTCCAAACCAGTTCTGGTCAAGATCACATTGGTTTTGACCATTACAGATCAAACCTCTGCAGTTCCCACTGATCACTCAGCGTGATGGTCAGTTCTTGTTCATTTCAGCTGATTAAATGACCTGACCTGGAGAATTTAATGGTGGTTTGATAGAAAGGCGATTTCTCCTGGAGCTCCCCAGGGATCCTGTTCTCTTCAGCATCTTTATTCAATGACTTGAATGAAAGTATGGCATACTTTTAGAATTTGCAAATAATCTTAGACTGAAGGATAATTTGCATACCATATCACACAATTAGGATCTGAAAAGTTAAGCCAAAAAGATAGGTTGACTCTAACAAGTGATGTCTGCCAGAATAAATGTAAAGCTCTTTTTTGAGGTTCAAAAAAATCAACATGACAAGTACAAGAAGGACAAGTCTCTCTAAACAGCAGTTGATTTGAAAGATGAACTAGGAAACTTGTCAAATCCTCTATCAGCATGATAACTTTAATATCACATTTTACAAATACTAATATAATCTTACATTTTATTTATTGAAGTAGAGTGTTCAGAAAAGAAAATCAGCATTTCCCTGATTTCTCCCCTGGTCAAATCAGATTTAGATGCTTGTATTTAGTTCTGGCTGTGATATTTTAATAATGTGAGTGCTCTAAGCGGGGTGATCAAAGCAGGGAGAAATTTTTGCCCTTTTTGGATTATTTGAAGAAACTTGAGCTTTTTATTCTATCTGGAAGAGGACAGTAAGGGGTTCATAGATTTAGTTTTGAGAGATCCTTAAAAGCAGCATCTGTCTTGAAGTTCTTAAAGGGTCATCATCTCCAAAACCAATTAATGCTTTGGCTTGTGGTGGCGTTTTAGAACTGAAGTTAAGACGACCGGAATTCAAATCTAACCTCTGACACTTAATAGGTCTGTGAACTTGGACAAATCACTTAAACTTTATCTGCCTTAGTTTCCTTTTCTGAAAAGTGTAGGTAACCATAGTGTCTAATCTTTTAAAGTTTCTGTGTGTAACAAATGAGTTAATGTTTGCATAGCACTCTGTAACCATTAAAATGTCATATAAATGCCAGCAGGATCTCCACTGTAATCATCATCATCTTCATCATCATCTATAAGTAGTGGATGAAAGTTGAAGAGAGGAAAATTTATATTTGATATGATATGAAACATCAATAATTTGTTGTTGTTTTTGAGTCTCTATGACTCTGTTAAGTGTTTTCTTGGTGAAGTTACTGGAAGGGGTTGCCATTTCCTTCTCCAGGTGGTTTTACAGATGAGGAAACTGAGGCCAACAGGGTGAAGTGACTTGCCTGGGGTAACAAAGGTCTGGTGCTCAACCTCCACCACCCAACTGCCCAATAGTTAGGCCATTGAAAATGTATGAGTCGGCCCATTTCAGGGAAGGAGTGAATTTTCTTTCATTATAGAAAAGTTAGATCCCCATTTAATGGGAATGTTATTGGAGATTTTGTATTTCTGTACAGGTTGGACCAAGTGCCCCAGGAGCCTGTTTCCACTTAAGTCTCTAGGTCTTGACAAACCTTTGTTTAAACAATTTTAATCTTATTAAAATGGCTTTGCCCAGTCCAGAGTAGTTTCAACCCGTTTTGACCAGCCCAGGCTTGTCTTCATAGGTGATGTGTGCATTGTGTGGGTCTGGTTTCAGAAATCTTAGGATTGTTATTTCCATTGCATGGTTCTGGCTCCCTCTGCAGCCCCGGATGGAAAAATGCTTCTTGTTCAGCACATTAGAGAAATCTGCTTCTAAAATGGGAAGACAGACCTCCTGCTTGCTTTCTGGCATCTGCATAAAGCCATTCCATCTGAAAGCTCGTGGCAGGAAGCATGGATCTGGGGTACGGCTGGAGGAACCGTGCATTGTTTGGCAGAGCCTACCTCTATCTGCTCACATTGGGCCTCAAGTGATGCGTGAGCCCGGACACGATGAGAACATGCCGTTTTCTTGGATGGTTTGGAAGAATAGCTCCATCACTAAAGTAGTCCAAGAAGTAAAAACGTGGGCATATTTCTTCCCACCCTTTCCTGATTCCCACCATTGTCAAATGGGAAAGAGAGTGATGTAGAAACATCAGTAAATATAGGGGCTTCTGAAAGCCACAGTCTAGAGAATAGGAATCTATATAGAGAAAGAAGCTTTTTGTGTATGTTGTATGTCTTGTGTGTGTGTGTGTATGTATATATATATAAACAGATATTTTTATAATTCAGCTCTAAATCCACATACACCCACAGACTTGACCATGCATGTGATATAAAGCTACGTAGATAGAGATTGAAATATAGATACTTCGTTCTCTCACCTTCTCCCTTACTCTCTGTCTGTGCATATTTGTGTACATGTATATTCACACATACACAAACATGTCACACCCACACCCATTTATAAATATATATATATATATATCTTTCATATGCATATGCAAATATTTAGATAAATGTAGATTTGGATATAAATACCAATATACTAACACACACATAGATACATGTAGATATTTATATATGTGTACAGTCTAAATTATGTTCATATATTTGTGTGTGTATATATATTTACACACATCTATGTATTTTTATGTGTATATATACAAATTGATATGAATATACATGTATATTGAGAGCTAAATAAAGCTTTCTCTATATATGTATGTGTATATATGTGTATATATGTAAATAGACACACACACACACACAGGGTGCTGTATTTGAATTGTTGAAACTGTTTTATCCTGAAAGAATTATTTCTTCATAGCGACACACATTTCCTCAAAGATCCCAGATAGGCAGATGCGTCATGAAGCTGAGGATCTAAAACTCAGATGCTGACCACCTCTGGGAGGCCGGGAAGCCTTCGTCTTCCTGGGAGTCAGTTTCTTCATTTGGAAACTGATGAGATCAGACTCAGTCTCTGAAGTTCCGTCCAGGTCTGGAACTGTATGTAATTCTATGATTGATTGACTGTGAGTTGAGAGACTTGGATTCTCTCCTTGGCTGTGCTTCTGAGAATCTTTGTAACCATTGGACGGTTGCTTATCTTGACTGGGTCTGTTTCCAGATTGTTAAATGAAGAGATTGAACTAGATGTTCTCTAAGATTTTTTCCAGCTTGATGTTCCAGGGACCTCCCTAGGTCTGTGTTTTCTTACATATAAAATGACCTCTTTAAATCACTTTAGATCTTTAAATTCTAAAAATTACTTTAGATGTTTAAATCTGTAGATTTTAAGGGGCTGAGTAGATTAGAGCTCTTGGCCTAGAGTCAGGAAAATCTGAACTTAATTTTTGCTGCAGATTCTTAAAAGTTGAATTGAATGATCCTAGAAGGTTTCACCTTCTGCCTGCCTTGATTTTGTTTTTTGTAAAATGCTCATAATAATTGCATCTGGCTCCCAGGGTTGCTGTGAAGATTAAATGAGTTAATGTTTGTAAGTTTAAAGCCCCTTCTAGTAGTAGTAGTAATAATAATAATAATAATAATAATAATTATTATTATTATTATTACTATTCAGTAAAATACTGGACTTTGAACTACAGGATCTTCTTCCCTTGTGATTGTTTAACAATGATTCTGTGATAGTGTGGGATATCTCAGATTGCTTACAAATGGCAACAGGCTGAAGTCAGGAAGACTCATCTTCATGAGTTCAAATCTGGCCTCAGTCACTTACTAGTTGTTTGACCTTGGGCAAGTCATTTCACCCTTTTTGCCTCAGTTTCCCCATCTATAATAAGAACTGGAGAAGGAAATGTAATGCCTCTGCCAAGAAAACTCCAGATGGGGTCTTGGAGAGTCAGACCCAACTGAAATGAAATGCAGGACCTTGGGATCATAGAGGACTAAGCTCTGACACTAGATGGCCATCCCTCCTCATATAGGTTAAGAACAAGTGGAGGCCCAGAGTTCCAACAGTCTGCCCCAGGTCATCTCGTATCTGAGCCAGTGGTGGGACTGGCTTCCTTGACTCAAGTCCAGCCTTCTGTGCACTGCTCCAGACGGCTGCAGTTTAAAAACCAGATTATCACCGATGAGGCCTCTCTTTCTGTATGATAACCTGAGGCTTGAATTCCTGGTCACATCCTCTGTGCCCTGAAGAATCCTGCTTCCTTGGCCATCTTCTGATGCTGCATTGGCCTGGGGAGCATCTGGGATGGGAGGAACTCTTCTCTTCCCCCAGCCCAGCTTCCTTGTGGATCTTTTTCTCTCCACACATTGAGTCTTCTGCATTTGGAGCCTGCCCTCTGAGCCCTTGGATAGAAGCACTGGGAGGGCTCATACCTATAAAAATAGGCGCATGTTGTGCGACCCGTTTTATGGCGCGCCTCATTTCAAGTCCCAGCACATTAAATGGAGCCGCTTTTTAACAGGGCGACCACAGGTCCCCACTTCTATTTATATCTCCATTCTTGTGGAGGCAGTAACAACACATGGGTCCCATCAAACAGGGCTCCCAATGTGCTTTTATGATTCAAGGCCTGGCGAGCTTCAGACCCACAAAACCGCCTGCTCTCTTGCTTCCTTTGCTGTGGTGTTTCTCCACACTCTTTCTTCAGGGGTCAAGGGTCTTGTGGCCAAGGGTCTGCCAACCTCCGCCCAGCCTTTAAGGAGCATCTCACAGTTCCGATGGAATTTCAAGGGTGATGGGAAATCTGTTTGACAGGGTAGGTGGGGTGGTATGTTGGCTGTTAATACGCCAAAGCAAGGAGCATTGTGGAGGGTGCCAACATAGACTTTAGTATTTGACCCAGGAGTATTCTTCCTTTATGAACACTTCATCCATGCATCTTCCCAGCCTTGAACATAACCTCAAAAGACTGTCTAGTCCAGAAAGCCAAGCTGTCATAGCTGACTCATAGTTGGAAAACATTTGGTCCTGTAACGCATCTGATGCCCATTCAACAATATAGAGGAAGAAGCTCTGTCAGGCCTTTTGTTATCCTAAGATCATAGACCAGAATTAGAAGGAACATTAGCATGCATTCAGTATTAATGAGTGATCAAATGGCTTCCCATTCCCATTAGAACATGATCAATTTCGAGCAGGAAGGGACCTCGGATGCCATTTTGTCCAAACTGCCTTCCTTTTCTTTTTTTTTAAATCGTTTTGGAAAATGAATCTGTCTAAAGCAAGTGACTTGCCCAAGGTCACACAGGTAGTCAGTGGCAGAGTAGATCTTGGCTGCCGTGTCTCCAAGCTCAGTGATCTTTACCACTGCTTTTGCTTGTGTGTGTGTGTGTGTGTGTGTGTGTGTGTGTGTTTAAGGACAAGAGAATCACATACATGCTTGTTTCTTTCTGAGAATAAATAAGCTGGCCCCATGTTTCTCACCTGGCTTCCTCAGGACTTTCCTTGCACTGTCCACTTTGAAAAGGCTCACAGTGTGTATGCATTGGGGGGGAGAGATGGGAAAATTTTTTCCTTTCCCCTGATTTTTCCAACAGGTGTCACTGTTATCCACAAGTCATGGGGAAACCAAATGCAAGCAATAGGGAAATTGCTAGCATGGCCCTCTTCATGACCTCTTTAGTGTTTCAAGGCAGCCCAAATGCCCCAGATGGCGAGGGCTGCCCACATGGCTCATACAGAAATGAAGGTTCTCATCATTGCCTTTTTCTCCAAAGAGAAGGGAATCTATACATCAGTCCTCTCATCAAAAATTTGGAGGAAAGGGGAATTAGAATTTCTGAACATTGAGATCTGTTGAATCAAAATAGAAAAGCCCTTTTTGGTCCAATATTGGTTCACAATGCCCCAAGGATATTTAGGGCTCAAATGAACTGTTGATCTTCTCACCCCTGGACTTTACTGATCTAGGAGAATTACAGAAATTTAAAAAAATAAGTGAAACTTGTGCTTTTGGCTTTGAGCCTTTCTCTGTTTAGGAACATGAAAACCCACCTTGTTTGCTTGCCAATGGTCTTGGTCCTTGGGTGCATCGCATTACAGTTTTGAACAGCTCCTGAGTCCCTAGCTCACGCATGCCGTGACAGATGCTTTCATGATGGCTCCTCAGCAAACAAATGCGGCTACTATGTAGAGCCTGGCGGTTATCCCAGTGGTGCTGGACCCTTGTCTCCAATTTGGTGTTCTCTTCCTTTCCTTTTATGAAAGCAAAAGGACTTGTGGCCTCCTTGCCCTGTGGCATTTTATGTGCTGCTGTTTAATCTCTTCCCACTTGGAGAAAAGAGTAAACCTAGGAGTTATGTTCATTCCATGTAAAGGGGAGTTTGTTTCTTTCTTTCTTCTCTGAGTTCAGGGGAGCCTAAGCCTGAAATAAAGGAGTAACTCATTGATTCAGGTTAGCTTGAGCCATCATAGCTATAACTCTGGGTTCCCCATTTCTCCTGCAGTGAAGGAGCACTATTGGTGTTCCAGGTTAGCCTGAGCCATCATAGCTGTTACTTTGGGTTCCTCATTTCTCTTGCAATGAAGGAATGCCATCATTAGTCCATTGGAAGCCATTTCACTTGCTTCATTGCCTTTGCCTGATCTAATAGGATCATAGATTGAGAGACAAAAAGGACTTTACAGGACTTCTAGTTTGCATTTAAAAGTGTGTGTGTGGGTGGGGGGGCTTACTGTTAGACATGTGAAGTCCCACAGCAGTAATGATGGAGGTGGGAATTGAACCCAGGTCCCCTGACTCTAGATCATGGGATAATTGATTTGCAGCAAGAAAGACTGATAAGAGACAGTCTAATACTTTCATTTACCTATCCAGAAATGGAGACACTGAGAGGGTTAAGTGAGCTGTCCAGAGTAATAAACCTAATGTGTATAGTTTTGATTTGAACCCATGCCTTTTGACTTTTAAATGTAGTATCACACTGCCCCTTAGTTTTGTACAGCAGAGTGCTTAGAAAATAAACAAGAGTCAAAACATGAAAGCAGCTAGCAATAAACTGCTTTGAGTGCCTTCCTAATAGGATCTTATTTTATCCTCACAACATTTTTCAGGTTAGAAAACTGAGGCAGTCACCAACCATGTCTGACTTTATTTCAGCATCCAATATTCTGACTCATAGTAAATCTTTAACTAATGCTTATTAATTGGATCAGTAACGTCTTTTGAGCTTCTGTTGTCACTTCAGCTTCCTGGGCCTCAGTTTTCCCATCTCAGTCTGAAGATTGGACTAGATGATTTTGTCCATGTCTAATCTGACTCTGGATCCATCAGTTGGATTCAGGAATTGCCTCTGTTCCACCCTTAGCTATATGAGTGTACCCCTATTTCTGGACAAAACTTCATTTTCCAATTAGTGCATACTCAGCATAGTCCCCTAGTGCCATCTACTGGGTTTTTGTTGCTACCGTTTTCCTTGACTTTCTGGGGGGGGGGTCCTTTATTAATCCCCCCCATTTCAAAAGAAAAGACACTATTTTTTTCTATCTCCTTTTTCCTTTTATCTTTCCTTTTATTCTTTTAAAATAACCAAGTACTCTGTGCTTTTCCCTTTCAATATTTGGTATGAGCTAAAGGATTTTGAGTAAGACATTAGCACAATTGTATATTATACCCCAGAGATGTCCCCCACTCCTTAGAATTTGGAAGATTTACTACAAAGTACCAAAGTGAGTGGGTTGGAACAGTTTGTCAAAAGGGGCAAGGTTTTATAGTTTATAGTTTAACCCCTGTTCTTCAAACAATTTGGGGGTATTGGGACTATATTTCTAGACTCCCTCCTCAACAAGAATGAATATTTTTCATCTTATGTGGAAGCCAGGAAATAGAACATGAATGCAAATAAATACAATAGTTAGACTTTTAGGGTCCAAGAGGTCACAAATAAGTGGTATAGGAGAATCGCAGGATATATTTTTAAGGTCCAATCAGGGAGGACTTCATGGAGGAAGGGTAGCCTCTGTCCTAAAGAGAATAATTTCAATAGGAGTAGACATAGGAGTTCACCAGAGCCTTGGAGACTGACCTTTGAAAATGTATAGAAGGTAAAGAGCATGCAAGAGGAGACTGAGCAAAAAACATATAGCCCAATTCATTAAAAGTGATGAAGAAAAGAAGAAAAGAAACTATTATGAAATATAGTTGGGAAGGTTAACCAAAGTCCAATTGTGTTAACTGTCAAATACCACCTGGTATAATGAGGTCTATACTTTATCCTTCAGACAATATGGAGCAACCAAAGACTTTGGAGCAAGGGAATGATATGCTCAAGATTCTCTTAATTAGGGATATAGATTTGGAAACTCAATGTTTGATGGACTGGATAATACTGAAGAGCATGTAGGGACTCTTTAAGAGGTGAATAGCCTAAGTTCCCTAAGAGCTGAAAGTCTAAACTTGAGTGTTGACAGGCTGAGTTGGATGGTGGTTAGAGATATCATCAAGAGGGAAACAGCAGTTCTTGGCTTTTTGTTGGCTGTGGGGGGGAGAAATGAGACTTACAAATAACTTTGCCTTTTTAAAACTTTTACCTAGGATTAAGTAAGAGAATATTTGTAAAGCACTTAGCCAGTCCCTGGTACACAGTAGGTGCTTAATAAATGCTTATTCCTCCTTTTATTGGAAGGACCTGGTGCCACCAAAGGAAATTGGGAAGTTGGGAGGGAGAGATAGGTTTGGGGGTTAAAATGATCAGTTTGGGATGGGCTAAATTTGATGTGTGGGTGGTACAGATTTCCAACTGCTGATTAAACTGTTGGAAATGTAAGATTGAAGGTTAGGTTCAAAGTCAGGATTTCAGGGGCGGCTAGGTGGCGCAGTGGATAAAGCACTGGCCCTGGAGTCAGGAGTACCTGGCTTCAAATCCGGTCTCAGACACTTAATAATTACCTAGCTGTGAGGCCTTGGGCAAGCCACTTAACCCCGTTTGCCTTGCAAAAACAAAACAAAACAAAAAAACAAAGTCAGGATTTGAAATAATAGTTTGGGGATTCATTTTCATAGAATAACTGAAACCCAATGAGTGGTTAAGAATTCTAAGATAGAGAAGTAGATTCATAGATTTAGACTGGGAAAGGACTATCTATCTATCTATATAAATGTCATAATTCAGGCTACAAGATACCTTAGAGCTCATTTACATCAAATACATCATTATTTAGAAGAGAAAATAGTCTCAGATTGGTGAAAGAACTTGCACAACATTTCATAGAAGTAATTAGTGAGAACTAGAATTCAAATTCTACCAATTCTAATCTCCTCCATCTCCTCTGTCTCATATAATAAAAAAAGGTCAAGGATGGCGCCTTGATAGTATCTGCATCTGAGGTGAGGGGAATGAAGAAGCATCAAAGGAGACTGAGGCATAATAAAGTATATGTGATGCAATCCAGAAAAGAGTAATCCCACCAAAGAATATAAAGAAAGAGAATTCCAGTGATAAACTGATGTACTAAGAAGGTAATGGAGAATAAGGATTTAGGAAAGAAAAAGTCAATTCAATTTTTGTTGTTGTTAAAATGAGAAAAGATGATTGGTATCAAATCTTTACTTAACCTTTGAAGAGTTAATTTGGGAAGCTTAACATTGGGAAAGGGAGGAAAACCATCTTATTTTTTGAATATGAATTGAACGTAATGTGTTCAGTTAGTACACAGATACATACATATACACACACACACACACACACACATATGGTAGACAGGCATTGAGGAGCACTCAGCCTAAATCCCATCTCAATGAAATAAAACATGGTGGCTGCCAAGAGAAATGCAGGTGGAGATACAGCATGAGAGTGTGTAGACCACTGGACTTGAAGTCAGATGTAATTCTCACATTTTGTTGGCATATGACCATGGGAACCTAAGTCTAAATTTCTTAATTTATAAAATAAGCATTACACCTTGCTGTTCCTATTTCACCAATTTGTCCTTCATTCTTAAAGAGAACCATGACATCAGGGAGGAGATGCCATGACTTGCTAGCAAATTGGATTTAAGTGAGTGAAGACTGTCCAAAGTCACCAGCCTCACTTTCTCCTCCAGATCCATCTGGGTCCAATGGCCAGATACGGTTCAGGATTATTGGAGATGGCTCAAGTGAGACCCCAACTATATCTAGTAATCAGAAAACTTTTAAGTGCTATATAAATGCCAATGAGGAGGAGGCAGAGGAAGAAAGGATGAAGAAATGAGTTTTGAAACAGGAACTATGGAGAGAGGGTGATGGGGATGAATAAAAGAATTATGGAACTTTGGTTAGGCCTCACTTGAGGTTAAGGAAATATGAGTGTGTTAGGATCTTTTCTTTTTGTGTTTTACTACTGTAGAACAATAGAGAAAAAACCAGCTTATTCAAGCATTTGTTCCCTTAGCTGGATGTAGGGTCAGGTGAATTAAAGAAAGCAAGCATCATTCACTGGAGGAAGAGAGTTAAGATGAGGGTTTAAGAAAAAGGAAAGGAGGGGCAGCTAGGTGGTACAGTTAAATAGAGCACTGGCCCTGGAGTCAGGACTACCTGAGTTCAAATCTGGCCTCGAACACTTAATAATTACCTGTGTGACCCTGGAGAAGTCACTTAACCCCATTGCCTTGCCCCCCCCCAAAAAAGGAAAAGATATAAGGTTAAAACATTAGTCAGATAATTCTGCACTTAGCATCTTGGAGGTGGAGTAATGTTGAGTATTGGAGAGAGAGGTTCAATGGTGATCTGCACTTGTGGATGAGGTAGGTCAAACTAAAGGAAACTGGGGAGACTGATTACTTGAGAAGACTGTTGATCACTTTTGCTTTGGTTTTGATGCTTCACCCAAGCTGTGGACTTGACTAACTCAAATGTTCACCACATCCTCAAACCTCAAGACTCTAGGAGAATATTGTAATGGTATGTCTTCAGATAATGGTTCTACTCTTTAATATGTGATCTCATACAAATCTTTCTCTTTTTATACCTCATTTTCCTCCTTTATAAAGTGAGGAGCCTTAACCAGATAGTCTCTGAGGACCTTTCCAGTTCTAGATCTCTGATGGTTTGACTTCCCTGGGCTTCAGTGATCTCAACTGTCAAATGAAGATATTTCATTATATGGTTCTTAAGTTCCCTCTGCTTTAAATGTGTGAACCTGTGAGTCAAGTGGCTGAGTCATTATGCCAAAGGACAGTATTCAAGAATTGAGCATCTTATCTGGCTCAGGTTGAGGTTTGGAGAATGATCTAACCTCCAGGCAAAGTGATGGTAATGAGCCTTCATCCCGACCCAGTTGGTAGTGCCTCAGTGCTGGATAGGCTAGGCAGGGCCCTAATGACTGTGAAAATGGAGTTTTTCCTTTGGAGCCCCAGACTTGATCTTCCTGTGCCCGTCAGCATGCCCCAGGCTCTGTCTTGGTCAGTCATATCATTTTTCAGTTGGCAAGCACCACCTGCAACATCTGTCCACTGGGCTGGATGGATTCTACTTGGCTGCCTGTTATTTTTTCCCCTCAGGGGACCTTCTGGATCAATTTGCATAAGCTTATGCCAAACCAGTGATTTCACAAAATAGAGTTTCACCAGCAGACTCTATTGGTAAAACAAGAAAGAGAGGAATCTTAAATGTTAACAAAAGTGACGGTAATTTCACTCTGGTCACAAGATGTAAATAAAGATTATCCTAGCAAGTCCAGGATTTGTTTATTTCCTTCTTTTTCATGAGTCAGAAGGAATGAGATTGTGGTTGGGCTTGCTCTTGTGGGCTGGTGGACGGTTGGCTAGAGGGAGCATGGCAGGCCTGTGCCATGGTCTGATCTCCCTCTAATTGGCTTCCTGGGCCACTTTGTTCACAGACTCAAAAACAACAGTTTGTTCTAGAAGGAAGCATAGATGTCATAGACCCATAGATTTAGAGCTGGAAGGGATCACAGAAACCATCCTCATTCGCATCATAGGAAATCGGGAGGGAGGTTGTGATTTTTCTGGAGTCACACACACTTTCTGAGTCCAAGGCCAGTGCTCAGTTACAAAGTGGGAGAAGTCGGCAACTCCAGTATTTTGACATTTAAGAAAACCAAGGTTCAAAATGTATCATAGATATAGAGTAGATGGAGGCCAACCCCCTCATTTTATAGGGGTGGTGGCCTTTCTCAGCCTTGGCCTCTTCTTACGGAGAGTCCACAGAATTCACACTCAGGTCCTGGGGTTCCAACTCCAGAGTTTTCTTGCCACTGCATTGTGGTAGGTTGGACTCCTTGATCCTAGGCTTCTTTCCATATAGAATGTTCAAGCCTGGCTAACCTGGGCTTAGCTTTGTTAGTGGCCTTAAGATAGCCCAGGAGCCCCATCTGTGTGTAAAGAGTTAATCACTAACATTTATTAAGTTTCAGGCACTTGGTGAAATTCTGGGGAAGACAAAGAATGGTAACAGTCCCTGCTCTTAGAGAGTGGGCAGGCTAATGGGGGAAACAGCATGCAAGTGACCATGTCCAAAGAAGCCATAGACCACAGAAACTGGGAATGATAAGGGAAAGGAAGGCTCTTGAGTCAGAGGAGATGGCAAAGACTTCCTGAGGCAGATGGGCTTTATCTGAGTCTTCAGGGATGGGAGGAGCAAGAGAATTCCAGGCTTCCACAGCAAGTCACTGAAAATATCTGGGGCTGAGAGGTAGTGGGGGTATTCTCTGAAGAACAACCAGGAGGCTGGTGTCATTGCATTGCTGAGCAGTGGAGGGCTGGGATGGGTAGGGTGGAAGCCAATTGGAAAGGTAAAGAGGGGGTGGCTATGAAACACTTTTACCTCCAAATACTGTATTTTTCTGTTTGATCCAGGTGATAGGAGCTGCTGAATGGCAGCCTGGGTTGGGGGTGTGTGATCAGATCAGACAAGCATTTTGGCAGCTGAGTGGTGAATGGAGATGGACTGTCCCAAGGAGAGGCTTGAGGCAGGCCAAAGGGCTATTGTCCAAGAGAAGGCTGCTGTAAGGCATAGTTGGGGGCAAAAGGGGGCCTGTTTGGAGAGGACCACAGAAGGGCAGGGAGGAGGAACTCTTCAGTTGTGATAGACAGGTCAGACTGCATTGTTACAGGCTTCCTTCCTGCTCCCTCCTTCCCCCTCAGCCAGTGTTTCTCAGGAATCCACCCCAAACAACATGCCTAACAGGTGTTGGCCGCTTTAGAGTCTGCTAACAGAGGCAGATGAAGACACTGATCCAGTGCAAAGGCAACTTGCAGACTAGGTGGGGGGCAGCCAGCTTCTTTCCCTCCTCTCCACTCCCCCCCAAACAAATTAAAAATCTGGCTCCGTTCACCTTTGCTGTGTTGACTCACGCATCTGGCTTGATCTTTCCAGGGGCTTGTAAATAGAACATGACCTGAGTTGAAGGCAGAAAAATAGATGACTAAAGGTTAGAGCCAATGAGTCCATCCCTCTCACCTCCCTAGAGGAGGAAACTGAGGCCCAGAAGATGATGGAAGGACTGGAGCAGGGACCCAAGAGGTCGGTCATCCAGGCCATACCCTCATTTATAGACTCGTTGTTGTCCTGCCATTTTGGCTAAATGAGTCCAGTCAAACAGACATCCTTGATCCTAGACCTCCATTCCCTAGATTTCCTAATTTTTGTTCTCAGTTCTTGGGTTGCCCTTGAACATTGTCTAGAAAATTGTTGGAAATGCCTGGGTTGGTGGCATTTAGGATTATTAGTCGTTATATTGTTCTTTGGTATAAAAGAAGTGGATCTCCATTTCCATATTCTGTTCCATTTGATACTTATTTACTTATATATATATTAGCATTATTTTCCTGCTAAGAATATTTTTGCCTGGGGAATCTTCATGAAAGAGGTACCTATTACATGGAGCATGCAGTGGGTTCAAGGTTCTGGCCTAGGGAGCTCAGAGGGACCTAAAGCAGAAATTCCTAATTTTCTGGAACCCTCTCTGGCCGGCACTGGCAGCTTCCACTCATCGCTCCGGTGAGCAAAAGGAATAATTGGAGGGCATAGATTACCTATTAGAGACCTATTAGAGAGAATGCTCTTCCAATACAAGCATTTCTAGTGCACTTGATCTCTTCAGGCAGAAAAGATAATCTTGTCCTGTAGGGGGCTTCCATTCCATTAGGGGAGACAATGTGCCCATAAATCAGCATATAGAAAATAAATATAATGCAAATTTTAGGGTAGTTTTTGTTGAGCATGTTATTAGAACTGAGCCTGGAAGGAAATTTGCAATTTTGGGATGCAGGGATGGGAGGAGAGTTCATTTCAGCCATACCTCTCACATAGGTGAGGGTTAGAGTTTGATGTGGGAGGAACCAGAAGAAAGCCAGTTCAGTAAAACCATAGAATGGATAACAGGGGTAATCTTTGCCCTCCAGTTATTCCTTTTGCTCACCGGAGTGATGAGTGGAAGCTGCCAGTGCCAGCCAGAGAGGGTTCCAGAAAATTAGGAATTCCTGCTTTAGGTCCCTCTGAGCTCCCTAGGCCAGAACCTTGGACCCACTGGATCCTTCATGTAAATATATAAGTAATGATTGGGTACTTCATCCAGAGTCATTTGAAGAAAGTGCATCCTATACTCAGTTAAATCTGTAGCCTGTGCTCCTCTAGAGAGGAGATAAGACCAAGAAAAATAGTATTTGAAAGAGCTAGCTTGGAGGTGCCTCAAGAACCTCTAGTGCACTGCAGTTTCTCTATTTAACTCTCTTATTGATTGTAGGATTTGTAGTTTTATCTCCTACACCAAACATAGGACCTGGTATACAATAGGTGCTTAATAACTGCTTGTGAATTGGTTATTGGAGTTATATACTTAGAGTTAGAAGACTACTTAGGTCAACCCCCTCATTTTACAAATGTGGAAACTGAGGCACTTCAGACTGAAATGGTGATATAATTGCTAATTGTTACCCTAGCATAGTGCCCAGCATACAGTAAGTACTTAATAGATGTTAGTTATTATAATAATGATAATAATAACTATTATCATTATTATTATTATTATTAGCTATTATTAAAAGCAGACTTGGGGCCTGACAGATCAGTGAGCATTCTACTGTGGCACTGACCTCCTAAAAACCCCACGAGCATTTATTAATCACCTATTGTATGCCAGATAATAATGTCCAATCCCAAGGTCCATTGCCTAAATCAGCAATGATTTTGCACCATGTCCCCATGTAAGAGCAGAGAAGGTCTAGAGGCTTGTTAACCTCCTGATGCCGCATTTATAGCATATTCCCAGGACCCTGACTTGCTCCTTATATCATTGTTTCTTCCCACATGTTGTTTCTCCTGAGTCTGGAGGACCTAGGTTAGGAGGGCTGGATCTGTCGAGCAACTTCCATCCCCAAGGCCCCCCAGCATCCATTATCTGTGAGCAGCCTTCAAATGGGAAGCATTTAAACAGCCTTCCTCTTGGGACCCAGGTACTCTTCCCCAAAGCAGCGGTGATGCACAGCAATTTCAGAGACTGGGAAAAGAGTGGTAGAAAGCATTGAAATTGCAGGGTGGATGTAGGGGGGAGGTGGCAATTATCCATCTGGGCCCCCCTTCCTGTTTTTATCTCTCTCTTGAGTTAATGCAATTCACCTTAAGCTATCCCGACTTGCCTCCTAGAGAACCTCCCCCATAAAGTGCGGCTTTGATTATTCCCAGTTGTTAGAAAGCCCTTTCTGCGGCACATGTGGTCCTGGGGATGGTGAGATAAATTCTGAGCAGATGGAAAGGTTTTAGACACAATCTAGACAGGAACAGCAGCGGCTGTCCTCAGCCTCCTTGGCCCAACAGGAAGCCTCTCACTGCTACATTGCAGATGGCTGAGGAATGTGGGATTGGATCTCCCCTGAAACCTTTTGGACCCCTGTTTTGAAAACAAATTTTCTTGGTTGGTCTTTTCTACATGGTAACCCCACACTGGCAAAATTCTGATTTGTGGTGTGGATCAAAAAGGATTCTTTGAGGATGGAGGGGGAAGGTGGCCCCTTCCCTTGAGATTACCCGGAAGTCCAGAGAGGTTTGTTGGACTTCGGAATTGATCAGAATGAATATCGGGGCAGAAATCTTAAAATTCATAGAGAGTTTGAGGGAAAATGGACAGATTTCTTCATATAGTCAATAATTAGCAGAAAAGAGATTAAAATTCAGAACCTCCAACACTGAATCCAGTGCTCTTTTCATTACATGGCAATGCCTTCAGATGGTCTATAGGGTGGATTGGAAGATTAGATGATGATGTTTGTCCTCCATTCTCAAATAAGGCCACGACATCAGGAAGGTGAGGCCATGACAAGCACATGAATTGAATTTGAGTGAGGGGGGCTGTGCTAAGTCACCAACCCCATTTTTTCCTACAGAGCCATCTAGGTCCAGAGGCCAGATATGGATCAAGATGATTGGAGATGGCCCTGGATTCAAGGAAATCAGAGTTAAGTGACTTGCCTAAGATCATACAGCTAGTAAGTGTGAGAACTGATTTGAATTCTTGTCATCCTGACTCCAAGGCCAGTGCTCTATCCAATGTACCACCTAGCTGCCTGTGGAGAATGAGCTAGGTTTGGTTCCAAAGAGGATGGATTTTGGGCTAAGAAGAGTAGACTCCAAGTTGCCATCAATGCCAGAGACTAACCTCTGATTTGAAGGGAAAAGTAATTAGTAGATAATTAGAGCGACAATGAGGAATCTTCACCCAGAACAAGATTATCTGAATATGGCAGTGATGAGGTTTTTTGAATGGAGTATCTGGGATTTGATTTACCTGGATAGTGTCTCCATTCTGAAATGACATTGTTTTTACTTTAAATTGATTTTTTTAAAAAAAAGTTTAAATTTTAAAATGCTTTCAAATTTATAAAAATTAAAAAATTTATATTTAACATATAAATGTTACCTTCAGGAATAGAATGTAAGCTTCTTGAGGACTGCTTCATTTTTGCATTAATTTCTCTAACACCTAAAATAATGCCCAACACATAGTAGATGATTGATGAATAAGTGTCTAATTGGTGACTTTGCTAGAGGTCAAATTGCAGAATGAACTCATCCGGTGAAATTGTTCTGTTCATCCCAAACAATTCCTGTTCAGGCAGAGTTATTTGTGAGCCTGCTCTAGGTGACCATTCAGACTAATTTAGAGCTTTGGTTTCTGTTTACTCTCGGCGAGGGTAGCTAGGCGTGTGTGTGTGTGTGTGTGTGTGTGTGTGTGTGTGCGCGCGCGTGTGTGTGTGTGTTTGATGGGACACTTTCATCCCAGAAGTCAAGTGAATTGACTTGGGGTGGCCTGGTCCACCCCCTTAGCGCTGTCTGCATCTTCCATGATTCAGGAATTAATGCAGGCCGTGGGACTTCGTGAGTGACGAGAGTTGAGAGTCGCAGCAGAACTGTTCTGTGGCTCCCGTCTAACTGCATTAATCAGTCAGAACTGTGAAAATCCGTTTACATATGTCAACAATTTAATCTTTTAATGTACTTGCCCATGGAACACTAATGTGTGCATTATTTTCAGTGTTTACAAGCAGGCAAAGCTATGATTGTCAAGAGGATGGATTTATGCCCATCATTAGGGATCATGTGCATCCTTCCTTGTCCTCTGGCCCTATCTCTTCTAGTGCTCATTTACCCCTACGTGAGGTCATACACACATAGAAGAGCACCCAACACCACTGTGTGTGTGTGTGTGTGTGTGTGTGTAGGGTGTGTGCTTTATTTGGCAAAGACCTTGTATGTTTGTGTACATTGTATAGACTTCTGACAATTTCTATTCACCAGAAGCAGCAGATTCATGGAAAATTAGATCCATCAAAGTATTGATTCCCATCTTCAACCAGGTAGAGTCATTTCCCACAAGCTCCCTTCTTCCTAGGAAAGTTTAGCTTCTGGTCTTGGACCCAGACTAGTCAACACACCTTGGAGATTATTGAACAACTTGGGCTCCAAGAATTGACGGGTTAAAACTCCTCACCACTGATTTACACACCCCGGCAGCTCAGTATTTTATGCCATCTGGGCAATATCAGTTTTATGTATTTTTAAACGAATCCAAATTAACTCATTTGTTAAGCACCTTCAGAATTTTATTTCCTGATTTGCTCATCTCTGCCTGTTGCCAGGCCATTATCACCTGCAAATAAAAAAAGGACTTTGGACCAAGTTATGGGCACATTTTATGTGTTTGGATTTCTCTGGATACATTTGTGTCTCTGTGCATCAGGCCCAAATGGAAAAAAATCTTAAGGATTTGGAAGAGGTAGCAGACGTATCATTAATTCAAATCTTGGGTGATATTAAGCTTGAAGGAACATCAAATAGCTTGAGAGAGAAAAGAACTGAAGTCACGGTATCCCTCCCTTGTGAACAATCCTGCATTTCTTCTTTATAGATTTAGAGTTTATTCTATTCTCTTTCCCCTTCCCCTCCATGCCTCTACCACAGAAAAAAAGGAATAGAATTGCTTGAGGTATAAGGGTTTATTTCATTTTTATTTTAAATTGATAAACAGATTCCTAGCACAATCTCTGACCCAGGGAAATAATGACTAAATGCTTATCAGTTAAAATGTAAATTTCTTGAGAGAACCACTTCAGTCTTTATATTTCCATCCCTAGAGCCTTGCTCATAGGATGGTTCATAGTAAAGAGCCTAAGAAATTTTTTGTTATTGTGGAAACTCCTCGATGTCAGGGGCTGTTTGAATTTTTGTATTTGCATCCCTGGGGCCTGGTACCTTTGGTGGAGTGGATAGAGCACCAACCGGAGAGCCTGGCAGGTGGTTGTTCAGTTGTTTTTTAGGTCTATCAGTATGAGATCAGATCTGAAGTCAAGAAGGGAAGTCTTCCTGACTTCAGATCTGAGCTGTATCACTATATCACCCAGCAGGGTAGAAAGGAGGACCTTAATTTAAGCCCAGTCTCAGATGCTTACTGACCGGGTGACCCTGTCACTTCACCCTTCTTGTCTCACTTTCCTCACCTGCCAGATGAGCTGGATATGGAAATGACAAACCACTCTAGTATCTCTGCCAAGAGACCCCCAAATGGGGAAATGGGGTCACAAAGACTCAGACACAACTGGAGCAGCAGGTCCTTAATAAATAATTGTTTGAATGGTGGAACCAGTGCCTGAAATAATGAAATCATAGAAATCTCTCATCTCTGTCTCTGTGTGTGTCTCTCTCTGTCTCTCCCTTCCCCCTTCCTAAATCTGTTTCTTTCTCTGTCTCCATCTCTCTGACTCTCTCTCTCTCTCTCTCTCTCTCTCTCTCTCTCTCTCTCTTTCTCTCTCCCCCTCCCTCCCTCCCTCCCTCCCTACCCTGCCTTCCTTTATCTCTTTCTCAATTTCTTTGTCATTATCTCTCTGTCCCTCCTGAAAAAGTACATGTTATCCATTGACTATTAGATTAATTGCTTAGGGGATGGCAGGTGACAAAATGAAACCGAAGAGATGACATAGGCTACACAGAAGGACATAATGCTCAATTATTAGGGAAAACATTTATACTAATTACTGGTATGAAAGTGCTACTTAACAATTAATTAAAATAATTGAAGTATGTGATTGAGTTGGTAAGGATGTCATCCAGAAATTCAGTTAACATTTAGAATAGTGGAATTTTAGAGTTAGAAAGGGACCCTTATGCTAATGCAATCCTACCCCATTTCTTTTATCACTAAGGTGAAGAAGGCCAAACCAATTAGGCTCAATTAATTAATCAATAAGTATTTATTTAGCATCTGTTTGGTGCCAAACACTAAGATTAGGCAGGAGCTTGAGGCAGTGAATAGAATATTGGCCCTGGAGTCAGAAGGAACATCTTCCTCAGCTCAAATTGGATCTCAGATACTTATCAGTTGTATGACCCTGGGCAAGTCACTTACCCATTTACCTTAGTTCCTCATCTGTAAAGCGAACTGGAGAAGAAAAAGGCATACCACTCCGGTATCTCTGCCAAGAAAACTGACATGACTGAAAGACAACAGCAGCAAAACTGTGATAAAGCTGAGTGGCTGAAGGAAAAACAGTCCCTGTCTGCAAGGGCTTAACGTTTGTTCAAGTCATATGGATAGAGTCAAAGTAGTCTTTGTTCCCCTAACCTGTCTTTCTTCTGTGTCATCTTCTCAAGGATGTATTTATTCTCACTAAAGTTAAAGGGCCTGATAGCCTGTAATTTTTGTGTCCTTTCTCTGTCTCCCAGGTCACTGATTTGGTGTCTTCTACTCGAGTTTTCTCCTTCCTTTGGCAATTGCTCTCTGTGATTTTTTTAAAAATTAATTTTTCTTGCTTTATTCTCCTCCTTGTAGCCCTATAATTTCTCAGTATATTCCATCCATCTCCCCTTCTTACCACAAGACTTCTCTTCTAGTAAAGATTAAAAAAGAGAGATAGGGGATATAGTTCATCAAAAGTCCGGAAGGTTGGTTGGCTGTTGTTGTTCATAGTCATAGAGGACCAAATGATACCCCTATGTCAGGGTCAGTGTGTTGGACTGTGACCAATATGAGCTCGAGAGGCTCTACCACAGGTCAACCACAAATAGTCTGAACATAGCGAAGACTGTAAGACAATTGAGTAATCAGCTAAGCATGCCACATCCATAGTCAGGAGTGTCTTGGTTCTGCTAAATTCTTCCTTACCAGAATAGTCTTTGACTGTATGACCACCAAATGTTCCTGTCTGGTTGATCTCCGCTAGTCCTTGATTGTTTTGTGTTGGGCTCTTTAAAGACCCTGGGTAGGGTCTCATTTGCAATACACTGAAAGCAACAGGGATAAGTGCAAGGAACAAGCATGACCAATGTTAAAATCATCTTTTTCATAACTTATTTGGTCCATGTTAGAATTAGAGTTAGGCAAGTTACAAAACTGTATCTTGAAAGGGGATGTTCATGTTGAATGAATCAGACTCACAGAGTACAATGAACCAAGACCCAATTGGAAAATCTAGTTTGGAATCATGGCCCTGTTATATCAACCCTGGAGCCATCTGCTGGTCATTGGATTTGCCTTGAATTCAGCCTTATTCTCTTTATAGTAAGTATCTTTGCAAATGGTAAAAAATAAACAAAAGCCAACAGCAGCAACAACAAAGGGAAATGGAAGAGTTGTGTTCATTCAGTTGTGATAGTTGGTCTTGAGGAAGACAGGAATGGTCCTCCTTCCTTTCTTTACCAAGCTGTGGTCAACTCTGAATGGGAAACCCAACATTGGCTGGTGGAGTTGGTTATGTCTTGGTTAGTTTTGCTGGTGTACTTTTGACCCCTTCTTTTTGATTCTGTATTTCAAGGGCTGGCTTTCCATGTGAGAGAGGGGGGAAACAAAATTGAAAAATGGAAAATGGAATATCTGTATCTATCCTTCTAAAAGTATATATAATATATGTGTAAATTGAATTAAAATAATAACTTAGATTAGGTAACCATTGTGGTTCCTTTCAGCTCTGATATGCTGTATGTTCCTATGAATGAGAGAAGATGAACCTTTATTTGTTTTTTTTTTTTTCCAGTTTTCTGTTGAAAGTCAGAAATGTATTAAGGAGCAAATGAATGAGTGAGTGAATGAATGAGTGAATGAATGTCTAGTAAAGGCTTAAAGGTATCATTCATTTGATAGATGCTTAGTATAAATATCCAAGCTGGCTTTAACAGCATTGAGAATTGAAAGCATTGTTAATTACTGCAAAATAGTATTTATCCATATTCTAGCTAGCTTTTAAACTGTCATCCAACAGCCATTTGTTCGGTACCTCATATGTCAGCATTATGCTAATGTGATTTAAAAATGCACATATACATGTATACATCTATATATACATACAGACACAAAATTCATGCTCAAGAGACTTCCATCATCAAGATGGAGGCAAACCTATGACCAACTTGTAGGTGAATTGTCTGTATGCTATTGTGGGTAATAGACTTCTGACTTGAAAAGTTAGCCTTCTGCCTATTAAAGGATCAGCATGTGCTATTTACAATAAAGCCTGCTTTTACTCAACTGTTATTCATTAAACAACTATTGGTTGCACATTTATACAAATGAGAAAAAAAAATGTTCCCTGAATCACAAAAAGGTTGAAAGCTCATAGGAGCAAAGGAAGAGATGGAAGAGATCTTTGAAGTTGCAGTCCTTCAATTTTATAGGCAAAGAATATTAATCTGTAAGGGTCAATGACTTGCCCAAATTCACACAGGTAATAAATAGTCAAAAATGCAATTTTAACTCAAGTACTTTTATCTCAAATCCAGCCCTCATTCTCTTCTACAACAGTTTGAATATGGACCTTGGTCTGTTCTAAATTTGGAGATGAGTTCAGCCTACTGAGCCCAGTGAAAGATCTAATTTTGTTGAAAAATGTTTCTAATCAAAGGTGTTGCAAGTTGTTCATGTGTGCTAAATTGTGAAGTGATTATCATTGAGAACCAAGACATGCTCACATTTTGGTGAAGTATCTTCTTCTTCCTCTTCTTCCTCCTTCTTCTAAATGTCATTTCCCAGTAAATGTTTTTGTTTTAAACTTTTAGATGGAAAAAAATCTTTTTGGATAATAAATTGGTTCTTCGTTGCATGGTCCTTTCATCAAATTACCTATCACTTGAGTTATCTATCTGACAATTTGTCAAATAGTTCTCTTGGAAGAGTCCTTGACTGGGAATCTTGACCTGTAAGATGTATTGCATTTATTGTAACCATCAGGTTTTCCATTTGTCAAGTCAAGAGAAGAAATATTTATAAGCCCTTTCTTTTTTTGGCCAGAAATTGTACTGTGCATGGGAAGACAAAGAAAGGTAATAACATGGTTCTGTCCTCTTGGAGCTTATAATCTGATGGGAATGATAGGAATGAATGACATATAAACTACCCTATGCAAATAAGATAAAAGCAGGATACTTAGAGATAATCAACAGAAAGGAGTTCCTAACAGTAAAAGGATCAGGGAAGGCTTCTCATAGATTCTAAAATTTAGAAGGTCTGATTTTAGTTGGACTTAGGAGGTTGCCTTCAGGGAAGTCAGAATATGGAGACAGGTTTGGGGGCTTGATTACTCCATTGAAGTCCAAAAAAATAAGTAATACAATCTCCCGTGGACATGCAGAGGCCCTGGTTTCACATGACCGTGGGTCTTATTCTCCATCACACTGTCTCTCCCATTGTTTTTTCCATGTGTTCATGATTATGTGGAATTTCTCTCCGTGCCGTCTGGCCTAGTCTATTTCTCACCAAAGGCTATGACAGCTGGTCCAAAGGAAACTCTCTCACATTGTGGTCATGTAGGATGCATGCCAAAGTTTTCTAACATGCTTGCTGCCTCCCCCTACTCTTTCACTTGTTTGTTTGAGCAGTTGAATACAGAGCATAAAAATTTGGCAAGCGCTCTGCTGACAGTCGACAGAAAATATCTCTTTAATGTGTAGCATTTCCAAGCCTCCTTTTTTTGTCTTTAAAAAAAGGAATCATTCCCAGACAACACTGTTTGCTTCCTATTTTTGCGGGTTTCGTGAGGGGGAGCACCCTTTGAAATTTGTCTTCCCCCAACCTGGTTCTCAGCCCTTGCCTTCAACCTCTCTGCTAAACTGCTTTGGAAATATTTCCCAATCAAATTATCTTCTGCTCATTTCCAGAATTAAAGACCCCTCCCTCAGGAAAGGGGAAGGGATTGCTGTTTCATTGTAAAGCAGGCACATGGAAGGCACAGGGATCTTGTATGGCGTTTGTGTTCCAAGTGGCATCCTGGAAATCTTAGCCCCAATGGCCCTGAGCCATCTCGGCCTGTTGAGGAACAACTGGGGATAAGTAAGTGGGGCCCGGTTCTCGACTCAGTTCTAGTCAACCCCAACCAGGATTTGTGCGAGACCCTTTTAAGAGGGAGCTGTCCCAGTTGTACATACACACAAATATGCATACATAAACACAATACACACATACTCATGCACACACATATACTCTCATATGCAAACACACACACACACATGCACACAAACACAATTTACATACACACACACACACACACACACACACACACACTCATACACCCCATATTGCATCTGGTTTCCAGTGGTCTCTGCATCAGGGTTAAGGCTCCATAAACTAACAGATTGCCCTGCCAGTGAAGAATGCCACTCATTAGGAAATCTTATATACAGATTTTAGCTAGCTAAAACCAATCCAGATGCATTCACATTTGGTCTTGTTTTCCAGTAAAGCATCCTAATGGGCTGCATAGTCATCAGAACCTAGTGGTCATCCAAGGTCCCCTGCTGCCCAATTACTGTCAGCTCAACTGGTAGCTCGAATCCTCTACCTCCAAGGAAATCAATGGTCAAGCAAAGATTAGTAGGGACATCACTTCTCCTCTGGAAGGAGCAATGGAGAGTCTCTGCCATCTTGCTGGGGCCTTGACAGACAGCCAGAAATGTGTTTGAAGTGAACCCTTTAGACACACACACACACACACACACACACGCCTGGTGGTGTTTGCCATACCTGAGCTCTTTAAGCGCAGTGAAGGGAGGAGAACCACACTTATGCTTCCAGGACAGGCAGCAGCAGCGGGGAGGACTCCATATCTCCATATTATTTAATGCATCCTTGTGAAATGGACCCTCCCATGGGCTTTGGGGCATCTCAGAAAGTCAATCTTTGTTGAATCAGTTGCCTGAGAACTCTCTCTGCTGATGTGTAGTGAAGGGTCACAATCCTATTCATACAGGACAGGAATAGAATACCAAGATGAATGGCGCCACTTGTGCCAATACCTATTCAACACACGCAACATTGCTTTTCTTTTTTTCCCCCTTCTCTTCTTGGAATATGCCCCTGATTTTTATAGAGTATTTTTAGGTTTTTGCTATTTTTCTTTCTTCATTCAAATATTCTAGCACAGGGGTTCTTACCTTTGTCCTGTAGATCCCTTCTTGGAATAACATTTGGTTGCCTACATTCTTTTTTTGTTGTTGTTTTTTGTTTTTGCCAGACAATGGGGTTAAGTGACTTGCCTAAGGTCACAGAGCTAGGTTATTATTAAGTGTCTGAGCTCAGATTTGAATTCAGGTCTTCCTGACTCCAGGGCCAGTACTCTGTGCACTGCACTGCCTAACTGCCCTTGCCTAAATTCTTAATGCAAGGAAATAGCATATTTCTATTAGAAATGAGTAAGAATAAAGATTGAAATTTTTTTCTCATCCAAGGTGACAGAAGTCCTGACATCTTTACCTAAGACCCCCTTTCATGGGCCCCAGGTTAAAGGCTCCTGATCTACACTCATTTATCATTGTTTACATGGAGTGTTTTGAGTAGCCCTGGGTATAAACAGATTTTCTTTTCCTTCTGGATTTTCTGCTGGATTTCCCAGACCAGCCTCATCCCTGGGCTAACAACACCTCCAGAACACATATTATCAGGAAAAGTGTCTAGTGTGTCCTTGAATTTGCAGCTGCTGAACCCAAAGATGCATCTCACTAGCTGATATTTCTCAGGGCTGCCCTCTTCCTACTTTGGAGAGCTGCTTCAATCAGAGCATTAAACCAAGTAGGAAGCACCAGGAGCCATTTGGGGGAAGCTCTAGCCTTGGCATCTCTTTTTCAAGGATGAATGACCTGAGATAACGCCAGTGTCACTGGTGATACTCAGAGACATTTGTCTTGCTTAGGGACATTTTTCTGCATCTCAACAAAGTCTGATGTGAAAACCTATAGACAGAGCAATGCGAGACTGTGAGAACCAATTTAGACACAGAAAAATCAAAATTTCCCCAAAGGAGGGTGAGTGTCAGCCAGTACTTTTCACCACCTCCATCCCCTTTAGGATTCCTGGGACAGAAAAGCTTCACGAGACCTGTGACTGTGCCTAGACCTCGGCACCTCTCCCCTGTCTGCTTCAGGCCGAGGATAACATGGTCCTTACTGTCATGATCTACTTTGAAAAAAGGACTTTTTATAAGGAGAATAGTAATTCTGTATCTTCATGACTCTGTATTTTATTGGGGTCTTTTGACAAAAATATTGGAGCTCATTTTACAGATGAGGAGACTGAAGTGAACAGGGTAAAATGACTTGCCCAGGTTCATACAGCTAGTTAAGTATCTGAGGCCAGATTTAAACTTAGGAAGATGAGTTTTCCTGGCTCCATCCCTGCCACTCTGACCCCACCTAGCTTCCCATATGCTTGAAAGTTTACCAAGGTTGTGTCATTTCATCCTCACTACAATCTTGGAAGGCAGATGATGTTCTTCTTCTTTAAAAGATGAATATAGTTGAAGTAAGAGAGGTGTTGTATGATTTGTCCAAGGTCATATTGCCAATGGAATGGTGGAGGCAGCTCTTTTATATACTAGCTGTCAATAGATGAGTTAAGCAACCATCTTTTTAAATCATGAAATAATATTTCTACCGTTAATCGTCCCATTCACTACCACCTACCAATCAATAACAATACTAATAGCTAATATTGAAAAGTTCTTTAAACTTTTGCAAAATCCTTTTGCTCCCCTCAGAGATTATCTCCTATTTATCCTGAATCTATTTTATTTAGGACAAAGTTGTTTGCTCATCTTACTCCAGTATACTTTGAGCTCCTTGAGGACAAGGAAGATTTCACTGTTGTTCTTTGCCTCCTCAGGTCTGATCCCAGTGATTGGCAGATGGTGGGTGCTTCATAAATGTTTATTGCTTTATCTGCCATGTTCCATTTCCCCCCTATAGAAGGCGGGCAGTACCCTCCACTGGGTCATTAAAGGTTTCATCCAATTTGATGAATTTGCTCTCTTAGGTTAGTCTGGCAAATCACCTTGGTAACTCTAAGAAATAAAATTTAGTTGGGGTTGAAAAGTGAACACTGTTCTTAGTATCCTACCCACCTGGAGGTCTCTACTTCTGAGAATGAGTGTCTTCCAAAGATTCTCCAGGAAGTCACCCTGCCATCATCTGCTCCTTGGACAAGATTGCTTTCTCTACCTCTTGGGTAATCTCTGTCCTTGCCAGGATGTGGGGAAAGTAAAGTAGCAGAGGAGTATTCATGTTGGACTTCTGGAACTTGACCCCTTTCCTGATCTTCCCTTCCTATCCCTAATGCCTGTCTATTCCCCCCAGGCCCTTATTTTTATTTTGTAAACATGTCCTAGAGATTTCCTTTAGCCACAAAATCTGAATTGGGATTTGGAATCTTATGTCCAAGGAGTGTCATCTCCCTGGATAGAAAATAAAATCTTGAGAACTGGACTCTCTTCTCTCTTTTAATCCTGAGGGCCCCATATAGAGTGGGCTTATTAGCTTATTGAGTAGTGATGGGCTTAAGTTTCTTGAAGACAGTTTTACTTTTTTGTTTTTTGACCACTTCTCCCAAAGCCTGGCCCATAAGTAGACACTTAATACATACACTTGCTTCCTAGCTTGATAAGGAATATGTTGCTTATTGATACAGTCAGAATCACCGGAAGTTCCATTCTTTTTCTTTTTTCCCCTTTTTTTTTGTGCGTGGGGGCAAATCTGCAAGAATCTGAATGTGCTTTTGGGAATTTGATGACAAGCTAACCAATCACAGTGTAGTGAGTCATCAACAATTTATGAGAAAAAATCTTTAAGTGATTTGGCCACATTCCTCCATATGAAGAATGAGCGAAGCATTAGTCAATGGCCCATTGTTGGAGAGTGCTCCAAGGTGGGGGCAAACCAGAGAACTCAAGATGCTTCTCCATTGATCTAGTGGGCGGGCATTTCATGGACACTTTTCCTGGTTGCCTTTAGTGCTAGGTGCTATCAGAGACACAGGAAAAGGATGAAGAATGGACCCAGCCAAACACACTAACATTAGGAGGATTTCAGTTTTTGAATGAGGAAGGAAGAGTCAGGTGTTAGAGATGAATGTCTAAGGTGGGCTTTGGACCCAAGTTCTCTGACCTAAGATCCAAGGCTTTTCCCACCAGATCATGTTTGTTTGCTTATTGGATAGCATTGAAAGACTTATAGTTATTTATTTGTCAGGGAGGAATTTGGGGTTTCTGGTTTAATTGATTTTCTTAACAAAAAGATACTATCTTTATAGGGAGATGTAGAGAATTATATAGAAATAATGCTCTTTTCTTGCAGCCTTGGAGGGTGAACCTACTGCAGTCCAGGGAGAGCCTTCAGATGTGGGGGCCAGATACTTGTGGTAAAATAGAAAGAATGCAATATCCTTCCATCTTACATTCTATCCCTCAGAGACCCCAGTAAGTCTGCACTGTGAATTAACTAAGGTTGTTTGAGAAACAGCGGGTATGATAATGAAGCCATTTATGCCTTTGTAAATGACCATGGGGAGTCTCTGATCAGAGAAGCCCAATTCAAGATGGCAGCTGGGGTTTCATGCTTCCTTGGGGACCTGCACCAAAAAGTAGACTTTTAGCTGATCTTTCCTCATAACAGGGATTCTTCAGGGAATCCATTAGTTAATGAACTATCACAAACCAGAATAGTTGAGTTAGCATAAATGAATTAAAAAATACCCATGTCATTAAGGGATTTGACTTCATCTTCTTTAAGCATTCTCCTTCCTCCCAAGAAGTTGATTTAAGAGAGCTTCTATTTGTATTTGCTGGATTAGATAGATGGAGAATGGGATCATTCTGGGCATCTCAAATTTGATCTCTCTCTAGTACTTATCTATAGAGAAAGAAGTTATTCCAACGTTTACCTAGGCTGCCTATAAAGAATTTCCTTCAGGGTTCTTGTTAATGATATCTTTTCTCCCCCAGTCATCTGAGCTTTCTGCATATTTCCCTCTTAAGTGATAGCATTTAAATAGTTTTTTTCCTTCTCCAAAACCATTATAGGACAAGTAGATTTCCATTTGCATATATTTAGCTTTTAAGGAATCTTGTACTACTCCTGCCTCTTGACATGATAGAAAAATTTGACTAACCCAATGAGAAATCATCATAATGAAGCTTTTGTTGACTATCTGATCTATTGCAACAATTCAGTCCATGAACCCTTCCTCAGAATAAGGCTTTTAAATGCATAACATTAAATGCATAGGGTTATCATGGAAACCAATTCTATTAAAAGAGTTATCAAAGTGGTAAAGAGATAAATTCTGAGACTTCATGTTAAGAATCACATTCCATACATTTCCCAACTCATGGCTGCTAGTTCCCCCCTAAGTCCCAATACATTACATATATTTATATAAGAAGTTCCTAGAATTAAGATAATTATTTGATTTTTAGTTTTCTATCTGCAGCAACCAATCAATAAATGCAGTGACTGTTAGACAGCTGATGCTTAATAAATGTTCATTGTTTAATCACTGGAGATCCAGAGGTCCTGGTCCTTGTGGCACTTTTGAAAATGACCACAGTGAGTCTCTCATGAGAACAACTCAATCCATGATGTCAGCCAAGACGTCAGTGATCATTGTGAACTTGCTTTGAAGTCATCTGTTAAAACAAATCCCACTGTGTGCCAATTAGTTACTTTTATCTGTACTGAAGAGGAGACCAGATGAAATACATGTGTGTGTGTGTGTGTGTGTGTGTGTGTGTGTGTATTTATGTTGGGGTGGAGTTGTGGTAGTTGGCCTCTCAGGCCCCTTCCAATTAGAATATTGGGATGCTCTGATCTCCATTTTCTTCCCCCCTTCAAGGACTATCCAATGCCCTTAAGCCCCATTCTCTCTTCCCAGAGTTCTCTGTATTTACTGAACTATATCATGATCAATCTCTTGTCCTTTACTCCATCTAAGAGGTGTGATATTTGTTTGCCCATTGACTGTCTCCTAGATACTGATTAGAGTTTGTTGAAACAAATTGAAGAGGCAGTTTGGTGGATTATAAGGTGAGTCTGATTTGATGTCCAGGCCAAACCAAACACTTCATTATCTGTATAACTCTGGGCAAGTCCCCAAACTCTGGGGTTCCATTCCCTCATTTGTAATATGAAGGAGACTGAAGTAGGTGGCCTTGGAAATCCTTTCCAACTCTAAATAAATGTGTGAGTTTACAAGTTCAAATGAAAACTAAGTAGTTTTTAATGTTATTTCTGGATCAGCTCTATGATTTAAATCCGGACTTTGAATAGAAAAAGGTTGGAGTTCCATAGATTAAAGTGCCTTAAAAATATTTACCACACAAGCTATGGATCATACAATGGGGTTCCCTTGAGACTCTACCAAACAATGAAGGGATATTGTTTGAAAATCCTAGAAAACCAAATAGAGCCTAAAGAGGCATGTATGGCCAGGAAGAAAGATGTACATTTCCAGAAGCAAAGTCCACCTGGTTACTGACCCAATCAGCTTCTTTATTTAGTAAGTGATGACTCTTGGAATGTGAGAAAGAAGGTATCAAAGTAAGGCTCATGAGCACCTGACAAAGACGGGGTGAACCAGATTAGGGATGGCATCATGTTGGACAAATGGAAAGTTAATTCCTGATGGAGTGTGTGAGTCTTCTCTGTAAAGCCAGACCAGGATAGTCTGGATGCTGATGTCTCCCACTTCTTGATTCATGGCCTTATCTCCCTTTAGAAGATAATCTCCTTGAGGGCAGGGTAGTTTCTCTGGACCAGTGATGGTCCAGAGAAAGCATTTGCCAAGTGCTTTTTTGAATGATGGATAGGAGAAGATTCAGAGGGAGCTAAATTTTACAGTTTAGGGTTATATCTATCTGATGGGGAGGAAAATTTTGAACCTTTAGATGCTATTAGCCCACCATTGATAAAATCCTATTGATTTTAAATGAGTTTCTTATTACTCAGTTTTTCCCCCATCAAAGGTGATTCTGTATTTTAGGAGGTACAAACACAAATGTCTTCTGGGAGTGCTTCTCCTTCCTCTCATTTATGCTACCACCTTTTTTTCCCCTTACAAACAACACCCATGTGTTTGCTATTGATTTCTCACAAAACCATCAGATCTTATTTCTTTTTTCTAAAGGACCCTTGAATGTCTGAAAAAATTGAAAGTATCTCCTTATCTGAAATTCATGCAGGGGTGGATGGGAAGCATTCTACCTGCATCATTTTCCTTAACTATTAACCAGGCCCTTTCTCTTCTGTAGTCCATCATGGCTGTCATTTTTATTTTTCAGCTTATAAAGATGCTTGCTTTCTTAGCCCAGGCCAGGGGGCAACGGAAGAGATTTCTCAAGTGGGTTTGAGTCTCTACCCCGATCCATCGCCAGCAATTGTGTAAGTCCTCTTCATGGCAGCTGTTGGATTAAGCCCAAGAGCTTAAAAGATTAAAGATACCACTAACAGCAGTTCGAAGGAAGTTGAGAGCCTGTTTGTCTGAAGGTTTGTGTTTTCATTCTGGTGGTTGAGGAGAAAATTGCAAACAGGCCCAGGCTCAGCAGCTGGAGGGCCCTGGCCAACATCTGGGGGCCGGGGAGGGCCATACTTCTGCTCCTTCCTTTGACTCCTTCCCATGTGCTGGCCCAGGGGCCACCGGCGCAGTCTCGACTTAAGGCTAGGAGTGCCAGTCCAAGTTGGGCCAGGCAAGTAGAATTTCAAGTCTGGGAGACTTTGGGGTGAATCGTTCTTGCATCCCCATTCCTCAGCAAGCTAGTGTCAATGCTTACAGCCAAGGCCCTTGGTAGCCAGGGACCTGAATCATGGCTAGAATGTGCCGAACAAGCCCAACCTGGTGGGAGATGGGCTCCAGTTGAAGTCAGAGGAACTGTCTGCGGTTCTTGGGCCTCCACTTTCTGACTCACTTGAATTCTCCAGGCCTCAGTATCCTCATTTGTGAAATGGGAATGGAGATAGAGAAATAGTGACCATTGAGGACTCCAAATTAAATCTTCTCCATTTTAAATAGTGGAATTTGGGACCAGAAACCCCGTGAGATGCTTCTATCTTTAATTCTAAGATATCATGACCCCGTGGTCTCAAGATCTGTGATCCTAGAATTCGGGAAATCTCTCTGTGCTCAGTTTCCTCAAATGCTAATTGAGGCAGATGAAATCTAAGGTCCCTTTCAAGTTGATATCTATGAACTGATGTGTTCCATTACCTTTCTAAGCCTCAGTCTCCTCATCTGTCAAATAGGACAGCAGAGCTAGGCAGAGACCCTTTCTGAGGGGTCTTCTGTCCTTTAATCCTCCAGTCTGGCTTTCTGGGACCCCCAAATCTTCAACCTTTGGAACAGAAAATGTTGAATTTTTCACAGGTTTCTTCTACATTTGTCTTTGATTTACTTCCAACTTATGCCTTACGGGGAAGCTGAGCCCAGATTTTTCCATCCCCTATTTCTTGACCTTATCAAATGTCCAGTGGCCCACACAGTCTTGTGTTCTGAGGCCGACAGTCCCTGCCGGGTCTTCACCCTGTCTCCCTCCTGGCAGCCGAAGGCAGCTGTTGCCAGGAATGGGCCTCCAGGAAATGGGCAATGTTGGTATTGTGGTGAATGATTGCTTAACATGCTTTGACAGTCAGGGTCTTGAAGGGCACACCTGAGGGGAACTCCCCCACCTCCTTTATTGATAGGGAGTAGCACCAAGAAATAACATGTTGCTGATTGAACCTTCAGAGTAGCTCCTGGTCTGAATCACACCTCGGGAGGGAGGTCTCAATTCTGGTGACTGGCTTCTTAGCAAAATTTACAGGAGACAGCTTAGCAGTCATCGCCTTCTGCTTCCCCTTCTAATGGATGGGAAAACTGAGACCGGAGAGGTGAACTGGCTTAGAAGATCTCAGTTTATCAAAAGGAATCTAACCTTTGAAGAACTCCAGTAAAGTTGGGAGATAATGTATGTATTCTCATTCTCGCTGTGTATGTGTCTGTGTCTCTCTCCCTCCCCCTTCTTTTCTCCTTCCTTTCTCTTTCTCTGTCTCTGTCTCTGTCTCTCTCTGTCTCTCTCTCTCCCTGCCCCCCTTGTCTCCCCCCCACCTCTCTCTCTCTTTCCCCCAGATGTAGTGATGGCTTACCCAGTTCTTAATACAAGCCTCCCCTATCAGCTTGTAGTTTCCTCATTTCCTGTGGATTTGCCTGGATTTTCAAGTAAGTCCATTATGTAGAGAGCTTCCCCATTGCTTTGGTTCCTTCATAAATAACCCAAGCTGTTCCTGGAGGGAGCCAGGCCTGGGAAGGGTCTGTTTATTATAGGGCTCCCTATCACTGGTTCTAGGCCATTTTTCTTTTCCTACTTGGGCTTCTCACCTCTTCAGTCTGTAGACTGAAGTCAGTGGAAGGAGAGGAGGATGATGCCAATGGCATCTTCCCCTGGTACAGGCCTCCTGATTAGAAGGAGCCCCATCCTCTCTGCCAACCTTGCAGAGTGTTTTATTAAAGCTTAGGCTGCTGTCACATTAATGGCACCATCTTGGCCTCAACTCTTTCCGCCTTTTTTTTTTAATTAAGAGAGGAAATATCCTTTGTGTTGTACATTTATTTAAACCTTCTTGTTGTAACCCTAGTCTCTTAATTCTGGGACTCTTTTTTTTTTAAGGTTTTTCAAGGCAATGGGGTTAAGTGGCTTGCCCAAGGCCACACAGCTAGGTAATTATTAAGTGTCTGAGGTCGGATTTGAACCCAGGTACTCCTGACTCCAAAGCTATTGCTCTATTCACTGTGCTACCTACCTGCCCCAATTCTGGAACTCTTAACAATTCTTGTGAATGAACCCATTTGGAAGCCTAGTGGAGTCTATGGATCAATTCCCAGAACAATATTTTTAAATATTTAAGATAAAATGCATATAATTACAAAGGAAAACAAATACTTTGAAGCACAATTATTAACAAATTTAAACAAAGCAGCTCAAGGAGCCATATTAAAGACAGGAATTTGTTTATCATCTACTGTATATGGACACTGCTAAGCTTAGTGGGATATATCATCATCACCATCATTATCATCAAACAACTGACACATTAAGATTTGCAAAAACCTTTATATTTATTAACTTAATTTCTTTCTTAGTAGCATACCTACTGTGGTTTTACCCATAAAGTCACCAGTTATGTTAAGCATTTGTGGTCAGAGATCTGTTGTTGTATGTATTGTGATTGTTGCTTGCCCTTCATTGCAAATGGGACATCAGGGTGGTGATGGAGACCTAGGACTGATAGGAACCCCAAATACCATCTAGTCCTATCTTCAGATATTACTAAAGAGGAAACTGAGATTCATAAAGGTTAAAGGTCTTTCCAATTTGCCTTCCATGATTCCCCCAGCTCCTGGCTTTTTTTTCTTCCCATTTCTTAGAGACCTTTATCTCAATCTCTGCCTTTTTATCATTTGTCCCCTATTATATTTATTTGTGCAAATGTTATAACCCAGTGGAGGACAAGAATTGTTGTCTTTAAAATTAATTTGCAGATATCTATTAGCAGGCACAGTAATTTTCCAAAAGTGATAATTGATTAAATTGTGTCTCTATCAGACAGAATATTGGATATGGAGCCAGATTTCCTTAGATTTAAATCTTCTCTTTGTTATTTGTTAACTGTGTAATCTTGGATAAGTCCATTGACCTCATTGGATCTCAGTTTCCTCATTTGTAAATGAGAGAGTCAGACTAGAGAATCCCTAGCCTCTCTCTGAGTTTCTTAACATGCTCTAATCCCATGATCTTATCAATCGTACCTTCAAAACATGCCATCTCAATGGTAATTCTTCCTTCTCTTTGTCTTAAAAAAAATAAATAAAACATACTGATGTAATTACTAATTGGTGCAGAGTAAGTAGAGACATATGATACATATGTTTGTGACAATTTTCCAGAGGGATGGTTTGAGTAGTGCTAAGTAACCAGGCTCATTTTCCCATAATGCAAATGTTATTCGCAAACTATTACCTTAATTGATGCACTGAGCCACCATCGAGTAAATAATGTTCTGTGTGTGTGTGCGTGTGCGCGCGCACGGGAAGTGAGCTAGTAGTCAAGGAATATTAAAGAACAAAACCTCATTTTAAAGAGAAACTTGGTATAATTATAATCATTTTGAATTCATATGACAAT
The DNA here is from genome assembly GCF_037893015.1 of Macrotis lagotis. Classification (NCBI taxonomy): domain Eukaryota; kingdom Metazoa; phylum Chordata; class Mammalia; order Peramelemorphia; family Peramelidae; genus Macrotis; species Macrotis lagotis. The sequence goes on along the minus strand of NC_133662.1, from coordinate 249,984,020 downwards.
GGGAGTTAAGCATACTGCTTGTCATTCTCGTCGGTGATGCTTGCGGCAGAGGGGAGAGTGAACACCATCAGACCTCCATTGGTCTGACCCTGTGATTTCAGTAAAGAATTACTGCTGTGGATAGTTTTGTTTTTTTACCTATGCAGATCTACAATAGTGATGTAATTTTCCATTGTAAAGAGCTGTTTGGGAGCCATGAAGGGAGAGCCTACTTGTTCATGATCACAGGGCTAGTTAGTACCTATTTGAAGAACCTCTTGAAATCAGTTTATCCTAATTTTAAGATTTGGGGTCCCCTATTTCCCTTAGTTATGCTTTCCCCTTTACTCCCCAAACTTAAGGTGAAGTTCACTAAGACTCAGTCTCCAGAGACTGGATAGATAGCAAGATGTTGTCAAGGGTAAAGTTGTAATTGAAATTTATTAGGATTTCAAAGGAAAATTAGAGAGGACCTTAGGGGCCATTAAACCCCTCACTTATAGATGGGGAAACTAGAATCCAAAGAGGATTATGTATATGAATTGCTCAAATTTATATATTTATATACACACATACATTATGTATACATATATTTTGTACACACACACACATACACACGATTTGGATGTCAGGTAGGATTCTAACTCACATCCTTCTATTCACATGTTGGGGTTCTTTTCCTTTTTTCCCCTAGGGAGCACTTCCCTTTCTTTTCCTCTTTGCCAAGCCCTATCCTGTCCCTAAGCCTCTTTAGAGTTTCCTTTCCATTGGGAAGTCTCCATGAGAGACCACCATCTTCCTTCTCCATCTCTAATGTGTCCTTTACTTGACTTTCCCTGGCAGCTCGTGCACTTACTCTATAAACTGGCACTTCCTGATGCATTGCTTTATAAGAGTTCCTTAGTCATTCCCCATGTGCATCATTAGTGCATCATCAGTCTGCCCAGCTGGAAAGCAGAGTCCTCTTCTGCTTTTCTTCTCACCCTCTTCTCTCTCCAGAGGGCAGAAATCAGGGCACTGCAACTCGCAGCCACTCACAGCTCATTGTTGACTGCTTGCTCTGGTCTGTTGGGTGGAGATAGCTGTTTTTCAGTTAATTGTCTATCAAGTCCTGTTTGGGTTATTGGATTTAAAAACCAAAAAATTCCAAGAGACCTCCACTTGAACTCTTCTCTCTAGGGTGGGCCAGGCCTAGACAGTAGCTTTGCTTGATCTAATCTAATCTAATTTATTATATTACCCAAGTACTGGGAGGATTCAGAAGCAAGGTGATGGATATTACCCTCCTACCTACCTCACTTCTTCTGTCTCTGAATTTGGAGGAAAATATGCTGTTTCTTTTCCTCTTGCTTGTTTCTATAGGCAGTAACATAAAATGGACAGGGCATATTGGTTTTTATATTCTTCCTACTTAGAGAGGTGGGGGGGTGGAGCCAAGATGGCAGTGTGAAGGCAGCATTCCCCGACAACTCCGACCCCCCAACCCCCCAAAAAACAAACAAATGAGGGCTCTAGCCAAAATTTAGAGGGGCAGAACCCACAGAAAGACTGAGTGATGCATTTTCCCAGTCCAAGATAACTTAGAACCTCCACAGGAAAGGTGTGCTTCACCAAGACCTGGGGTGGGGGGGAAAGCCACTGCGTAGCCCAGCCCAGCTCAGCAAAGCCCAATCCAGCCCAGCCCAGAGAGCACCAGCAACAGCTTGAAGGGGAAAGGAGAGAACTCTGCTGCACCTGGCTGAGTGTGGAGCGAGGAGCACCGACCACAGAACCTGCAGCGAGAATCTGGAGAAAGCATCCTGCACCCCCAGAGAAGGTAAGGGAAGTCTGCAGAGGCCTCTGCTCTTGCTGGGGCAGAACTCTGCTGTTTGCCTACTTTCAGACTCAGAGTGTGGTTTAGGCTTCCTTACTAAGATAGCTGGATCCCGTCTTATAGCCTCAGGGCAGAGGGCAGTGCTGTGGTCATCTACATATCAAAGCACAGGCTGGAGAGCTTAAGACCTTGGAAAGAAGGATCTGACCATAGAGAATTACTTCAGTCTTATGGAAGAGCAAAACACATACTCTGATGATAAAATCGAAGCTCCTGTATCCAAAACCTCCAAGAGAAATAGAAAATGCCCTCAGAGACTGTGGATGAGCTCAAAAAAGACTTTGAAAAGCAATTCAGGGAGGTGGAGGAAAAACTGGGAGGAGAAATGAGAGCAATATGGAAAAATCATGAAAACCAAATCAAAAGCTTGGTGAAAGAAATACAAAAGAATACTGAAGAAAATAATATGTTAAAAAAACAGTTTAGGCCTAATCCAAAAAGCAAAACAAAAGGCAAATGAGGAGAAGAATGCCTTGAAAAGCAGAATTGGCCAGCTGGAAAAGGAGATAAAAAAGCTCTCTGAAGAAAATAACTCCTTCAAATGCAAAATGAAACTAAAGGAAGCTGATGACTTTGCAAGAAATCAGCAAGAAATAAAACTCTTCCAAAAACGCCAAAAATTAGAAGAAAATGTGAAATATCCCATTGGAAAAACAACTGACCTTGAAAACAGATCCAGAAGAAATAATTTGAAAATTATTGGACTATCTGAAAGCCACAACCAGGACAAGAGCCTAAACTTCATTTTTCAAGAAATAATACAGCAAAATTGCCCCGAGATCCTAGAAGCTGAGGATAAAATAGAAATTGAGAGAATTCACTGGTCACCCCCTGAAAGGGATCCCAAAAGAAAAACTTCCAGGAATATTATAGCCAAATTCCAAAACTCCCAAATCAAAGAGAGAATTCTAAAAGCTGCTAGAAACAGACAATTCAACTACTGAGGCTTCATAGTCAGGATTACACAGGATCTGGCAGCATCTACATTAAGGACTCATAGGGATTGGAATATGATATTCCAGAAGGCAAAAGATCTTGGTTTACAACCGAGAATCAATTACCCAGCAAAGCTGAACATTCTCTTTCAGGGGCAAAGATGGATTTTCAATGAAACAGGGGGCTTTCAAACTTTCCTAATGAGACGACCAGAGCTGAACAGAAAGTTTGATCTCCAAGTACAGGACTCTGGTGAACCATAGAGGGAGTGGAAGAGAGGGACTAACTGTGAGGAACTTGATGATGTTGAACTGTTTGTATTCTTGCACAGGAAGAAGATATTGATAATTCATATGAACTTCATCATTTATAAGAGCGGCTAGAAGGAGCATATATAGACAGGACATAGGAAGGAGTGGAATATAATGGTATGCTGTGGTAAAAGGATGGAGTGAAAGGGCGATGAGGGAAAGTACTGGAAGGAAGGAAAAGGAGATGATGAAGAAGCTGAGAGATTTCACATAAGAGTCAAAAAAAAAGCTTCTTCAATGAAGGGGAGGAGGGAATGAAAGGGGGAATGAGTGAGCCTTCATTCTCATCGGAAATGGCTCAGGGAGGAAATGGCATACACACTTGATAGGGTGAGGAAATCAGTCTTGCCCTGGAGAGGGATGGGAGGAAAGGGACGGGATGAGGGGAAATGGGGGGAGGGAAAGGGGGAATGGGTGACAGAGGAGAGGAAAGATCAAGAGAGAGGGCACTCAGATGCAACACACTTTTGGACAGGTCCAGGATGAAAGGAGAGAGAGAGAGAGAGAATAGGATGAATGAGAGTGGGGAGGAATAGAGTGGAGGTACAGTTAGTGATAGCAACTGAGGGAAAAATACTGTAGCAACTTCTCTGGTGGATTTATGATAAAGAAAGGAACTCACCCCAGAGACAGAGTTGGAATCTGAATACAGACTGACAATTTTATTTCTCTCTCTCTCTCTCTCTATTCTTGAGGTTTCCCATCTTCTTGGGGGGGAGGGACTTTATGTTTTTTCTTATGTTTACACTTATAACATTCAATTTACATCAATGTATGGCATGGAAACAGTGTAGAGACTGTCAGACAGCCTGGGGGCGAGGAGGGGGGAAAACTGTAGAGTTCAGAGCCTTGAAAAAAATCATGGGTACAATTTACTATTGTATATAATTGGAAAACAAATAAAATGTTTAAAAAAAATAACAGAGAGGTGGTCAATAGGACAATGTCTTTCCTATAGTCAGGATCTGTGTTCAAGTGTAGTCTCTCACACTAGCTGTGTGACCCTGGGCAAGTCACTCTATCCTGTTTTTCTCAGTTTCCTCATCTGTGAAATGAGCTGAAGAATGAAATGGAAAACCATTCCAGTATCTTTGCCATGAAAACCTTTGATGGGGTCAGACAGAATTGAAAGAGTCAGACAGGACTGAATAAAAATTAACAACACATTTCACAATGAAGCATATAATATATATTTTTATATATGCTAATATATGTATGAATGCATATATGCGTGTGTGTGTGTGTGTGTGTGTGTGTGTGTGTGTGTACATAGAGAGATAAAGAATTAGAATCATACTATTGAAAGTTTAGAACTGGACGGTCCTCAGTCATTGCTCAGCCCAACCTCTTAATTATATTGGCTCCACAGGGTGACCTCCACCTGGTCACATGGTGACCAAGCTAAGATTTGAACCCAGGTCTTCTTACTTCCAAATCTTGCCCTCATTCCATCAAGTTTTTCTGCCTCCTGATTCAGTGTCTAGACTCCTCAACCATCCTAAACTCCTCATGGATTTAGACCTGTCTCTATTCCCATTTTTTGGTATAATTATGAGTGATAGATTTTATTTTGGAAATCCCCATAACTCTTTGCTGTTGATAGCCTTTTCCAAGAGCTCAGGTTTATTATTAGGCACTTTTGTTTCTGTTTTTCGACCTTGTCCCTTACCTCGCCTCTGTCTCCTGATTCGAGGACATCCCTCTGTTTCAGCAAGCTGCCCTGATTTTCTAGGATCCAACATATGGACAGCTCCTTGCCCACCATCTTGGCCCAGGCTCGCCTTGCTGGGAGCCACAATGTGTTCACCTGCTCTGCTAAGTTTGTCTGGACAGATTCCTTCTTAGCCATTTGTTCTGCCAGACATGTCTCTGTCCTTTGGGCACCTGACCATTACCTTCAAAGAGGCTGTGGTGGTTTAAGAATGTTTGCTGGCCTTTGCCATAGTTCTAGGAATGCCTATTTGGAGAAAGTTCTCAAATTCGGTTATTTGATGAAGGTGTTGTGTACACATAGGATGGGAGTTGCATAACCTTGTGGAAGTTCTATATATATGAACAGATATTCATTTATGCATGTGGGTATAGCCATATGGATATGTTAGGAGTCTGTTTTGAGTTCAAAGGGATCCTTGGAAGCATCGTGCCTAGCCTAGATAGTTGCTAAGTGATCTTTTCTTGTTTGCTTGAGGATGTTTAGCAAAGGGGCCCCTCCACTACTTCTCAGTCTTCTTAAATCACACCCCCTGAACCAGCCTCACCTGTCTTCTTGGTGTTTCTTCCTTATGGCATGCAAAGTCTCACTCCTCTCTCCCATTCTTGGAATATTCTCCGTCCCACGTCCTCCACCTGGTTTCCCCAACTTCTTTCCAGATGGTTCAAATTCTAGTTTCTGCTAAGACGTCTTTATCTGTTCCCCTTTAGCTTGTTGATCTTCCCTCTGAGATTCCTTCCCCTGTATCATGTGTGTACATGTGTGTATCTGTCTCTATCTTGTGTGCCTGTTATCATAAGCTTCCTTTTTACAACTTTAGAATATAAAGAAGCTAGATTGCTCACTACCTCGAGCCCTTGGAGCTCATATTAAGCATTAGATATTTATTAACTCTGGGTTATTATTATTATTAGCTCTTGATCTCAGGGAACAGTGCCAGACTTGGAGTCAGGAAGACTCATCTTCATCCAGTCTCAGACATTCACTAACCGTATGACCTTGGGCAAGTCACTTAACCTCTATCCACCTCTGTGAATTGAAGAGGCTAGATTAGTTTTGACCTCTGAGATTTCCTCCAGTTGTAGATCTGTGATTTTGTTGTTATGATTCATTCATTACAGTCATGTCTGATTCTCTGGGGCCTCATTTGGAGTTTTCTGGGCAAAGACACTGGAGTGGTTTGTCATTTTCTTCTCCAGTTCATTTGACTGATGAGGCAGCTGAGGCAGACAGAGTTGAGGGACTTGCCTAAAGTCTAGTGGGTGTCTGAGATTGGATGAAGAGGAGTCTTTTGACTCCAGGTCTGGAACTCAGTTCACTGAGCTACCTAGTTGCCCTGGGTCTGTGATCTTATGGTCTAAAATTCCTTACCATAAAATTCCACCTGGGCTTTCTGGCCTTGGTCTGGGCTGAGACTCCAGAAACCTGCTATACTGAGCAAGGAGTTAGTCTGTGTTTGTTTCTAGTGTAGGCCGTGGGCTGTGGCTCCATTCATCCTGGGCTCTGAATCTCGTTGGTGTAAATGGGCATGGATTCTGTCTTCTAAATTGCTGAACTCATATGCTGTTTCTCTTTAATAATAGCAAAAAAAAAAATTTAGAAGGAAGAAAAGAGGAAGAAAGGATGTCTTTCTTCTAGGAAGAAATAAAGGTGATAAAGCTTTTATTTTTATACTAACTATTGGGTATTCAGAGGATTTAATTATTATTATTATTATTTTTTTTGCCATCTGTCCCTCCTGTTTCTCAAAAATAAAGCATGAGAAGGTCACCTTTCCGTTTGTCTACTGAATCTTAAGCCAGTATCTGTCATTCTCCAATACCATGGCCAGGCCCAGTCTTATTTGATTGCAGGAGTGAATGGACAGAACAGTGAAATGAAGGCCAATCTGAAGGGCAGGGTCCTACTCTGTACCTGCAGTCAGGCCGGATCAGAATTACGTCATGGCACAGTATTGTTAACAAAAGATCGAAAAGGTATTACTTACAGAATTATTTCATATGATAAGATGGTCATTTTCTGGAGCTCATGATGGCCAAGAGATCATCCAGGTGGAGTGAGATGAGGTGGATGCTCTGGCCTCCTTAAATGGGGGAGTGTCTTGGGGAGCTCTCAGACATTCACCTAACCCTGTCCAGCAAGAGGGAAGGAGACGTCCTAAGGGCAAGGGGTGCTAAGGAAGTCGGGGTTACAGAATTCAGGTCATCCTGTGGACTGATGGGTGTCTGGAGACCATGGAAGCTAGAAGAGCAACCAAGTGGGAAGTTAGCATTACCTAAATTACTACCTTCATTTGGAAATAGGGACAATATTCCTTATATTATCTATTTCCTCCAACTCTTGAGAAGATAGAGCAGGGGATAAAGTTCTGGGCATGGAGAGAATGAAGACCTGAATTCAAATCCTACAGATTAGTCTTACAGACTAGGTGAATCTGGTTTCAAATTCTGACTGTGCTGTTTACTGACTATGGAGGAAGTCACTAAAACTGGGCCCTAGACTCCTGAAGTTTAAAAATAAAACTTAAAGATTAGACCTTCCATGTCTAAATCACTTTCATTCAATGATTCTATTATTACATGTTGGTCTATTATAGACCAAGTGGTTCCCCTTTGATGAATGTTCAGAAAACTTCTTATTTAGCAAGATGTTTATGTTTAATCATCATAATAGCAGCTAATATTTATATAGCACTTTATGGTTTGCAAAACATTTTACATGTATTAACTCATTTGGCCCCCAGAAAAACCCTTGATATAGGAAATTCTGTTATTCCCATTTTTATAGATGAAGAAACTGAGACAGATAGAAGTTAAGTGACTTGTCCAGGGTTGCACAGACAGGAAGTTTTTGAGGAATGATTTAATTCATGTCTTGTAGTTTATAATTGCATTTCCTATTCTCTTTTGGTTAACTTAAGAGAAATGGAATTACTGTTGAAAAAATTAGGCTTCTAGATTTCAGGAAAGCTTGTAGTTTTGGAAGTGCCTCAATTTATTTGAAATTTTGTTATACTACAGGTTTTATGTTTATCCTTTACATAATTTCCTCTTTCCCAACAAGTTTGGTTGTCTTTAGTACCAGACACCATTCTGAAGACAAGGCAATATAACTGTGGAATCTATTTGCACAGCAGGATGACTCTTTCTCATGGTTGGTACCTTTTCAGCTGCTCTTTCCAGACCTTAAGATGTTTTGCCACAGTGAGGTGTGTTTCAGCCTTAGCAGCTTCAGTTGTAGAGTCCCTTGGGCCCATTCATGATGGCATTAGTGACAGGTGAAACAAGCCAGCCTTAGGATTCACTCCCATTTTAGGAGGGAAATTTCTACTAAAAGGAGAGTGAGAGGTGGAAGGGGATACAAAGGATGGGAGGGAAAGAAAATACCTGATAAATTGATAGCTTTCTGCCTTTTGAAGGTCTTCTTTCCCCTCCAGGAATGAAAAGGTTAATTAGAATGGTTACCTTTAAGTAATTTTTTTTTTAAAAGATGAGCTTGCAATAAACTACTTTTATTTTTTTCTCTTAAAGTATGGGTAGGAATGGGATTTTTGCTCGGAGGATTTTTCTTAAAGGTTGTCAGTCCATATCTGCTCTCAGCATAGGAAACTTTCAAAAGAGAAACTATCTCTGTCAATGCAGATCTTAATATGTATTCCAGACTAATTCATCATAGATTGAGAATTGGAAGGAATCTGAAAGTTAGTCTAATCTAACTCCTCTTGGTTTTTTTAGTGAATTTTAGATGAATTAGTTGAAGACTATGTAACGTGACAAAATTTTGTTTTTTGGAGGGAACTTTGTTATATGACTTACCCAGTGTCTCCTAAGGGCAGGTGTTTCATGATTTGAATTCAAGATTTTTTTACTCAAAACCCAGCTCCCCTTTTTTCTGGACTTCACATTCTGTCATAGAATGTGGGAGCAAAACAATGGGGTGTGTGGGGTTACTTTTTGCTATGAGATCAGTGAATAGTGAAATTACCCAAGGGCCAGGTCATTCATCCATTTGTAAGTTGTTCTGGATCAGAATTATGTCATGGCACAGTATTGTTAACAAAAATAGTGGAAAAGTATATGTTGATGTCAATAATGTCTTTCAGAAAGGTTTTGGTTTTCTACCCTGATGATGGAGAGCTCTCCAGTCACTATCTCTATTAAGTTCTGACCTACTCAGTCTCCAGTTTTTACACTAAAATAGGAGTTCAATGTAAATCCCTACTTTTCAACAGGTTGTATTTCATTGGATGCCTGAAAAATGACAGTTTTTATATTCAGGAAAATGAAAGTGATAATGTCCAACTAGTTGTGGACAGTGCTTTTATTGAGACAGAATCTGGGGTGGTGATTTATCCCCAGTGTATCTTGTTAATATAGTGCTGCATTTAAGTAAAATACATGAATGGTTTGCCTTTTCCTGCCCTCCATTTTCTTTTCCTGAAATGCCTACTCCTTTGGTTTTTCTCTGGTCTTATCTGTCACTCCATCTGCTTTCCCTTCAATGACTTTGTCTAGAAAATCTCTGAAGCATCCTTTATGTAGGACACTCTTTTGTTCCATATTGTCTACCAAGTTCTATGTTGAATTCACACTATGATATACAGCATTGTGATGATACTCATATCCAATTGAAATGATAGTGTTATTTTTGTTTGTTTCCCTAATTGTCTGAGTACATTAAGTAGCTTTAAAAATGAAACCAAAGAAAACATTTACTTCCATTATGTCATACGTGTAGCAAGCACACAATTTCCTCTTCTGTTAAATGAGCATGATTATTGGAATAGATAATTTGTAGAGTTCTTTCTAGTTGGAAGAGCTCAGTGAATATAAATGTTTGACAATTAAAACACAGGAGGCAGTGCTATAGTGGATATGGAATGAGCCAGGCAATCTGGAACACCTGGGTTTAAGTATTGCCTTTTATGTATAATGACTATGGGACCTTGGTCACGTCCTTTAAATTCTCAGTTATCCACCCAACTCTGAAGGGCAACTAGATGACACAATGGACAGAGCACTGGTCTTGAAATCAGGGAGACCTCAAGACACTTGACGTGCACTAGTGGTGTATTATTAACCCTGATTGCCCTGCATCCAGGTCCATCTCCAGTTGTCCTGATCTATATCTGACCACTGGACCCAGATGGCTCCAGAGGAGAAAGTGAGGCTGGTGACTTAACACAGCCTCTCCTTCACTCAAATACAATTCATGTACTTGTCCTGCCTTGATGTCGTGATCTTCTTTGAAAATGAAGGACAAACATTATTACTATTTTAGGTTTCAAAGGAAAAAGTCTAGAAGGAGTAGAAGGTAGAAGGAGTTCCTCACCCCCAGCCCCTTACACCACTGAAATCATAGATATGCATACACAGATGTATATATTCAGTAAGTGTGTGTGTATATATGTGTGTGTGTGTGTGTAGTAAGAATATATTCAGTATATAGTCAATAAGCATTTATTGAGTGCCTACTGTATGACCAGGCTCTGTACTAAGCAATGGGGTATACCAAAAGAGACCAAAAATCAAGTAAATAAAAAATACAAACAAATCAGTCTCTACTCTTTAAGAGTTTATAGTATATTAAACAGCATTGAGATATTGGAAACTGAAAGAGAGACAGGAACACACAGAGTAAGAACATTTTGCTGAACTTCTAATTGAATGTAATATCTTTGAAGAGTACTGGATTTGGACTCATAGAACCTGGTTCAAGCCATAATATTAACCAGGTATTATTAATATATTGTTCACCACTTACTGTAATCTTATCTCTTTGACTGGATAATTCATCCAACCTCTCTAGGCCCCATTTTCCTTATGACCAGAATAAGAGACTTGGACCAGGTAGGTGATCTTCACGGTCCTTTTCAGCTTTAAATCTGTAATATTTGGAGTTCTCTTCCCCATTCCCCATTCCCCATTCCCCATTCCCCATTCTGTGTTTCTTTCCTTTTTCCCTTTTCTCCCTCCACTAATTTTCTCATTATCCACTTTGTGCAAATAAATAGTCCTGGAATGTTTTGGAAAATAAAGAGGAATGTTAAAAGGAAGCAAGCTGAAACCAGTATCCATTAAAGTTCTTTTCTCTGGTTTGCCCCGTGGCTAGCATGTAGCCATTTCTGTCTGCACCTTCCCTCTCAGTTCTCCCACTTCCTCCAGGGCTATCTCCAGTGGTCCTGTATCTCTTCACCAAAGCCAGATGACTCTGAAGGAGTCTTTCATCCAGTTCACTTGAAAATCATTACCTACCTCACCTTCCTGATGTTATGGTCTTGGGGACCTCCAGAAAAAAACTGGGCACCTACCATTAAGCTTCAGTAGGTTGACATTAGACAACTATAAGGAAGATTTTCAGGATATGAAGGAAGATTGAGCCTAACATCACTAGATTGAATTTACCTTGCCAAATGTGGAAGTAGGTGAACATATAGAAACCTTTAAAAGTTGAGGATTTTTAAAATTGAGGTAATTGTTTAACTTCTAGTTAATCTGAAAGTCAAATTTATTGCTTTACTCCAATTCTTGAGCATTTTAGGTCATGTGGAATTGGACTCACCCTAGTTCTGCTGGCTCTTTTTGTTGTGGAAAGAGATGTTTGGATTCTCTGGACTTGCATTTGAATCCGGAGTCTTGAAGGTGGATCTGATGATCTCAAATGGCCCTTCCATTTTGAAACCCATAATCTTATGATTCCTGAGCCAGCATCTTCCCTCATCAACTGGGATTTTCTCTCCTTTCTTCCTTCCTGTTCCTCCTGTTCTACTTGAGCCTGGTTTTTGTTAAAATGAGATGCTATCTACTCATTTCCTCTTGTCTACTCTATTTTTTGGCATTCTCTCCTTCAGGTGTATTTGTCTGTGCTCTTTGGATTGGGGATGAAAATGCCAGATTAAACATACATATATATAGATATAGAGAGAGAGGAAAAGATCAAATTCATTGGGAGTTACCTTAGAGTCAATTAAATCACAAGTTAAGGTTTAAAATAAAGGGGGGGTGCAGCTAGGTGGCACAGTGGATAGAGCACCTGCCCTGGAGTCAGGAGGACCTGAGTTCAAATGTGGCTTCAGTCATTTAATAATTGCCTGGCTGTGTGGCCTTGAGCAAGCCACTTAACCCCATTGCCTTGCAAAAAAAAAACCCCATTAAAAAACAAACAAACAAACAAACAAATAAATAAATGGGGGAGGGGGCGATGTAAATAAATGTAAATACCAAAACCCATGGTTTGGAATGGGACAATGTTGGTGAAATTGGGACAACTGGATGATTCCCAGATCCCATTAGGCAAGTCACCTCCTATCCCTGGACCTCAGTTTTCTCTTCTGTTAAAAGGATGGGATTGCACTAAATGACTTCTAAAGTCTCTTTTGCTCTAGATATGAGATCCTTTGTTCTTTGTATCATCAATCCCCCTTCCCATTCCCTTGGGTATTTTCTCTTTTTTTCTTGTTCTTGTATTTTCCTGTCTTGCTTTCCAAGTGTGTGATGTCTTTGGTCTAATTCAGGGTCCTTCCTTGCCTCCTGATATTTGCCAAAGAGGTTTCCTACTGTGTAAAGTGGCCGATTTCCTTTTTTCCACCCATTTCCCTCCAAAACTCTCCCCTATAAAGGGGGTGCCCCCTCATCTTCCTTGCTTCCATCTGGGGAGGCTTAATGAGCTAATGCTGGCCAGATGAACAACAAGAGCCCTGTAGAATGTTCCCAGGAACTGAGGCGGTGGCTGCGAAATGTCACCCTCATGTTCCCCAGACCCTCTGTTGCCAAGTTCCCTGTCTGCCAGAAGCCTTCTCTAATGGTGGTGGGCAAGAGAAAAAGCTGATGCTGGGAAGGAACTCAGTTGCCCCGTCCAAGTGCCTTCTGTAGCCAGAGAATTTAAGGTAGAAATGCATTCAATTATTCTGTTTTTACCAGAGAAGCAACCCCCCATCTCCTCTTTAGGGGGCAGAGGTGGCAGGAAGATGAGTATAGGGAAAGACTTTGGGGGGCTAAGGGGTTAAGGGCCTGGGCCCTGGCCTGAAGAAACCAAGACTGTTGTCAGAATAATGTTTAGCCAGGTGTTAATCTGTGTCCACAGGGAGAGTTCTGGAATTCATTATTCATCCCGTAGGGTTGGGGGGGGTAGCATGGGGGGGCCCTCCTTCTGGGAGGATGCCAGGGCCAAGGCCAGCCTCCCAGCTCTACTGACATGTGCCAATTGTGATGAATGCAGCTGAAGTCCATTTGAGGAATTCTCTTGTCAGACGGCCAACGGAGAAACAGAGAGAGAGAGGGAGGGAGGGCAGAGAGAGAGAGAGAGAGAGAGAGAGAGAGAGAGAGAGAGAGAGAGAGTAGCTAAGCAAGGCTTTCACAGGGAGTCGTTTCAGAATCAAGATCACACACAGTGTTAGGGGCTAAGGTGTGCAGGAGGGGGCTGCAGAACCAGAAGAGGGGAGCCTGCCTTCAGGGAGATCCTGCCTCTCTTCTTGTCCTTGGGGAAAGTCCGCATTCTTGGGAAATCCTTGCAGACCCAGGTTGCTTTTCACTCAGGGTAGTGAGGGTTCCTTAGAGATCCCCTGCTTCGCTTCTCCATCGTGCCCCCCCCCCCCGCCAACTCCTTGGGGCAGAAGGTGAGACAATGATCAAGTCGAGTTGGTTCTATGTCAAGTTCAAGTATGCCGAGAAGGTAAGTCGATATGTTTTCTTTTGCGGTTTTTCTCACCAGAGACCCGCTGTCTCCCTGTAGCCTCTTCTTGCTGACAGGTCCCTCTGGCCTCTGGCAGCTAAGACAGTTGAGAAGTTTTCCTGGTTAATCTGTTTCCCAGGGCTTCCGGCTTTGGAGATGCAACAGACTTGGGCAGGGCTGGCCGCTGGAATCAGACATCACCCAGCCAGCTCTGGAGCCGGAGCCGACGGACCTCAGTACAGAAGCAGGTCTTAGCTAGCCATCTGGGGTCCAGGAAGCCTTGTTGGGAGCATTGGAAATTATGTGTGTGCATGTGGGTGCTGTGTTTACAGTTGTACACCCATGTATGTGTCACGTATATGTCTATTTCTCTACATGCATGTGGATATGTGTTTCTGTATGTGCATTTATGTATTTTCTATGTATGTGTATGTCTCTCTAGATGTATCTGTATATGTGTATATGTGTAGATTCCCATATATGCATATGTATATGTATATCTCCATTTATGTATTTTATATGCATGTATATTGGGTTTGCATTTGTATGCATGTGTGTTTTTTACATATTGTATACATGTATAATACATGTATACTACCATGCATGCATTTGTATGTATCTATATATTTATGTGTTTATATATGTCTATACCTGTGCATTTCTATATAAATGCATGTGTATGTGTGAGTTCTTAATAAATGTATTTATGTGTGTGTATGCATTTGTTGCACACAGATAGATCAAAATAAAATTCTTTAGCAACAAGAAAGAAAAGTTTAACTGTTTTTATGAAGAAGAGGTTTGAAAATTGGGATTTTTTTTTTTAACTCCTAGACAACATAGGATGCAGTGCGACTCCTTTCTGGCCTAGAATAGCTTTCAGTTTCTTCACATATTTGGGCATGCCAGGGTGTGGTAGGAGAGAGACCCCAAACTTCTGGCCAAAGGAGAGTTAATTGACTTGTCTAGTAATGCAGAAGGCAACTGTTTCTCTCTCTCACACACACACACACAAGCTCACAGTGTTGGGTGAAAGAATAATGAGTGGAAATTTGGTTGTATCAGGTTCTAGAATTTATAGTCTCTTGTGGGGGTTATGTTTCTGAAAATGTGATTTGCCCTCCCTGTGGTTAGCTTGAATTATGAGTAAATATCTTAACTATTTGTGATCTAATGTCTTTTTAAAAGAAAAATTTTTTTTTTGGATTTTTATTTTGATCTTAGATTGCCTAAATTTCCCTGTGTCCTTCGCTTTCCCCAAGTCATAATGTCTTATGTAGAAAAAGTGATGATGCTTGGAAGTGAGAAATTGTATGTTCCTTAGTAACCTGTGTAATTATGGACAAGTCATTTTTTTGCTTCTTTTGGGCTCTAGCTCCTTCCTCTAGAAAACATTCTTGGTTGGAATCCTTGATCTCTGACACTCTTGACTTTCAGTCCAAGAGTCATACATACATTGAATTCCATTGACTTATTTTGCCAGCCTCTAGTCCTAGGAGACCTCTAACAAATGCTTCCCAATTTGCTTTACAATCTTCCCTCCATATTTTCCTTCTCTAGAATTAAGTGTATTACAGGTGGTTCGTATGACCCTGGGTAAGTCACTTAAGCTACCCCTTTATTCTTATATACATGTAGTTATTTTTTATGTTGTCTCTCCTGTTAGGATATGGGCACATAGGCAAATGCTTAATAAATTATTATCAATTTACAATCTGGGCCTCAGTTTCCTCATCTTTCCTCCCAGACAATGTCTCTATTCTGCGTTTCTGACTTGGGTCCTGGAAGGCCAGCATGCAGGTTTCCTCTTGTGGAAATGTTCATTCTTGTTTCCCGGGCCCACAGAGGCAGCCAGGAATTCCTTTTGGTGGTGGGCGGCTGTGGCTGTGGCCTGGCATTGGGATTCAGTGGGTAAATGTTGAACTTCCTCCTCTTGGGGGCCTTCATTCTGTGCACTCGGTCTGCTTATTTGGGGTCAATGAGGAGTTGTCTGTGGAATCACACAGAAGCCATGACTTACAGATCAAGGACATAGAAATGGTGACTCAGGTTTGATCTGGTCTAGACTCCCTCAGGCAGATGAAAAATCGCCCTTCCCACAGAAGGTAGAGGGCCTGCCGCGGGGTTGGGAGCACAGGAAAATCGTCTGTCATTCTTTCTCCTGTATCCCCATGGCTGCCATGCCTTGTTCACTGCCTGGGATGAAACAAGAGGATTTTCATTTCAAAGCTTCAGCCTCAGTCTTTCCCCGCCCTTCTCCATCAGCATAGCTATTCTGGCCCAGAGATTGTTGTCTCTGCAATGTTATACTTCTGTTTACAAGATCTGGAAGAGTTAATGGTACGGTTTGGGACTTGCTCATTTCTCCTGGGGACAGGATTATTTCCCTTCCAGCATTCTCCCACTGGTTAATGGTTGACTGGGAATTCTGGAGATCTTTTTTAAACGTCTTTTGCTCTTAAATCTTTTATTCTCCCACCCCATATGTCCCTGTAGAGACAGAAACCCAAACTGGGTTTCATGGGAGTCATGTTTGAAAGCTTGGGGCCATTATCCTATACCCCACTCTCTCCTTTGCTTTTTTTTTCCATTCTTAAATGAGGAAAAGTCAGTAAATTGCTGCAATAAAACAAAACTACCCTCTTGAGTGTCCTCCTGTCCCCAGCCTAGGACAGGAAGCAGTCTTCTACTGTGGTACAAATTTAAGAGAAAGCGGAGTATTTATTATTAACTTTTCCAATTAAGAAAATCCTCTTGAGATGGGAAGCAGTGGCTAAGTTCAATCGATTTCTGAACTTGGATGCTCCTAAGAGCCCTGGCTTCTGACACTCACTAGCTGTGTGACAAGTGCAAATTGATTTCCCTCTCTGTCTCCATAATTTTCCTGTCAGTAAAATGGGGAGTATGAGTATTTGTAGGAGTTCATAACCTGGGATCTATGAACTTGCTTTTCTTATTTTTTAATAATTATTTCACCATAATTAGCATCCTTTAGAATTCTAGGTATTTAAAAGAAATTATAGGTATAAGAGCCAGCCAGAGGGGCCCAGGACACAAGAAAGATTAATAAGTCTTTGTATGGGGCTTTGGTGCTCTACTGGCCTCTAGGATTTTCTAGTGATTGGGAAAAGGGAAGAGAATTTCTGACTACTTTTCTCCTGTACCCTCCCTTGGTCTTGCTTCCCTTTTCTGTAAAACTAAAAGGATTTTAGAACTAGATGCCCTCCAGATTCCCTCCCCCTTGCTCTATGGTCCTGTCTGTCTAGAAGTGCATTTGGTCCAGTTGACTCCAAAGTTCCTTGATCTGGCCTTGGGATTGTGGACACTTCACAGTAAGCTCAGGTGAAAGTTTTGGAGCATCACCATGCCCACTTTCCAGAAGAGGAGATTAAGATTTAGATGGATCACCAGGCGTACAGAAAACAAGAAGAAAAGATCAGATGTTCTTCAGCAGCAGGAACAACAAGAAGAATCCTGTGTGTTTAGAAGGGTTGTTCTGGGCAGGGGTTCATAGGCTTAACCTGAGTGCCTGGCAAAGATTGTCTTGGAGCAATTTGAATTTGCACATTCAGATTTTTTTCCCCTATGTTTTGGATTGATTCTTAAAGTCCTATCCCCAGTTGGGGGTGGGAGTGGGTGAACAGTGGAGGGGAAAAAAAGCAAGACTGAAGTTTTGGTCTTTTTAAAACCTTTTAAGAAACCTTGATTTTTGTATCCTTTAATCACTAACCCTGTTCTTTGAGAAAGTTTATCCCTGGGATTTCCTTCCTCTTCTTTTCAGACATTATTCCCCTTTCTCTCTTTAAACAGAGGTCTCATTCTTTTTGCAGAAACTTCCATTGCCCTGAGAGGGTTTTTTCTTTTTCTTTTTTTGTTTTTTTGGCCTACTTTTATGACAGTTTGGATTTTTGAGTATTAACTGTCATTACGGGGCCATTATGGGAGCACAGTACAGGAGATTTTACCAGAAAGATTGAACTAAATACTGTAGCTCCTCTTCTTCAGGGAAGAATAGTCCAGAGAGGAAGGCCGATTGATCCTTTGTCCCATATCCCATACCGCTGGCATTAGGGCAGAGACTCTCCCTCCTGCCCCCAGTCCTAGGGAAACCTTGAAAGTTTTGTGTTTTTTTTTAAATCAATGACAATAACAACAATCACAATAAAAGTGACTTTGTAGAGTGTTTTAAGATTTGCAAAGTGTTTCACAAGTGTTGTGTATTTTGATTCTGACAAGAACGCCATGAATTAAGTTTTGTTATCTGTGTTATGTTGAGAAAACAGAGGCTGAGAGGTTTAGGGTCACACAACACCTCAAGTGTCCGAGATCAAAGTGGAACTTGGATCTTCCTGACATTAAATTGGAGTGTTTTTTCACTCTGTCATCTTTAAAAAATACTAAGTGCAGAGAACTCTCAGATGTGGGTTTTTTAATACATTATTTTGATTATTAAAAATAATTACTATTTTTTCTAATTCTTATATTTCCAAATATATCTCTCTGAGCTCCTCTTTGCTACCTAAAGAGGCATAATCCACTTTTAGAAAGACTAGAAAGTAATGAATCCACCAAGGCCAATAGTGTTTCATACATGTAGTGGACCACCTCTCTCTACAAGGTGGGAGGAAGGGGTATCCTTTGATTTTTCTCCAGGGACAAGCTTAAATTATTTAGATAACTTTCTATATTTTCTTTATGCCTTTTCCTTCCTCTTCCCCGTCTCCTAAATCTCTTTTTAGTGTCTTACATTCGAATTCCCCTTTCTCCTTTTATAATTCTATTTGGTCATTTGTGTAATGGGCTCCCTTTGTATTTATCTTAAATTGGTCCTTTGCCTGTGCCATTTTAGAGGGATCTTGGACAAAACCTTGAGAATCTGGGACTTTCTTTGATGGGAATGTTGCCCTCATCCGTGATTGCAACACATCTCCTCTGTACATCTCCTAGGGTGTAGCCCCTTCCTATGTGGTCTTTGTGAACTTTCTTGGCTGAAAAATTAAACCTCTTGTATCCTTTCCTCAGATGGTAAATGTAGATACCCATTCCTTGGAATAGCCACAGATCTGAGGCAGGCCTTTCTTTGTAGCTTGGTAGGACATGCTAGGACATGCTAGGGGCAACAGGTTGACATGATAGGTAGGGTACTGGCTCAAGCCAGGAAGGACCCATCTTCCTGAGTTCAAATCTGGTTTGGACAAGTTACTTAATCCTGTTTGCTTCAGTTTCCTCATTTGTCAAATGATCTGGAGAAGGACATGGTAAACCACTTTGGGTTTACAGAAAATGGACACAACTGAGCAACAACAAATAGGCAAGGCTGCCTTTTCTGATTTGGGGGTCTCTGATGTGAAGGAAGCTCCCGAAAGCAACTCTGCCCTGGAAGAGAGAGATCTAGTGACCCACTACCATTAAAATTGCCTCAAAATACTGTTGCAACCCATTCAACATCACATTTGTAATCTAACTTGAGTAACTTTCTAGAATTTTGTAACTTGGGGGGGGTGGCAGAAGAATGCAGTTTGGTTTTATCATGGAGTGAAGGCTGGGGTCAAAGCACCTGGCTTCAAATTCTGTGTCTGATCTAGGCTTGCTCCTTTTGTGACCTCCCTGGGACCCAGGATCTTTATCTATAAAATGAAGAGATTGGACTTGATGGACTTTGAGATTCCTTCCAGCTCTTAATCTGTCTTTGTTTGATTTTGTGATCAAAAATACACAGTTTTTAAGTACACATAAGGAGGATAAGAGAAAAAAAAGTCTTTGCTCTCAGGCCCTGATTTTATCAGGGGAGATGACAAATACAGGAGAAATAATACATGTGCCAAAAACATTTGGGCAGTTTTAATCCTTAATGAATTAATAAGTTTACTAATTTTAATAAACTGAAAATCACACTAAACTTTAGGGTCATCCTGTATAAAGAGAAACAAAAATACATCATGATATGGGAAGATGAATCTGGAAAGGATCCTCAAAGGCTTCCTCTCCATTGAGACCTTTGTTGTGTCTTGAAGGGACCCTGGAAACAAGATGAGAAGGCATTGCAGATTTGGGTTTTATCAAGGGAGATGATATGGACACAAGCTTCATCAGAACATAAATGCCGGGTCATAGGGGGAATGAAGGCACAGAAGGAAGATGCAGAAAGGGGGTGCTTGAAGGAAAGAGACATCAAAGTCTTCAGAATTGAGGGGGGCTGAAGGGCAAGCTTTGCAAAGGTCTGGAGGTAGGAGATAAGAGAGTTGAGTTAATGTCATAGGCAAGTTGGTGATAGTGGGTCAAGGGCTTTCAGTGCCATGCAGGAGCACTTAATTTTAATTGTAGATATAATGAAGACCTGATGAAGGTCACTGATTAGAAAGATGATTGGGCCAGACTCAGCCTTGAAGAAAATCTCATCAGCAGCTTTGAGGAGGATGGTTTAAAGGGGGTAGAGACATTGGTCAGGAGACCAATTAGGCCATTCTATAATATCTTCAGGTGAGAGCTGATAAGATGCTGAAAAGGGTGAGAACCATGGAGGAAGAGGGATAGTTATTTAAATGATGCTTTACAGTTTGCAAAATGCTTCATGGAGATTATCTCATTGGATCCTCCCAGTAACCCCAGGAAATAGGTATTGCTATTATCTTCCTTTTACAGATAAGGCAAATGAAACAAAGAAAGGTAAAAAGATTTGCTGAGATCACTCTTCTAGTGCTCAGCTATTTCTGAGGCAGGATTTGAACTCAGGTCTTGAATCAAACATTGTAGATGTATTGTACTACCTTAGGGACAAGTACAAGAAGAGTTGTGAAGGTATAGCCGGCAAGTCTGGAAAACTGAGGGAGAATGAAGAATCTAGAAAATGTCATTGTACATCTTGGGGAAAGAAAGGAGGGTGGGATTATATTATTTCATAGACTGAAAAAAAAAACAAAACAAAACTGAAAAGATAAGAGTTTGCAAAAGGGTGAATGTTGAAAACTATCTTTGCATGTTATTGGAAAAATAAAATAAAAAAAAAAACTTTAATAAAGAAAAAAGAGAAGAGGGGGGAAAAACTGAGGTTTGAGAAGATGATGTGATTTTTCCAGGGACAAGCACTTAGTCTTAAGGATGTGAATTAAAAGTTTCCTCCTAAAATCCAGTTTTTTTCCTTCTGCTTTTGCTCTCTGTAAAAGACTTGGTTTCAGGATGCATGTGCTTTGGAAAGATGGAGTCATCTACCCAAGTTTATGGAGTGAAAAGGATTGAGGAGGTCTGGGGTGCTTGCAATGCTTCTGGAAACTCATGAAGTTTCTTCCAGATCATGGCCAGCTTGAGAGGTGATGAAGTTTGTCTCCTGGAGGACCGCCTTCTACTCCTTTCACCCCTCAGGAGCCTGGGAGCCTGGTGAGAGACAGAGAGACAGAGGAGCTCTGAGTTCTACTCCAGTCTCTCATACTTCCTGTCTTTGAGATCAAGGAGAAGCCTGTCTGATCCTTGGGTTTCCCATCTGTAAAGAGAGGATGATAATACTGTTTGGAGTGAGTGATGAAGAGTAATCCTATCTAGGTTGACTTATATTTGTTTAAGGTTTCATTAGTTATCTCCTTAGAGTCTCACAACTATACTATGGAAACTATTATCATTTATATTGCACAGATGAGAAAACAGAGGCTAGAAAGGGGAAGTAATTTGTCCAGGGGCAGAGGTTCAGGAAGTGATAGAGGTATTAGAACCTCTGGATTTCCAAGTATAGATCCCTGTCTGTTGAACTGCCTCAATGTCTCTGTCCAGTTCAGTAGGGAATAGCAATAGTGAATAGTTATTTAAGAGTGTGTAGAGTTGCCTTAGAATCAAGGAAACCTATCATTTGTTGTTGTTCTTTGTGACCCCCATTGGGGGTTTTCTTGGCAAAGATATTGCAGTAGCTTGTTACCATTTCCTTCTGCAGCTCACTTTATAAATGAGGAAACAAGAGGCAAACAAGGTTAAGTGACTTGTCCAGGGTCACACAGTATCTGATCTGGATTGGAATTCAGCACTTCCTTACTCCAGGCTTGGTGCTCTATTCACTGAGCCATCTTGTTACCATCATGGCTTGCCAATCATATTATATATTTCTTAAAGGAAGTTACTTCCTTCTTCTTCCTCCTCCTCCTCATCTTCCCCCTTCCCTTCCTCCTGGTTTTCTTTCTTCTTCCTTCCCCTCTCCTCCCTACCCACTCTTGTTTCATTTTTCCTCTTCTTCCCCCACTCCTTCCTTTCCTTTTCCTCCTCTGTCTCCTCTTCCTCTTACCTTCTTTTCCACTTATTACTCTTCCCCCCCCCCCCCCCCCCGCTCCCTTCTCCTTCTTCCTCTGATTCTCCTTGTTCCTCCTCCTGCCCTGTTCCTCATTTGGCCTTAGACCCAATTTAGACATGGAGGAGATATCCACATATTTGGAACTGAGCTGAATGGAATCACGCTGGCAGCTCTATTGGTTTTGTGAGAGTCGATCCCCGTGTCATTGATCTTGGGCCTGTTCCACCATCTGTAGGGGAGATGGGTCTTGCCCGGTAACTGCCCATCCTGAGTACCCGGGCTCTGCCCTCTTTGGGATGAACAGCCTAGAACAGGGAGCTTCTTAAGCGGGGCCACATTCCTGCTGTCCCATGGGTCCCCAGAAGTGTTTAACACCCGTGCACAGTTCTTGGCTGTGGCATTCTCTAATGGAGAATTTGTCTAAGAAAGATTAAAGCACAAGGAAGGCTTTGTGCTCTGCTTGGTTTTTTTCCTGCTCCAGGCTATATGGCTTTTCTTTTTTCTTTTTTTCTTTTTTAAGAGCACTCTGCAGATTTTCTTTTAGGCCTTTGTAGGGTGTGCGTGTGTGCCCACGCGTGCTTGCCTGGCTGCGTGTGCAAGTCTTAAGAATACATTAGAAGGTAAATCATACAGTTGGTGGCAATAACCCCCAACCCCCCTGCCCCCTGTGGAAATGAAGAGGAAAAGAGACCCTTGCAGCTGCCATAGACTGACCAAGCCCCCTAGCCACTGGGGCCACCATGATATGACCTATTTACCCCACTGATGGCTCTAGAGAAAGAGTGCTGGGGACCCCAACAGAGCCTGGGATTCCAGTTCTAGGCCAGCTGATGGAGGGACCAGTAGGGAGACCAGTCAGTCCATAGAGGGCTTAGCCGTTGACCCCCATGCTCTCTTGGGAAAGCTTTGGAGAGCTGCCCTCATTAAAATGCCTGTCACTCAGCTAAGCAGGGAGCAGCTACTTCTTTCATGCCGGATCATGTGTTCCTCTGCCTTAGTACCGTAATCCTCCTCAAGAGGTGTGGAGTCTTGGATTTCCCCCCTCAGGAGCTCTTCCTGTAACCTTTGCCATTAGAACAGGAATGATATTGGATAGCTTAATGGAAACAGTGGGGACTGGGGAAGAGATCACTAGTCAGAGGACCTGGGACCTTCCTCCCTTCCTTCCCTCCCTTCTTTCCTTCCTCCTTTCCCTCCCTTCTTTCCTTCCTCCCTTCCCTCCTTCCTTCCTTCCTTCCCTCTGTCCCTCCTTCCCTCCTTCAAGTAGAAATCTTTACACCCTCTTGATGTTGGGCCTGTTAAAGGTGACTGCTTAATATTCATGATTTGAGCATATGTTTGTTGAAAATAATTATTTTTTGGTGCAAGCTACTGTTGCCCCCAGGTTCCTCTCTCTCTCTTCCCTGCCCCATGTTTGCTGCCTGTAATTAGTGTTAACGCAATGGGCCAGCTTTTCTACCATAGAACATAAGATGGGGGGAGGGGAAAGGGTTTTAAGTCATCTCCTTTCCACATTTTTTGCTCTTAGCAAAACATATTACTCATTATGTCTCTATGGTTGATTTCCAAATCAGGATATCCTAGCTCGTGGCAGAATGATGCCATGGGAAGGGAACGCCATCCGGTGCCATGGCCTTCCTTTTTGCCTCTGCTAGCTCTCCTTGTGACCTTTGGCTCATCACTTAATCCCCTTCAGGCTTCAGTTTCCATCTTTGTAAGGAGAGAAGGAGGGATGACTTTCTAACATCTCTAAAGACCCTTTTTGATCGCAGTCCTTTGGTCCAAAGGTTAGGTTCGAGTTTTCCAGAAAAACTGCAGGTCTTTGGGGGAATACCTTCAGCACATGGAAGTCAGCAAGGTGTATGAAGCTTCTTTTGGTGTAATTTCTTACTGACCTTGACCTATACTTCTGTAGTTTACAGTTATTTTATGTCTTCAGCCTTCGCTGATGAGCATTTAGTACTGCTTTGCTTTGAGGTCTTCGTGAGCTGGTTAGAAGCTCTTGGACAGCTTGTGTTATTGATGGACAAATCCATGATGTCTCCAATTCTGGAAGTTTGCATGTTAAAAAACAAACAAAAAAGATAATTTCTTAAGTGCAGAATGAAATTAATATTTTTAAAAAGTATATTAATACTTAGGATCATTTTGTAGAGTTTTCATTTTTGATGCCTAATTAAGCCAGTTTTTTGCCATCTAAACAATTTATCTACTAGAGTTATAAGGATCTGGGATTCTAAATTATAAGCATAGGATCAGTTCCATGAGCCCCTGAAGATTTTTATGGCCACACCCAAGTTAGGCATATGTTCCTTTGTGATCTCCCAGTATTATTATCATGTAGGAATAAACAGGTTTTTAAAAAACCCAAATGAACAAAAAGGCATTAAAAATAGCTATTTGTACCCAGACTCTCCTTGCCATTTTGAGAAAATCTCAAGAAAAGCCACCATGAATTGATTGGAAATGGAATTCAATTCTCTTGTTCACCACTAAAGTTACATGGTCAAGACAGTAGACAAGAAGCTTTTCAGGTCATTTCGCTCAAGTCCTTTCCTTATTTCCACATCAGCTGTACTTGTTTTATTATATTGGTAAATAAAATCCATCTCACATCTTTACATAAATATCAAGTTGAGGCTCATGAAATGAATCTTAATTCATTTCATTTTAGTTGACTGTCAATGGCCGCTGCTCATAAAATGGATATATATGTTGACTGAGAAAGTGGTTCGACTTCAGCCACCAAGAGGAGGGAGGCAGGACATGGGAACAGGCTGTCTGTGAGCCCTGGCAGGCAGGACGGGTCCACCTGGAAGCCGGAGCCTCATAGTGTCTGTTTCAGGAGGATGAGGATGGTCCGTTACCAGGCGTTCAGGTGTTATTCACAGCAGAGACAGATTTATTTCCTGCACCTCTTGGCCCAGGTGAGCACTTAGTTTACCTTGAAGAAGAAATACCCCAACTGCCAAACTCCTGTCTTACCTCTTCCCAAAACCAACGACTGGCCTCTTTCTCTGTGGGATAAAGCCAGCCTATCCTGTAGAGAAGATAAAAACCCATAGCCCGTACTAATGCTTTCTTTAAATTGTTCTTGGCTTCGGGGTTTGGTTAAGTACTTTCCCATAAGCCTAATTTAATTCTATTAATGACATAAAACTTGGTCCTTGGCCCATCTAACAGCACTCATTTTCACCCAAGGCTGCAAAGGGAGGGTTTAGCAATCTTCTGGGTGTGTCCCTTATTTCTTTTCTCCTAGAGTCCTAGAATGGGTGGTTGCTTGTTTTACCAGATTGTAGGAGAATGAATGTAAGATCAGATAACTGACCATTTGTAAAGCCCAAATATCATACTCCAGGTGGACTTCTTCTAAGTCCATCCCATCAGTCAGTAAGAATTTATTAAGATTCTTTTCAGCTGCTACTCATACAGCATCAGTGGGGGTGAAGGCCATCCCCTTGTCTGTCTCCAATACCTCTCTTGTTTTGCTTCTTCTGAACAACTAAAATTCCTTAATGAATGATGGGGATCTGTTAGTCTTGGTTGAAATGACAACTTTGCTTGTGAAAGGTGTCATTCATTAAGATTTATCAGTCATTCAGCCATAGTGTCTGTGACTTTTAGCAAAATTCCTTCCTGAGGCCATGTTATTAGGTTGAGGAGGAGAAGTGGATATTGGGAAGAAGGAATGGAAAGTTATTGTTAAGATGTGAGGAATTAATGATGAACGATAAAGAATTTGTTATATGCTTAATTTGTATCAAGCCCTTTGTAAGAAAATATAAGCAAACTGAGATAACACTCTGATGGGTAGAGACAACATAATGGGGACTGGCAAGGGGAAATGGCGACTGGGAAGTAAAGTGAGGGTCAAGTCCCCAAAAAGATGAGGCAGAAGCTCACTCCCAAAAGCCTGGAATGTTGGAGGCAAAGTCCAGGACATGGTGGCAGGGAAGAGGAAATTATCAGGACTGTTAGTGGGAGGGTTTAGAAAGTGATGGGAACTTCTAGTTCCAGTGAAGGTAAGACTTCTCTTGTACAGAAAAGAGACCCTGGGAATAGCGAAGAGAACAAAGATTCTGCCTCTTACTGGATTGTCCCTTCATGCTTGTTGACTCCAAACAAGCAAAACAAAAAAAAAAAAGAGAGAAAATAATCTCAATCTGCCTCTCACTGTTGCTGTTGTTGAGTTGATTTTTTAGTCATAACTGACTCTTCTTGACCCCATTTGGGGTTTTCTTGTCCAAGACACTGGAGTGGTTTGCCATTTCCTTCTTTGGTACATTTAAAGGATGAGAAAATTGAAGGTGAAAGTGACTTACCCAGGGTCTTAGTGTCCAAGACTGGATTTGAACTCTGGAAGATGAGTCTTCCTGAGTTGGGTTGGCATGCTACCCCCTGAGCCACCTGGCTGACCTGTATCGTATAATGCACATATGCATGCATAAATATACATATATATTAAATCTGATCTAGATGGGAATATTGGGAAGTAAGCTCTTAGGGAAAACAATGGGAAAGTAATGGCCAGAACTAGAAATGATGGAGTCCATTTATTTTTCATTTGCTCTCTTTAGCTTCCATCTAGCCTATGACCCTCGATTGTATCCTTGATCTTTCCCTCACGTTGGGTATTAGCAAACCTAAGGGGAGAGCATTGGACAATAGTCCCTAACTGGAAAGAACTAATCCTCTGATCTCTTGGTTCGAAGGCTATGGTCTCCTCTGGGTTGGATCTGTATATCCACTAGCATTATTGAAAACAGTTTGAGATGGAGAAGATGCTTTATTAGAAGACTGCAATACCCTCTGAATAGTGAAGCGAACTCTTGTTTAATTCATGGGAAAGTCATTAATTAGTGAAAAAGGCTATTCAGTCCAGGAGATGGATCAGGGACCTGGAAATCCAGTATCATGTCAGTCGAGTTTTATCTTTGACTAGCCTGTGTGAGATCAAGACGCATAACTTTTTTTTCCCCTGGGTTCTTAATTCTCATCTCCTGTGAAAATAAGCTTATATTTAGGACTTTAGTGCAATGATTTGAGGTCTTGAAGAGAAAAACTGAAAAGGCATGTCCAGCTATAGGTTAAAAAAAATTTGGAAAGAAAGGCTTATATCCAGAGTTTAATATATTATGGGAAATTAGCTTTTCTTTTGTTTTTGGAGTACTATGGACCATGGCAGAGGGAGCCTCCCTTTTTGTTTTTCCATAATTGCTCCATCATCCACAAGATCCTTTTACATATCCAGATACTGTGTCCTGTAGGTGGGACCCACTTTAAGAAATAGTATCTTTAAAAAAATAAAATACTGTACTTTTAGGAAACTTTAAAGAGAGGAGGCCTTCTCTGAAAATTAGTGTTTAGTTCATTTCAGAGAGAAATGTCCTTACACTAGGAGCAATTGGAAATGTAATTACAACAATTGATACAACATTTAGTTAGCACCTAGAAAGCACTGGACAAGGGCTTCAAGTGCAGATCTGTCCTCATACTTACATGTATATATAGGGAAGTCATGGCATGGAGATAAAGTAAAAAGTCTAAGAGTAACAGAAAGTGGGGTTTATACACCATATTATTTCAGAGATCACAAATAACACTAAGGGATCTGCTTTCAACAGTGTTCTCCACATTCAGAGGGGACAACTACAGTCTGAATGCAGAGCAAAATGTACTATGTTCAATTTTTAGAAACTCCTTTTATCTTTTTCTTTGCTCTCTCATTTTTTTCCTTTCCCCTTAGTTCTAATTCCCTTTTCACAACATGGCTAATACCTAAGTATATTAAGCATGAATGTACATTTGCAAATTTTATGCCATGGGGAATAGAGAGGGAAGGGAAGGGAGGGTGAGAAGAAAATGGGGACTTATAAATTTGCAAATTGATGCATGTTGAAAAACTACCATTACATGTAATAGGAAAAGTTAAATAAAATTTCATTAAGAAAAAAAACCACCATACTAGGAGAGATTACGACTACTGGGTGGGCAGTAGTTGGAATGGCAAGTCTAGAGTCAGGAAAAACCGATTTTTTGTCATTTCAGATCTGACCTCAGACCCTTAATTAGCTGTGTGACCCCGGACAATCAGACAATCACTTTATGCCGATTGCCTTGGTTTCCTTATCTGTAAAATGAGCATAGAAGGAAGTGGTATACCACTCCAGTATCTTTGCCATGAAAACCCCAAAGCAGGCCACGGAGAGTGAGATATGACTAAAAAGGACTGAAAAGTACAACAGGAGAAATTCTGGAATTGAGATATAAAATGACAGTGAACCAATTGGGTAATGCATTTGATAGGGCTATAAAGCAATGAATACAGTCATTTAATAGGGTTTGATTGTCCTGCTCCCTCGCTCCTTTAAAAAGTTTTAATTGCTGTTATATCAGCTATCTGAATCCTTTTGCTACAGTTCTTTAGAATGAGTAAATTGTTCCTATCATCACTGACTTTAATCATAATACCTAATGATAGCTAATATTTATATAATATTTTAAGTTTTGTAAAACACTTTGCAATTATTATCTCATTTGATCCTCACAGATGTCATGAATATATTGGTACTATCTTTACACCCATTTTCCAGATGAATACACTGAGGCAGACAGTGGCTAGCAAATGTCTGAGGCTGAATTTTCTTTCTAGTCTTCCAGACTCAGCTCTGGTGCCACAACTACTTTGCCAACTGGACATGAATACTGTATTAATATGGGAGGGTCTGGTGATTTCATTGCCATATAGGAACTCACAGAAGAAGAAAGGTCTCCAAGAGTGAGATCTGAAACCATTCTGCAGTTTATAGTCAGAAACCTGGGGTAGCCAGACCTGGCCGGGGTCAAGGGGTGGACATGGAATCTATGCCCCTCTGATCCCCAAGCCAGAGTGTTGTCCATCATGCTGGCTGGGAGGAGGCCTTTCTTGGAATGCTTGCATCTCAGATCTGGGAGTCGCCTCAGGACTCGGAAGTCACTTGTCCAGGGGGTCCCCAGGTGGGAACCGAGGACACCTTGCCTTTGTTCCATTCTGCATCTGTCAAATCCCTAGCATGTTCAAGATAAATGTAAGAAGTTAAAAGTATTCATGGGGACAGTGGAGGATTTTTGTTGCTTTTGGTTTAGTTGGTTTTTAGTAGTGTCTGTATAACTCATAATGACCCTTTGGGGTGTTTTCTTGAAAAAAGAAGTTTGACATTTCCTTCTCTAGCTCATTTGATAGAGGAGGAAACTGAGGTGAACAGTGAAGAGACTTGCCCAGGGCCACAGAGCTAGCTTAAGGTAAGATCTGAACTCAGGACTTCCTGCCTCCAGGCCTGATTATCTACTGTCCCTTCTAGCTGATAGTTTAGGGAGAATTCTTGGGATGTCATAGTTGACCTTCAGCCTAGGTGTGGCTTTCCTGATGCCAGCTAATGAGCACTCTCCATTTCTCTTGATCTTGGGAGTCTTTTCCCCTTTTGTCATGGTATAATTGAAATATCTGATCTCTGGAAAGCCCATACTAACTTGTAAATTGGGAGCAGATCTTTGTGGTTTGGCTGTAGGAATGTTACTTCGGGATAGTCCTGCTCTTAGGAGGGGGTGCCTCTTCGAATGTATAGCAGTGAGGCCATGGGAGCCAGAGGACTGTGCCCTGGGCTTTGGAAATGGACTCTTCAGGGCACAGTTCTGGAAGGTGGAGGCGAGGCATCCTTGTCAGGGATCCCTACACAGTGGTTGATTCTTAAATTAGTGTGAATGGGTCAGTGTTCTCCTTGCTTCCTAGGCCCTTTTGGTTCTTAGTGGGAAGGCTCGGCAGACTCCCAGAATAATCTGCAGTCATGCTTTTCTTCCTATTCATTATATCAAGGAAATGACCTTGGAGGACGGGGGTTGTGGTTCTGTTTTTATTGGAATGGGAACTTGTGCTCTTCAATATTGTCTTAACCCCAGAGATAACCTGATTTTCCTTCTCTTTGCTTTTTTTGACTTGGGTGAAGCTATTGATCTCTCCTTGTGGTTAATGCAAGATTAAGTTGCTCTTCTCTTTGGTGAAGGGGCCTTGGGAAGTGAAACAATAAGCAAACCGGGTAGGGGTCACCTCAATGAGAGCAAAGACACTCATCTGAGCAGTGGGAGGGCAAGAACCTTGCGGGAGGGATGCTCCGACCTGGAGAGGAGGTTTGTGCCATCCTCACCTTCATTTGGTGACCATGGGGGTTATTCAGTCTATATTGAAGAAAGCCTCTGAAGAAAGCCTCAGCAAAACTCGTTTGTGGTAGGGGGCCCAAGATAGCCCCCCGATGAAGGACATTTCTCCTAGGAGATGATCTCAGACAACTAGAAGTCGGGGCAGGTGAGCTGGTTCTGAAGGAGGAAGGGTGAGAGGCTGAATTGGAAGGGCTCTGTTATCAGCCAGGCATCTTGTGTAGGCTTAGAGAGCAGGGCCTGGCAGGCACTGTCTCCTTGGGATCTCTGTCTATGATCCCTGGTATGGAGTAGGCGCCTAATGAATTCTTGTTATGTCTTGAGCTTGCTTTTGAACCACACTGCACTGGATTACATTGTCTGCTCTGCCCTTGGAGACCCGAAGCTCTATCAGTCTCGGGGGGCACCTCTTGACCTCTGTGGCCCCTCCCTGGGAGAGCCGTCATTTTTGGAACACTGTTATATGTCCCCTTCAGGTTGGTGTTTAAAGATGGGGTTAACCAAGATATTTCAATGGGAAATAGCCCAAGAGAGAAGCAGTCCTGACCCTCCCTCCAAATCTTCCTAAGACTTTTTCTTCCCTTTTTTTTAATGGTCCTACTGTGTGCTTTCTGCAACTAGCTCTGCCTGTTTGACTTTCCATTTTTTTTTTAAAGGTCCCTGAATATTGGACGTTTTTTGAAACCTGCAGAATGTTCTTTTGTATAACTTTTCCCCCTTTGGTTTTTGCAAGGCAATGAGGTTAAGTGACTTGCCTAAGGTCACACACAGCTAGGTAATTATTATTTGAACCCAGAACCTCCTACTCTAGGGCTGGTCCTCTCTCTACTTCACCACCTAGCTGCCCCTTCTTTTGGATAACTCTTAACCTAATCTCCTTCTCTCTTGCTCTTCTCCCCTTTTTTCTTCCCCCTCTCCCCTATTTCTTTTTCTGTTTCTCTCTCTCTCTCTCTCTCTCTCTCTCTCTCTCTCTGTCTCTGCCTGTCTCTCTCCTTTCTATTTCCCTCTGTCTCTTTGCCCATCTGTCTGTCTGTTGCTCCCTCTCTCTCTTCCTCCCTACTAATCTTCACAACTAAGGGAATACACTACAGATGACAGAGAAGCTGGGCCCTTTAAAGAGCCACTGTCAAGTTCTTGGGCCTCAGAGAAGGTGTAATGGCACCAGAAAGGGAGTGGATGGATGGTGTCTTTACTCACATCCATGTGTCTCCCCAGGTATCCATGCACACATGAATGGATGTGCCTAGACATGTGGGGGTGCACAGCTCTGCATCCCCCCTCTCAGCCTCTGCTCCCCCAGCCCCTTAGTCTCACTCCAGACTCATTTGCATCTTTGATACCCAGGGAAGGGGCCTCCATCAGGCTCCGGCTGCCATGCCCTCTCTGGCTCTTTCTCCAGCCTTCCCTTCGCCAGATGGGCTCACAGGAATTCCTTGTACACGACTTGTGTGGTCCTGGGTTTGTAAATGAGCTTGGGCTTTCCTGCCAAGTCCTCTCCTTCTCAGCAGCAAAGGAAGTAAAAACCCTAGTGGCTGGAGGTGGAGGGGAGAGGTGAGGATGCTGGCCTCAGATGGGGGTGTCTGTGTCTGAGTGTGTGTCTGAGGGTGTGTGTGTGCCAGCGCCAGCACCTGTGTGGGGGCTGGGGCACATGCAGAGGAGATGTTGTGATTAGGTCCTCTGATACGTTTAAATCTCTTCTGGAAAAGTGAAGCATTTCAATTGAATTAGAGCAAGTAATAACTGTGTTCTGGGATGGATGGAGTGATGTAATCCAAGGCAGGTCACACACAGATTCTCTTTACTAGCAGCTGGGGAGGAAGAGAAGGAGGGAGAGAGACAGACAGAGAGAGAAGCAGAGACAGACACACACACACACACACAGAGACAGAGAGACAGAGAGAAGCAGAGACAGAGACAGACAGACAGAAATTTATAGGAAGAGAAAGAAGGGGGCACTAGCTCAGCCCCCATTCGTGGTGATGTCTCTTTAGGCTGGGGCACACCCACACAAAGGGATTTGATCAGAATGAGCTGGGGTGTCTCTGCCCCCCCCCCCCATCCTTTCTGGTAGGAGACGTGAAAATCCAGGAGAGGAGCTACCTTGTTGGCCAGGCCCCACCCCGAAGTTGCATCTCTGAGGTGCGCCTCTCCTTCCCAAGGGCCACCGGCCTCCAGCAGTTCCCATGGCCCAAGAGGCTGGGGGCCCCCAGATTGGGCCGGGTCTAGGCCTCCAGCCCTGCGGCTTCAATGCACTCTCTGTCCTGGCATCTCAGATACTGGCTCACCCCTTTGAGCCTGGCACAGGGTCAGAGACTGAGGTCAGCCGCACTCCAGGGCGACCCCTGATAAGTCACATGCTTTTCTGGAGGGAGAGAAGACAAGTCTCTGTTGTTTAAGCTCACTAATGTTTGGCAAAGAAATATAGCTGTAATTATACACCCGCTTCTCCCTCTCTCTCCCCTCCTGCCTCCCCCCCCCCCCGTGCCTTTATATAAAAGCAGCTCGCGTTGGAGCTGAAATAAATGTCATGAATGAATAATAATTTCTTTCATTTACACAGTAATTAAACCTGTTGAATGCTGCCTTAATGCTTTACTGCACTCTGTTTAATTTGACTGGTAGATTTGGCCTTTGTGACTTCAGGAAGAAGGGAAAAAAGACATGAAATACCCAGTGGGACTCTTAAGGAGGAACTTTTCCTGAGTGTGTGTGTGTGTGTGTGTGTGTGTGTGTGTGTGTGTTTGTATGTGTATGTCTGTGTGTGTCTGGGTGTCTGGATGTGTACACATTTTTATTTTCCCTTTTCCACTCTCACCCTCTTCTCAACAACTCTTCGGCACATTAGATTTCTTGACTTGGCAGAAGCTCCACGTAGTATCTGGTTGGCACCCAGCATCATGACCAGCTTGGAAGACTGAGGTTATCCTCATTATGCTGTGTGGCCCATTAGGATCTGGGAACCAGGGCAGACCCCCCAGTGTGGGGACACTCCTCCTTCCTCCCTCTTCTGTCTTTGGGTCTGCAAAGGCCCTCTTAAAAAGGATGTGTCGTGCCTTTCACCATCCTACCCCCCTTTCAAATTTAGGGAGATTAAAACAGAGATATTTTTGGAGTGTTCATGACTGTTGACATGGGGAGGTCTGTCTCTTCCATTTTGACTCCTGTTCTGCTTTCTTCTTCATTTTGGTCTCCATTTGAGGTTTTCTTGGCCAAGAGACTGGAGCGATTTGCTATTTGCTTCCCAGCTCATTTGTCCAAAATGGGGCAAACAGGGTGAAATGACTTGCCTTGGTAAACAGCTAGTAAGGGTCTGAGGCTGGATTTGTACCCAGGATGATGAGTCTTCCTGACTCCACACCTGGTGCTCTATTGATTTTGCTTTACTTTGGCATAAAAATGGAAGAGAGAGACAGAAAGATCCAGAGACATTGTGTGTATGTGTGTGTATGTATGTCTTTCTAATGAGAAAAGGGGTGAATGGCAGTCCAGTTTAAGAAAGCTATGGTGGAGTTGGAAAGGGTGAACTTTCTCACCTGCAAATGTATATGATACATCATACTGCAATGCTGAGTCAGCAATGGCCTGGGACTCCAGCCTCCAGCCTCCTACTATTTCCATACAGTAGCTGAAGGAAATGATTTTCAGAGAGATTCAGTGAAACAAGCATCATGTGTAAGAGTGGAACCCCCAGCTTCCTAACCCCAGTCTTGACCATGAGGCCCAGCTTCCCAGAAGCATTGGACTTGAGTCTGTGGATGAAGGGAAGGGCCTGTGCGTCTGGGGAATGGTTTTCTCTGATCTCAAACACGAGGGAAGGGAATGAGGCCAAAATTGTGGATGATCAGCAAAATAAACAAACCTAAGAATCGTCCTTTGCCTTGGGACTTTGTAACAGATTTATGTTTCCAATTATACCTGGTGGTGAGAAAATCAAAACTGGAATGAAAAATTGGCCACAGGTGATCCTCCAAGTGGATAAATCACATGTGAATGAAGGAGAATTGACTATAAATCAAAAAAGGAGCCTCCATGTGGACTGAGGTGGTTGGAGATTTTTTCACAGACAGCCAAGTCAAGATACCTAAGACAACTGAGGTTGTACAGATAGACATTGCACTTCCCACCAATAAAACTTAGGTCCTCCATCCTTCTGCTCCCTTGGGGATGAAGTCTGTGCTCTTCTCTTTCCCCCTTCTCTTCCTCTCTCTCCCCTCATCTTTCTTCTTTCTCTTTTTTCAGTCCTTCTCTTCCTTTCATTTCTTGGTCTCTCCTCTCTCCTCTCTTCTGTTTTCCTCTCTACTTCTTTTCCTTTCTCTCACTTCTTGTCTCTCCTCTCCATTTCTCTCCCCTTGACTCCTCCTTCCTCTTTTTCTTCCTTTCTCTGTCTTTTTCTCCACTTTAGCTTCCCTCTTTCTCTTTTCTTTTTTGGTTTTCTCTCATTTTTCTATCCCTTTTCCTTTCCCCCCTTCCACCCCCCATACATACCTTTCTTTACTCATTTATGCCCTGATAAGTTCTTTTAAGTGGACAAGGCAGAATTGGAACAAAGACAATTGAGTTGTACTCAAAGATCATTGAGAAATAATATAATTAGGTTTTTAGCCACATAAGTGGATTGTGGCGAAGTTCATGTTAAAAATTAAGGATCAGACGAAATCCATCCTATTTCCTCTTCTCTTCTTCATTTGTGGTGAGTGCATTGCCTGAACCTCTTCTTCGAACTTGTCTTATTTTTAATCCTATCTTGGTGAACTCAGAGATAGAAAGATGGGAGGGCCTTTAGAAGCCATGGACTTAAGACAAGAGATTTTCCCCCTGGAAATAGCCGGTCATTGATTTAGAGCAGTCAAGGAGGAGATATCATGGTGTATCCAAGCCCTCCTTTAACAGATGAATAAGTTGTTGTCCAGAGGCATTTAGGTGGCCAGTGGATAAAATATAGGGTTGAGCCAGAAAAAGCTGAGTTCAAATCCAGTCTCTTACTATCTTTATGACCCTGGGTAAGTCACTCACCCTGTTTGCTTAATCCGATGAAGAAGAAAATGGCAACCACTCCAGTATCTCTGACAAGAAAACTCCATGGACCATAATGGAAGATGAAGTCATGACTGAACAGCAACAAGAACATTAAAAATTATTATTTACGGAAGTTAAGGGTTTATATAGGATTTGAACTCAGATCTTTTGACTCTAGTTCCAATGTTCTTTGACGCTTTGACACTCACCCCCCCTAATCTTTGATCACAGACTTAAGAGGATTTTTTAAGCACTTCATATACTGTGTTAATTATTACAGATACAGATGTAGGCCTTAAGTCAGACAACCCTTACTCTTAAGAAGCTTACATTTTAATGAGAAAGCTGTAGAAATTAAAGCAACAAATAAGGGGGAGCTTGGAAAGGGGAATTTTTTCGAGGGCCAAGATGATTCTTGTAGAGGTGAATAAATCTGGAGAATGAGTATATCAAAGCAAACACATTGAAAGGGTGATCTGGGCTAGCAGAATGCCCAATAACATGGTGGTCTGGGCTAGAGATTGCCCATCATCATGGTGGACCTTAGAATGAGAGTCTTCTCCAGGGTGGGAAGGCAGCTGGTGAGGACATAGGGAAGTCACTGAGGAGATGAGGCTGGTGGCTCTTATCAGACTGGTTTGATTCTAGGCCGGAAGAAGAAATAGAGAGTCCCAAATCCAGGAATGGGAAAAGCCACCAAGTCCAACAGGCTCAGTCTTAACTTAAGGGGAAGTGACCCTGATTCTTCTCTCCACCTTGTTTGCCTCCAGGGTACTTCAGAAGCCATTTAAACCCAGCTTCCTCATTTTGCAGAGTAGGAGTATCTAGGTTCTTACCACTGCACTGCCTCCCAACTCCCATTGCCAAAGTCATTACTATGTCTTCTGCAATAGTTACCTATAGACATTTGTTTCTCTTTTTGTTAGATGGCACACTTTGAGAGCTTTCTTGGTGCCCCCAATGTCTCCATCAGTGTGTGTTAATGAAGGGGCTCTACCAAACAGTGGACATAAAAAGTAATAGACTGTGTTCCTGAGGAGCTTCTAGTGTATGCTGCCTGACCCTGGAGAACCAATCTCTCAGGAAATTTTTGCAAAATCAAACTGAACCTCAGCCAGGGGATGCCTTTTGCCTCCTGACTAACTCACAGGCTAGGAAGGAATTATTTAGTTCGTGGCTTAGTTAAATAAAAGGATATCTTGGTTCCCTGTCTTCTTTCCTTGCCTTTTTTTTGACCAGAGAGAGATGTGTGCTTCCATCAGTCACCCAGAAAAATTAACAGAGACATTGAGAGGCAAACATAATAAGAGCAGATGATTTTTTTTTTTTTAACAAAACCACCCCATCTGCCCCATCGGAAACCTTTCTCTCTCTAGCATGGTTTCTACCCAGATTAACAGATGGCACCAGCTCTTGGCCAAGAACTCTCATTATCTGATCACGAGAGGTTGTTCTTTTGCTTGTCTGTTTTTTGGGGGTTGGGGGTAGGGAGAGCATGTTGGTGACGGTTGACCGAATGCCTGTTGGCCATGGCACCAACTTGAGAGAACTAGACAGAAACCTGGCTTTCCATCCAGCCTTCTGTGTTGCATTAGGAGAGGTTGGCTTAATGGCAGACAGCTTGGGTTAAGCCTGGACTTTGAGCTGTTGATAATGCTTGTTCTGTTCAGGATGGGGATTAAACAGCAGCGAAATCTCCCCTGAGCACATGGCCAGCTATTGTCATTTTAATGTAGGACAGAGACCGTGCCCTAGGACCAGACATCAAGAAGTGGACCAGGCCTCAGAGGTCATCTAGACTGATGCCTCTCAGTTACAAATGGAGAAGCTGAGATCCAGGAAGAGTCAAGGGATTTAGGATCACAGTCATAGATATCAGATATGTCCCTCAGTGTACAGAAACCAATGCCAAGGAACCTCAGATGACTGGGCAGCATCTCATAGGAGGAAGAGGTGCAATCCAGGGGCATTTTCAGTGACCACCTGCATGCTTATTGTTGGTGAGTGATTTCAGTCATCTACCTCTTCCTGACCAAGTTTCTTGGCGAAAGTATTGGAGTAGTTTGTCTTTTTTTCCCACTAGTTCAATCTACAGATTAAGAAACTGAGGCAAACAGAATTAAATGACTTTCTCAGGGTCACATAGCTAGTAAGTGACTGAAAGTGAATTTAAATTAGGAAGATGAGTCTTCCTGACTCCAGGTTTGGTGCTTTATCCACTGTGCCACTCAGCTACTCCAGAAGTGGATATAAGGTGAGGAGAATCAGGTTCAAGCCCTGCCTTTGATATTTACTGTGTGATCATCTTTATCTGTAAAACAGGTATAATAAAGTTTGCAGTGTTTACCTCCTGATGTTGATGTTGATGAATATCAAGTGATTGGCAAACCTAAAACACTGAAGAAATTTTATAGACCCTGGAGACCATTTAATGCAAACCCTCATTTTACATATGAGGAAGTTGAGACTTTGAAGAGTTTTAGTGACTTTCCCAACATTGTAGTGGAAGTAAAAACCAAATTTTTTGTTGTTGTTAGATAATACTGCTGCTACTACTACTACTACCACTGCTGCTAGTTCTCTTCTTCCTTCTCCTTTGTTAGGAACTATTACTACTGTTGCCACTGCTGCCCTCACTACTGCCATTCTCATCCTCTTCCTCCTTGTTACTAATTTCTACTAATACTACGACTACCACTTGCTGCTGCTGCCATTTCTCTTCCTCTTGTTAGTAACTATTAATACCGCCACTACTGCTGCTGCTACTCTTGCTCATTCCTAGTTACTATTACTACTACTGCAGCTAATAGTTTTCCACCTCAGTTCTGCTCCTCCTCCTCCTCTGCCTCCTCTCTTACACTATCTTAGATATAAGAACCTACATTTCTCTCCCCCAATTGCCAACCTCCATTAACAACATTTCTCAATCAAGTACTCAAGTCTAGAAAGGCATTATTCCAAAGTAAAAAGAAAGTAAACTGTCCTGCAAAAACAAAGAAACCAGACTTGGGGTCTTTCATCTCAACAGACCTAAAATGACTGCCTCCTATAGGACTCTGACCAGAATCATATTCTAAGGGAATTTTTCTTTTTTTTCTCCTTTAGAACCAACATATTTAGGCTAGAACATTTTCCATCTTTTCTTTTTTTTTTTTTTTAAATTTATTTAAGGCAATGGGGTTACAGTGGCTTGCTCAAGGCCACACAACTAAGTAATTATTAAGTGTCTGAGGCCGGATTTGAACTCAGGTACTTCTGATTCCAAGGCTGGTGCTCTATCCACTGTGCCACCTAGCCACTCGTAATTTAACATTTTTTAAAAACAATCTTCTCAGAAAAGGCACATAGTCTTTTCTAGATGCCAAAGAGACCAACAAAAACAGTTAATGACAACTACCATTTCCATAACACTTAAAGGTTTCCAACACCCTTTGTGATTTTCCACTAGGAAACAGCTACTGTTATTACCTACATTTTATAGATCAGACCATTTCTAAGTGTCTTTCAAATTCTAAAGGCTTATGATGCCATCCTGTGAATCAGAGCAACTTGGACACAGTGGAATAATCTATTATTTCATGACTTAGGGACTCTTTACTAGTCTTTCAAAAAATATTGATGAAGTAGCTATTATTGTGCAAAGCACCCACAGGTCTACAAGTAACCTGAAGATGATCGTTGCCTGAAAAGACTTTCTGGTCAGTGACTTATTGTCATCTTGTTGAAACTCCCAAAACCTTGGATTTACCTCTTCTGGCCATGGTGAGAGTAGGCCCTTATAAATGGGTTATCTGTTTGGACCAGAAACCTTAGAGATCATCTAGGCTTATTTTTCCATTTTACAGATGAGCAAACTAAGGCTCAGAGAAGTAATTTGTTCAGAGTCACTTGATGTACTTTATACATTCCAGAGTCTGGAATTTTTTTTTTTCCTAGATTTTTCAAGGCAATGGGGTTAAGTGGCTTGCCCAAGGCCACACGGCTGGGTAATTATTAAGTGTCTGAGGCCGGATTTGAACTCAGGTACTCCTGACTCCAAGGCTAGTGCTCTATCCACTGCGCCACCTAGCCACCCCTAGAGTCTGGAATTTGATCCAGAGAAATTCATATTTGACATTCCTTTCTCTAAACTACTGCTGTAATCTATATTTTCATTGGAGTTTCAATTATGTGGACATTTTCTGCCCTGGCCACAAATCAGACTTTTGGAAAGGTCCCCATTGAGGAGTGATCTATTATTGTTCAATGGATCCAAATCTCTGCTCACTATGATTTTTTATGGTACTTTGCTGGGATTGGGCAGAGGATTTACTGTCGGTCTCTGTTCTCAGTGCAGCTGCTCTGACAAAGAACAGGTAGGCTGGCCAGGCCTCCAGTGGCTTTTTCATGCCATAGAAATGGGACATTGTTGATAAATGTCCCCAGCTGAAGACTGGCCTCCCCATCTTAGCTTTCCATCACACCCTGAATGCAGACTTTTTCCATTTCCTTACTTTCCCACATTAACATTGGTGGCTTGCTTAGCTTGCTCAATAGTTTAGGGAAGTCATCAGTCTTTCTCATGGACAGATAAGGTTGACTTCCCATGAAAATACATTTTTGTTAATACGATCATACTCTGAGTATAAGAGATTCAGCAGTGGGTGCAGGACTGATCCATCACTTATGGGAGAATTCTATTGGGTAATGAATGAAGACTGGGACTAGTGGTCTACCCCTAGGGTATTTTTTTTCAGACCTTCATTCGTTATTCTCTGATTATAATCTAGTCACCAAGCATTTATCAAGCCAGGCTCTGAGCTAAATACAGTAGTGAAATTTTCCCTGACTTCTTAAGCAGTCTGATGACTCCTGGATTTTGTCATCCACCTTACTCTTTCACCCTTAGAATTTCTAGACCTTTCCATCTACCCAAAGCCAAACTTTGACTTTTGTGTTGTCTCCCCTCCTCAGAATATGAGTTAATGAAAGAAGAGATTGTCTTACCTTTTCTATTTTTATCAGATCTTTTTAACCCAGTGTTTGACATGTTGTAAATAAGAATGCTTTTTCTTTCTATGATTCATTCACTCATTCCTGGAGCTTACACTTCTCCCCCCCCCATTATATAAAAATATAATTCTCAACATTCATCCTTTCCAAGCTTTTGAGTTTCACATTTTTCTACCATTCTGCCTTCCCCTCCCCATGGAGTGAGCAATCTGATATAGATTGTACAAATACAATGATATTTAACCTGTTTCTACATTAGTCATGTTGTAAAAGAAGAATTATAACTAAGGAAAAAACATGAGAAATAAAGAAAACAACAGAAAAGGAATTTTAAAAAGTGAACACAGTAGTATGTTTTGCTCTACATTCAGATTCCATAGTTTTTTCTCTGGCCGTGGATGGCATTTTTCAACACGAGTCTTTATTCATTGTACTGCTGAGAGTAGCTAAGTCCATCATAGGGTCATTACACAGTGTTGCTGTTAATGTGTACATTGTTCTCTTGGTTCTGCTCACTTTACTCAGATCTTTCATACAGATCTTTCCAAACTTTTCTGAGGTCTGCCTGCTCATTATTTCTTAGCGAACAATAGTACTCCATCACATTCATATATCATAATTTGTTCAGCCATTCCCCAATTGATGGGTATCCCCCCTTTTCCAGTTTTTTTGCCATTACAAAAAAAAACTGCTATCAATGTTTTGTACACATGGGGCTTTCCCCCTTTTTTGCTCTCTTTGGGATACAGACATGATAGTGGTATTGCTGAGTCAAAGGGTATGCTCATTTTTATTACTCTTGGGTATAGTGTCCAAACTGCTCTCCAGAAAGATTGGATTAATTTGCAGTGGAGCTTCACCCCTTTGAAGGCAAGGTAGTCAGGGAGGAGAATTTTTCTCTAGGAAGCTACTTAGATGATGATTGATACAAAATGGTGGCTGATTGTCTTACTCTTTCCTCAGTCAATCTACCAACAAGCACTGTCTACTGAAGGGAATGGGGCTTCAAAGAAAGGCAAAGATTGGGTCCTTACCATTGAGGAGTTCATATTGTAATAGGAAACAAAGCATGTATATAACCATATACATAGAAGATGCATAGAAGGTATATAGATTTCATACCAGGGAATCTCCAAAGAAGCATGAGGACCTCAAAGTCTAAGCAAGCTGTGGGAAGCAGAGACAAGACTCTTGACTGAGAAAGTCTTTGTTTTCTGGCAAATGACTTGGGGGAAGTGTAGGGGCTACTCAGCTGCCAGGCTTTCTCTGTCTGGGGCAGTGAGTAGACTATACCTGATGTTTTCTTACAAATGCCTCTATGTAAAAGGATCCATTGACGCAGGACAGGCAAGTAATTGTAAATTTGGTTTTAAAGGTTGTTGAATTATTCCATTTCACCATCAAGTTTTATGTATTCTTTATTGATGACTGATGGAGATTTTCAGTCAGTCCACTGGTGATTCCCACTTTTCCCTGTATGGTAAGCGTACCTGGTAGAACATTCAACATCAGCATTCAGCGATAGAAGGCCTGCTTCTGAGGCAGGAAGACCTGGGTTCAAATTTCTCCTTTTAACAGGGGCAGCTAGGTGGCACAGTGGATAAAGCACCAGCCCTGGAGTCAGGAGTACCTGGGTTCAGATCCGGTCTCCGACACTTAATAATTACCTAGCTGTGTGCCTTGGGCAAGCCACTTAACCCCATTTCCAAAAAAAAAAACCCTAAAAAAAATTTCTCCTTTTATGTATCCTGGCCATGGTTGGTTGGCAAGGCCGTGACTCCAAAGCTTCTCTCAGTACCAGAGCAGATACTCATCCACAGTAGTGGAGAACTGGGTATGTAAGGGCATTAGAATTGATGGGAAGAAGACTAACTTCCAATCCTGGTCCAGACTGAGCAAGTCACTTAATCTCCCTTGGACTCAGTTTCCTCTTCTGTTGAAATTCTTATCCCATTGTGTTATTTCCCTTCTTTAACAAAGCACCAAACCTACTTTGGTCTGTGAACTGACAGGTCTAATCAGTTCTTTCTAGGTGTTTCATATTTGCTATCCTCATTACAAGCTGTGAACAAGCATATGTTTGTTCACCGGTGGTTGCCCATTACACCTCTAAGTCTGCTC
Source organism: Macrotis lagotis (assembly GCF_037893015.1). Lineage (NCBI taxonomy): Eukaryota > Metazoa > Chordata > Mammalia > Peramelemorphia > Peramelidae > Macrotis > Macrotis lagotis. The sequence goes on along the minus strand of NC_133662.1, from coordinate 249,941,952 downwards.
ACCTTTCATTAATGCACCTCCCCATGCCAGCGGAAGGTACAGCAAGTGGTGGAAGAAATCATTTGGGTTCATTTGAAAAAAGGGACATTCACCTCTGAGGTTCTTGACAGCCTAGAGGAGTGAGCATCTTCTAGGTGATATGATCAGTCTTTATCGTGTTGAAGAGAATTGTTCCCAGGGTAGGAGTTGTCCCATAATGTTGCATATTAAATTTAACTGTGCATGCATAGAAGGTCAGGGTGTTATTCATCTGAGAATGAATAAGGCAGTGCCTTTTATGGGGGTACGACAGTGGGGGGGACAAGGGGGTATGACTTCTCCCATACTCTACTTAATGTACAAGCGAGGGTGTTCAGCTGTAGAAATGCAAAGCAAACCTTGGTCAGTCGGTCAACAGGTATTTATATGTGGAAGCTCATGGGTGCAAATGTGCAGAATCAATCAATTCCTGCCCTCAGCTTACATTCTAATGGGCTTGACATATATATTTGTCATTTCTGTATATAATTAAACACTCTTGTGTGTGACATATTCTGTATATAGACACAAATACAGAATAATTTTAAAGAGATTTGATACAAATAGTTAATCAATGTAGCAACTGCCATGTGGAAGTGTCATCTAGATGATAAATTGCAAAAATCTCTGTTGGATTGCAAGGCAAGACATGAAAAAGTCCTGGAAAGAACTCTAGGTTGTGCAGGGTTTTAAATGTCAAACAGAGGAGTTTGTAGTCGATTCTAGGGGTGAGAGGGAGCCCTCAGGAAAACAAATGTTCTGCCTCTTTCACTAGCTGTATGTGACTATGGACCAGTCATCTAACTACCACCCCCTGCCTTGAGAAAGTTAAGACTTTTTTATTTTACAAGAGCGGTTGTGTTACATCATGGGAAGGCCTTTCCCAACTTGAATGTCCCTACACAAATGACTCAAAGGTCCGAATTCCTCCAAATAGATTTTATTGTAATTTTTATTGCTGTTGCATTCAGAATCAATGTCTTTTGAATACTTGAAATTCTATCCAGCTCTTGCTTTTCTACTTACATCCTTAGTACACAGCATATCCCATGGCAAATAGTGTCATAAATGCTTTTTCTTTCATCCACCCACCCACCCATCTACCCATCCGTCCATCCATCCATCCATCCATCCATCCATCTATCTATCCATCCATCCATCCATCCTTACATGATTGCTCCCATTGCTGCAGAGGAAACAGCAATAAGAGAGCATTCTCTCAAGTGAAACTCGTACTTTTTCAGCACATTAGTTGTATAGTGATCCTTTGGATTCATACAGGTTACTTAGATTCAAAATTCTACAGGCTCCTGAAGTAATTTCTGAGTCATCAAAGAGTGATTAAGTAGTCCTTAGTGTAATCTTAGAATTAAGGGTTTTCTATTGTACACATGTAGTTGAAAATTGGTTTTACATGTATGTGTGTGATATATTTGATTAATCTAGTGTCCCAGCCCTCTCCTCTCTTTGTCCCAACACCCAGCTCCCCAACATTTTTTTTAATTGTGAGATAACAGAGAATTATTTTAAAATTTCCTTTGCAGTGTGAACAGTAGAATGGGTGTTTTAAAAATAGTAAAATTTATTCTTCACTTGTTTTCAAGCATCTCACTTAAATTAGAGCGAGATGTAGAGAATCATAGAATTTTAGAATTGTAAGTCTAATCATATCTGGAAAAAAATATTCCTTTTTAAAAATTACCAATGTTTGGTCATTCTGTTGAAGGGGGGGGGAATCTCATTTATTCAAAGCCATCCCATTCATTCCACTTCGAATAGACCTACTTGTTAAGAATTTTTTCTTCCTATGAAATCAAAATTTACCTTGTAACATTTGCCATCAATCCTAGTCTTTCCTAAACAAGGCTAATACCTGTCTTTCATCTGATAACCCTTTGAATACTTGAAATCAGTTATGGTATGTCAAAAAACATTTTCACTTGTAATTGGAAAAACTATTTTTTTAGAAGATGAAAATGTTTAGCATAATTGTACATTTTTAACTATGGAGATAATTTAGAATTCACCATTTTTATAAAAGAATATTTAAAATTTTTATATGTAATTGGAAAAGAGAAAAAAATTTTAAAAGAGAAAAAACAGCTATTATTATTAGAGGAAGCATATGACCACAGAAATTAAAATAATTTAATATTATTATTTTTAAATTTTGAATAGTGTTTTTAAAGTTTATAAAACTTTTTTACATTTATTATTTAATTTAGTCCCCTTAAAACAACACTATTATCGTTTTCAGCTGTGTTTTTCAAGTAAGGAAATTGATTGGTGTAGTGACTTGCCTAGTGCTATACAACTAATAGAGTCTCTGTGGCAAGATTCAAACTTAAGTCTTTCTGACCATAAGGCTTATCCTCTATCCTCTATGCCCCCATCAACTTGAACAGAGTTTCTGCTTTTTGGGTTAGAGAACTGGCATTCAAAACCACTTCTAATGTTTCACTGTGTGACCATGGCCATTCTGTTTCATCTTGTTGGTCCTCAGTTTCCTTAGCTGTAAAATGAGGAAGGTTTGTGTTATTCCGCTTCACTCAAATCTGTGACCCTATGATCTATATAAGTCCTTTGATATCCTCAGTGGGAAGAGACAGAGATCCTTTACCATTCCTTTTGGCTCCTCAGATGGATAGATATACTAAAGCTGTTTAATTTCCTCTGCCTTGATACCTGTAGAATCACTGGAACTTTGCGGTTATCTTCTGTGAAATATTAGATCCTTGAGGGAGGGGACCATCTTTGCTTTTCTGCTTACGTTCATATCATATAACACAATCCATGGCAAATAGAGTCAGAAATGTCTTTTCATTCATTCATTCATCAATGAATCTTAATGATTCATTGATTATTTCTTCAATGGGCCTTTAGGATCTGAGCACAATAATCTCCATATTTATACTGTTAGTCTTTGGAGAATCTAAAACATGCAAAGAGATTTGTAACTATGAAAACATTATATCAATTTGAGACATTCAAGGTGAAAAATGCTATGAATGTTCAAAAGAATTGTGCCGTTGTGTTAACGTTGGAGGTTTTTCCTATAACTCAACTTGTATCATTTTGTGGGACCCAGCAACATAATCTGGTACAATTGCGCCCTTTTACATGGACATCTGGAGAGAGATCCAATGTTGTGTTCCTCCTTTTCTGGCTGTTTCATAATAAGTCTGCACAGAGGCTAATATTAGTTATATTTTAAGAAATTCCCATCCAGGATCTATGAACTGACTTCACATGCTGTTTATGTGTCTATCTGTTTGTCTCTTTCTTTTTCCATGGTTATGACTAAACCATTCAACATCCCCTTTAGAGAAAGGAAGGAAAATCCTACATATGATAGCTTTGTATTTCCCTCTGCAAGGCAAAAAAAAAAAAAGGCAGCTAAAGAAAGGCAAGCTTTCAGATGTCGTATGAACAAAGATATGGAAATGGGAGCAGAGCGCAGCATCTGGAGGATTTCAAACAGGGGAGCGCAGGCTGTGCGTGTCTTTAGCCGTTAGAAGGCTGAAAAGCTGTTTCCTGTCATTCTCCATCTTGTCACTTCTAGGGCCGACATCTTGCCGTTTCTTGCACCAGCTGTTGTTTTATTCCCCCCTCTGCAGACAGATGGTGGAACTCTTTGATAATTTTTTTCCTCCATGTTCTGGGGAAATTTGTGCATGTAGTACCTTTATGTAATGATCATATAGGCCTGTCGCTCACTTTATCCTGTTAGCTGAGCCAGGGAGGGAATGGAGGATGTCTGAGATGGGGAGTGTTCTGGATTTCCCATCGCCTTGGCCTGGACCAGAGGAACAGTTCACCAGAATCTTGCCTGTAGGGATGCTTTTCCTGGTGGTCTGGGTGCATGATAGAGCACTATTGGGTGGGCTGGGGGAGGGAAGAAAATGGAAGCTAAAGCTTGGGAGAAAATTGAAGGTGTAAAGCTCTTCTACGAATTTTTTGCATTTATTTCCAATTGGTGGTTCATAGTCATAGAAAGTTAAATCAACATATCTTCAAACATTTATTAACCATTTTTTTCTGTGCCAGCTGGTGATCCAAATTAAAAAGCCAAAGAGCAAGCCCTCCTTGCTCTTAAGGAGCTCACAATCTATTGGGGGAGAGAAGAGACAGACAGGAATAATAGAGATGCATTTATTAAACACAATCTACCAGGTTATGTTAAACATTTGAGGATACAAATTTAATATAAAAATACAAAGAAGCTTATATTGCACTGGAGGAACTCAGTATATCAAGAGATCTGGAAAGGAAGGGTGGGAGAATTATATTTAGAATACTGCAAGATGAGGCAAAAGCTTATATATAAGAACCCAGTGTCCCATGAGGTAAAGTCCAAGGTTCTAGCTGAGGAAGGCTGGTAGACTCCTTGACTTAGAATTGGAAAGGATCTTAAAAGTTAGCCAAGTGATCACTTTATTACTAAGGAAACCAAGACCCAGAGAGGTTGTACCATATTATATTGCATACTTTCCAGTCTCATTTCCATCTGGAAGTGAAGGTTTCACTTCTCTGTCCCTGGTCTTTGATTAGAGAAAACTCCCCATATTTTTTGTATAGCCTTGGTCCCAGTTTTCATTTCTTGGATATCTCCATAGATGTCTTTCAACTCCTTCTCTTACAATAGTAATCAACTCACCATCACTGCTTCTGTTCGATTATTTGCTCTTGGTCACCATTCTCTCAAAAATGTTCCCCATCTGGCTACTTCTCCAGTATATACCATCTTACCTTATTCAAAGGGTTCTTAATTTTTATTGTATCATGATCTTTGTGTACAGTCTGGTGAAGTCCATGGATCTTCTCAACAGAATGTTTTTAAGTGCATGACATAAACCATGTAGGATTATAAAAGAATTCCAACTTTATTGGAATGGTCATTTATCCATCCATCCATCCATCCAAGATCAAATTTGTCAAGTTGAGAACATCCTCGCCATTAGAATGTAATAAAAACTCCTTTATTAAAAGAATTATCTAATTTGTCTTTACAGGATCTGGTATCGTAAATGCTCAATAAATGTGAATTCATTCATTCATCATTCTGTGACTTGCCCCTTGTTACAGAGTCTAAAGGGCAGAAATGGGATTTGAACCTGGGTCCTCTGTTTCTTTCTACCATAAGATCCTTTTGGTTCAATGCTGTATTGGCATGGATGACATGCTTGTCAAATACACAGACTTTGTTTTTAGCTTATTGGGTTTTAGGAAGGTCAGACTTGCCATCCTCTTCTCACACTTAAAGTTTTATCAATGAAGGTTATTATAATCTATTCATTTGTTTATTATTATTTTAAAGCTGGATCACTGGAGTCTCCAAGGAAACAGGGAGTGGTAAACACCTAGTCTTAAATTCTGCTTTCAATACTTTCTAAGGTAGCTGACCCAGATCATATCATTAGCCTTTTCAATGCTAAAATGTAGGGTTTGGATTAAATTCTAATCCCATATCTATGATCATAATCAACTTGATGAGATTAAAAATAACCTTTTTTCTTTTTTTTTTTTTTTTTTGGAAAACCATGTCCAATCCACTGAAGGCCTTAACTTGAAGGATTAGGAAGATTAAGTGATAAATTATTTTCTACTTCATTTTCTACAACATTGGTTGTTAGTCTAAGCATCCCTCAAAATTTATTTCTATTTTGCTAGGAATTGAATATCAACACAATACTTTCTTTCAGTGGTCTTCGATATTTTTAAAAAATTGTTTTTTTTTTTAACAAAAATAGCTTATCTTGAGGCATTATAGGAATTAAGATAGAGTATAATAAATCTATCCACAAGCATTTTCAATTCGAAAAAATATCAAGCTCTGAAGATACATAATGACCTAACTGAAACTGTCCTCAGGAAACTTACATTTTCCTAGAAAGGAGTATATGGGAAAGTAATAAATAAAAAAAAATAAAATTAGTAAATGGAAAATAAAAGTTGTTTTCCTTTTTTTTGACCAAAGAGAAAAAATTTTAGTTTGAGAAGGGAAGGATAAAAATAATTAAAAACAGATAGTCATGAGCCAAGATAAGAGAGGAAAACAAAATGTTGAGTTTCCCTCCCTAAGTTCTTTCCCAAGCTCTCAAGAGTTACATAAAGGAATTAAAATGAACAGCATTGATTGCTGAATGATTGTCAGTGATCTGTGAAATAGTTTCTAGAATGGGGCACAGGTGTCTTGGAGTTCTGAAGATGAATAAATACGTGGATTTTCCAAAAGGAAAGTAGGTGCTTAGAACTATGGACAATGATCTTCATGCTCATTTAAATGAATTTCTAATAAGTAATCACTTAGTAACGGCAGGGATAAATTACAAGAAACTAGCATCAGTTTATTAAGAATAAATCAAGCCAGACCAACCTTATACCCCTCTTTTTTTTCAACCAACAATAGCAACACTGTTTCAAAGCAGAACCATATGCATAGCATAATCTAGCTTTCAGTAGCATATTTGGCAGAATCTAGGGGGAAAGATGTGGACAATATGACATTACAGTTAGGTAGATTCGGAAGTGATTGACATGACAGTGTTGATGAATGGATGGATTTTGGCTTAGAGGGATCTCTCTCTGTGGCCTTGCTTGAGGCTCTTCTTTATTTAACATTTTGATCAATGGCTTGAATAAAGATGGCGATGACCTACTTACCAGATTTGTAGATGACATGAACCTGGAAGGAAAAACCATTAAATTGGAGGACAGAATTGGGAACTTGAAATAACTTGACAGATTGAACAGAAATGGGCTATATCCAATAAAATGAAATTTGCTAAGAATAAGGTTAAAATTTATTCACTGGAGTTCCAAAAAATCAACTACACAAAGTTTAGCTTTCATAATTAGTGTGCTTTATCAATAAAACTTACAGGACCTTATTATATGTTAATAGTCATATGTCAGAAGTCCCCTTGTATCTTGCTCTGGTCATTTCAAATGTTCAGTTTTGCAAGAAGGATCATGGAAAGAATATCAAACGTGGATTGAAACTGGGACAAAATCTTGAGTGTGCCACCTGTTAATTTGTGTGATTTTGGAGCAAGTCATTCAGTAGAATATCTGTTTTCTTGGCTATATAATGAATACTAGGACTAGATTTATAAGAACATTTTCAATATTTAAATTGCTGTGATAGTCACAAGGTTTGTGTGAAGGAACTGAACTAGATGAGAACACTTTTTCATTCAGGTGGTTCAGTGGCACAGTGCTGGGTTTTTTTAAATTTTGTTTTGTTTTAGGTTTTTGCAAGGCAAATGGGGTTAAGTGGCTTGCCCAAGGCCACACAGCTAGGTAATTATTAATTGTCTGAGACCAGATTTGAACCCAGGTACTCCTGACTCCAAGGCTGGTGCTTTATCCACTATGCTACCTAGCTGCCCCAGTGCTGGGATTTGAGTCAAGTCCAGTCTCATATTTAATAGCTGTTTGACCCCTGAGCAAGTCAGTTAGCTTCTGCCTCAGTTTCCTCCATTTTAAAATGGGGCCAATAATCACTTTACTTTCTTCAAATAGTTGTGAGGATGAAATGACATATTTATTAGGTACTTGGTACAGTAGATGCTTAACAGATGCATTTTCCTTTTCCTTAATGTGATTACAACCTTCAGGTATTTAAGAGACTGGTTTGTGAATATGGAATTAGCTTCTTTTGTTTGAACTATTTAGGTAGAAAACATTCAATGGGTAGACATTGCCAAGAGTACAATGTATTTTAGTAAGAATGTCCAAATATTTAGATAAATGCAATGGGTTCAATGAGGAAATCATGATTTTACTATCACGGAAGTCTACAGATTGGACATGCATGTTCTACTTGCTTATGTTTGAGATTTCTAGTAGCTAAGACACATATTAGAAGTTGAGCTAGTTAATGAGTTCTAAACGTGGATTCCATGACAAAAATTCCATGAATTTAGATCGGGGAAAATAAAACATCTTTATTTTTATCGATTTTTTTAACTGAAGTTTAATATTTCTTTCACAAAATTTAAAAATATTATTTGTTTTTGTTTAAAAAATTAAAAATACATATCAATACATTTAAAATAATAATAATTTGAAAAATTAACTTGAAAATTATTGTAGTATTAGCTCCTTTTGTAATACTGTGCATTTTACTTTATGCATTTAAAAGCATGATTGGTTTTTTTTGGTAAGGCAATGGGGGTTAAGGAAATTGCCCAGGGTCACACAACTAGGGAAATATTAAATGTCTGAGCCCTGAACTCAGATCTTCCTGACTCCAGGGTCAGTACTCTATCCACTGCGCCACCTACTTGTCCTAAACACATGATTTTGAGAAGCGGTTCCATAATCTTCACAAAGAGGCCAAGAGTGCCTTACAAACTCTAAGATCCATAGTCTCTTACTCCCCTTAGGAATCTACATCTACAGTCATATTCATCTGCTGATTCTAGAACTTAGTTACTTGTTACTTTTGAATAAATCAAAATATATAGACTAAAGAAAATAACAAATGGAAGAATGATTTGGGGATTATCAGCACAGTGTTGTGCATTGGACTCTTGGTCTTAAGAGACATGGGTTTGAATCCTGGTTTAGGTCATTCAGACTTTAAGATCATAGTGGGAGTGGGGGACAACTAGGTACTAGGCCTATAGATACAAAGACAAAAATAACAGTCCCCCCCCCCCCCGCCCCGCCCCAGAGTTTGCATTCATGGAGGAAGAAAGGAGCAGTTAGGAGAGGAGAGACAACATGCTTATTCATAAATATGAGACATAAATGAGACATTTTCCTGAGGTGGCTTCTATTAACTGGCAAGAGGATAGAGAATGTGGCAAGGGGAGGCAGGGTGAAAAAAAAGCCCTCATTTTGCCCTTTCTGGACATACAAAGATGAATGGTACCTGTCCAGCTTCTTTCTCCCCTAGGGTTGTTTTGAGAATAGTGCTTCATGAGTTTAAAGGTGCTATGTAAATGTGAAACATGTCAGCAGTGATATATTGAAAGAAAAAACAGTTTGGGAATAGAAAGCCAGTGAGTGGCTCTTACACTTTATCTGGGACTCCTGAAGAACTGACTCTATTTAAACATTAAGAATAAAGGAATACTATTCCGCTGTGTCCAACTCTTTGTGGTCACATTTGGGGTTTTCTAGGCAAATATACTGGATTGGTTTGCCATTTCCTTCTCCAGTTCAATTTACAAATGTGGAAACTAAGGTAAAGAGGGTTAAATGACTTGCCCAGGATCACACAGTAATTCTGTCCACTATACTTCCTCACTTCCCATAATACTCAGTCAGACCTGAATTCAAATCTCACTCTAGCCACTAGCTCATGGAATAAATCATTTTGTCTTCTTGAAGTCTCGGTTTCCTCCTCTGTAAAAGTGAGGGGGTTCATCTAGATGATATAGGAGGTCCACTACTCCTAAATCCTCTGGTCTTTAGCTGTTAGGACAACCTGTATTTGGATTTGAAACACGTCATCTCTATTGAGAGGTGGTTTGACACAGAGTCTAGAGTGTTGAATTTGGGGTCTAGAGGCACCTAGGTTCAAATCCTGCCTCTAAACTCTCTTTGTGATCCTGAATAAGTGACTTTTTCTCTTTATGCCTCAATTTCTCCTTCTGTAAGATAGGAAGAATGCTGTGGTGCATACCTATCTAGGACATTATTTGTCTCAAATGATGTAATATATTTAAGGTGCTTTACAAACTAAAAAAAAGAATTATAGAAAGGTGAGCTTGCATGAGTGATGGAGTTAAAGACTGTAGCCTTAGTACAAGATATTCTTTGCAATTCTAGGAGGTCAGATAAGGTAGGTTTTCTTTATTTTAGGTGGAAGAGTTAAGTATGAAAGCTCATCCTTTGGACTAGAGTACATTAGAATTGCTTTTGGTTTTTACTTTTGTTTTACTATCAAAATGGGATTATGCACACTTGTTCAATCCCATACTTCTCCCCTCCCCACATACCTTTCCTTTCCCCCTAAGGCAGTATAGGGGAACTGGGGGACTGTGATTGGAGAAGCTGAATTTAAATCCTGTCTTTGATTCCACAAAGAAAAATTATAGGTGCTCACTACCTGTGTGAACCTGTGCAATCAGCCAATCAACATTAAGTACCTGCTATAGCTAGACTCTTCTAAATAGTGGAGTCACTCAACCACCTCGGGCCTCAGTTTCCCTGTATATAAATAGGAGGGGTTTGGGACGATGGCCTTTAAGGTCTCTGCTGACTGGAAATCAAGGAGCTTTTGACCATTTTTTCACAGGCCACTTCCAGGATCAGTGGGGGGATGAGGACACCAGCATCTATCTCGCTGTCATCTTGTCCCTTCCTTCCCTTCCCCTATCAGAATTTTGCCTTGACTTAGTATTTTCTGCCTTTCTGACCCAGGATTCCCTGATATCTATTTTATCTCTTTCCACATATTTAATGCTGTTTTAGTTTTCATTGTGTTGAATTTTGTCTCCTAAGGAAATCTCCTGACATTTAGTCCTGGAGTAAATTTCATCATCTTCTGCATTACCTTTTTCCTTTTAGCCTCTGCCCCTCTAGCTTAAAAGGATACATGAAATAGTCCAAACCTGGTTCTCAGGGCCACAAAAACCCAAACAAGGAAGAGGAAAAAGGGAAAGGGGAAGAGGAAGGGGTCTTTTTTCTAGTCACCTTATTGCATGGTAGTCCTCTCCCTTAACTATCACAGAACAGAGAGAATGGCTGTATCTGATCCAGGTAGATCTAAAGAAGCCAATAGTTCAGGCTAAGAAACCAACAAAAAGACTGCTCACAACCCCATGGTAGTCTGTGGAGAGTATCTTCTTCTAGAAGGAAGTCCCTGCTATCTCCCATGTGCATGAACCAAAGCCCTGTTAAAATATAAGGTAGTTTTAAGAGGTAAAGAATACTAGAATTATAGATCTTGAATTAGAAGGGACTTCAGGGGTCATCAGGTTCAACATCCTCCTTTTACAGATGAAGAAAGTAAGGTAGAGGGAAATGATTTTCCAAAGACCACTAAAGCAATAAGTAGAAGAATTTGCACCCTACTCTCTTGATTGTGCAGCCAGTATTTTTTCTCTCTATTGTAATGCCAGCTTCATCTGACCCTTCTGGCTGTGTGACCCTTTCACAAGTAATTTAACCTCTAAGTGTCTCGGGTAACTCTTCAGGAAGGTGGCAGCTTTCATTTACAGAAGATGTTGCTCTTCTGAGAAAATTGCTGTGACAGTTCCACCCCATCTCTAAAGAGAACACCAATAACCTGAGAAGTGGGTGATCAAGAACAACATCTCCTGCCATCTGGATAGATCTAGGTTCAGAAGCAGTCATACCTTAATTTAAATTCTGCCTTTGACTCACAGAGGCCCTGGGAATGTCAAGTATCTCTCAAGTCTACAAAGACATGGATCTTTGTAGAGGGAGGAAATTTCCACCCTGGGAGTTGCCAATATATCCCAGCAAAAATCCTAGATTTTGGACAATCTTCCCTGACCAATCAATCAATTAAATCAAAAAGAAATGATACCTCCTTGGGGAGGTGGCACCCAGGTTCCACTTTGAAGGGAGTTATGGTTCAATTGGGGAAAGATCCCTAAAACTAGTTCCTTTTTAGAGCAAAGTGACAAACTTTAAAGTAGAACTCATTCCTTTTCAGTAATATGTAGATTTATATTATAAATAATGTGACCCTTGGATGACTAGCTACTTTTTGATACCTCAGATACTGGATTGGTGGTCAGATCAGTCGCACTCTGTATTTTAGGGGACTCATCCCTTCTGTATCTTCTCAAACATTATTAAACAGTGGGATAGATGTATAGTTATGTATTGGTTTAAAATTAGGAAAAGGGCAAAATTTACCCAAGGGACCTTATTTGCCACCATGATTGAATAAGGGAAGTCAGCTGCAGAGACTGGATAAGGTCACCCAGTCACTTTGGTTGATGAAAGAATTGGAGAAGCTGTCATGCTCTGAATCGCTTAGTTTTGGTATTGACGACCAGCTTGTGGATTTGAGCCTTGACAAAACCAACCTGTCATCTGTCATTCTCCCCTTGCCTCTGCCTGCTCCTATCACTCATACCCTTTTCTTGCTCCTTATTCCATTCTTCTTCCCTCGCTTCTCTCTCTCCAGCATGAGACCTCCCCCTCCCATATTCACCCACACGTAGACCTCCAACTTTGAAAACTATAGTCCACAACAACAACAGCTACAACTTCGCGATTGCATCTTGGAGGGGTGAATGTCACATTTGGCTTATTATAAAAATAACACTGTGAAGGATGGTTAGATTCCCAGGCTAGCCCTTGAATGTAATTTACCTCCAAAAATAATAGTTCTAATTGTAACCTATATGACACCCCACTGAACCCCCAGCTGCCTGGCTTATTTGGTTCAAGGGAAAGGAAGAGAAAGCCTGGGTTCCTTCCTTTCTTCCTCATGTATCTGTTTTTTTAATCTTTTGAAATCTTCTTTCTCTATTCCTCCCTTCTTCCCTTTCTTTAGCCTCCCTTTTTTGGGGGTATGATTTCCTTGATATACGGAATTTCCATTGAGGAAGCTCCATATGGACCATGGCTGATCAGCACAGTGGGTTAGTGGCTTGTAGGGTTGGAACTTCCACCTAGGGTCCCTTATCCCCTGGGTAGTTGGGTAGTTCTGAAGATACACAGCTAGGTTTAGATCTGATTTCAGTTTCTATTTAAAACAAACTTGAGTCTCCTCACCTGTAAAGTGAAAGGAAGGGTTTAGATGCCTTATGAGATTGGATGGAGCTTTTTGATGCCTCTTCTGTTGGTTTGGAAGGTCAGCTCTGACCATTTCAGAGACCACTGTTCTAATGCTCTCATTTATTATAACCAATCTTTCTTTCAAAAGTCTTTTTAAGCCTACTTTTCATCTTTCTTCTTTGTCTTCCCATTTTCTTGAGGGAGTGATGGTGGTTGATCCCCAAGTTAATGAATCAACTACATCTTTACTTCTCCTTTCTATCAATGAGAGAGAACGAGTATGAGAGAGAGAGAGAGAGTGTGTGTGTGTGTGTGTGTGTGTGTGTGTGTGTGTGTGTGTGTGTCTAAAACCCATGGGTAACACAGTGGGGGATAGGGGTGCACAGCAGAGAATAAGCTCCTATCATTGGACCTTTGGAGTGATTGTTTGCCCAGAGAATGGTGTTAGAAGGCTCCCACTTGATCTTGGCCATCAGGATGATCAAGTTAGACTGAGTATTTGAAACTGCACCATGCTGTTACTGAGAAAACCCTGTGCCAGGGCAATTGAGTTGAAAGAAAAGCTGGGTGATATGATCATGAAGCTCGAGGACCTTTCAGATCAGATATCTGTGTTGTATTTATAATTTACTATCTCCCTAGTGTGAGGGGGGGAAAAGGTAACACAGTCGGCGGTTCAGCAGGTGGATGCTAGAGGGTTAAGGTTGCAGGTAACCCCAGCAAGTCCGTGCTCTTCAAGGTGCATGGGGGCATCTTTTCTTTAGAAAAGCTTTTTTCTGGGGGGGCAGTGGCAGTCAACTTGGGTCAACTCTTTACTGAGAAATTTCCTCTTATGTTTTTTTTTTTTTGGCAGGAACCAATTCATTTCTATGAAAACATGTTTTATTGCAAGAATTAAGTTATTGTTGTCGTTTTCCAGAAAGTTTTGTGCTCGATAAAGGGGTTGGCAGTGCAGGCCGCAGCTGGGGATTCAGAGAGTTTATTTACACCACAGGCTTGTAGCTGTTCCTACCTGGGATGCAATGAATATGATTTTATTGCTAATCTCCTTCCATGGATGGAGAGCAGCTTGCTTTTCTTAAGGCTGATGGGTTGCAATTTGCCAACTGTTCGAGCCCCGAGACCCTGGTGTTCAACAAAAAGAGAGCTGTCAAGTGAGACCTACATTGTTATTTGTCAGATGAGGAAGCAGATGAACTAGGGATGAATTCTTCACTCGAGAGTCCAGACATGAGCAAACTCAGCACGGTGCCCTTGGCCTCAGATGCCCCGGCCCCTTTGTTCTTTCAACAAGCTGTTTACATTATTAGTATTATTGTGCTTTGCCATGGCATATCATTTCATCATACAATATCATATTGCATATTGATATAATATGGGCCATACCCTTTAATATATTGTATTTTATTATATAATATGATAGATACTATATTAAATGACATAAAATAATATTTTATACATGCCATATTAATATGGTAAATAAAAGTATAATTATAAATAATGTAATAAGCAGAATGACTTGCCCCAAATCAGTACTTTATGAATACTTGTTGGTTGATTGGAATATTTTTTGATCGTTTCTTTCAATGTCTTCTCCCCTGAACAGTGTCCTTTCCCCTCCCCCCAAGCAGATATGAACTTACATACATTCTTTTCCAATTGGACAGAGAGTCATATTGATGGGGGAGAAGGAATAATATACAAATCCATGAAACCTGTATGGTATCTGATGGGAAAGGTGCTTTTTCGAGATGGAATGACCCTTAGAAATGGATCATTGTGTCCCAAGCTCATTTTACAAATGGAGAAACTGAAGCACGGGGACATGTCAGGCTTGTTGGGATTCCTTTCGTCGGTGGGATCAGGGGCTTCCTGTTTTGCTTCCCGTGTGTATGCTAATCCCTCTGAACACATTGTGTGTACATGACGGCTTTCTCTGTAGGCGCCTAAATTCTGTTCTCCGGTAGACTGGCACCCTTTCCTTGGAATGAGAAAAATTAGGAACATAATGTTTCTTTTGCAGTTTGGAGTCAGATTGGCATCCAGCTGTGGTGGAGGCAGCATCTGTTGGGTGCTGTGACTTAGCTAAGTAGCATTTCATCTCCTGTGTGATTAGTCAGACTGAGGTTATTAGCAGCAGAAGCCCTGAAAATTGGATCCACTCCCTACCCAGTGAGGTGACAGAGAGGGCTTCATGAGGTCAGGAGAGCCAAGCAAGGAGAGCTGATCAAGGGGAGCTGGAATATTGAAAGGCGGAAGCACTGATGAGTGTGGGAAGGGGTGGAATGGGTACTGAAAGTAGGTGGGGTTCAGCTTTGGATTAGCTTTTCATGACAAACTTCTCTATTCTTGTAAGGTGCTAGGAGCCACTCATTCTTGAACATGGAAGTGGCATAGCCAGATGACTCGCAGGGATATTTTGGGAATTTTGCTGAGGATTAGTTGAAGTAAAGAGAGACTAGGAAGGCCAAAATAGGAGATTCTAATCCAGGGAGAGAGGTGATGAGGTCCCGATCCAAGACAGTGTTACTATGGATGGATGTGACAAGGTTTGGAGAAGAAGCATCAAAAATTGGCAGCTGGTTGAATATGGGAGGCATGAGGGGGGGAAAGAAAAAAGAAAACAAATTTATTAGACGCTTGCTATGATGCTGGAAATAAAAGATACAAACAAATATACGCAAGTCTTCTGAGTGTTTATATTCAGTGGGGTGAGATGAGGGAAAAAGAGGGGATGGTTTGGAAATTTGGGAGCCAGAAACAGTGTCAGGAGAAGATGAAAGCAGACTGTCAGGGGGCAGATCTTCCAGAGGGGTAGTTATGGTGGTGGTTCAATAGGCCAGATATGGGAGACCCCAGACTCTGAGAAAAGGCCTAGGATGATGAAGGATGCTTTGGAAATATGGAAGCTAAGAGCAGGTCTGGGAAGGGAAGGTTAAATCCAATCCAGGAGGGATTTGTTGATCTACTAATACTAATACTAATACTAATACTAATACAAAATTGATCTAGGTCCTGGGGCAGCAATGACATAAAAATACAATTTGGGGGAGTCCTTGCATTCCTGGCAGGATATTTAATTGGAGAAGTCCCACATTCTGCATTATGACTAGCAATAAAAACAGTCGTTTATGTGATTCTGCGAAGGTTTCAGGGCACTTTGAGGCACTAGCTGGTTGCCTCGGGAATAAGTAAAAGTCTTTCACACTGAGGAATCGTGGATCACATGAACTGAGAGATAATTTGGAGGGACCCATCTATCTAATTCTTTAAGCTTTACAAAGTGCTTTGTCAGGGGTATCTAGGTAGCACAGTGGATAGAGCACCAGCCCTGGAGTCAGGAGAACCTGAGTTCAAATCCGGCCTCAGACACTTAATACTTACCTATCTGTATGGCCTTGGGCAAGCCACTTAACCCCATTGGCTTAAATAAATAACATTTAAAAAAACCAAAGTGCTTTGCCAATGTGACATTAATAGTCATTATGTGAGGCAGAACTGACAGGGTGTCATTGTGCAAACAGCCTCAAAGAAAGGCAGGGGCACTCAAGAATCTATGGTTGAAATGGAGCCAGGTCTTCCATGACTTGCTTCACTCATTTTTTTTTTTCTTTTGAAGGTCATGCCTTGATTAATTGCAGCATGCTGGATCCTTTTTTTTTTTTTTTTAGATTTTTCAAGGCAGTAGGGGGGTTAAGTTTTAACACCTGTGGCTTGAACCATTCTGGTTTCCTATAGAATGGTTGCAGGACCCTGGAGAGCAGGGTGGGAGTAGCCAGAGAGACAGAGCATGAGCAAAACCAACTGGAGAGGAATCCCAAGGGTATCTTTGTCCTCTGTGCTTAGCTGTACCTCTGGCTCTTCATCTGGGAGATGGAAGGATTGGATTAGAGGGTCCTGCTCTAAATGCTAGGAGTCATTCCTCCTAGCTCATAATGTGCTTGAAAGGCTGGACACCATGTTTATGCTCTCTCACTTGTCTTCACAGTCGCCTTCTGAGGAATGTCCTGTCATTACGCTCATGTTACAGATGAGGAAACTGAGGCAGACAGAGGGTAAGGGTCATACTTAGGGTCACACTGAGGCAGGATTACTGTTTGAAGGGCTTGGTGTAGGGATGGATGGAAACAGGTGAGTTGGGGGCAGGATGGCGGGTGGAGTCACAGGGAAACTGAAGGCAAATGGGGGCTTGGGGTCCTCACTGTCCAGAGCTCTTGTCCAAGGCTTGGAGAGGCCCTCTAGTTCTTCACCAGTAAAAGACAGGTTGTCATCCTGGCCTTCCCCACCTCCACAGTTGCTGTAAATTATTGCCATTTTTGTGATGCTGGAGAGGACTGGGGAAGAGAGGGACCAAGCCAGAGCGGCTGATTACCCAATAAGGAGTTCTTGGTAACCATGGAGAAAGTAGTTTGGAGCAGAGCAGCTCCCAGACTTTAATGATAGGGGAGACTTAAGCCAATTAGAAGTTAGCAGGCCAGGAAGCAGAAAGAGCAGATCTAGAGAGAAAGAGTGAAAAGGCTCCTGATACCATCTGTTCATTTGCTATCTTATTGACATCCATTAGCCCATTGATGGACATGCCATATTTGCTCTCATGATTTCCTCCCCCTTCTCTCTTCAAAGCAAATATTTTACTCATAAGGGAATGTAAGTGGATGAGAGCATTGTTGGAAATGGTGTAGAATTCATTAAGAGTGTCAGCCCCTCCTGCCTTTTGCTCTGAATGGAAAGAAGTCATTTGGTGAACCCCCCCTTAATCGACCCTCTGAAAACTCTTATTTGGGAATTAGAGAGCTTTGAATGGTGGTCAGGTTCTCTTACCTCTCTATTTGATAGGTCTTAAAACTTGTCAAGGGTTTGTGTGATCTGTGCACACATACATCATGTATGAAGGTATGCATGGATATATGGACGCACGAACATTTCTAGGACATATATATATATGTGTGTGTGTGTGTGTGTGTGTGTGTGTGTGTGTGTGTGTCAGTGTTAGGAGCATGGCAATAAGCCAGGTTCAGATCTGATAAAACCTTAGTTCAAATTCTGTCTTTCTGGTATATCATGACTGTATGACCTTAGGTAAGTCAACTCTGTGTTTTAAATTGATTTCCCAGTTTCTGTTGCACTGCACTGATAGAGAACTTTTCTCACATGGGAGTTTTCTATGACAGTGAAATCTCTTCCTTCCCTCTCCCCCTCTCCTCCTCCTCTGCTTTCACTCTGTCTCTCTGCTCTGCAGATTTGTATTATTGTCTCAGCAGCTAGCCTTGAACCCAACTTTTCCTGGTTTCTCTATCCTACAAATATATATGGGGGGGGGGGGGAGGATGTTATTCTACCCATCAGTACACTGAAACAGTCAAATGTGGGGAATTCAAATAAAACAGAAACCCTTTAAATTTCTTTGTTATTTTTATCTGTCATGCTTGCTATCACACCCTTTGGTGGCCCTGAATCCGAAGCTTTTGTGGTTATAGGAGATAGAGGCATTATTCTAAACTTCTGCCTGTTGATATAAGGAACAAAAACCAGAAAGAAGTATGTAAATTAGATTTGTGGTTGAGTGGAATTGATTCTGTTGAGACTAAATTAATCACAGTGCTTAATCAGGGTGACCTTTAAACATCTCAGTCTGGATGGCAGCTGCCGGGCAGGCCATGGTCAGTTGGTGAGTGTCCATGAGGGATGCCTATTGGAATTCCCACCTCTAGGGGCCCAGCCTGGACCTGGTCCCTCATTGTGTCAGCTGGAGCATCCATCTACCTGGCCAAGGGGCTGTTGTTACTGCTGTCTTTGTGGTGATTGTGGGTTCTTCACTTGGGCAAATTTGTTTTTAAATTTTTTTCTAGGAAAAATCAAAATAAACAACTCTGCCAACAAAATCCTGACTTTGCTGAAACATCGGTAAGAAAATTTCTCTAGGTCTATGCATCTGAAAAGGACCTTCAGTTGGGATTCTAGCAGATAAGATGCTTTTCACAGAGAATTTTTTTCCCCTGACCCCTCCAGAAGAACAGATTCCATTTATTTTAATACCGCAAACATTCAACAAGCTGTCATGGGATGATTTTATTGTTGTCGAGTCATTTCAGTCTTGTCCGACTCTTCATGATCCTGGTTGAGTTCATGTCTTCCTGACTCCCAGTCTTCTAACCATGTGGCTGCCCCTGGACAGATTGGTGGAGTCTGATTACAAAGACTTAAGGATTCAGAGGGTTGATTCTTTATTCTAGAGTCTGGGAGCTGCCCATGTTTCTTGGGCAGTTTTGTGACATGGTTAGATTTGGGTCTTGATTTGAATTTCCTTGGAAATGAATGATAAGTCAGGGAGACAGGGAGGTTGCTAGCATTTGGCTTTCTCTATGTAAGCCTAAGGGAAAAATTGAGGGAAGGAAAGACCTTTTTATTCCCATCTCCTGGCACAAATGCTTTCATCATGTCTGGCAACTTTTCCAGAAAAAAAATGATTCAAATGACCTAGTTATGTGTTGCTGTCCTAAGACCATCATAGTTTTGTGCTTTGGTGATTTTTTGGGGTGTTGTTGCTGCCCCACTATAAGGGCCTGTGGTTGTCTCTTGGACTCAGTAGATGGTGTTTGAGGGCAACTAGGGTCAAAAAACCAGATTGTCCTGTGCCCCAAAACTGATGTTCTAATAAGACACAGACAAGATGAAGTTGTATGGGAGGGGGTCTGTGGGGGGAAGAAGAAAAGTTCCACAGAATTTCAGAACTTGGAAATCCCAGGGACCACTTAGTCAGACCCCTAATTTAATGTCTGAGAAAAATGGGGCCCCAAATGGATAAGATCTGGTGAGGCAATGAAGATTCAGAGGGAGTTTTCCCCATGGTGATTATAAACTCTAAAAAACCCAAAAAGCAAAAAACAAAAAAACAGCTCCCTTGACAGAGATTATAGCCTGTAAGTGTTGGGGGTGTGACATTTAGTGTTAGAGGGTCTAGATTAGAACCCTTGCTCTGGCCCTCGAATTAAATGGTCCCTTTCTGACTTCACCTGGATGAGCCATTATCCCGTTAATCTTAACCTACTCCTGTCAGGGAACAGCAGGGCCCACAAGGGGCTGGTGTAAGAGAGATGCTATAGAAGATGCTCTAAGCTTTAGGGAAAACAATTTCAGAAAGCCCTCTTTCTCTTTCTACTTCTCCTATTCCTCCTCCCCCTCCTTCCCCATTTTCTTTCTTCCCCCCTTTCCTCCTTTTCTTCTTTTTCCCCTCCTCCTTCTCCCTTTCCCTCTTTTTCCTCTCCCTTGCTTAAAACCAGGCTCAGTGCTTATTTCCCTAGGGTTCCTGGTCTTGCCAGTCTCCATTGTCTTTTATTTTCTCATATTGATTTGTTTATTTAAGGAGATTAGCAAAATTTAAATATCTCCCCCCCTCTCTCCCCTTTTGCTGTTTTGATTCTGTGCTTTTCAATTTCCTGTGGGGAAAATTTATTGTAGATCGAAACTCAGAGGGTCATCTGTCTGACCTCTAGCTGATGATCAGATTGAGATCAGTGTGTAAATGATGGATTGCCTTTGAAAGCTTTCTATCCGTGTGGGGACATTAGTGTCAGACGAAGCGGCCCTTCCCATTGGGAAACCCAGAGCCCAGTAACTTTTATCTTAATTTGACCTTATTCAGGGGCTGTTTGTAGGCCTAGTCCATTGCTGATGGACTTAATCACCTGTTTTACATGGAAAGGGACCAAATATTGATGCTTGAAAGGTCTAGGTTGTGGTGGATTGCACTGGGGGACAGCTGGCCAAAACTGAGTGAAAAGAGGAGAAATCCACCAAGGGACCCACCAAGTCCATGAACCCATGTGGCATGTCAAAGACCAGGAGAGAGCTTGAAGTTGGTGGCCATCTTGGGGGGGGGGGCAGCGGCGAGTGAATTTGGAGCTTGGTGCCTCTTTTCTGGTCTCCTAGCCTCAGAGCTGGCCAGAAGAGCCTGGCATCTAAATGCCCGCTTTTATGGGTGGGGAGCAGAGCCAGAAATGATACCTGGGTCTTCGGTGTCCAAAGCCTTTCCCCTGTTCCATGGTGCTGGATGGCCCAGTAGATAGTACACTCGTTCTGAAGTCAGGAAAACTTTGGATTCAGGTTTGGCCCTCAGCTCCTTCTAGATGTATGACCCTGAGAAAAGTCCCCCTTTGCCTCAGTTTGCCCCTCTGTAAAATGGGGATAGCTCTAGCACTTAGAGTTGTTTTGAGAATCAAACCAGAGATTTGTACAGATTTGTACCCTTCTGCCTTTTCCCTTTATCTGCTAGCTTTCGCTGTCCATGGGTTAATTTCTTCTCTCTCAGCTTGATCCATATCAGACCCATTTTTACTCAGCTTTGACTCCTTAAGAGACCCAACAAAGTTACAAACTTGAAGGCCAGTGATGAATATCAGGCATGAGCAAAAATTCATGATCCTTAAGTTTCATAAAAGGTTATGGTTTGTAAAAACATGTCTTTCTCTCTGCTACAAGTACCCCAAATCCTTAAGGATCCTTGACTCTCACTTCTGCCTCTGGGGTTCCTCCTTTCCTTCACAGCTCACCTGTTCTTGGGGCCTTCTGGGGAACCAAGCGGCTATGGAGGTGCTCTCCCAGCCACTTTGCATCTATGTGCATGTGTGTATCTGCCTATGCTTTGCAGAAACGCACACACAGAATTTACCCATGTGTGTATCGAATGTAGGTATGCGATAACAACTGAAGATGAAATTACCCCATCCTCAACAGCCTCTGTTCCATGAGAGGGAAAATAGAGAATAAAGTTAGAGGAAGTCAACCCAAGGTACTGTCATGGGGTGGGGGTGGCGGAGAGGAAGGCAATGTGCCTGTGGAGAAGGCGGCCTTGAAGCTGAGGTCTGTAAGAGCCAGAGTGGAGGAGAGAGTGTGTTCTAGGCAGCAACCTGGTCAAAGACGTGGAGAGGGAGACTGGACATCTCAGGTGAGGAATAGCCAGCAGTTATATTTTTGTTTTGTTGTGGTTTTTCATGGACCTTAAAGTAGGTAAAGGGAAGTAATGTGACACATCCATGGAGGGAAAAAACATTCATTAGATTCTATCCTGTAATATATCTTGTTAAGAGGTATCTAGTGAGGTAACACTGTGTTCTTGTTCAGCTGTTTTTCAGTCATAATCTGACACTTTGTGACCCCATTTGAAGTTTTCTTGGTAGAGATACTGGAGAGGTTTGAAATTTCCTTCTCTGCCTTATTTGACAGATGAGAAAATTGAGGCAGACAGGGTGAAGTGACTTACCCAGAGTCACAAGCAAGTAAGTTTTTGAGATTTGAACTCAGGTCTTCCTGACTCCAGACCTGGTCTATCTATTTGTCCCCTGCTTACCCTAGGTAGCACCACTAAAGGTGAAGAGACTGTTTCAGGGGACAGTTGGAGGATTGGGCAGAGATAGAGCAGAGGAAGGAGATTTAGGAATGTGTGTGGTGTGTATTTGTAGGAGTGGGGAGTGTCTTTCCATTAGAGATGACTGCTCTGGGCTAACTCTGACTGGACATCAACTATCCCCTACATCGGAGTCAACTAACTCTGATTTCACTGATAACATGAGAATTCTGACCTTTCAGGGGAAGTACTTGGTTCAGAGACCCTCTCCTCTTCCCCCTTCCACCTGTCATTGATTGACAAAGTGGGTCCCAGCTGCTTCCCAGGAATGATGCAAAGGTTACGAATTAGACTTAACAGAGCCGACATCCAGGCTCATCATTCCAGAACCTATGTACAGGACTTGATGAGCCCCTTAAAACAGTCAGAGGGGCTTCAGGCCTATTCCTGCCCTGCTAGAGAACTCTCTGGGGTCTTGAAAGCACCCTTCTAATGATCAGGACCATTGCCTCTGCAGCAGAAAAGGGAGGCTAGCGTGAGAAGAGAGTTCTCATTACCCAAAAGCCTTGTTGGAAAGAGAAACATTTAAAATGCAGTCGGGCTTTAGGACCTAATGCAGTTTTGATGCAACAAATCTGCCTTAAAACAGAAACAAACTGGGTGGCAAATGGATGCAAATATTTGGTGAATTGACATCAATGTGTATCATATGAAATTGGAGTCAGCCTGGGAACAAGATCCCACGGAGGCTCTCTTTAAAGCTCTTTGCCTGCGTCTGGCCTTGGAGAAGAGGCCAGTGGTCAAGGGGAGAGACTCGTTCTTCTCAGCGGCTTCAATGACATAGAATGCTATCTGGCATGGCGGTGGTGACACACTGGAGGAAGCAGCCCTCAATAAGACATATTTCTGTCATTGCTTTGTGGAAATCCGACTGGTCATGACAGTGGTTTTTATTTTATTTATCCATCACAGCCAAGAAAAACACATTCACACATACATGAGTATATATTTATGTCTATTCATGCAAATATGTAAGCATATATTTTATGTATCTATTTATATGCATATATAACATGACAACTATTTGAAAATGACTAACAGAATAATGATCTGACCATTAAGTGATACAAACTTATTCTCCTTGTCCTGTGCTGCTCACTTAATTTGTTGCTTGAAGGACACAAGTGAACCATCATTAAAACCAAGTAGAGGAGAGAATTTTTAGTGTCTATTTAATATTATATTTATGCATGTATTATATCTTTATAAAGTTATATATTTTAGTATATTTTAATTCATTCAACATTTCCCATTTATTTGTAAAATTTTTCTTTAATGTTATTAAATATCATTGAAATATTAAATTACATTAAAATTAATATTATTGAAATATTTTAAGTTATTACTCTTTCAAAAAGATTGAGTTTCAAATAGGAGAGTTTTTGGAACCCATAGAATTGTGAGGTCCTTGAAGGCAAGAGAGCTGTTTAATTTTTGTCTTCATAGGCTTAGCTCCATGTACTCTTCCATGAATATAGTAGACTTTCATTAATGCTTGTTGGATGAATAAGCAAATGGTAGGAATTGGTATAGTGGAATTATTTAATTTAAATTTGGGGTCCTTAGCCTTGCTTTTTGTATGACCCGAATCTTTGATCCTTGGTTTCCTTGTCTATAAAATGAAGGGGTTTGAGCAATTAACCTTTAAAATTCCTTACTAGTTTTTAATTCCTGATCACAGAGTATCTGTTTTGATTGAGAGTTTGAAGGGACAAACCTCAGCTGATGCTTACTCCAATCTGTGGAACCAAAGGCAAAAGATGTTAAGTCACTTTCCCCAGGTTAGTATTATGATAGAAATGAGAGAGACAGAGACACAGAGAGAAAGAGAGACAGATGAAGAGAAATAGTTAAGACAGAGAAAGACAGAGACACACAAACACATACATACAGAAAGTGAGAGAGACAGAGAGAAAAAGACAGATACACAAACACATACATACAGAAAGAGAGACAGAGAAAGAGACAGAGATACACACATACACACACAGAGGGAGAGGGAGGGAGGGAGGGAGGGAGAGAGAGAGAGAGAGAGAGAGATACAAAGACACATACAGACAGACAGAGACAGAGGCGGGGGAGGCAGAGGGACAGACAGACAGAAGAAGTCACGTTTCTGTAAGCTCCCGACTCTTCAGTCACTGATGGCTTGCCCTCCCCGAGTGCTGCCAGCCCAGCCCGTTGGTGTATTGGCGAAGCTTGCCAGTGAATCACCGGCGGTGGACAGGAAGAGAATCCAGCTGCAGTCTTTGGCACAGGAGGGCGTCAGCTGGCCCACTAGTTAATCAGGGGATGGATTCAAACTCCCAGGGAAGAGAGGCTGATCTCTGTTGTTCAGCGACCAAGCTGGCCCTGCCTGCAGACACTAATTCTAATAATAATAATGCCCCTCTGTTGCAGACCATTAAGCTGTACACTCATCCCCTCTTGTCCAGCTCCAGGATGTTGCCAGTGACTCTTGCCAAACCCCATTGGCTCTCAAAAATGCAATTGGGTGAACAGAGGTGAGACCAGACTGGGAGTGTTTTCTGTCTCGGCCGACCCAGCGTGGCTCACACGGAGGTGGGGATGAGGGAAATGAAGAACGAGAGATGCAGAAGGTTTAAATGTCATTCTGAGGCACTGTTAAACATCCGAGGTTGGCAGTTGCCAATGGCTTGGCATGAACCAATTGCAGTATTTGTAGATGATGCCTGTTTCGATGATGCCAATGTGTGTTCCAGCTGGGCTTGCTACTTCACTACAAAAACAGCAAATAGGCCTGGACGTATTTTGTCTTGACAAGTTGGAAAAGTTTACCTATTTCAGATGGCTGTGTTGATTTTTGTCCAGGCTTTTCAGGATCCTCTGAGGGCTGATGCAGTGGAGTTGATTTCCTTTGATATAAAAACATACACAGACATATAAAGTGAGAAACAAATGTTCTTATCTCTGAGGATCCATGATTTTGTCCGTATGCACACTTCTTCCCCTGATGGAGATAATGCTCCCTGGAATGTGTAGTTCTTCAAGGATGGGTATGTTGTGGGATGCCACATTGGAGGGGTGTTCACACCAATGAGAGCCCCCCCCCCAAGTGTTTACACCAGTGAGTTCCCTCAGAGCTTCCAGAGCTATGAATGGAGACTTCATCATCCTTCATCCAACCCAATTCTGAGTCTTTCTGCCACTAAGCTAGGTCGATGCTCAGAAAAGAGAACCAGTAATAATGTTTGTTCAGGTTAACAGTGTTTCTAGTTTGTTGAACCTATTAGACTTTCTGTTCCATTTGCATAGTCTCGAACTCCAGGGTTATTGTCACTTCCTGATGAGATATTATCATAAGATTTGGGTCTAGATTTGTAGGATTTCTAAGATCATTTATTTAAATCTGAAAGAAATAACCCTAAGCCCTCCATTTTATAGATGAGGACATTGAGACCCACAGAGCTTAAGAGACTTAACTAATGTACTGTCTGTCAGGTCACAAATGACAGGTATGGGTTTTTAATCTCTCTTTTATGACTCCATATCTAGTGTCTTCTCTATTGTCTTGCTGCTACAGGTTTTACATGTGTATATGTGTGTCCTTGTCTCTTACCTAGGGTAATAAGCAGGTGTGTAATGATTGTCATATTTGACCATATTAGACTGCATGTTTGTGTATGAACTCTTGAGATGAGCACATCTACTTTCACATCCCCAATATATACACACCCACAATAATGCATTGGCAGAGATTAAAACATAAATAATATTCTCATTGAAATGAAAATCAATACTATTTGTAATACACTCTATTTAGATACTTAAATGGATATGTGATTTTATTGTTCATCTATTCCCCACTTGTACAGCTTAAGATCACTTCATACCTTTTTTATCATCTGCATTCTTCAGCGTATTCTCCATAAAGTATAGAAACAATGCACTTGAACCCCCTTCCCCAACTTTAAAATTATATCTTCAGCATATCAAAGTAGTGCTTTAAGATTTGCCTTTAATAGGATTTTAATGACTATTGAGTCCAGCCTGTATCTGAAAGGAACACCCATCATAACAAAGCTAGCAAGTGGACTTCTAGTTCTGTTGGAAGGCCTCTTATAGGGGCGACATCTTCCATTTTGTACAGTTCTAACTGTAGGAAGTCCCTCCTTGCCTCCCTTCCCTTCCTCTCTCCTTCCTACCCTCTCCCTCTGTCCACCCTTCCACTTTTCCTCCTTTCCTTCCTTCCCTTCCTTCCTTCCTTCCTTCCTTCCTTCCTTCCTTCCTTCCTTCCTCAGTTCCTTCTCTGGTTCATTTCATAGATGAAGACACTGAGATCAACAGGGTGAAGTACCTTGTCTAGGGTCACACAGCTAGTAAGTGCCTGAAGTCAAATTTGAACCCAAATCTTCCTGACTCTGGGCACCGTGCTCTATCCGCTGTACTGTCCATTAGCCTCCGAACCACTTCATTGCGAACCTGTGAAAGATGTTATTTCCTTTTGGAAGCTCCTGACTCTGTCTCTCCCAGCTTTGGACATCAATAGTTGGGCTCTAAGCTGCCAGACCCTTTTTACTCCCCACACTCCTACACTAGTGATCCTCCTTCCTAATCCATTCTAGACGCTTCCAATTCATCTCTCTCTCTCTCTCTCTCTCTCTCTCTCTCTCTCTCTCTCTCTCTCTCTCTAAATTGATGAGGTTTGCCATCTATTGCTTTCTGGAAGTCATTTAAAAAGATAATACGGTTCAGTGGGGCAGTTTGCTGGAATCCCACCAAGATGACAAGGAAACATTAGCAGCTCTTCTTGCTGATAGACACCCTTTCCCCCCAGCATTCATATCCTTAATGGCCATTTCTCATGCCAAAATCTTTATTACTTAATATGCTTTTGCCTTCATCTACCCAGGCCACCTTTCCTCTGGATTGCCTTACCCCGGTTACTGAGAGAGTCAATGACTTACTCAGGGTCACAGTCCAGTAAATGTCAGAGGTGAGAGTTGAACTTGGGTCTTCTGACTCCTTGGCTGGTTTTCTATTGTTACCGTCTCTGAATATTGACTTTAATGCGAACCTCCCAGAATGGAACCAGTTGATTATAAAACATATATGTCTGTGTATTTGTCAAGAGAAGTTTGCATGGACATGCAATCATAATAGAGGTTGGCATGACTCAGTCTGGATCCCGACGGTTGCCATTGATATCACTTACTTTGGGATGGTCACATTTTTAGTTACCGAATTCTGAGTCTGAAAGTATTCTACCTGGTTAAGAAGGTGTAGATGGGTGGGTGTGCATACATATGCATGTGTGTGTGTATATATAGCCTAACTGTAATTTTATGTAGGAAACTTGAATGTGAATAAATTCCTTGCACCCATGCAGCTGGGCCTCCACTCTTAGAAAGTTGCCAAGAGGTGTGAGGTAGTTAAATGACTGACCCCAGGTCACAGAGACAGGGCAGGACCCCAAGTTTATTTGTTTTTCTTTGCTCTCTATTATCTATCTATATCAAACGTCTTCATTAAACTTTTTAAATCTAGCATTATATAACTAAGTCATTTCTTTTCCCTTTCAGTTTAGTGAATCAAGAATCTTTGCAATTCTTTTGGAAACTGTTCCTGTTTTTCATAAGAAATTAAATAACATTGAGCATGTCAGATGTTCTTTAGAGTGTGCTAGCCTTTACATGCCAACACATGCAGCAGACAGCACCATGCTTCTGCCTGGAACTTCCTGGTGGATGGATGGTGGGTCAATGGGATGTGGAGAGTGGTCTGGGGACAAGTGGATTTAGAGGGTTCAGTGAGTTTACCATCCCATCCAGCAGTCAGGATAGAATATCCTCAGAGTCTTATATCATGGGGAGATTTGTTCTCTTAGGTCCAGAGCCTGTGTTCCTATTCCGGGGAAGTGGGGCAGGGTTAGAGCAGTGGGTGAGATACCCACACTGAGTGACCTCTCGTGTCCTATTTGATAGATAGAGATGTTGTGAAGAGTGGGCTAAGACTGGCTGAATATCACTGCACTTAAGAGTATAGAGAGAAGGGAAGGGAGTTCAGGACAGACCCTGAGAGGATACCCATGATGTGTGAAGGACAAAGAAGAAGAACTAGCAAAGGAGAGAGCAGTCAGAGAAGTCAGAGAAGAAACAAGAAAGTGAGGTCAGAAAAGTAGTTGATTCAGGGGCATTTCGTCACTAGATAGTGAGGCTCTCTTTTGAAGACTTTCGTAGCCAAGAGGTGAAGGTGACTGGTTGTGTCAAAGGGCACAAATAGGCCTAAGAAGGTAAAGATTGAGAAAAGGCCTTTAGCTTTGGTTGGTTGTTGTTCTTGTCTTGAAGAGGACCAAAACAGCATCACTATGTCAATGTCAAAGTATGTTTGTCTACTTCTCACCAAGCTCAGGAGGCCCTATGGATGATCCATCACAAATAGTCCCTGTGACCATTTGCAGTAGAGATATCTCTGTTTCTGTGGTTGCTACGAGATCAAATAACATTGAGAGATGTCCTTCAGTGGCATGATGAGGATAGGGCTCAGTTTAAAAGACAATAGAGAGAGAGGAAATGAAAGTTCCCAATAAAGAGGCCCTTTTCCATTAGTGTTGCAAAGGCAGGAAGAAAAATCAGAAGACCATAGCTAGAGGGCAGAGTCTTATTAAGGGAGATTGTTTTTGTTTGTTTTTGGCTTTGCCATACTTGTGGGCAGCAAGGAAGAAGCCAGGGCCTGCAGGATGAGGGTGGAAGGAAGGTGTGGGAGAAGAATAATCAAGGCCAGCCTGCTTAGAGATGCATGGGGGATACCATCAAGGAGACCTGGAAGGAGTTGGGCTCTAATGAGGGGAAAAAACACCACTTGTTTTACAGTGAAGGTGGACAGTGGTAGTTGATGTCAGGTTTTCATGAGGTCAGGAAAACTGGAGATGAAGGAGTATAAGATGTGAATGACCTCTTTTTATTCAAAGACGTATGTGAGTCGATCTTCCCTTGACGGAGTGAGAAGGGGATACTATAAGAGGCTTGAAGAGAGAAGCCTCTTATACCTCTTTCACCGCCTTATCCTGTCTCATGTTTCTGTAACTCCCCCCCCCAAAAAAAATTCATTTAGTTAAATCTCGTTGTTCACAGAAAACCTTGGGCAGAGGAGAAAAGCAGAAAAGGTCCAATCTGAAACCAGAATATGTGTACAGACACAGACACACACACACACACACACTCACACACACACACACACAGAGTCACTCACATGCACGCACAGAGGTCATTCAATTATTTTCTTTCCTCTTATGGAGTTGTAATTCAAGTGACTGCTAAACAAAGACATAACAAGGTCTACTGACTTCTCTCCAATCTTTGAATCACTGAAGATTTCTTTGATTTCATATCAGTTTTAGACATTTTCAATGCTGAACTTTTTGTTTAGTCTCAAAATTCAGTTATACTTTTGTCCAAGTTAACAAGATGGAAATTTGTTAGTGAGTATGTTGGCTAGGGATGTTGGACCCAGCCTTGTGCTTTGGAGATGTCTGGAGGGTTTTGACATCCTCATGGCCTAGAGTCAATCCCTTTCTTTCATTAGGGGTCCCACTATATTGCCATCATTGTCACTCACACTCTGAAACCAAAGACAGGGTAAGCTCTTCCTTCATTCCCCTCTCCTTTGCTGCTCCTTCCCAGCTCCTCCTTATCCCTTCCTTCATCCTCCTCCTCCTCTCCCTGCTCCTTCCTTCTATGTCTTCCCTCTCCTCCTCCTCACCTTTTTCTTCCTCCCTTTTTCCCCTTCTTCCTCCCTTTCTCCTTCCTCTTTTTCTTTCTCCTTCTCTCCACCTCTCCCTCTCATCTCTTCTTCTTCCACTCATATTCCTCCTCTTCTATTTGCTCCCCACCTCCCCACTTATTCCTTTTCTTTCCCCTTCTCCCCTCACCCCACCTTCCTTTCTAGTCATCTTTTGCCCCCCCTATGTAGTCATGACAAGTTACTAACTTGACATTCCAGTTAAGGAATCCTTCTCCCTCTTCCTCAATATCACAATCTCTGTTGACAAGGTAGTAAGCAGAGGACACCCATTAGCTGCTAGCCTTCTGGTTTCCAGGCCAAATCTTGAGCTTGGGCTCCTTCTATAGCCATCTGCCATGTCTCTAAAATGGTCATTTGTACACAGAATCCAACCTTGGGCTGCCCAACCCTCTCTTTGATCGTACTCTGCTGTGGTGGCACTCTTCACCAATTCACTTGAAATTCTTCCAGTTCACATCCCTGTCTCCATATCTAGATTCCTCTACCCAAGGGTTGCTGTCTACAGGCGTAGTTTGTCCAATCCGATCCATCTTGATGCTTCCTAAGTAATCCAGGAAATGCTTAACAGCTCTGTTGTGCTGAGCCAATAATCTTATAAGATAAAGATTGGGAGATCATCAAGACTAGGGTCTTTGTGCTTCAGATTAGGAAACTGAGCCACAGAGAAATTGTGACTTGCCCTAGGATTAATAGATATTAATTGGTTTTCCTGGATTCAAAACTTGGTCATCTAAAACATCATTCTTTCCATGGCACCATGTTGGAAGTGTTGTGGATGCCATTGGTTATTACCATTTTACTAACTCCCTCGTCACAGGCATTTTTGGAAACTATTAGTGAATAGGAGGAGATATTACCCTCTTTTAAGGGGACCTTTGTCAAGTAGGACTGAAACTTGTACTTGGGAAGTTAAGCACCATTTTGAATTAAATAAGATTAATTTGGGCTTAATCTCAAGTGCATATGGAATTGTTCAGGTGGCTTAGAGTTCATCTAATTTCATAGATTCCTTAGGAAAGTACATGTCAGAGAGAAATAAAGATCCACTTAATGCCTTGCCAATAACATATGGAATAAAGGTGCTGATTGACTCACTATATAAGTTTCCTGCAATTTTAGTCTATATTATAATATAAGTTGTGAAAAATTAACATCTTTTTTTCTTTTTACCTTTGAAAAGTCTGAAAACAAGGAAGAATTGATATATTCCTCCCTTTTTTCTATCCAAAGTATCACATAATCGATGTTAACAAAATAGTAATAACAGAATTAGAAAGAAGGAAAGAGAAAGAAAAAAGAATTATGCAGTGCTTCTCCACCCCCATGCCCTTCTTTTCTTCCTTTCAATCCTCAAACACATGATTGTGAAATTGTGAAATTCTTCCCCATCATTGCTTCTCAGAGTGAGAATAAAGGGTCTTTTTTCTTCTTTTTTTTTTTTGTTTTTTGGCCTCTAGTCACTTTCTGCTCTACAAAATCGAATTAGACAATGTTAATTCAATTAATGGGCACCCTGTAAGTTTATCTTAGGGTTGGGCAGGGAAACCAGGAGGGCAGCTTCTGAGGGTCCCCAGGTTTAATGACTGCCTCTTTGAAGAGTGTTGCAGCGGAAGTGAAGTTTAGAATGGCTTGTTAACTAGGTTTATTAGCTGTTGACCTTCCCTTTCAGCATAATCTCTGCAGTCAGACTGAAGTGAGAACACTCTTGTCCTTCTGATTATGTTGGCTCTAAAGATAGTCAGCTGCTGGGTCTCCAGGAAATTATCTCAATCGGCCTTAAAACATTTTCATCTTTATTTAAAAAAATTAAAATTAAAAAAAGAATTCAGTGTCAGAACAGTTCATCAGACTCAGGAGAGAGACGATGGAGCTTCTAGGTGGACACTTGAACAGCTTGTCTCTTGTAGACTGGAGTAGGGTTCCTCACCCACTATACACAGAGTTTGCCAAGATGTCTTCGTTTCAGCATTTTATAAATGTTTTTGTTTATTGAGTTGAATGAGACAACTGGGATTTTTGGGAGACTGAGAATTATGGTTGCAAATTACTCATCAGTTCACAGAACTCTATTGGATGGCCCATAATTACTGGTTCACCCAACCCAAGTAGCCTAGATTAGAAAATCCAGAACCTATGCTATTCTTTCAGATAAAATAGAAGCTAACTGAGGGCAGGGGCTATTTGGGGCACTGATAGACACCCAAATTGAAAAAGCAAAGTATTTGGCATATAGTATGATATGCCTGATGATTGATTGATGATTGATTAAGGATGGATTCATTGCCCCAGGTTTGCTCCCTTTTGTTTAAGGCAACTGTTTACTGATCTCAGTGGTGCAAAAGGTTTGGTGGTAATTGTGTATTTATTGATTTTCATTGTTTTGGAAGAATTAGTTCCTATTGCAGAATTATTTATCCTGAGAATGTCTTCAAACCAGTGGTGAGATCTCATTTCAATGGCTTAAAATCATTGATCAAACAATTTTCCTTGGTTCTTTGGAAATTTTGATTAATTCCTTTTCTTGCTCTTCCTTCCCTCACTTTCTAAACACCTGAAGAATTTTGGGTCATTGAGTGGGAGTTTTTGATTGGTGAAAGAATGGATGGCTTTTGAGAGTGGGGTGTGTATGCACATGCATTCTGACTTTTTTATGGACCTCTTGCATTGTGGCCTTCCTGTCTCCTTGAGGCTTCTACTCTGAGTTATTCTTTTCTTAGACCTGAAAAGATATGGCAATAGGCTCGTGTACAAAGAGAAGCAGTGTTATAGTAGAAATAACCTTGCTTTGGAGCCAGAGGACCATGGTTCAAATCCTGTGACTGCTTAGTTACCTCTCTGTGATATCACCTAAGCCAGCCCACCTCTGTTTCCTTGTTTTAAAATTAGAAGGTTGGACCAGACTTCGTAGACCTTTCCACCTCTAAGTCTGATTCAAGTCACCAAGACTTTGTCTTTGTTTGGTTTGATAGCAGTAGAGACCTTGATGAATCCATGGTGCCTTCTCTAGATTTGGTGATAACCATATTCATCACATTATTTCTAAGATTTTAAAGATTGGGGATCCATAGATTTTTTGAGTTTAACCCCTGTATAAGCCTAGCCTCTTCAAGAACCCAGTCAGGTGGTGAGCTCATGATCCATTTCCTGGAAATGTGCCGCTTTCCTAGGCAGGACAACCCAATTGTGGTGCTCTGAGTGTTGGGAAGGCTTTCTTTACAACAAACCTAAATTGTCTTCTTAGCCAGGTCCGTCATCTTGTCCTAGTTTTATCTACAGAGACCAAGGGGAAGGAATCTAATTCTTCCTTTGGGTGCCCTTGGAGACCAGCTAACATGAACCCCCTCTAAGACTTTTCTTGAAGC
Source organism: Macrotis lagotis (assembly GCF_037893015.1). NCBI lineage: Eukaryota > Metazoa > Chordata > Mammalia > Peramelemorphia > Peramelidae > Macrotis > Macrotis lagotis. The sequence continues at coordinate 249,908,691 of NC_133662.1, read as the reverse complement.
TAAAAACTTACCCAGTTTTTTAAATCTTGTTTCAATCCTTGTGTTATGCATCTGTAAATTTGTTTACCCATTCTGACCACTGTGCTCAATTTGCACTCTGGCTTCATAGTAACATTACTAAAACCATGGCTCCCTTAAGTGAATGTTGTGCATTAGGTCAGGACTGACCAAAGAGTACAGTAAATGAGGCCCTAGTTAAAGCATATTCTTGATATACTGTATGTAATCACCACTTGGTTTTCTACATGCTAACAAACTGTTCCTTTAATAATATGCTTTAGAACTCTTAAATGGATCAAAGTCCAGATCAGTGGTTATGGAGTTTGAAAATGTGAATCACAGTTTCTTGCTTAAAAATCACTGTCATATCCTTATTTCCTATAGTTTTTCAAAGATAAGGTTTAATTATTTTTAAACTTTTACTCAATTGATAATCATTTATTAAATACCCAGTGTGGGCCACCAGGACAGGTTAGGACCAGGGTTATAACTACAGAGATGAAACTCACTGTCCTCACGGAAGTTTGCATTCTAGCCAAGGTGAATATTGGGCAATTCATGCGCTGTGGTCTGGTGGGAAGATTGGATTCCAGAGCCCTGCTTTCTGGTCTGGAATCTCTGTTAAGTAATTCTTTGGCCTTTAGTCTTTACCACATTTTGTTGTCACCACCTTTGTGAGATGTAGGGAGACACTCGAGACCTGGATTTTGGGTCTTGCCATGGATTCTTATTCTCTGTTTCTCAGCAAGTTTCTTAGCTACTCTGTGCCTCAGTTTTCTTTGTGAAGCAGAAGCTTGGCCTCACTGCCCATTTGAGCTTCTAATATACAATTCTACTGGGATGGTGGTATGTTGGGGAGTGGCTGAGATCCTTTCCATAATTTTAAGCTTCTCTCATCCATTTAATCCATGTCTCTCCTACTGCTTAATTTTGTTTCCTCATCTTCACTTGTTTCCCATCCATTCTATTAATTAGCATCTTTGGTCATTTCGAGTCCTGTTGTGACCCTTTATGGGTTTTTGCAGCAAAGCTCCTGGAGTGATTTTCCATTTCCTTCTCCAGCTCATTTTACAGATAAGGAAATTGAGGCAAATAGGGTTGAATGGCTAGAAGGGTCTAAATCTGGATTTGAACTCGGATTCTTCCACAGTACCATCTAGCCAGCATCTACACTGTACTCTTCAACTGTCCTTTCCTAGATCAGTTTGTACCCAACCCATTCTTGAGATTCTTCTCATGAGGAAAGTTCTCCACAGTTCTGCCCTTCTGGCTTGGGGGTCAGCGCTTGGAGGTAGTAAAATTGTCTTTTTAATCATGTTTTTTGGCATCTTGTCTTTTGGGTCAGAGTCCTTTTCTTTCACCGTCCCCTGTCTGCCATCTTTCTTTTCCATTGGCCTTCTCTTTTTGATTCCTGCCAGCCCAGAGGTTTCTGTGATGCTTTGAATACCAGTAACAGTCAGATACACAGCCCTTAAAGGAAACAGAAATGCCTGGGGCTCTGGAAAGCTCTGGGGGCCTGGAATCACAAATGAATCAGAAGCCGGGTGCTGCTGGAGAAGGGAGAGAGGAACAGTTCTTTGCGTGGAAAGTGTGCCAACAGCAAAACTGAGATCCCTGGGGTGGTGTGTGCCGGCTCTTAGATGATGACTTGGCTGCCAAGTATTGGCATCATCCTTGCTTCTGAGCAACACTTATGGAGCACCTGCTGTATGCAGAGAGAACTCTGCTCAGTGGCCCAGGCTCCTCCATGAGTGTGTGGGGGGATTATCATAAATCGAGAGGACCCATTGAGGCTAACCTCCTCATTTTGCAAAATGAGGAAACTGAGACTCAGAGAGGACCATAAAGTGATAATACCTTGCCCCTTGAGAAGATGTTATTGTATTTTGGATGGGAAAACATACTCAATTGTGAAATGAAATGAAAATAACTACAAAGACATAGAGTCTTTGTATCCAAAGTAATAGCAGCTATATTTGTGGTCTGGGACTAACTGTGGAGGAAATCCCTTCAGGTTCTCATCCTTCCTGTCAGCCCTGACAGGCCCAGTTTGGTATCTGGGGTCACACAGTCAGTATCTGACCCTTCTTGACTCTGAGGTCAGCTGTGTGGCTAATGCACCACTTTTAGCCAAGGGATTTTAAGCAAGTTTTGACTCTTATTACTCGTGTTCACATTCATTATCAAAGCTGAATTTTATACCATCCTCCCTCGCTATTCCACCTTTCAGGTGAGAGATGTCAGATAATTTTCTTTCTGTCACCTGGTGGCGGCTGTAAGAGGCAGAATCCAAGAATGAATGACATATTCCATGATACATTATTTAAAAAAAAAACAACGAGATGGGAATGAGTTTGTTACTAAAAGAGGTCTAGACAGGCATATTCTAGACACGAGGTGGTCAGGCCTGGCCAGCACTAAGTGTGGATGGTCTGTGATGGAGCCAAGCTCTTCGTGCCTAGGTTCCACTGAAAGTTGTGGTGAGTGGGGAGCAAGATGGATTTGTATTGTGAGGCTCCTGCTCTTTGCTCCCTGCAGCATCCCTGCAGTAAGGGGTTAGGTTTAATGGGGTCTGGGGTCTCTTTTGACCCCTTGATCTCGGATCTGGTATCCTCAGGTTTCTTTAGTAATTGATAGCACGTCACTTTTCTCCTATTGATTCTGGGGCAGGTTGCTATGATCTTAGTTGTACAGATGAGGGAGTTGGGGCTTTGGGGGGGGCTTCATTTTTCCCACCATCACCCAAATTATAAGGGAGAAAGATGGCACTCGACATGCCCCTGCTGCTTCCTGCTTCTTCCTGCGTATGAAGCCAGCAATCTGCGCCCTCTGTCCACTCACGCCTAAGATCTGGGTCATCAACCATCCAACTCTACCTTCCAGAGTTTTTTTTTTTTTTTTCCTGCTGAATGGTTGAAGAATGAATGCCTAACTCAGGAGAATCAAATTGCTTTTCAGGTCTTGAGATATTGCACGTACACAACTGACCCAACAGATTTTTCTCTATCTGCAAATGATGGTGAGCATTTAGTAGATTCCATCAGGTTTAGGGGAAAGGAAAGGTGTTAGTCGTCCCCTTCCCCATTCTTCCCTATAAGATTTCAGAATGAAGACTTTGGGGAGGGGCGTAGGAGGAAGACCTTTCTTCCTGTCCCCATTGCTTGACATAGTTTCAGGCTTATACAGTACCTGCTTAATAGGGTTTAGTCTGCTGCTTTGCCAGAAGAAATCATAAACATCCTTCAATAGCAAATTCAAAAGTCTTCATTAGTTCCCAGTATCAGAAAAATTCTTTGCTTTGTACAATTTCTTGGATGTTATAGTACTTGTTAGAACAATAATTATTATTACATTCGTAGAATATAGAATATTTATAGAGTAATAGCATCACAGCAGAGCAGGTAAGTGGCGCAATGGATCTACACTATTTCTGGAGTCAAGAGGACCTGAGTTCAAATGTGACCTTAGACACTTAACCACTTTAGTATGTTTGCCAAGAAAACCCCAGATGGGGTGGCAGACAGTCGGACATGACTGAAATGGCCAAACAATAAAAGCATTCAGAATGTTGCCCAACCCACACAAACCTGGGTTGCTCTCATGTGCCCTTTCAAGATAAGATTATTTGTGTGTGTATCTTATCTCCCCTCTTATTAGTAAGCTCCTCGTGGTCAGATACTATGTTCTTAATTGTTTTCTTTCCCCTTTAATTAAATCACTCATCACAATAGAGGTTTAATAAATTCATGTTGTTATTACCACTTGAATGCAACTGATAAAGGAGAAATTGCTATTTACTGGTGTAAATGATTCAATTTTTGAGCAAATGAATTTAATTCAGCGGGCGTTTATCGAGGATCAGCTTTATACAAAGTGCTGGGTTTTCAAAGATGAAAATGACGGATCCTCTCTTTAGGAGTACGATATTTTCATGTCATTGGGGAGATCAAATGCACATGCATTTGATTTTATATTATAATTGGATTTATATCATTGATTTTATACTATAATTAAGTGAGAGGAGAGGAAGACCTCAAATGCTCAAAAATAACTTTCAGGAAGCAAAGATCATTTCTGGAAATTTGGGGCAGGAGAGGTTAAAGTTGTAGAGGTCAGGGTGTTTTTCTGAATGGAAAATGAGATTAAAATGTTATTAAAATGGACATTATTCACAAAACAAAAAGAAATACTATTGTTGTTGTGTTCAGTCGTGTCCTACTCGTCATGACCCCACTGGGTTTTTCTTGGCAGAGATACTGGAGTGGTTTGCCATTTCCTTCTCTAACTCATTTTACAGATGAGGAACCTGAGGCAAACAAGGTCCAGTGACTCGCACTGGTTTAGATAGTGAGTGAGGCCACATTTGAATTCAGGTCCTTCCGACTCTAAGCCAATTACTTAGCTTCTCCTATACCCTTAATCCATCCTATGCTTTATATGCCTGTGGTTATGTTCTCTTTGCTCAAAACTCACCCTTCTCCCCTTGTACTGCTACTGTTGCTCAGCCGGTAATTAACTTCACCTTATCATATAGGAAGGCAGACTTGTCGTATAAAAGGATTATTTTATTCTTTCCATTTGTATGCCCAGCACTTCTTTCTGACAAAAACAGGCACAATAAAAGATTGTTGATTGACATGTTTTACCTAATATGACAGATACCTCCTCTTTAAAGCTAGAATAATAATAACCAAACACCAACTTTAAAGGTTTGTGAGAATCAAATGAGATGGAATAAGGATAGCACTTTGCCAAATTGAACGCACTATGTAAATGCTGGCTATAATGATTATTTCAGTAATACAGTCATTAATGTTTTATTGTTATCATGTAATATGCTTATATTAAATAAGGCTATTACATATTGTTATTATCATTTTTATATCACTTATATTCTTGTGGTTGAGAATATTTGAAGAGGGAATGTTGTACATCAGTTGGAGCTTCTGAAGTTTTATTCCTATACAGAAAAGGTTTTACCTGTCTGAACGTAAATTTATCTGGAGCAGAGACATTTTCACTTTAGATAAATTTTTTTTATCAAGTTAAATGCCATTTCTCCTGGCTCATTTGCCATAGGTAAATTTCTGGATCAAAGTTCCCCCTGGACCACCATTCTCCTCTCCTTTTTTTTGGGGGGGGTTGTCTCCTATTGTTAGAATGCAAGCTTCTTGAAGGCAAGAGCTATCTACTTCTGGATTTTTAATTTGCTGAGATTAGAATAGTTCTTGGCACATTGTCCACTGTTAATAAATGATTTTTCCTCCTCCCCCTTTCCATTTGTACCCCCAGTATATAGCACAAAGTGGACCCATTAAAAAGCCCTCTTTGATTAGAATCTAGAGCAAACTATGGGAAGATATTAATTTGTTAAAAATCAGTGTGATCTGTTTTAAATAATGAATATTCCAAAAAGCATGAAAGATGAAAAAAATATGAAAAATATAAAAAAATGAGATTCATGGTGAAAAATTAGGGGTGACAATTTTATAAAATAGTTGTTTATTCTATAAGAAGGATAGATGAACTACACAAATATTTTGTAGTTAGCCCCACAAATCAGGATGACAGTGAATTTAAAAAAAAATCCTAGGGTTGGGTTTACTAGATCACAATTCTCATGCCTGGCCTTTCCTGAGGCTAGTCAACTGACTTAGCGTCTTTGTCCCCGCAAAATGAAGAGGTTGTAATGGATAATTATTTAACATTTATTTCTTTCACTAAAATTCTTTAGTCATAAGACATTTGTGACGTGATTTTTAAACCTCTATTTACAAAGGCTTTTGGGTAAAGATCAATTGCATCAAGTGCTCCCCCATTCACACTGCGCTGGATAAATTCAGGCCCATTTGAGAGGAAGGTCCCTGGCCTCCCTCTTTTTATTGGAGCATTGCAGGCCATCAAATAGCTTTTGTTAGCTTCCCCTAGTGAAAGAACTGAAATCCATTTCCTGCAAAAATAAAAAACTGGCCAGTAGCACCATCTGCAGGCTGTTAGAGAGGAAAGCTGTTTTGCTATGGATGGGAAGTTGAAATAGGATTTAAGAGAGAGAAGAAGCAAAAGACACGTCCTGTGAAAGAAGCTACCTACCCAACTGGCCTCAAAGAATTATACAAGAGGATAATTCCCTTTGGTCTTCCCCCAATTAAATATGTGCATCCCTCTATAAAAATATTAAACCCTTACTGTGTGGGCTCAGCTCTAATAATGATAAATGAATCCCTGTCATTTCAAATTATTTTTTCTTGCATTTCCCTCTTTATTTCCTTCCTTCTTAAAATGCCTAATCTTCCCCCTTCTCTTTCCTTTTTGGAAAGTTGAAGTTCATGTGTGTTCTATGAAGATTATTCAACAAGTTAGCTTTTTGAATATAGACATGAAACCTATCTACAAAGGGTTCATTGCCTTAGGTTCTCTGATAGACTTTGGAGAAGATGCACAGTATTTGTTTCAGCTTTGTAGAAGAAAATCTAATGCAGAATCCATTCCTTTTTAGAATTAAAATTAGTCTCCCCTTCCTCTCTGTCCCCCTTTTCCCTTAAAGTTACTTTAGGTGGAACCCACTGATCAAAAGTTACATGGCCATTCGTTTTGGCCTTTGAGGTTTTGAAAGGGGAAATGAAGTCAAGTCATTCTGCATTTATTAAACATCTGTTGTATGCAAAATATTGTGTCCTAAAATGGTGAGGATCCAAAGAAAAACAAAAATGCTTTCCCTACTCTCAAGGAGGCTATGGCCTAATGGGGAAGCAGCATCCAAATGACTATGAACACAAACGGTTAACAGGGTAAAGGGGAGTTAGGAGAACTTTTGTTGGCATAACCAGGTACTGTAGATGATGTCATTTTTGCTCACAGTATCTCATCCCACTTTTAACTCTTTATATTCTGCCTTATCTAAAAGCCTGGGAATTTACCTTTGCCTCCAAGATATCTTGAAATCTCAGAAATCAAAGGGTTGTTTAAATTTAGTCCATTTGTCCTTTAAGCGTGTATGTCAGGGCAGCTAGGTGGTGCAGTGGATGGATAGAGCCACCGGCCTAGTTGGGAGGACCTGAGTTCACATCCAACCTCAGACACTTAATTACCTACTTGTCTTGGGCAAGTCACTTACTTAACCCCACTGTCTTGTAAAACCCCAAAACCCACATATGTGATTTGCTGCATGGACTATAGATTCTTTAAAAAGAAGAGAATGTTTATATCTGTTTTCATATCCCTAGGGTTTTCCACAGAGCTCCAGACCTAGCAGGTACAAAATTTCCATTTTTTTTGACTGTTTCGAAACTGGAAATAGTTTAAAAAGCAACCTGATCAATGAGAGCAGCCGTTTTGTTAACTTTTGTAGAAGCAACATCCTCTGAGGTTATGGATTATATTGTATTTTCAGTGTTAAGGCGATGCTAAATGCTTCAAGGATAGGAGAAATTCAAGAAAACATTGCAAGGTGGTGAAAAATTGTTTTTTTTTTCCTTCCCCCTGGCGATGAGCAGGCTATATTACATCACTTTGCTTGCCTTGAGGGAAATTGCTCAGCCTGTATCTTTTTCTTTTTTTTTTGGTGGAATTCAAAAGCTACACCTTAGACTGAGATAATCACAAAACAGCATCCACAACAGGAGGCATGCCCAGAACTTTGGGAAGATATTGAAGCCCTGAATGAAGCCAACATGAGAAAGCTTACAAAAAGGGCCTATACATCTTCTATATTTTTTTACCTTATTTATTTTATTTTGTCCAGTTTATCTTTTATTTTCTATTATGGAGTTTATCTTGCTCAGTGATTACTCAGTGCAAGTTATGAGAGTCACTGTGGGTAGCTGATTATTTTTTGTGTTTTGAAATAATTGTATACAGGGGACCCCCCCTCCCCTCCTGCAAAAAGCCTAGCATCCATCATCATGGCCATGTCTGGCTTGGGAACACCCAGCTCCAACATGCTGCTTGTCCACTTGCTGCTCTTTAGCTAATATCTTTTTCTCTTTTTATTCCTGCACCAGATGGCACTGTTTAGTTCTATTTCAAAGTCTTGTTCTGGAAGTTTCTTGGGAGAATTGGATGGAGAGCAGAGGCTTGCCAGGGACCCGTCTGTATTCTTCCGAAAGCTCATAAAAGGCCATTGCCTCTGAAACAAAACTGTTTACCTGGACTTGTGGGTCTTTCCAGGTGCACATTAACCGTGGGATGAACCGAATGAGGCGGGTGATGGGAAACCAGACTTTGTACGGAAATGTAGCCAAGATTTTTCTGTAGCTCTGCATAATAGTTGTCTAATTAGTGTATGTAATTTTCTAGACTTTTTTTCATGCAAATGGCACAGTGGTTAGGGGAGATTAGTCCTTTGATCATCCTCCATTTTCCAAAGATTTCTTCCCCTCTTTCGAATGATGATAAAATGTTTTGTTGCTATCTGTTAAAAATCTGATTGAGTCTAATTCATCTGATGGAAGGAAAGAAGCTGCAACAGCCTTTTCTAAGCCTTGGGTTCAGGGTGTGGCATTATTAATGAATAGCAATCACAGATCATTAAATGTAGAGCTGACAGGTACCTCAGGAGAAAACAGAGTCCCAGAGAAATCAGGGGACTTGCTTGTAGTCACATAGCCAGTAAATATCAGAGATGGGGGACCCCCCCCATTCAGTCTTTTATTTTCATTCAGCTGCTTTTTAGGTTAGGAAGTAGTCAAAGGTAAAGATGCTTTCTTGAAGGGTTCAGCAAGAAAGGCTCCTATCCAAGCCTAGTTCTATTCCAGTGATGAGAGATGAAATGAGCATCATCTCGAAAAAATGCCAGAAACCCTCCATCTTCCTCCAGTTATCTATCTGTTTTTCATTTTTTTTCTCTCCTGGTACAGATACCATTGCTTTTAATTACAGAACAAATTCCATCAAGGGGTCTTCTTCTTTTATAGACTGAGAAGGCAATCTGTTGGAAAACTGGGCTAAATGAATGTGTATATAAAGTCTATACTGGAAAGAGAGATGGTGCCAACCTGAGGACCTGGCAGGGAAGCTGTAGAATGTGCTCCCACAGAGCCAGATGTGGAAGCCTGGTGTGGTTGGGGGTGGAAAGGTATTTGTTGAACTTGGTGTGAAGAGTTAGATTCACTGCCAGGACTTCTTAATTTTCTTTTTTCTTTTTTTCTTTTTGCAAAGCAGTGGGGTTAAGTGATTTGCCCAACATCACACAGCTAGGTAATTATTAAGTGTCTCAGGTCAAATTTGAACTCAGGTCCTTCTGACTCCAGGGCCGGTGCTCCCCACTGCACCACCTAGCTGTATGCCTTTTTCTCATAGAATATGGAAAATGGGACTTTTGGACATAATTGGACCTAAAGCTTCTAAGCTTTTCTGTATCCTTCCTTTTAAAAAAATTATAGTGGGATTTCTAGTGTCATTTTGCTGACCCTCCTCCTATATATGTATGTTGTTTTATCTTATTGTTTAAGTCATTTTTGAATCATCTCATCCTGTTTGGGAAATTTTTTTTTGACAAAGGCAATAGTGTGGTTTTTCAGTTTCCTTCTCTAGCTCATTTTACAGATGAATAAACACAGGATGAAGTGACTTGCCCAGGACCTCACAGCTAGTAAATATCTGAGGCCATATTTGAAATGAAGAAGATGAGTGTTCCTGACTCCAGTCCTGGTACTCAATCCACTGTGCCACATGGCTGGAGCATGTTTATTTATGTACATTTATAGTTTATATGTGCATATATGCATATTTATATGCATGCATGTTTATATTTTATGCATTTATATTTATTTACATGCAAATTTACATATATTTGTTTGTATGTGTATCTACATATATTTATATACATATTCCTATATTTATATACATTTACATTCTTCTAAATTTACTTATATAGATATACATTGTATGCTGTATACATGTATATTTGTTTATACACATGCACATGTATGTGCACATATCAATTCCTTCCAGGTCTCATGTCGATCAGCAGAACATCCAGTTTAGGTGAATGCTGTTCTTTTTGAGGTGACTTCACTGGCAGAAGCCAGAGCTGTATAATAGCATGGGAGGGCACTGATGTTTTCATTCTTGGGCCCCAAAAGCTCTCCTGGGATTTGTGCAGCTTGCTTGTGTGTAATGTGTGTTTGTGTGTTTATGTGCATGTGTTTTTGTGTGCACACGTTTGTGCGTGTATTTGTTCATAGCAAGGTAAATAACAAGGAAAGGCCAAAGCCACCCACCTAGCCTTTCTGCCTGTGGAGGCTTCCTCAAGGGTCTCTGGCCTGGTGGCCCCAGTCGCTTCGTGGCTTGTGAGGACATCCTTCCGAGTCGGTCAGATGTAGTCCTTTCTGGAAGTACAGTATGAGACAGGCGGCCATCGTAAATCAAGCCCCGGATTTTATGAGAGTGTTTATGTAACCTCAGTTTATATGCTGTAATTCTTTTCTGCGTTGCTGAGAGTAATTCCCAAAGAGGATGTTTGTTCTCCTTCCTTGTAAATTCTCCAGCATGGGCTTTTGTTTTGACATTTTTTCACCCCTCCATCCCCTTCCTGTTCCTTCATCATTTTCCCCCCCACTGACACTTGATTGTGTTTTTACTGACTCTGTTGAGTAATCCCAGGTTTAGTTCTATTTAGAGGAGATGTTATCAGTGCTTTTAAGTGGGAAAGTGAGCTTTGGTTTAAATTAATTTCTGACATTTTCCAAAATAGAAGAGGCAAAGGGTGTTGAAACTTGCTGGATAGCTAGATAAACAAAACACAAGAGGAAAGTTAGATAGTCTTTGATTCAGATGATGGCCAGTTGGCCGTCTCAGCCATCCAACCATCTCGTGTTGAGGGTTGAGAACATCTGAGAGTATTGGAAAAATGCTTCAGAATGAAAGAATTGCCAGTTCTTTCACTGGCATGTAGGGTGTAGACTAACATGGTGGAGAGAATTCTGAGCTTGGAGTTAGGAAGATGTTGGGTCAGACCCCACTCGAGACCCTCTCTAGGTGGGTGACCTTGGGCAGGTCCTTTCACTTGGCTATGCCTCAGACCCTCTAGAATATATCAGTTGTGTCATATGACACATTGGATCTTATGTAGGCATTTCTTCTATCACTTGGGCATCCCCTAGTATGGGGCTTGAGAGATGGCGGGTCATTTCTTAGACTACAATGGAGACAGAGAATGCTGAAGTGTTAAAACCCTCTTTTTTTATAGATATTCAGAAATCAGTCTAGAGACTAGAAATGACTCTTCCCAAGGTCAGGTAATCAAAAATGGAAGAGAGAATGGGAACCTAGTTTCTGCATTACACATTCATAGGATTGTGCAATTAGCACTGTGCTATCTCAGCAGTAATAGATTTGGAAGTGGAAGCCTAGGTTTAATCTAGTCTTTGTCAGGTAATTTGCCAGTTAAAAGTACCTCTATATCTTTTAAAAACTTAAAGTGTTTTTACTTAACAAAAGGAGCAAAATACTGAAAATAACCTCTGGCTTTTAGCCAGTGATCTCACATGTTTTGGTCCCTTTAAAATTATTGAGAATTCCAAAGAGCCTTTTTTCTTTACTTGGGTTATATTTATTGATGCTTATCACCATTAGAAAATGAAAACATCTTAGTATCATTATGAAAACACTTTTGACCTCACAAGCCCTCATCCAACCCACCCCGCCACCTCAATAGAGCTTCAGGATTCTTGAATTGCACCATTGATGTAGAGGACTTTGCCCTAAGAGGTGAAGACAATTGTCTATAGCTGGCATTCTCATACTTGTTAAGAAATATTTTTCAGTTTCCACTGTCTTTGTGGGAGCTTTAGAAGAGAACCAAACCAATGAGTCTTATCTGGAGAACAATTCCAAGTTCCTTTCACATCAGTGCTCAGTTCAAGTCAACTGAGACACCTGGTCAAAGACCATACATTTGAACTAGCAGCTAGACCATGGTCAATAGATAAGTGAGTAAAAAGCTGTGTGGGTCCTAACATTAGGGGGTTGGGAAGGAAAGGGGTTAAATATAAAATACATGTGTCAGCAGAATGACTTTTTCCATTGCCTCTGGCTACAAACTTAGGCCTCTCTGGAAAGGTGTGTATTTCTGAGAGATTATAAAATAGTAAGTATCACTGTAGCAAACTGTATCAGACTTCACAGTTAAGGGAATGCTTTTAATTTTATGACAAAACAGTTCTTAGATTCAGTTCTCAGAATAGAAATGAAAAGGTGAGTAATTAGATTTTTTAGAAGTGTTTAATGTTTTACATTTTAAGGGGAATATCACTTGATAGTCCTGTTGAGCAGAACATGCTACTCTCTTGAATGAAAGAGTGAAGTATATATTAAACACTTAGTTTCTATGAAACATGGGGAATAAGATATTTCCTACTTTCTAGAAGCCAATGTTCGAGTGATTTTGTTCAAACCATGTTCCTTCATCCTCACTGTTCTTCCATCTAAAATGAGAGAGTTGACCCAGATGATAAGATGGCCCTTGATGTCCCTTTGAGCTCCTATATTTATCCCTGATCCTTTGATATCCCATCCACAGATATCCCCTCTCCAACTCCAGGACTTGTCATATTTCCCCCAGATGAATGGAAGTCCTAGGTCCCAGTAGTATAGCTGAATCAGTATGGACCAAATAGGTTTTCAAAAGTCAAATTAGATCTAGGCAAAGAATAGAAATGGAGGACTTGGGAATGATATTAAGAAAATTATTGTGAATCAAGTTCCAATTGTAATTACATAAGGAGAAAAGTAGCCATGAAGATTGAAGCATGAAGACTATCCAGGAGTCTAGAGAGGACCTGCCTGCTCTAGTAAACATCTCGATTCATATCTTGTCACTTGTATGTATTTGTTGTGCAACCTTGGGAAAGTCATAGCTCCCTAGTGTCCTTCAACATGTTGGGTTGTAGGACATGAGTGAGTCTTCATCTGTAGAGGCTATTATTAATGGTAAGTTTAGAGTCTCCTATCCCAACAAAATCACAGATGATGCTCTTGATGATCTCGGAGAAGATTTTAGAATAAGGAATTCACCACTTTCTATCTCGTTCCCCATCTTCATCATCATCATCTATTTCTATATTTACATGCTCTACATCTAGGTTTCTTTTACATATATATTTATATGTAAGCATATGCATATATATATGTTAATTTCCTAAAATAAATCATTATAGAGAAATTCATAATTTGGTTTCATAATTCAGTTCAATAAACATTTATTAGCAATGAACATTTATTAATAAACATACTGCTTTGTAATAAGCACTGGGCTAAATGCTGAAGATTCAAATAATAGGAAGAAAGACAGTCCTTGACCTCAAGGAGCTTACAGTCTAATGAGGAAGACAACACAAAAGGAAACAATAAACGTATATGAGTGTTTGTGTGTGTGTGTGTGTACATATATGAGTGTATTAGATTTCAAAAAATGGATTATTATAGAAAATTATTTAATGATTCCTTTATTGATATTTTATTAATAATTTATTAATCACACCTGCTGTGTCACAGACCAAGTACTGAATATCCAAATAACAAAAAAAAAAAAAACCCTACACTCCAGGGACTTACAGTCCAATGAGGGAAAACAACAGACACCAACAAGCTGGAAGGTAGGAGAGGACATGTTGGGCATCCTGTGCTGAAGCATCTTGTTTCACCAGTTTGAAACTGTGCAGAGCTACAGATGCAGACACCTGAGACCAGGTGTGTTCTCAGGTATTTCTAAGTAACAGAAGGAAGTTCTTGAAGATGTCTTCTGCCTCCTTGGGTGGAGAATGTGGAGTCTCATATTGTTCTGGCATTTCTCCTCATCCTCACTAGAATAAAAACTTCTTGCAGGCAGGTACCATTTCAGATTTGTCCCGGTATGAACTGGTCACATTGTTTGTGTTGATTGATTGATAGAATAATATTTTGCACATTTTTCCAGCATGTTCCTAGATTGGTTCAAATCCCACTTATTTCATCTTCTGCAGGAGTAACATTCCCTGGTCTCTTTCCCTTTCTTCCTTTTTGACACAGTAGGATTAGACTGGTCTCTGGGTCTCCTTCCTAATCCAGAGTCTGGGTTCTATAAGCCAGACTCCTCCCCTCCATCTTGGGAGGCTTCTGGCAGGCTCCCACTTGTTTTGCCCTTGGCTGGAGCAGATTGGCGGGAAATGGCTGCTCGGTGAAACACTTTTCTTGATTGTAATACAAACATGGGGTTGTTTTTCCTAAGTAAACATCAGGTATCTCGACTAAGGATAGATATGGACACTTGGGGGCTTGTGGTTAAATTTCAAAGCTTAGGCTCCCTTTTGTTTGCATCACATGAGGAAAAGGAATCATGAAACTTAAATGTCAGGAGTTTTCTACTGCTCACTAATGGTTTGACTGTGTGCCTCGGTTTCCTCGTTGAGAGGAGGCAGCTGTGGAAAGAAGGCAGAAGGAAGAGCCGCCCACAGAGACTTGACTTGGGGTTCAGGCTGCTCCATTGGCTGTGAATTGGGGCAACTTGTTTACGCAGCCAGAGATCAAGCAGTGAATGGGTCACATCTTGTGGGAAAAGAGAGGCGGTGGTAGATTGACAATCAGTCAGTAGGTCCTGAATAATGAAGGTGTGATGGCAATAAACATGTTTTATATAAAATTGAACATATATGTGTATACATCCTGTGTTCATCTACACACATGCAGTGTATAGGCCACAGATTAAATATATCTGTGTATTCAGGTATGCATATGGGCAATATCCTATAACATGTCAAATAAGACTAGAATAAAATATAGTATAGATCATGTGTGTGTATGAATTGTGTCTATCTCTGTATCTCTATATCAAGTTTCTTACTAGAAGGTAAGCTCCTTGAGGACAGTGACAGTTTTTGCTTTCTCTTTTGCATCAAAAATGCTTCTTATTGCAGGAGTTTCATTAATAAATCCTTATTGATTATTGATCCAGTACAACAAATACCTATCCATGCATATGTCCTCATACACACATATGCAATACTGCATGCATAGAGACACACGTAACATGTATATACACACTTTGATCCACATCCACATTCCCACCCCCACACAGACACATTCAAATCCTATACATACAGAGATTCACATGCCACACACAACACATATGCACATGCATGCACATGTTCACATCAGGAGAAACGTGTAGTAGAGATACACACACAGTCACATACATGTACATCTACGCACCTACACCTACATTTATATTCATTTGCATACACACACACACACCAGTGCACAAAGCTGCAGGCACATATGTGCACACATGTGCATAATATATGTGCACACCCACTCTTACATGCAGGCATGCACATACCCACGGTTCAGATACATGCCCCCCACACACAGCACAACACCCATAATCATATATAGACACATGCAAACAAACATAGTCCACACACACACAATCTACTGTAACACACACATGAAGCACAGACAGATGAACAAACATGCCTGCACATACCAGCACATACACACACAAAGTTTCACACATGCATCATGCACAGTACACATATGCACATGTCTATATAGTTACCATCTCCTATCAGAATCTGTGTGTATAATAATTATATATAATCACATATAGTATTTGTATAAAGTAAATGGATGGTAACCTTAGAGAAGAAGGCACTACTGGGTTATGGGAACCCAGAAAAGCCTCTTGAAGAATGTGTTTTTTTGGGGAAGTTACAGGAGAACTAGTGATTCAGAGATTGAGATCTTTTAGCTTGCAAGGGGTTTCTGTCCTTTTTAATCTTGTATTTTGGAGTCTCTTTTAACCTCCCCAGGCCTCAGTTTCCCCCTCTGTAAATGAGGGGTTTGGGGAAGAGCCCCCCCCCCCCCCCCCGGCCAGATCTGAGTCAGGCTCCTAAGAATTGGTGCCTCAATGCTCAATCCTAGGAGATGCACCTGAACCTAGGGTTAATTTCCATTTACCTGGAAGTCTTCATTACCTCTCCTTCTTTTCTGAAACTTTGGTGTCATCATTACAATATTACAAATAGTGGGAAAGTAGCTGCTCATCACTTCACAGTGGATCACAGATTCAGAGCTCCCTTGGGTTTGTAGCTCGATCTTGGGTAGATCTTGGATCGTTCTCCCATGTATTTAACTTACACCCTTTCAGTGAATTGTAATTGTAATTAATCTGAAGTCTTGTATCTGAAAGTGCCCAACATCCTAGGCACTGGATGAGGCCCTGGGGGGACACAGATGAAAATGAACCTCTGAAAGGGGGATAAAGAGAGGGTGTTGTCATCTAATCATTGTCTTGGGGCCTGTGAGGCGGCGTCCACAAAGAAGAGGTAATCTTTCAGAGTTCTCCCTCAATGCTCGAAGAAATCTGTAACGTATTTCCGGACCAACCTCTCCCCTCTTGCTCCCCCTACCCCCTTCCCACATCCCACCCATCACCATAAATGTATGAAAGAAACATGAGAGGGAGAACATTAAGCCACATAAGACAAATCACGGTCAGAATAAATACACTGTTTTCCTGGCAAACTTAAAAATACGCTTGTGGATTCTAATGGCTCTAGGCAAGAGTCAGCTATTTATTGGGACCCAGCTTTTACTGTGGTTTATTATGTTTATAGAACAGTTTAATTCTACTTTTCTTTAAAATGAGTTTTTAATTTAGAATCTTTTTTTTCTCTCTCTCCAGACTTGTTCTTGGAGTACAGATGGCTGAAGGCTGTGGGGGTGTCTGAGGGGTGGACTTGGGGGGAAGAGGTGCAGTTTCAGGCAAGTTTGAGAATACTCCCAGATGGAGTCGATTGAGTGAAATTTAAACCAGAACTTTGTACCCTGGAAAGTGGGGTGAGTATAGTCGGGCCATCTCCAGTGCCTTCCTACTAGGAGCAACTTGATCAATTGACCTGAGCTACTCAAGTGTGTCCTGAGGAAAGGGAAATGAAGGAGAGATGCCATATGGTCATAGGTCTTCAGCCGAGGCCCATCTCTAATGCTTAATCAGGGCCAGGATCACTGAGGTCCAGGTTCTCTGTGGTCCAGCTCCCACAATGTCATGATGACAGTAATAAGAATGGCTAGCATGTATAGGATGTCTTTTTTTTTTTTAAGGTTTTTGCAAGGCAAATGGCGTTAACTGGCTTCCCCAAGGCCACACAGCTAGGTAATTATTAAGGCTGAATTTGAACTCAGGTACTCCTGATTCCAGGGCCGGTGCTCTATCCACTGTGCCACCTAGCAGCTCCATGTATAGGATGTCTTAAGGTTTGAAGGTCACTTTATAATGATCCTTGGAACTTGACAGTGAAGTATTTTTATTCCTAATAACTATCTTAATAAATATCCTGATTAAATATAATATATACTAAAATGAATCCTAATTAATAGTGAACAACTTTTCTAAGCAGGATTCATATTTAGGTCTTTCTGACTCCAGCTGAAAATTTCTTTCTGTCCACCATAGTCTAGACCACATTGCTGCCTATTGAAAAATCTATATGGCATTAGGATATGGGGGAAAGTAATATCGGGGGCAAGAAAATATTAAGAGACAGCAAAGGGTAGATGAGAAGGAAGTAATGTGAGCTACATCCTTCAATACACTGGGTGTCCAGGAGTTCTGCAGTCAAGTTGTGACTCATGATTTTCTCTAGGCCTTGGTTTTCTAGGTAATTATTTGAAAGTTTAAGTTCCAGGGAAAGTTCTGTTCTGTTTTGGTAGAGGATATTTTCTCGTTTAGAATTTCTGCTTAAAGTAATGAAACCGGGGTGGCTAGGTGGCGCAGTGGATAAAGCACCGGCCCTGGAGTCAGGAGGACCTGGGTTCAAATCTGACCTCAGGCACTTAACAATTACCTAGCTGTGTGGCCTTGGGCAAGCCACTTAACTCCATTTGCCTTGCAAAATAAACAAACAAACAAACAAATAAATGGATAAATGGGTGAATGAATGAATAAACGAATAAATAAATAAATAAAGTAATGAAACCACAGATCTGGTTAAACTCAAAACCATCAATATTTGGATTTCTTATAATTGTAGTTCTTTCATTGCCCATTATTTTACTGTTTGCCAAAGTCTGTATGACCTGGAAGATGGGTTCACTTATTCATTTTTCAGGAATTTGCTATGCATTGGAACCTATTTGATAATTTCCCCCTCCACTCCATCCTTCTTCCTCTACATTCAAATCCTTCTCTAAAATATGCCCCCAAAGAAGTCCTCTTCAGATCAATTATTGAAGAGTTCCCACTGAAGGCATGCTATCTATATTACAAGGGTCTAAAAGGGTCTTTGTGGTCAGGGAAGATTTCCAACTGAAAAAAAAAATACCTTCCTAGATTTATAGAAGTGTGGGAAAATACACAGTTGAGTCTTGGGTATGTTGAAATTCCATCCGCTATCTCTTAATTAAAGAGATGTATCAGTTGTTTCCTTGTTTTGTGGCAAGTGTGTCTTTGAGAGGAAGCAGTTCCCTAGAGATCTCTCTATGAGGTCCCCAAACAGAGACAGCAGCCATTGACTTCCTCTTAGCACCCCAACATTCACTCTCTTGGCCCCTCACTTTTAGTCCAATTCACTTTCCTGTCATGGAAAGTGGACCTCTTTGGACCTCTTTGATGTCATGGTTCTCTTTGAGAACAAACGACAAAAAATAATAGTACCATGACACCCCCCTTCCCCACCGAAGGGCCCATCTACAGACCCCATTTTCCGTAATGATTCACATTACAATATGATCAGAAGAAGTAGTGACTTTTCTATTGTCTCCTCAAAGAAGAGGCAGATTTGAGTCCTTTCAACATGACCACCAATGTGGTGTGTTCAAGTATACCGAGTGTTTTTGTCCAACATTCACTTTATTCTCTTTGCATTTTAAATGGTTCCTGGGGATTCTTCCTGTTCTAGATTTGCCTTTTGCATGACTACTAGATTGTAAACTCCTTGAGGGCAGGTCTGATCTTTTGCTAGTTTTTTTATCTCCAACATTTAGCAAGGGTCTTGCTTGCTTAATAATAGGTTTTTAATGAATATTGGCTGATTGACTCAACCCTTTAAATTTTCTTGAAGGAAACTATCCATGTTAACTTTCGGTATTTTCGCTTTATTGGCTCAACCCATTCTTTTTTGGGGGGTGTTTTCAAAATCTCTTCTGCATTAGTCAGTCTGTCCATTCAGTGTTTAAACCAGTGTATATTATGAGCAACACTTTCTATTAGCGTAGAGGAAGATTCAAAGATCATAGGATCATAAATCTTGGGCAAAAGTACTTTTGTTGAGGTTCATGGGTCCTCAGGAGGTCGCCGGGTAGATTTCAGGGTGTCTAAACTCAGGAAAATGCATTTTCATTTTCATTAAACTCTTAACTGAAATTTAACATTTCTTTTATTTAAAATATTATTTAAAGCAATACATTATTATAAAGCTTATGTAATAAATTGTATAATTATAGCAAAGTATGTAATATATTATAAATTATATTAACTTATTTAAATATTATAAATTTACATTATTTTAAAACTTTTAAAATCTTTTGAGAAATTATCTATATAGATTTGAATATGCTGCACAAGGGACCCAGTATACCAAAAATGGGTAAAAACTCCTTCAAAAGAGATAGGAGGGGCAGCTAGATAGCGCAGTGGATAGAGCATGGACCCTGGAGTCAGGAGGATCTGAGTTCAAATCCAGGCTCAGATACATAATACTTGCCTGGCTGTGTGACCTTGGGCAAGTCACTTAACCCCCTAGCCTTGTAAAAACTTAAAAAAAGAGAGATAGAAGGTATTTGAAATGCATCTGTCTAATTCAACTTGACTTCCCTTTTTCAAATAAGGAAGAACTGGGTTACAATATATAGCACAAAGAAATCCCTCAAAGAATCTTTGTTGACTGACTGATTGTTGACTGCTAATGATAATTAGATTCCTAGTCAATATCTATATAGCTCTTTAAAGTTTTTGACTTAACTATTGTAGTGCTGAGCCTTCAATTTGTTCTTATTATCATGCCAACCATAGATTGCAGGAGACAATAGAAAATTGTGATTGATTTTTCTTTTTTTCCCCTTTTGATAACACCTATCTCTCTGAACTGTTGTAGGAAAGTATTATGAGAGAATTAGCATTTCATAGAAATGATGACTGTTCCTCAGTTCAATCTAAGTGTTCATTGGTTCCAGCATTGGTTCCTAAGGAAGAGTTTCTTGATTGCCCCAACTTTAGAGCTCCTTCCCCCACTGAGTAGTTTATCTTTGTGAAGATGGGGCTGATTTTATTTTGGTCTTTGTACTCGTCCTACCCATAGGTATACAGTCTATGCTTAATAAGTGCTGACTGGATTGTAAATTTTTTTTCATTTTTAAGGATTTTATTTATTTTGAGTTTTGCAATTTCCCCCCCTAATCTTGCTCCCCCCCCACAAGAAGGTAATTTGCCAGTATTTACATTGTTTCCATGGTATTACACTGATCCAAATTGAATGTGATGAGAGAGAAATCATATCCTTAAGAAAGAAGATATAAGAGATAGCAAGATCACATAATAAGATATCAGGTTTTTTCCCTCTAAATTAAAGGCAATAGTCCTTGGTCTTTGTTCAAACTCCACAGTTCTTTCTCTGGATACAGATGGGATTCTCCATGCAGACAGCCCAAAATTGACCCTGATCATTGCACTGATGGAATGAGTAAGTCCATCGAGGTTGATCATCACCCCCATATTGCTGTTAGGGTGTACAGTGTTCTTCTGATTCTGCTCATCTCCCTCAGCATCAGTTCATGGAAATCCTTCCATGCTTCCCTGAATTCCCATAGGAACAATAGTGTTCCATGACATACATATACCACAGTTTATTAAGCCATTCCCCAATTGAAGGATATTTACTTGATTTCCAATTCTTTACCACCACCGACAGGGCTGCTATGAATATTTTTGTACAAGTGATGTGATGTTTTTACCCTTTCTCATCATCTCTTCAGGGTATAGACCTAGTAGTGGTATTGTTGGATCAAAGGATATGCACATTTTTTGTTGCCCTTTGGCCGTGAATTGTGAATTTTCTTGAGAGAATCTTAAGTTTCTTGAACTCAGGGAATGTTTTTCTTTAGTTTTGTGAAAAGGCATTTAATAAATATTTGTGGTTAAATTGTTAGCATCCTCATTATCCCTAATATTTATTTGATGTTTACTCTGCTAAGTGATTTATGATAATCTCATCTTATGGAAGGTAAGCTTCTTGAAGACAGATAATATTTCAGTTATACAGCCCCTGATTTACAAATTTTATTAAGCTTATTTTGATTGACAAGCATCTATTATGTATTAGTTATTGTGTTGGGCCCTTTTGACAAACGACAACAAAACAAAATTAAAAAAAAAATCCAACCAGTCCCTCCTCTCCAAACTTACCTTCTGTTGGTTTTTACATTTTCTCTCTCACCTCTGAATGTTTTATGTCCTTTTTTGGATATTTCTCCTTTAGGTCTTAGGGTTGAAGTTGGTGACAAAGATGTAGGGTTTTGGTGTTTTCTAAATCCAGTTCCCTCATTTTAAAAAATTTTTTCCCAAATTAAAACTTTTTAACAATTTTAATTCTAAATTCTGTCCTTCCCTTCCTCCCATCTTGAGACAGTAAGCAATCTACTTTAGGTTAATGCACAATTATAGGAAGACTTTTCCACGTTAGTCATTTTGTACAGGATGACTTGAGTAGAAATGAAAGTGAAAAATGACATGCTTCAATCTGTATTCAGACAGTATCATATCAGTTCATTCTCTGGAGGAGAATAGCATGCTTCATCATGATCCCTTTGGGATTTTCTTGAGGTCCCCTCCTTTTCAAGGTGAAACTGAGTTCCAGTGTCCTTCCAAGATCAGACAAGATAGAAAAAAGCCAAGATGGTATTTGAAGCCTCATTCCATGATTGCCAACCCAGTTCTTTAAAGGATGCTCCATTACCTTGCTGGAAGAACATGGGGCAGGACAGTTGCTCTGATGTTAGGTCTACATATCTACTAGGGTGCTCCTGGGGAGGAGGAGGTTAGGGATTGTTTGATGGTAAATGGATGGTGGTGGGAAACATAGAAAGAATGGCTCGTATTCTGACTGTTGAGGCTGGAGGACATACTTCTCTGTGGTCCTGCATTTAGGCCTTGGAAGATGATCTGGCTTGTTGTGAAGAGTTAGGGGTGATCTCTGTTCCCTTTATACTCCCCAGATCATTGTGTGGGTAGATTTCGTTTTTTAAATTGCATGCTTTATGTGAGCTCTGGAGGGCTAAGGTGATCATAAATCCCATTTCTGTTGGATTATCCTTATTTTTAGTGCTTTTGTCTGCTGCCCTGGAAATTCTTGGGAGAGTTAGCAGTCCCAACTGTTCCCTCCCACCCCCCAAAAAGTACACTTGGCCATTCTAATTTAAAGTAACAGAAGAGGTATGTATACTGTATGCTTGCAATATAAAATTGTCAGTGGGTGAAATTAGCATTAGTTTTCTTAGCTAAATAAGGGAAACTTATTTTTTTGAGATGTATTAGTAGTTGGACAAAATTCTGTCTGGCCTACCAAAAAAATCCTAAATCTGAGGACCTAGAGTTGGAAAGGAATGAATCATCCTTTGCAAAGTTCCTTAAAGATTTTAAGTGTTGTCATGAATAGAACTGGCCAAATATATGAAGCCATATTTTTTTGGTAGTCATACTTGAAATGTGACTCTCTAATGTTCTGAAGCTTAGGTAAGTTTCTTCCTTTGAAGGTGTTTCTTTCCAATGGAATGAACTCCCTGTCTAATGTTTGTAGCATATATTCATTCTGTGATTGGTTATCATTCTAAACCTTTTAAAAATTTAATGGCTTCCGTGAGGAAACAAAAGGAAACAATAAGACACCTTTCCCCTCTCCATCACTGTCAACTCTCGGTCCACCATTTTGGATCATGAGGAGTTGTGAAATCTGGGCCTCTTAGAGCCCAGAAGTGGCCTTGATGGAGAATTTTGTGTCTGATCAGAATAAACCCGTCCCACCCCATGCCCCAAATCCACTGTATTTCTATCAGACTAATGACCAGATTGGAAGATGACCGCACTTCCACTCAGATGGGTTATAGGACAGCCTTCCTAGGTTACTTGTGTTCTGAAGCACTAATGGGGAGGTCAGAATATGAACACCTATTGTAAAACAAAAGACAGAAATAAAGAAGAAAATTGTTAAGACTCTGGGGTCAAAAGATGTGATTTCCAGACCAGTCTTTTTCCATTTATTATTTGTGAAATTTTGGACAAGGCACTTAATTTTCATTGACCTCAGTTTCCTCATGTTTCAGTGGAGAGAGTTGAACTCAATGATTTGAGTTCCATATAAGATCTAGATAGAGTTCTTAATCTATATTATACCCTAGATGCCATTCGCCATCTGAAACTAATGGACCTTTTAGAATGATACTATTAAATGCATAAATTAAGATACATTGGATTATAAAGGAAATAATTTTACTATTGGAATAAAAATATTTATTTTCCACAACCAAGTTCTCAGACTTCCAGAAATCCTGTGAACCTTGGGGTTTAAAAATCCCTGCTCCAAATCTGTGTTCCTAGAAAGGAGGATACTTACCCTTTCCCTTGGGTTACCCTCCTCTGTGGCAGTGCCATCTCTCAAGACCCAAGCTTCCTATCACTCACACACACAAATTCTTTCTTGCCACACTAACTTTCTCTTTATCTTGATTGTCCATCCTCTTGGCCTTCTTCTTCCTTTCCTTTACTGTTTGCTTAAAGCTATGCCAACATTTTAGAAGGTATGTTGAGGTGCCATGTGCACAAACACTTTGGAAATTGTGAAGAATAAATGATTCTGCAAATGATACTGGCTCTCTATGTTGAGGGAGTGCAACTTTAAATTTGTCTTCTTTATGAAAACAAAGTCTCCATCTTCCACAAGTAGAATGGCATTGACTGTCATCATTGTTTTCAAAAGTATATTCTTATAAGGAAATAGTTTCCTCCTTGCGAATGCAATGAGAATTTTTTTTGTTTTCTTGTGTTTTCAGATAGAAGGTTCACAGATTCAGAACTTAAAGAGACCTCAGAGCCACACTGTGTTGGACATGAGAGGACAACCCAATGGTCAGGGATATAAGCAGACTTCCAGCCAAGGGAGGAGACCCTGAATTTCATGACTTTATATTATTTATTATCAGATTCTTAGTTTGAAGTCTGTGAACATTTTTTAAAAGATTTCAGTAACTGTATTTCAATAAAATTTATTTCTTTTGTAATCATTATAGCTTCTATAAATTAAAAACAAACAAACATGCTTATTGAGAAAGGGTCCATAGTTCCACTAGACTGCCAAAAGAGGTCCAAAACACAAATCGGTGTTATGACTTGGTAGATGGAAAATAAGACCTCTTCATAATCATCCTTTATCTTTGACCAAAGCCCTGGCAAAAGACCTCGATGCCCGTAGCTGAAAAGGTCCGACCCACTTAAAGTTGTTTGTGTCCTGTGCTTCCACAGTTCTTTCCCCATCTGGTCTGCATCCAAACCTCTCTTTACAAAGCCCATTTCTGCATGGAGGCTGGCTCTCTCTTCTTCAGCTTCAGGGCAGAAAAGCCCATTTGCTGAAAGATATGAGTTGCTTCATCTCCGACTACCAGATTGGTGAGCCTGCTGCTGTAGCTTCCCAACTGCCCAGGTTCATATAGCTCTGCTGGAAATTGTGCTTCAGGGTGTCCTTACAAAGGATCCAAATAAATAAGGTACTTTGCGTGGCCCTGCTGTTGCTGTTCTGAGATTGGTTATATATCTTTTACAGAGCAATGCTCAAATAAAGCTTAATGATGCCACTAGATGCACTGTGCAGGAAATTGGGAAATGCCAGACCAATAATGTGGATTTATTTTCATTGAAATTAATGCCAACCAAGGCAGCCATTTTTAAAAAAAATTTTGCACTTGGAATATAGGACAGCAACATACAAAATAATACACTTATACCTCAGAAGGGGAAAAAGGGGGTTTCTGTGTCTTCACAGAGTCAAAAGAAACATTTATGTATGTGAATGTTCACTTTCCTAGCTTTTCTATCAGTATTCTTTCAAGTTTCCTTCCTCGGAAAGAAGGTAGGAACATTTTATCTATTGTCTTCATGAATCAGAAGACAACATCTGATGGTAACCCTAGAGAGTCAGCATCATTTGCAGGATCATTTCCTTTTCACCATTTCCAAAGTGTTTGTGCACATGGCAACCTATAAGAAATACATTCTCTTAAACAGTGCCGCTTTGCACATATCATGGTATTTGGTTAATGAATTGCTGATATATATATATATGTATGCATATATGAAGCCAATTCCAAAACTTATGTCTGCTGGTGCTGTTGTCACCACAAGTTAGCTACGTTTCTTTTTTTCCCCCCACTAAAATCAGCAGCTTTATTAGACAACTACTATGGACGCAATGATTTGTGGTTATATTTTGGAGGTTCAAATAAGAGATAAAAATAGTCTTTTCTACTAAGAAGCTCATTTTTTTCCAGGGTGGGGGAGAACACTTAATACTGAGTGAGTTTTATGGAAGATTTCTTGGTGGAGTTGGTAATTTAGCTGAACCTTGAAGGAAGATAATAAATCTGAGTCATGAGGATGATGAAGCAGTAGACTTTGGACTTGGCTTGTGCAAAGACTGGCACAGAAATAGAGATGAAATAGACAATTTGAGTAATGGCTAACAGTCTAATTGGTCTGGAACATAGACAAATTGGCATGGAAAGTTGCTTAAGCGCCTGATACTCTTTGTGCTATCTCTTGTTAGGGAAATTAGGAAGGCAGCATGTCACTCTGTTAATTCTCCTGCAAGGGAGCACAGTGTCTGAACTACCTACTGGTTAGCATTCTCCTTGAACTCTCATCTTAGGTCCACCTTAGTTTTTCTTTGGCCCAAATATGAACTATTCAACATTCTCAGATTGAATAGTTTATTAAACTTAAATGAAGACAAGGATGTTATTCTCTCCAGAATGAGCCGTACTCATCCGACCATCTCTAAGAGCCCTCCTTCTTGCTCCTTCTCACTCCTGGTAATTTCCATTGGTACCATTCCCAGGGTGTCTTCATCTCATGGAAAAGGAACCAAGTTAGATTTCTGGATTGGAGTTGATATTTAGGGAAACAAAAAGAAGAGTTTCCTCAAGAAAAAGTATCTTTATTTTTGATGGTCTCTGGGTTGTCCGTTCTCATGCTCTTGATCTTTTTTCTCCTTTAGAACATGAAGTACCTCTGTGAGTTAGTCTCTGACAGTCTTGGTCACTCTCAACTTGGGTTTTGGAAAGCCACCACATTCACCATAACAATGGTTCTGACTGCTGTCACCCACCTCATGGAAGTTTTTGAATGGCATGGTATGGGACCAATCACAATAAATATCTTCATGGTTCTATATAAAATATCACACTGTAAACTGCTTTGCCAGCTCATTCTCTGCACAAGTCTAGATCATAGTAATCAGGCAAATGATGGGCCCAGTTGACAAATAGGTTGTGACCAGAAGACAGAAAGCTTCCAACGACAGGCCAACAAAATGCATTTTATCCTTGAGTCAGTTGGATTTTCCTTCAGGATGGAGGGGTAAGAAGCTACTAGTTGAATGCTGAACTTGGGATAGAAGAACTGAGTTGAAATCCTGATTCACTTATGCCCTTACCTTTCTAGGCTTCAGTTCCCCATCTATAAAATGTATATAATAAGAACACCTGCCTCAGAGAGTTGTTGTGAGATAATTATATGTAAAGCAGCACTTTGCACACCTCTTCAAGGTTAGCAAGGTCCTATTGGCCACTGTGTGGATGATAGATTTAAGAAGGGAAGAGGATGCCACTCCAATGAGGCCATGGACTTCAAGTCTACCCTACCAGAAGGCCTTTGTTCAGCCATGGATCCAGGGAAAATGCCTCAATTGTTTCTTTATCCTTTCCCCTTTCTCCTTCTCCCCACCAAACAAAATAGGAAAATAAAATAAAATAAAAGGGGTTTAATACAACCTTCTGTGTTCTGACAGAGTCCTGTACAGGGAAAAGCCATTTCTCTCCCAGTAAATAAAAGTGCATTGAAAAGACATTTAGTCATGGGAATAAAGCTCAGGAAACACATGCTTCATTGGAATGGTTTATATTAGTGTCATTAACTCCTATGTTTTGGAATAACTCCCAGATGAAGGATTATGCTGAAAGGAGGAATTAATGACAGTCAATATAAGCCATTCTGTAGCATGTGCATTTATATTTTTTTTAAAAAAAATCTACCCGACGGCTCAGGAAAGCTTCATAAAAACAGCAAAACTGCCATGTAACCAGACCATAGGATGATGAAAAGTCAGTTGCAGTCAACTGAGCAAGGGTTCCAATCTTATTCTACCCTGTTGACTGGAGATCTAGGAACTGACACGATGTTTCAAGTCCCTCCCAGGCCTAACGTTTTTCCTCTATATAGATCTTTTATTTATATACATATTTTCATGTTATCTTCGCACATTATATTGTGGGATCTTTGAGGATGCCCCCCTTCCCCTCCAGTGTCTGGGATCTAGTAAGCACTTCATAAATCAATACTTGTTAATAGACTCCTAAGACATTCCAACTTCACTACCTTATTCCCTTGCAGAGAGAACCTGAAATGCTGAACCTTCTGGAAACTAGTCTCAGGGGTCATTCTGGTCCTACTCGCCCCCCCCCCCCAAGATTCTCAGGGGATGAAATGGGATCCAGCAGTAGCTTTTTGGGAAGGAATTCTCACATCATCAAGAAAGGTCTTTGAAGCCTTTCATGATGATCCATCCTGGGTGAAGTGGAGTATCATCTAGTAGGGATCTCGCCTTCCACAGATGTAAAAGAAGTTGAGGGCAAAAGAGCTGACATGTTCAATGGGTTTTGTTATACAACAGGAAAGAGTGGAGGTGGTACCTGAACCTGGGTCATTTGGCTCCCTTTTCTCTGTGGTGCCATAATGTTTTATTACAAGTATTTGTAATAGATTGTTCTTAATAATGAAACAGTAAATGCACATATATGAAGCACCTGGGACTACAAGTACAAAGAATGAAATATCCTTTATTCACAGTAAGATGAAGGAAAGCTGCCCTTTTTGAACTGGAGTCTTCGTCCACTCCTTCCTTTGCAGATGACCTTTGTATGTTGTCTTCCCTTCATGGACAGGAACTCTCTTTTTCTTATTTATCCTCAGTGCTTTCAGAGCCAGGAAAATAATTAATAAATGTTTATCGATGGACTACGCAGTAGACTGTAGATATAGAATGCCTAGCTGACTGTTCTCAGCAAACCGTTTCTTGTCTTGTTGGAAAGCCCTGGTTCAGATTCTTAGTCCTCCATGTTCTATAACCTGAGTCACATTGGATGCCTCTCTGACCTCTTCCATACCTTGTTCTCCTCTGCTGTAAAAGGAGGAATTTGAACTTAACTCAAGGTCTCTGTGGTTTATGGATCTCTGGCAGTTTAGCAAAGCTTATAGATCCTACAATAGAATGTCTTTAAAGGAATAAAACAAAATACTTAGGATTATAGAAAACCAATGCCTCTAAAGTCTCTACTTTCTCTCATTTTCTTCTGGAGGATCTACAGTCTGGCTTCCAACCTCATAATTCTTCAGAAACTCTTCTCTCCACTGGTTTGTGTGTGTTTTTGTTTGTTTCTTTGCTTTTGTGGGGCAATAGGGTTAAGTGACTTGTTCAAGATCACACAGCTAGTAAGTATCAAATGTCTGAGTTGGAATTTGAACTCAGGTCTTCCTCCAGAGCCAGCGTTCTATCCACTTTGCCCCCCCAGCTGCTTGTTCTCCTCCCCTTCTCTCATTAGAGTCCTCCTGACTGCCCAACCTCTGGGTCTTTTCTCAGGGCCCACCTTCTTGACCTCTGTGCTTGCAGCCTTTGGCCCTATTTAATCATCTTCTTTTCTGATGCTCTTCTCTCCTGGCTTCTTTCTACTTTTGGGCTAGGCCTTCTCATTTTCCTTTGCTAGATTTTCATCTGCATCACTCTCTCTTCCTTGAGGTGTCCTTCCTAGGAGGGCTTCCGTTCTCTTCTTCCTTTGCACTGTTTCACTTGGAGAACTCATCAGCTTCCTGGGATTCAGCTATTATCTCTGTTCAGAGGAATCTGATATCAGTTCATCCAGCCCTGACCTCCTGTCTCACATCTCCAGATCTTAAACTCAGCAAGTCCAAAATGGAATTCACTATCTTTCCTCAAATAACTTTATCTATCCTCCCAATCACCAAAGCTCCCAACTTAGTCCCTTAGCTTCTACTCTCTCACTACCCCTCATCCGCCTCTTCCCCACACAGCCAATTAGATGTTAAGCCCTTGGGGGGGGGGGGGCAGAAGGCTAATCTAGATTGCCCCAAGCCCTTTTATCTTTAGCAACCCTGAAAAGCATTTTTATTTTATTGGGAGGGAGTGTATTTCTGAAGGATCAAGAGCTTTTTAAAGTAGAAGAAGATTACCCACGGGTGAAGGATCAGATTCCTGCTTATGTTGTTTTTTCCTTGAATGGATTTTGTTTAACAGGGTAAAATTTTAATTTGCCTCTGTGGGTGTGTGTTGGGCCATATTAAATTATTAAGTTAATTAAAACTTGCAATTAAAATTTTAAGATCCAGAAAAAAATAGAATGGGAAAAATCAGCCATAATAAATAAACACAATAGAATGTTATGGTGCTAATAATGGATGTTCTTCAAATGCTGTAAGTTTTTGAAAATGTATTGTTGTAACATAAGTAATCAGTGACCCAAAAGGAGAATGAATGTTTTACTAAGTAGTATATAAACATGGGATACGTAATCCATTTAGTATTATGGTTTGGTAAAAATGAGTCACTAATGGATTAGATATTAGCCCATTGTACTTAATTTGAGGAGGTCATTTGGGGGAACTACAAGCCTTCATCCTGACCTCATCTCTTTTCTTTATTACCTTTTATGGTTTTCTTCTCTGTGTTTTTAATGTTGTTAGATAATAATCTTTTGTTTATGTTTACCACTCAATGCTTATTACTTAATCCTTTGAAAAAATTGAACTTGATTATTTTCTAGATATTTTGCTGACTCCTGTTAGAATTACAAGATATTTCTATATACTAATATTGATTTCACTGTGATTGTAATTAATCCACCATTCGATGGGTTGTGATTTTCTTTCCCCAATAGAGTTGCCTTTGTTTTTGCCTAATGGAATTTGTCCTGTTACATTCCTATTAGGAGTATAGAGGTGTTTGATATGGTATGGCATTGCTGCTCTCTAAATACTGGGATGGCTATTTATTTTGATGGGTGGAGTGGAGACATGTCCCTTTGATGTTACCTAAATAACATGATCCCATTAAGTATTTTCTTGGCAAAGATACTGGAGCAGTTTGCCATTTCCTTCTCTAGCTCATTCTACAGATGAGGAAACTGAGGCAAGCAGGGTTATGTGATTTGTCCAAGGTCATAAGTAAGTCCATGCCTTATACTTTGGTCTTCCTGACTCTTGTTATCACCTAGCCCCATGCTTATAGTTCTAGTCGTTGCTGACAGGTACTCCATGATGGTGATATGTTTAAGTTATAAAAATATAACCTCATTAAGTGTCTGGTATGAATAACAACATTGCCATTCAATTTAAGCAAAAATGTTGTTTAATCAGATCATATGAGATATTTGAACTTATATGTATAGATGTTATATATATATATGTGTGTGTGTGTGTGTGTTAATGCTTATTCACTTTTTTCTTTTACCTTTTCTATCTATAATTTAATGAAAGATGTTCAGAAGACATCATACTCTAGTTTCTGTAATCAATACCCCTTCCCCCCAAAATTACTTCTTTTAACAAAGTAAAACATTTTTAACCACTGGTTTTACTGGCTAATTTTTTTTTGCAACAGATTATTAAATAGATAGAAAGAAAAATTTCCTTGCTCCATTCCCTAGCCTCCTTTTATATTTCTTTGTAGTTCTGAGTCAGGGGATAGAGGTGGGGATACATAAAAACTGGTGACTAGTATTTTCACTATGAATTTTACCTTTAATTGCGACTTAGGTACTTATGAGGGAACAAAGTTGCCCAAATATCATAAATTTTCTTTATAGTTTCCTTCTCCTTGATACTATGCAATTCTGATTTTGTAGATACACATCTGGAAGATATCTAAGAGTCCATCTCGTTCAATCACCTCATTTTATAGATGAGAAAACTAAGTCCCAGAGAGAGGAAAGAATTTGTATTAGGTCACACAGGGGAATAAGCATCAGATGGGAGCTCTCACATTTCCCTTAGCCTGTAGGCTTCATCAAGCCTTTTTCTTCTGCCAAGCTTGGTTCTGATTTCTTCCTCTCTGAATCTCTTAAACTTCTTTTAAACAGAGACCATTGTAGAAGATATCACAGAGATAGGAGATGGAAGGTTTCCCCACCTTTGGAAGAGCAAAGAAGCCAGTAGACTTGAACTAACTGAGCCATTGGGAAGGAAGATTGAGAGAATTTTTACACAAAGGATGAAATCCTTGCAGCTAATTTCAGTTGAAGGAGTCAAGAGAGGGATGATGGTATCCAAGAGAATAGATTTATTGAGCATTGGATGAGTGCCTGAGGCTTTATTAGATGATGAGAGGGAATTCAGATTATAGAACCTCAAAAGAAGTATGGTGTTAGAAAAATTGTCTGTAAATGTCAATTGGAAGGGGGGGTGAAGAAGAATAATCCCCCTTTTCTCCCTTGGCTCTGTGAGATGGAGAAGTAGGAGAAAGAATGGCCATCAGTGGAGAGATTTGTAAAGGATGTAATGTCCTCCAGGGGAGAAACAGATTTCAATTAAAGTGAGGAGGAGGAATAGTTGTTTGGAAAATTTGAAGAGAGAGGAATTGGTTGAGAGTAAACTCTGGGGATTCCAGACGACCTAGTGGAATGTATTTGGAGATGGGCAAATTGGTAGGAGTGGGCTTAGTTGCCTTAGGGATAATTAGAATGGGGATAAATGTGGAGGAGGTGATAGCAGCAGGCATGCTATTTATACCTATGGAGAACAGACTGAAGGCTAGGGATGGAAGGCCCATATGAAAGAAAGCTGATTGACATGTCATACTCCGTTGGCATAACTTAACTAGTCGAGGTATTTATTTCATTGTTCATCTACCCAAGTTTGAAATTGAATTTGGAATAAAAAATTGGTGCTTTGGAGCATGCCTTGGTGAAATTCACATCCCCAGTGGCGGTTGTGATGGGGACTGTGGCATGGTAAAATTAGGGGACTATGAGAAAGTAGGCTGTGTGTGTGTGTGTGTGTGTGTGTGTGTGTGTGTGGTGTGCACGCATAATATATAATCTCCAAAACTCCTCATTTCCTCCATCCAGCTGCTGAATTTACAAAGGACAAAAACTGAGTTACAACTGTTTAATATTTGGGTGGATGGTGTTGTGTAATGTCTGTGTTGGACTACCTCTTCCCAGCTCAGCTGCCCACTTACTTGCAACTGGACCTTGGCCATCCACTTTGTCTTTGAGCTTCAATTCATTCCATCATCTATAAATCAGATAGATGCCGGACCAGATTGTAACTTAAGTTCCCTTCCAATCTTAGACTTGTGATTCTGTCATTCTTCCCACTGTGTAAAGGGCAAGTCTTCCAGAAGCCCTTAGAACTGACTTGTGTATGTCACGAACCCCTTTGATCATCTACTGAAGCCTATGCACTTCTTTTGAGAATAGCATCTTTAAATGTGTAAAAGAAAATACATAAAATTAAAAGAAATGCATGACAGAGAGAAAACAAGAGGTCATTTTTTTCCTACCCACTATCACAGATTTTCCTGAAATCTATTTTCAACCCTTTAGTTTAGAATCCATACATCATTAGAAGGTAAGACTCTTTAAGTGTATAAATTGTCATGAATTATATATGGATCACCAGCTTCTATCAAAGATCAAGTAATTGATAATTGCTTTTTAATTCATTTATTTCTTTCGTATTTTGGGGACTCCAAGAGGCAAAATGCCTACCTTTCACATAGAAGTAAGATGGAGCACAAGTCATCTCTATAACTGAACATATGTCATTCTATGAACTGTTCCTGGATGAAGGCTAGAGTCATTACATAAAAATATAAATATGTAGTATATAAATAATGTAATAAACATAACATATATAATATACATAATATATTAATTACTTAATTAATTGAATAATTAAATAATTAACAATGCAGTTCCCTTTCACCATCTGTGTTGGAAGAGTTCTTCAAGGACCTAACTACCCTTTGAAACTGAGAAAAGATTCCCCATAATCTGAGGCAGGATCCTGGGTCTTTTATAAGGAACTAGGAAGCTAAGATTCTCCTCCTCCGTGTGTTATTTTCCCCAAATAGATTGTGACCTCCCTGAGGGCAGAGATAGGTTTACTTTTCTATTTGTATTCTCAGCACTTAGCCCAGCCTTGAACACAGAGTAAATTCTTCATAAATGCTTTTTAAAAATTCATTGATTCTCTGAGTAATTCTCCTGATTCAGAGATGCCAGGATTGGCCTCAGCATTTCTCATGTCCTCTGAGCAGACAAGAAGTCGTGATAGAGGATAGAAAAATGGGAGCTGTGTGAAAAGGACAGCCTCATGGAGCGTAAATCCTGTCACTGTTCCAGCGCTTCTCTCCTTGAGCTAAGGATGCTTGGCTGCAACCGAAATCCATTCAAGTCCACTTCTGAAAGGAAACGGTGGCTCCACTTAGAATTCTGAGATAATAGAAAAATTCTTATTCCAAGCACTTTAATAAATGTAATGCTCTCCTTACCAAAAACACTTTCCAATTCTCTACCAATTATTTTCCCATTGCATAATAGCCAAGGTTGGAGAAGGGAAGAGGTGACTCAAAGCAATTATTATGGAAAATGTGGCCTGCCATGGTCCCTGTTTTTCTTCAGCCCTCCTTGATGAGTACTACCAAGTTGTGGGATGGGTGAAGGGGGAGAGTTGGGGGAGATCTCACAGAGGAACCCTTTCTGCATCAAGTGAATGACACAAGGGCTCTCGCAGCCCTCCAGATATTGCCAAATAATTGCCTTTGGCCGGAGGAGTGCCTTGCCATCGTTGAGATTTGGGAAGAGACAGAGCTTTAAACCAAAAGGAAGAAGGAAGTGACGTTGTTTTAGGAAATAATTCATTTTCCTAAAGAATCTAGTCATTCAAATTTTCATAAATGGAATGCTGCCTTGGACCTTTCAACAGGAGGATCTGAGTTTAGATCCTGCCTCACCTCCTTGCTTCCTGAACAGGTTACTTAACTTTCCTATGTCTTTATTCTCAACTCTAAAATGGGAGTGATATTTTCACCTACCTCCCAACAGTGTTGTGAGAATAAAAATTGATCTTGTTTATTAATGCTTTATAAACTCAAAGCATTATGTATATATTATTATTGCAGAACAGGATTCCTATTATTAATTCTAAGACAATTCATTTAAAATGTCAATAAACCTTCAATTTATAAAATTTGATGACTTGACCGTATGGTTTGCAAAACACTTTACATGTATCATCAGACATATAGAACATATTTCTATCTTATATATTATCTCAAAACAAGTGAAGGGGTAGGTGTTAACAGTCTTCAAATGAGTCTGTCATATTGGCACATGTTTCCATTTGAGACACTCGACTTTAGTCCGCGTCCCAAAGAGGAAGGTGTGTCCTATCTCAGTAGTCACTCAAAATAAGCCTGAAGCCTAGATTCTTCACTCCGTTCTCCATTTTCTTTTCTTTGGCCGCATCTCTGATTTTGCCTTCTCCTCTTGCCACATTGTATTGGTTGTCATACTGTATATTTTTCATAAATTTCAGCTAAATAGTTAATAGAGCCTTGTTTGGGGAGTCAAGAAGGCCTTTGTTTGAATCCTTCCTCAATAGCTTAGGTGACTCTTGGCAAGTCTTTTAGTCTAACTGAACTTAGATCTGCTCCTCCATAAAATAGCAGAATTAGACTCAGTGACTTATAAGGTTCCTTTCATCCCTCTTTCTAGGAGCTTCATCATCATCACTCTAACATAGAGTGTTGTTTATAGAGAGCTGTCTGGCTTACAGAACATTTTCCCCACTTCTTCACAGTCCTTTGTAATAATGACATTGTTTTATTTTAGAAATGATTATGATACGTTTATAGATATTGTTTACATATAGATATATAGATAGCTATAGTTTTTGTATATATATATATCTGTATATATAAGGCTGCATATATATTTATGGTATATTTTTGTGTAGATTAGTCTGTGAAGCACTTTATATGCACTATTCCCTGAAATTCCAAATATCCCTCTGAGAATTATATGATTGAAACTTTACTTCTCCTTGATGACCTTGTTGAAATGTTAACTTTTCCTGAAGTCTTTTTTGACAGCTTCCCTTAGCTTTCAGTTTGTCCCTTGGACCTGAAATGGCACTTGTTAGGCTTTCTCTCATATATGTGTCCTGCCATTGAAACCTTGGTGTAGTCACTTAAATTCATTATGATGGACACACAAAAACAATGGAAGTGATTGATGTTGCCAAGATAAGATGGAGGCCTGTACGTTGGAGATGGTTGTCATAATGAGATGGCGGCTGGTCTAGAGGGTGTCACTTTCTTTCTTAAATTGATCATAACTAAGGCTTTAACGATCCATGTTCACGCATCTGGTATTTTCATAGAAACACTCCAAAGGACATAGATCTTAAAGCTATAAATTTGGAGGTTTGGGTCTTAAGTTCAAATTTGAATTCTGTTTACTACTTGCTGTATGATCTTCGAAAAGTCTTCAGCCCTCTAGGCTTCAGTTTTCTCATTTTAGGTTAATAAGCAGGTTGGAATAGAGCAGTAAATTGAAAAGAAAAAAACTAAAACTTTTGATGAAAGTATTTCATAATAATTGGGTTTTTTTTATAATCCTATGCAATTGATTTTATTCATTCAAATTTGTTTCAGTTATTTTGGTCATGACTCCTCATGATCCCCTTTGGGATTTTGGCAGAGAAACTAGAATGAATTGCTTATTCCTTCTCTAGTCATTTGACAGATGAGGAAACTGAGGCAAACAAGCTGAAGTGACTTGCCCAGGATCACCTAGCTAGGAAATATTTGAGGTCACATTTGAACTCAGGTCTTCCTGACTCCAAACCTGGTCTTCTAGTATCCTGCCTAGCTGTCCTACCAGATAGGAAATATCAAAGTCTTATGACTCAGTAATAAGTTACCCTAAAGCTTTCTATGTCTCTTTGGAACAAAGTGCTAACTATACTTGCTGAAACTACTACATGGCATTTCTGAGAAATGCTCTTGGAATGAAAATATAGAGTTTGATTTTTAAAATTTTGTTATTGCAGCACTTTAAATTTCATGACTATCACCTGGAGTTTTCCTCCAGTCTCGGATGCTTCCTAGCTGTGTGACCTTGGGCAAGTCCCTTCATCTTGAGGCAAGTCTGCCTCCGTTTTCTTATATGTGTGATGGGGATAACAGTAGTACCCACCTCCTAGAGTGGTGAGAATTAAATGGAATGGGAATTATAAAATCATTAATAGTGTTGCCACAGAGTAAACATTGTTTCCTCACCTTTCTGCATTTTGTAGGATAAATTAATTGGGCCAGTTTCCTCCTTTCCAATCCAAATAAAACTCATCCCAGTCAACAGCTGACAGGTACAGTTGGTGATCTTCAGCCTATGATTTGTTTTTCCAGGACCCATCAGGAGGTTTAGGCCAGGCATCTCTGGTCCCAAGTCATTCATCTTGACATAGCCACCACCTTTCTTTGTGCCTTTTCTCATTCCTCATCCTTCCTTCTCCCTTCTTCCACATCTCCCACCTTTTATCCCATTCATCTCCCTCCACTTTCCTATGTCTTCCTTCTTCACTCCCTTACCCATCTCTCCCTTTTCTTCTTCCTTTGATTTATTAGTTCTCATTTGTTTTTTTATTTGTTTGGTTTTGATTTTTTTCTTCAGGCAGGTTCTGGTTTCTTTGTAATCCCAGGAACTTTCTCACCCATAACTTTTTTTTTATTACTTCTAAAAACTACATTTGAAAGCATGCATAGTGGGGCATAAATATTAAATCTGCTAATTCAGCTTCCAAGGTCTCAGGCATCA
This sequence comes from Macrotis lagotis, assembly GCF_037893015.1. Lineage (NCBI taxonomy): Eukaryota > Metazoa > Chordata > Mammalia > Peramelemorphia > Peramelidae > Macrotis > Macrotis lagotis. The sequence continues at coordinate 249,871,563 of NC_133662.1, read as the reverse complement.
TTGGGGACTATCCTGCTATTCTGAAGTACCATTCGGTATGCCTTTTGCTATGTAGATCAGTTTTGTGATTATTCGAGGAATAAAATTGCCAAATAAAGAATAATTTAAGTACAATTAGATTTTAAATGAAAAGAGGTCAAAATGGCCAGAATTACAAAACTACAACATCCTGGTTTCCTACTTTTCTGCCCCATGCAGCGTAAACATCAGACCAATTATTTCTGAAGGGGCCGCCTGAATCTAATCATTATTGTTCACCACCCCAATTTTAATCAGATTTCAATACATCTGCCATTCAGGGACTTTATTAGGAGGGCACACACTGGAGAACAGTGGGAAGGAAGAGCCTGTACCTGAAGGGTGGACCCTGTGGCGCTCACCCCCTCCCCTTCCAGGAGTGGGTTTCAGTTGTCACATGAGGAATTCACATCAGACCAGAAAATAAGAGCTGTGGGCTCTAAGGCTTGAGAGACTCTTGAAGGTGTCCTTATGGAGAGTGCAAAGAATTCTTTCTCCTTCTGGCAATTATAAAGCTGGCGGGGTCCTTCTTGCATGCAAGGTGGGAGTTGCCCCCTCTCCAATCCATCCTTCCTTCACTTGTCAAATTGTTATCACTAGTTCATGTTACCTCAATCATAAAAAAAAAATCACCATTAAAATTTTTCATCATCTGATTCCTGTTTTTGAGGTGATTTCTATCATTTACTCTTCTCCAGCCCCCTTTTAATTATAGTTCCTTTCTTCTGTTAATTATTTCCTATTTATCCTATATAAGCTTGTTGTTTGTGTGTGTGTGTGTGTGTGCCTGATGTCTCTCTATCAGACTATAAAAATAGTGCTTAATAAACATTGGCTGATTGATTACTGATGCCCTCTGTTCTTAGTGGTCTCTACCCCAAAATTATTTTGTATTTACTTTTTTTTTTGCAAGGCAAATGGGGTTAAGTGGCTTGCACAGCTAGGTAATTATTAAGTGTCTGAGGCCACATTTGAATTCAGGTACTCCTGACTCCAGGGCCAACACTCTATCCACTGTGCCACCTAGCCGCCCTTTGTATTTACTTTTTAATATTTTTGATTTTTAGTTCCTATTGTTTCCTCCTCTTGGATTATAAACTGCTTAAAAACATTCTGGTTTTTTAAAAATTTAGTTTGTAAATCATTACTTGGTATATAATATATAGGTAATATACAAATTGAATCTTCTTGAATTAAATTGAATATTGGAGACAATATGGTACTGTAGAAGGAACAGTTCATTTGATGTGGAAGGAATCTCAGTTCAAATCCCATCTCTGTCATTTATTATCTGTTTTATCTTGGATGAGTCTTTTGGCTTCTATTTTCTAATGTTTATGTGAAGGAGATCGACCAGGTAGCCTCTAAAGTCCGATCTTTAAATAGATGATCCTGTGCATTGAATTGAATTCGGTTTTGAGATTTAAATTGACATATTTGGGGAGGGGGTTATATCAATCTTGTGCATTGAATTTTTCTGAGCTTGAAACTAATGTTGACCTTTTTGGTGGGGAGGGCAAATTAAATCATGTAACCTGTAAAGCAGCATCTTTAAATAGATGGTTCTATTCATTGTATTGAATTTAGTTTTGTTTTTTTTCCTCAACTTGAAACTAAAATTGACATTTTTGGGGGTGGGGATTATTAGATCATATGACCTCTAAAGTAGCATCTTTAAATAGATGATCCTGTGCATTCTATTGAATTTAGGTTTTTTTTTTTCCTGAACTTGAAGCTAAAATTGACATTTTTTTTGGAGACGGGGTAGATCATGTAACCTCTAAAGTTGCATCTTTAGATGATCCTGTACATTGAATCAAGTTTTTTTTCTGGACTTGAAACTAAAATTAACATGTTTTGGGGGGCATTAGATCATTTCCCACCTTCCTTTAGTCTGTCAGTCAGGCAATAAGCAATATATGAAGTACTTTCTGTCTGTCTCCTATGTTTCCTTGAGCATTTTATTATCTATCTGAAAAAATGGTTTTAGTGCTACTGATATCACTTGATTGAGAAAAATGTTCTTTGCAATATGGCATGTACTTGATTTTCAGAAGTTATTTCTTCTCCCTTCCCCATCAATCCCCAGCATTCAGTGTAATTAGACAAATTCTCTTAAGTGACTCATTTGCATGGGGCCTTGGGGAGAGGAGAGATGAAAGCTGGGCATGGCTTTCTCCAGGAGCTTCCACTCTACTCTGTGGTACAGGAGGAGATGGCTGTCAGTGATGACAGAGCATGATGATGGGAGACCGACCAGGAGTGGTCCAGAGCATGTGCTTGAGGAGAGTCCGCCGTGGAAGGAGGAAGGAGGCTCACTCACATGCCAGCCAGAGGAAAGAGACCCTAATACCAGACCCAGGCCCATGACCCAAGTCACCATGCAGATTTCCACCACCTCCCTTCACCCACCCCGTGAGACACAGCACCATTTTGGTTAAATCTGATGACTATTGATTGGAGACTTTGTGATAACCGCTGCTTCCAAACATGCACAGACTTCATTTTTAAAATTCGTTTTCCCTCCAAAGAGAGGTGGCTGAGGGAGGCGGGCCAGCAGGCTGTGGACTGGTAGGCTGAGGGCTGCCCATTAGGGCAAGGGGTCCGGCTGCCGGTCTGACGCGTGCTCTTTCTTCGCAGAGCTTTGCTTGTTGTTCCAGGCCCTGACGCTGGCATATTACAACCGTGTAGCTCGTCATTTTCGATTTATTCGAACCTTTTTCTCCAGTCTGCTGAGCTTTCAGCGGCAGCATCAATCTCGACACCTCACAATTCCTCAGAACCTCTGTCCCCATCAGATGGTTCGACCTATGAGAAATTTAGCTAGAGGCGCTTAGACAAAAAAAAAGAGAGGAGAGAGAGAGAGAGAGAGAGAGAGAAATATTGTGGCTGGGGAAGCATTTAAGTTAGGAGGCAGCCAGGGCTGTTTTATTACTTAGGCCTATGTCACCTGTGATGACCCAGGAGAGTGGAGAATATTGATCGCTTGTCACTCAAAGCATTCAGCAGATTGCATTGACAAAGCTTGGCAGGCCTCTAATAGCAGGGTTAGTGGCCCTGGCTGCTACCCAGGGGAAAACTCGGCAGTGCCTATTACTTGGCGGCCTTTAACTCTTAGAGAATTGGGAGAGAACATTGACAAAAGCCAGGGAATAATTTTACGGTTACAAATGCTTTTTTTCCTGCCTCATTTCCCCCCTCCCTTCTTCCCCCCACCCTTTCCTTTCTGTCACAGTCCCTGCCTTTGCCCTGGACCCCCCTGTCTTGTTTGGGCTGGCTGTGGTGGTATTGTTTCTCCAAAGGTCAGTCCGGCCCAAGACATGAGCTGGGAGTGTGGCATTGTGGCTCGCCTGTCAGGTGGGTATGTCACCAGGGTTTTATAGATTTGTTCAGAGTGTGTATATACTTGAACTGACACCCCGTCCATTCTCAGCTGTTGTCCTTCAACTAGAGAAATCACCATGTCACAACGGAGCGGGACTCTCCATCTCTCTCCCCTCTTTTTCCCCACATCTTCCACTTTTTGCCCTTTCCTCTCACCCTCTCTATGTCTCCCTTTTCTTTCTCCCTCCTTTCTTTCTTCTTTGTTTCTTTTTTCCCTCTCCTCCCCTTTCTCTTTTCCTTTCCTTTTCCTTCTCCCTCTCGCCATCTTTCCCTCTGTCTCCCTGCTCTTTCCTCTCTGTCCCTCTCCTTTCTCCTTTATCTCCTTCCTCCTTTCCTCTTCTTTCCTCTTTTTCCTTTCTGTGCCCCCCATATTTCTCTTCTTTCTCTTGCTCATCTCTTAACCCCCCCATCTTTTCTTTATCTCTTTCCTGCCTGTTTCCCTTCTCCTCCTCCTTCGTCTCTGGTCCAAACCAAGCTAGTATAGAGTAGGCAAAGTTGGGGGACATATGTAAATCTCAGGCTTCATTGAGAAGGAGCACTTAGAAATAGCTCTATTTTTTTTTTTTATAAAAAGGGCTGTTTCTGGGTAACAAATGTGATTCTGATGTTTTTAGAGAAGTGAACCATAAATCGTTTTACACTCTTTGACTCTTTAAAATGAATGTTTTGGATTTCCAAAGCCCCTTCCTCTCTCTGAGCTGTCATTGAGAATTTCCTTTATTCTTCTAAGACTGAGACTGACAGCTGTTATTATTCCTATTTCATAGAGGTTTCTGGAATCAGGAAATTTAGCACACATTTCCACATCACAATCACATTCCCATGCAGTGACCATATCATGACTGGAATCCAGGACTCTCAGTTAGAATTCTCTTAGATCCTTAAGTAGGCAAATATACTGGTATCTGGGCTGTTTTTTTCCCCTTTTTCATTTATATTTTATTTTCCCCTCATTTACATGCAAAAACAAGTTTAAACATTCACTTTTAAAACCTTGAATTCTAAATTTTCTCCCTTTCTCCCATGTCAATCCACTTCATTGAGAAAGCAAGTTATTTGAAATAGGTTAAGAATTCCCACTAAGTTCTAAGTAGATTTAATCTCCCTATACCTCTTCTTGTTCATTCTGTTCCCTCCAGATGAATTCTCCAAAGAATCACAGGAGCAAGTGATCAAGTTGTACAGACCATCCCCTCTCCTGGAATCCTTTCTATATTTGCCTCTTCTTCAGACTCCTTGCCCTCCTTGAGATTCCAGTTCAGAAATGAGATGGGAGTAAGGAGCTTTCCTAATTTGATGCTTCTCCTTCCTCAAATCTCCCTGTCTGTCTCTCTCTTCCTGATCCTTTGTCTCTCTCTCTCTCTCTCTCTCTCTCTCTCTCTCTCTCTCTCTCTCTCTCTCCATCTCTCTCCCCATCCTCCCCAGAATGTGAACTCCTTAAAGTTTCTCTCTTTATTTCCTCTATTATCTTCTCCATACTTACCATATTACCTCTCTTAAAAGTTCTTAATAAATGCTTGATTAACTAACTTTAATAGCATTCCTTCTTAGTCATTTGAGGATTTCTGACCAGGAAAGACAGGAATTATTATATTATACAAGAAATTTCTTTTGGTGCATTGATTGAACTAAATGATTCCTTCCAATCTTTAGATTGTCTTCTTTTGGGATTCTATGTCCATCTCTTCACCTTCATTGACTCTCTCTATAAAGGAAGAATTTGTTTCATTTTCCATTCATTGGATTCTATGATCATAACTTCTTTGCCCCTTGTTGCCCACATGTTGGTCTTCTCACATCATCCGTGAATCTCTCCTTTGCACACTTGGTCACTTGCTCCTGTGATTCTTTGGAGAATTCATCAGTCTGAAAATGTGGAGCTTTTTATCCTTGCTGGGATGGTTATGATAATAGAATCATATATCAAGAGCTAGAGGGGAGCTTAGAGGTCATTAGGTTGACCTCTCTCCTCTTACAGAGAGAATATGAGGCGTGTGTGTGTGTGTGTGTGTGTGTGTGTGTGTGTAGCTTTGCTCAGTAAGTGTCTGAGGTGACACGAGTCTACCATTTTACATTTAATTTTGTTGTTGTTGCTGTTGGTTTGTTAGTTTGGTTGAAAATATTCACTATATTAAAGAGCAGTATTAAGGAAAGCACTGACGAATCTCCCATATGTAATTCATCTCACTTTTCTTTCCTCCTATGTTAAGATAAATGTACAGATTGAACAACTCACTGAGCTGCCCATCCCATCATGGGATGTAAGTAATATCAGCATGCTTTCTTCAGTTGACTTTCCTATCACGGATTACCAGTTGGATTTCTTTTGAGTGATCCTCATTCTTGTGATGGGGGGACCCCAAGCATTCAAGATTTGATTCATTCAGCACCAGGGCATCTGAAGAAAGCATCAGCCAGAGGCCCATTATGTCTCCCATGTATATGCTAGAATTTGTTTTGTCCAAAGACAGAACTCCCAAGTATATGCTAGAATAGTTACTTTCTCATGATGAAAGTAACCATGGATAAGACCTTGTCAGTGGTTTGTGGAATATCATAGGACCATTGGTTTAGTGCAGGAAGGGATTTCAAAGTCATTTCTGATGGTCTCATTTTATTGTTGAGAAAACAAGACCCAGGGTGGGTTAGTGACTGAGAGCGCAGGGTCATAAGTCTGGAGTTGGAGGAGGCCACTGAGACCCACCTCTTCATTGTACAAGTGAGGAAACTGAAACTTGGGCCAAGTAACTTGCCAATGAAAAAAAGAGGGAGAAAAAGCTAATTTTTATTTCTTTAGAGCATAACCAACAAAGACTCAAATGGATATCAGATTCATAAAGATGATTTTATTCACAAAGAGAAACCTTAAATAAATAAATAAAAAATTTTGGAGAAAATTAGTAGCTCTGTCAAAGACATAAGCACAGTTGCTACAAGAGGCAACTGCCACATTAATATTCCATGACACTTGGAGGCACTTTGAGCTTAAATACTTATCTGGGAAAGGTTTTATAATTCATACGACCTGAAATAATTTACACCTAATTAGATTTTGTCAACTGAATAATTCCGTCTCATGTTGCTTCCACAGAATCATTTAGGCAACTGCATTTTATTCTCAAAATAGTTGTAAATGTCAAATTAATTTTTGTTGACATGAGCAACATGGAGGAGAGCTACTTGGCAGAATTGTTTGTCAACTGAATACATTTCTGTCCTTGACAAAACACATAGGATAAGAATGATTGGACTGATTTTTGACATCTTGGTTGCTTTCTTAGGAGTCTCTTTTCAGAGTGATCTGAACAGTCAATGGCATCCATATATTGGATTCTCTGGGGATCCTTGATATATTGTGTGTGTGTTTCTTTAGGTAGTATTGACAAGTGTGTGGTTTCTAAGCATGTGCTTCCATTTTTGTTTTTCTCCTGAAAAGAGGGATTTTCTTGTCTTTTAGAGACTTTACAATTTAATGTAAACAGAAGTAGATTTGAGAATAGTAGACTTGCATTTGAATTTGATGTTTTGTACTGTGAGTTCATTATTAAATCACTACATCTCACTGGCTTCATTTCCTCATTTGTAAAATGGAGATAACAATATACTATCTCAAGGTATCTCTCCTAGGGTTGTTATTACTAAAACATTTTATAAGTTCAATGTTCTTAAGAAAATATAAGTTGGTGTTATTATATTCCTCATTTTCCCTCACCATTTGATTTCGTCTGTTATCTCCACTGCTTTAGAACTCAACAGTTCCATCCTGTTGGGGAGCTGGCTACTGAGGCTAAGCTGTGTGCTAAAAACTTTACAAATATCACTTCACTTGAAACCTCATGACAACCCTGGGAGATAGGTGCTCTTCTCATTCCCATTTTATAGTCAGAGAAATTGAGGTATGCAGACGCTAAGTGACTTGCCCAGGACCACACACTTGGTAAGGGTTGGAAGCTGAATTTGAGTTCAGTTTCCTAATATTGATTGATTCATAGCAGCTTTTTTTTAATAACTTAAGGAGGAGGGTAATAGTTGATTAATAAATCAACAATCATTATTGATTAATCATTAGTGATTAAGCTCTCACACACACAAAGTGAAGTTCTATCTTGATTATTAATTTGGTCCTCTTTTATGCTTTCATTCCTAAACCTATTGCTAACCTTTGCATTTACCCATTGTAAAATTACTCCTCAATTTGATTGGATTCAACAAACATTTATTAACAGGATCCAGCATGGGAGTTTGTTATGTTTAACTATGCCTATTAGTTACAGAGTTTTCTTCTTTTTCATTATTTTTCCCATTTGGGGAAGGTATGAGGGAGAAAAAATAAATGCTTGTTAATTGGAAAAAACAAAACCATTTTTGAGGCATCCACTTTGTTCCAAAGAATATATTATCCAAAGACAAAACTCACACACTCCCTGCCCATGGGGAGCTTACATTTTAATGAGATCTAATAGTCTTACACAAATCTATGCAAATTTTATGTAAAGTAATGTAAATTCCAAGAGGGAAAATGTTCTAGTAATTGAGGAGAAAGAGATTAAGATGCATTTTGGGCTGGAGTGGTAGACCTCTGCTCTTCCTTGAAAGTTTTAAGGAAAGTCAAATGCTGCAGAATCAACATTTTTGAATTGTAGTGCTAAAATTATTTCCTAGGTGCTGAGAATTAAGGGACTTTGCTATGATAATATAGCTTCTATAATATCAGTGGCAGAATTTGAACTCCACATATGTGATTGACCGTTTAGTATAGGCATCAGGTTTGCTTCTCAGTGTTTGGATAAAAATATAATTGGGAAATATTTAATAAAAATTTTAAAAATGTATTAAAATACAAATAATGTTAATTTGTGGTTTTTCTAAACAATATGTAGCCTACAGAGATCTATTACAATTTCAGCAGGATTCCGCTTTTTTAATTAATAAAAAATACAAAAAGGTAATGAAAGTCATTTTAGATTTAGTTAAAATAATTCCTCTTCTACACAAGAACATCAGCTCCATATCCTCATAGACCATGGATTGAAGACCCTTCCCTTGACTTGCTAGAGCCAGGCTCAGCCCTATACAAATAACTTTTTAGCCATTCACCATTTATTCTTGGAAACTATCCAATTTTGTGTATGTTTTCTCATAGGACTTCTTACTATTTCCTCCCATAGTATTGTTGGTATTTTGAGTCTGCCATCTTCTTATACATCTCTTTTCCAGGTCATAATGGTATAGACATTAAGGTGGAGTTCATGTATTCCCTTTTCCCATGGTGCAGAATTCTTTTCATCTTTTTCCTCCATAAGAGCCATATATGTATGCATGCATTTACATACATATGTACATTTACGTTGTATGTATATATATATATATATATACTTATAGATATACAGATATAGACAAAGACAGACAAAAATAGTGAAATTTTGTTTTGAAAAAATACAGTGCTTGTGAAATCATCTACTGATTTGGATAATGAGTTAGCATAAGACAGTTGTTGAAGTTTTGTGAGTCAAAATCTCAAGGATTTTAATAGTACAACTCTAAATTTAAAATTTCATCCAAATCTTGTTTTCACAGATGAAATATAAAATATAGGGCCATAAAAAGCTAGCTAAAGATTTGTAAATAATTCTGCTTAAGTTTGTAATGAACATTCCTCTAAAAAAAGGCACTGATTTTTGACTCTGGGTAATATGGAAATCAAAGTCAGCCTTTGTGTTTATCAAGTTCATTTTCCTCTTATTTTGGTTTCCCTAATTCTTCATCATGTTCCTTGAAATAATTCCAGTGATAACTTGAAAAAAGGACCTTTTAGGTATTATGTATCTTTGAACATGGAATTGTGCTTTAACACCATGTTGACTACATGCCTAAAATGTTGATTTGTTAATACCTGGAATTTGGAAATTAAATTTTATGGTGTATGGATGATTTATTGTAATCTCCTATGAGGAAACCCATCTTAAAAAGTTTTAATTTTTTTTTTAAATCACCCTGAGTTTGAGGGACAGAAAGCATGCCTAATGCAAAACAGGGGCCAGGCTGAAATCACACGACTCCCTGGAGGAAAAAAAGGAGAGGTTTTACTTACTACGTATGTTTTAAAAATATTTATAGATGCAGCTGGACTTTTAGTACAGCACTTCTGTTTTTAATGATAGAACTCTCAAAGGACTGAAATTGCTCCAAACAGTCTCAACTGTGTCTGAAACTCAAGAACAGTATATGGGAGGTGGGGGGGGGGGGGCTTAGCTTCTTTGATGCCAATTGGAAACATTGTAAGAAGAGGTTGGCCTTTGGTTCCATTTTTCTTGAACCTTGGGTGTGCAGATGGGAATCTGGGAGCTTCGTAATGCTTCATTCTTTCTGCAGCTTTGGAAATTATCTAAGTGAAATATATTTTAATGGATCTAGTGCCTTCCTTACCAGTGAGCTCAAGGTTTTCCATTTACAGAACGGATGTTGTAAAGACTTAGGATGAATGGAGAGCATTAGTGCCAGAGGAGACCTTGGAAACTTTCTGGTGAAGCATTTTCTTGAGATAGTGAAGGTTATTTGAAATACTTCTGTAGGAGAAGAATGCCAGAGGACCTCCTTCCCAAAACATCAGGTCATATAGCACAAGCATACCCAGATATCATGAGATATGAGTGGCATGGGTAGTAGAATGGATTCCTTCTTTGAAAGGCCACTGGTGCTTGGTAACCGTGTTTTGAAATGGTCTTTCCTTAAGATGATGCTTTTATGATGAAAAGTCTCAATTACCATTTCATAATTCAATTAATATACTCTGGAGTTCTTGGGATACCTAATGTGGGGTGTGGAAATTCATAAAATTTAGAATTGTGTCCATTCTGTCCAACTTATTCTGCCATAACTGGCAAATCTCTGTTCTAATACCAAAATAACCCAATCTCTTTTCCACAACATTTTAGATAGGCCATCATATATGCCTAAGTTTCCTCTTCCCCAAAATAAACATCTCCCAGTCCTTTCCTATCCCCATATGGCATGGATTGAGGGCCCTTATTTGACTTTGCAGTGCCAGACTCTGCTTAGACCCTTTGCAAATGACTTTCTAGCCATTCACCTTTACCTCTTGGAATCTTTCCAGTTTGGAGTATGTTTTCTCCTAGGACTTTCTGCTATTTCCTCCCATAGTGATTTGAGGCCGCCATCTTATTATACATCTCTTTTCCAGGTCATAATGGTACAGATGTTAAGGTGGGGTTCATGTATCCCCTTCCCCATGGAAAATTTTCACAATTCTTCAAAGCTTCAATAATTTAGTATGATATCATTTGCATTTTGCTTTGAGGCATATTGGATAAGAATTCTACCACTCATCCGGATCCTCCTTGTGTCTCTGTGGAGTGGCCTGGACTGCCACGTTGGGGGGGAAAATCATCATCATCTTAGCAACTCTTCCCCCACCCTTTGTTTTTAATAAACCGGCCCTGACAGATGAAAAGAAATCTGTGCTGTAGCTCCAATTTCTCATGTTCGGCACATTTCAGCCATAAACTTAATTATCCCAAGGATTTTCAAATGACTCCAACTATTTCTAGACTGGGGACCAGAGGATACCAAGTTCTATTTTTGAGCTGATAAAGCCCTCCTCTTGGAAGCATTTGTTTATTATATTACAGCTTCACATGAGCCGAGCTCAATCCTGACCCAGTGTTAAGTGTCTGTGGTGGATTTCATTACATCCATATACTGGAAGTCCTGCCAATATACTGGCAGCAAAATCCTAGTGGAAAATAAATGGCAATAAAAAAGAGGAATGATAGGCTGTGCGAGTGTCGAGGAGCACAGCTTTATGGAGACTGGACAACCCCAGAGTAGCGACTTGGCGCGCAGACATGAGCCGGGAAGACTGTGAGTGAAAGCTGATATTGGAATAACGACTCTGTGGCAGAGACATGGGAATAATTTAATTAATTGCACCGAAATTTCTTTGATGAATAGTTATGTGGTGATAAGCATGAGGTCGAACAGCAGAATGAGTTTCAGCTTTTTAATGGGCCAGCACAGCTGCAGTTTTGGATGGGCTCCCATTTTATTTTTCCCTTTCGCTCTCCGCCATCCTACCAAGCTGCATCCATCCAAGCAGAGCCCACCACCCGCTTACCACCACTCCCACGCCATCCCCACAGAGCCGAGTGGGAAGGAGTTTTGGCTGTGGGGGAACCGGGCCTATGGTGGCTTTGAAATGAAAGCCAGATCAAAAGGAAATGATGGGATAGTTTCCTTATGAATTCCTGCACTTCCACCCCCCCCCCCCGACCTCCCACCCCTATTGGTCTCCATGATGCTTTTACAGGGTCTGTGCTGCTAAGTTGTATGAAGATTTTAATAAAAATTTCTGGTCCCCGGAGAAAGAGGCAAGCCTTTGTTGTCGGAGGGTTGGAGGGAAGTGAGCAATGCAACCCAGCTGGCTCCCTCACAATAATCCCATGATTCCTCGCCCATATTTTCAGACAGATCCATTACTGAGGCCTGTAACCAATCTCTCACCATTTTCTTGCTGCGTAGGGCTCTGTTTTCAGTCATCTTCATTCAGCGGTGGACCTAAGCTTGCAACTTCGTACAGTTTCAACTGCAAATCTCTTTAGACTCACTGCCTCTGTCCACCTTGGCTCTGTAAGAATGAGTTGTTAAATAAAAATGAATTGTGGGTGGTATTTCTTCCTTGACTTGGTCAATGCCAGTGGTAGGTGGGGCACCCTACGATCACCATAGTGTAAGGTTTGCTTCTCATTTCTACACACACACACACACACACACACACACACGAGGTGGAGGAAGCCATGGTCTATGCTTTCCGCTTTTTATTAGAAGGATTTGTGTGTGAGAAAGATTTCCTGGGCTCTACGTAGAGAAATACCACCTGTGAAAAGCCTTTCATCCTTTCATATCTGCTTGTGAGTTAAAAGATTAACTTGGAACCTGGGAGAGCTGATGGAAAGTGGGGGAGGGAGAGCAGTTCATTTCTAGGCCAGGTGAGTACTTTCTAATGAGTTTCATGGCCAAATAATGTGCCCAGCTTCAGCTTTTAGGATTCCCAGGTGTAGGGCCAGGAGATGCTCTGCCAAGGGAAAAATGACCCTTCCTTATCCACAGCTGTGGTGAACATGTCAAGTCTTTATAAGTCAATTAAAAAAAAGAATGCTAAAATGTCAAAGATATTTTAGAAATGACAGAGAACATCCTCTCTTTGATATCTCTTCTCAGCCTTTATTGGAGTATAAAGCCAATTCCTTGCCAAGAGAGGCCTCCTTTGGATTCTGAAGTGGTTTTGTGGAGGCTATTATGATACATTACTTTTGTTTACCTTCATTTTAGACCCTCTTTTCCTTCTATAAAACCCTTGACCCCTCTAGAGGGCAGACAGATCAGTACTAGTGACAGTGGAATTGAGGAGATTGCCATGATTTTCTTCTCTGAAGCTTGGGAGTATAGCTCATTAAGTAAAAGTGAAAAAAAAACAACCCAAAACCTTCTGATACGATTGATTCTTTGGATGTGGTAACATTTGCTGTCCCCATCCTGTTCTTTACTTTCACTAAGAAAAAAAAACCCATCAAAACATCTTTCTTTAGTGACCAAATTTGTAAGCTTCTACAGAAGGAAATTAAGAATTCTGTACTTATCCATCAAACAGTAATATTTATTGAATATCTTTTATGTATCTCACCCTGCACTGTTTCAGGTGATAAAAAGAAAAGTGAATAAATAATTCCTGCCCAGTAGTAGGTAATGAGTTCAATGCTTTACTCTGCATCTTAGGTAGATATAGTTTTGTGTATTAGTGAGGCAGAGAATGTCTTAGAGAAAGAAGTGTCTATGCTTTGCATCTAAATGTAGCATACTAATTTTTAAAATCTTTGGATTTAGAGTGTGAAAAGTGACTTGGTTCTATCATATTTACAGAAAAAGAAACTGATGCCACTAAAAAGGAATTGGCTTTCTCAAGATCACTCAGCCATTATTAAAGCTTGAATTTGAATCCCATTCATTCATTCTGCACTCGTTTATTAAGGACTTTCTACTTCCAGCCTACATTTTCTCATCTTATGTTTTCTACATCAGTTTTCTTCCAATTTTAATCACTTTTAATGTAAATACTTAGAGATTATTAATCTAGTTTAAAAAATCATTCTAGAAAACAACTGCCTCAATTTTCTCATCTTTTAAATGAACTGGAGAAGGAAATGGCGAACCACTCCAGCATCTTTACCAAGAAAACTGCCTTTGGGATCATGAAGAGTCAGACATAACTCAGTCAACAACAAAAGTATCATTTTACATCTAAAAGATTACTTTGCCTTCAAAGAAAAGTGGGAAAGATAGTCACCAATCTTTACTTTTTTGGAATGGTTGTGGACTATCTTTTGGGTTGCTTTTGGGAACTTAACTTGGAACTCAGCTTTCCATTCCCTTTTTCCTCCTTCCTTTTCCAATACCATATGTAGTAAAACATAACTTAGGCGTAACTCTGTTTGACACTGCTTCGTCCCTGACTGGTTTGGAGGAATCTGTGTTTTATTATCTGATTTATTAAGCACTGTGGAAAAGACTCTTTGGTAGTCATGCATGACGGTCCCATGTCCCAGACCGTGCCAAACAATTGAAAGTCTGAGAGGGATAAAAAACGAGAAAGAGTGTGTGTGTGTGTGTGTGTGTGTGTGTGTGTGTGTGTGTGTGTAGGGGGATTTATAGTTAGTACAGGTTCTTTTTTTCTTTTCTCCCTTCCTGGATCTTTGCCCATCTTATTATGAGTTCTTCAGAGAAATGAAATGCGGCGGTAGCTTGGAGTCCTCGTGGATGCTTTCCAATGGTTCAAGAGCTCTGGAATCAGTCTATAAGCCTTTTCCCCTGGTTGCAGTTAGGAAACCAGTTGACAGTATAATAAGCTTTTGAAAGTGGGTGCGAGGGTTGGTGTGCTCTGTTTGATGTTGCAAACACCGGGCCCTCAGGGAGATCTGGAGAGAGGATCTTCTGTTCTTAAAGGAAAGAAAAAAAAGATTAACCTGAAACATGAACTGGGAGGAGGTAGGAGGGAACCTCCCAAATTCGAAAAGACTTAGGTGTGACCAGAAGATGATCTCATTCCCTTCTGTAGAAACATCATTTGGCAGCAGGCCCACCCAAGGCAGAAGCTTAAAAATGAATATGATTAAAGAGAAGTAGCCTGGCACCAGAGAATTGGGTAGGATTAACTTCCTAAACATGGATATAGAGCACATCTGTATTGATAATTGTACTATTCTCTTCTCCTCAACCAGGGTGGCAACCTTTCTTCTGCCAAAGGTCATTAGGATATTTATAACATCATTCAAGGACCATACAAAATTGTCAGCTTAAAAATCATCCTGCTGTATTTGGTCAAACATTTAATTAATTCACCCCTAAAAAATTGACCCTTGCATTTTGAATCCTGTCTTGGCAGTTTTGGGCCTAATGATTTTGTGGACCTTATATTACCCATGGGCCAGACATTCCCTGTCCCTGCCCTAAACCTTCTCTCTGTCCAAGTGCCCTGTTACTGTTGAAAACACCACCTTAGCCCCTCTCCCCATTTGGTGCCAAGACCTATTTCACCTTTACACGTCTCTCCAGTGTATCATATCCCTTCTTCTCTCTGAAGCTCCTACTTTTCCTGGGACAGTCCTATATTATCTTACAACTGGACTTTTGCAATAGCCTGGTGAGGAGTCTACCTACCTTTCCCCAGTCCCTATATCCTCAATTTTGTTTCCAAATGGTTTTTTCTAAAGTATAGGTCTGGCTGTGTCACATCACTTGGACTCAGAAAACTTCCATGGCTCTCTATTGCTTCCAAGATCAAATAAAAAGGCCCATTTTCTTGTTCAAAAGCCAAAATTTTATAATCTAGCCCTGTTTCCTTTGGTCTAGTGATACTGGTCTCCTGATTGTTCCAAGAATAAGATACTCCATCTCTTGTCTCTGAACATTTTGTCTGCTGGACTGCTCTCCATCCTTATCTCTGCTCTTAGCCTCTTGTGCTTCTTTTGGTTCCCAAGTAACATCCCAACTTCTACAGATAAACCTTTCCCAGCATTCAATTCTAGTTCCCATCACTAAATTTCTCTTTAACTTGTATATAGCTTGTTTGGATATATTAGTTTGCTTATTGTCGCCCCATCATATTGGAGGCTGTTTGAGGGCAAGGACTCCTTTGCTCTCTTTTTTTATGGTGCCTGCCTAGAATAGACACAAACAATGTTTGTTGATTGATTGAAATACTTCTTGTTGCAGCTGCAGCTACTGTTCCTGTCTTCTTTAATAAACACAAATGTTGCTTTTATGAAACCTCATCAGTAGACTATTCCCTTAGGTTCATTTTTCCATGAGTGGGAATGAATTTCTATTGAAGCATCCGCAGTCTACTCTCTGAGTCTTAGAGTGGTGACTTGAATTTATAAATGTTCAGAGTACAGTTTTCGGTTTTGGAAACTGTGCAAAGTTAACTGACCCACCTGGGAATTGAACTTTGGACCTTAGAATCATTAGCCCAGTATTCCAGCCTTATCCCAAGCTGGATGCCACGGTAAAACTTTTGATTGCCGATCTACAGTCTATGGAACCTCCCAGGGCCCTCCGTGACACATCCCTTTCAGCAGTGGTGACCGGGGGTAGCATTGTACTCAATTAGCTTTCAAGGCACCTCTCCTTAGGCTTCTGCACCCCGCTGGCAACCGGGGTGTTGAGAAATAAAAGGATGCGCCCTTCAAGAACATATCCGTGACAGTTGGTGAATTTTCCTCTCAGCTGAAGACTTGATCTTTGAACCCAAAGAAAAAAGAGAAGAAAGTTAATTCTGGTTTCAAATTGAAACTTGAGACTGTTGTGTATCTGGAGTTTTTTAGGACAATGGATGTTAGAAAGAAGAAAGCCCTTCTGTGGAAGGGAGAAGACCCTTCATTGGCTTAGTGCTGTCGTGAAGGCAAGGGGTGGAATCTCATGGTACCGTTTTGTTGTCAAAAAGGCTTGCTATATTATACCTTCTGTTTTCTTCCTTTTCCCCATCTGGTATCATTTCTGTTTTACCTAGAGGGGAACAAAGAATGAAAAAACAAAATAAAAATTCATCTCAAATACTTTTTTGTTGACAGTGTTCTAATATCCTAGCTAGGACATTCATACATTAACTGCAGTCCATGAACAACACACCGGGATTATCCTTAGAAGCAGCAAAAAAGCCTCATTGAAGGCAACCATTATTTAAGCCATAAATCTTAGGTTCATGATTATATTGGGTAACACTAATCTGAAAGATGGTGTTTTTCAACAAGAATCAATAAGACTGAAATGAGAATCCTGTAGATTCTTTAAGTTGTTATCATGTTTGGGGCCTGCATGGACTAGTCAGGAGGCCATGTTTGACTTTTTTGATGTTAATTTTAAAAGAAAAAAAATCTAATAAATCAGGCAGAGTAGAACAAGTACTGGCCTTGGAGACAGTAATACCTAAATTTGAATTTATCCCCTGGCAAGTCACTCTATTTTCATCTGCTCATCCTGGAAATGGGATTAATAATAGTTCTGCCTTCTCAGTCTTGTTTTTGAAACTTTACTATGATGATGCGTATATATCAGCCTTGAAATGTTATACAGCCTCAATCCAAAGACTGTTCAGGTAGAAGACCTGAGTTCAAAATCTCCCCTCAGATACTTACTAGCTCTATGACCTCTCTGGAGTTTCATGTGCCTGTCAGTGTCAAACGAGGGGCTTGGATTAGCTGTTCTCTGAGGTCCCATCAAGATCGAGGTAGATGGTCATAACTGGGGAGCTCCTCAGAGGGCACTTGGTCCAAACCCCTCATTTTATTAAATTAATAAAATGAGTCTTAGAGAGGTTAAGTGACTTGTCCACAGGAAAAGGAAGGTGATGGTCTCCTATGATGTTTCAGACCCTGTGCATTGCACTTGGGCATTTTGATTTTATTCGAGTCACACCAAGCCTTTGGCTGGAGATTGGTGCAATTATTATCATTCCCATTTTATGTGTGAGGAAACTGAGTCAGGCAGCAGAGAAATGACCACACAGCTAATATATGTCTGATCCAGATTTCTTTACTTGAGGCCCATGGCTCTATCTACTCCCTGCCCCACCTACTAATTATCTGTGATGGTGCCACTGCCTCCATCTCTCTTTTAGGCACAGCTGCTGAAGACCCAGAATAGTCCTTGGCATTGTCAGGTGGGTTAGTATTATCAACAGATGTGGCTTTATCTATTAAGGAAGATGCATCAGCATCTACCTCCCTGCTCTACAGAAAGGAATACTGGACCTTTTCCTCTGCCTTGGAGCTAAACTCTCCCCTCAGTACTATCTCTCCCATACGAAAATATGTGCTCCTTGTGAGTGTCTTTTTGATCCTTTCTGTTTGATCCTCAGTGCTTATCATGGCAGTTTGTAAACAATAAGTGATTAATAACTGATTTTCCTCATTTATCCATCCATCCATCCATCCAAACATCCATCCATCGCCATATTGCTTTCATATCACTCTGTGTTATTAGAGATATCTTCTAGAGAAGAACATTTCTATTCTTCCTTCACTTGGCATTGACTTCTAGATTAGATTCAATTAATTCCAGATAGACAATTGTCTCTGTCTCTGTTTTTTTCTCATTCAGATATATTTTTATATATTCAATTATATGCAGATCTCTCTATATATAATACTCTCAAATTTCTTTTCCCTACTTCTCATAGATAGAATATTTAAATATACACATCTATATAGAGACATATGTAATATATACATGTGTATATATATTTCCAAAAATCTTTCCTCTGCTTCTTATTTACATATAGACAAATATGTACACATGTCTATATATAGACATGTCATATATAACATATACATATTCCCAAATTTCTTTCCCCTGCTTCATACATTATATAATATTTAAATATTTGCACATATATATATATATCTTTACATATATATCATCCAAATTTTTTCCTGCTTCACATATATTTAATACATAGTCTTTAAATATATGTACACACATGTGCATCTCTTTATATATATATTCCAAATTTCTTTCCATTGCTTTATATATAATATATAGTCTTTAAATATATATCTATCCACATATATTCCAAAATTTCTTTTCACTGAATCATATATATATATATATATTCTTTAGTGCATGTATATGTATATAGACCACACATATATGCATCTTATATATATTCCCTAAACATCTTTATATATAAAAAGAAATATATGTATATATATTCCCTTTATATATATGTATATATATAGTAAACATCTCTTCCCAAATTTCTTTACCCTACTCCTACATTGATATCTATATACACATAGTCTTTATGCACACATCCCCAAAGTTTTCCCCTCTCTCAAATATATATATATGTATATTATACATATATATATATATATATATATACACACACAGTTTTTATGTACATTTTTGTTGTTATTGAATAGCCTTAATTAATTTAAATATTGATTGGTTTGCTCTCCTTGCCATCCAAGGGACTCTTCAGCACCACATTTTGCAAGACTTGATTCTGAGATACTCAGCTTTCCTTATAATTTAACTCTCACAGCCATACATTGTTACTCGGAGAAAACCAACATAGCTTTGACTGTATGGACCTTCATCAGCAAAGTGCTGTTCCCACTTTTTGAATGCCGTGCAGGTTTGCCATTGCTTTCCTTCCAAGGACTGAGTGTTTTGTTGTTGATGTTGTTGGTTTTCGTTTTTTGATTTGATGACTGCTGCTGCCATCTGCAGTAATCTTGGAGCCTTAGAAATATTAAATCTGACACAGCTTCCATTCTTTCTCCCTCTGTGTGCCAGGAAGTGATGGGACCAGTTGCCAAGATCTTAGGTTTTTTGATGTTGAGCTTCTAGAAGTAGCTTTCATCCTCTTATCTTTCACCCTCATCAAGAACCTCCTTAATTCTTTTTCACTTGCTGCTATCAGAGTGGGATCACCTGCATAGCTGAGATTGTAGATATTTCTACTGGCAATGTTAAATCCAGTTTTGATTCATCCAACGTGCAATTCCTCATTTTCTTGTTGCATATAAGTTAAGATTACAATACACAGCCTTGCCGTGCTCTTTTTCCAATCTTAAAACAGTCACTTGTCCCATGTTGGGCTCTAACTCTTGCTTCTTGGCCCAGTCACGGGCTCCTTGGGAGACAAGTAAGATGATCCGGCCCTCCCATGTCTTTGAACGTCTGACATATTTTGTTGTGATCCATGCTGTCAAAGTCTTTAGTGAAGTCAATGAAGCAGAAGTACATGTTCTCCTGGAACAGCAGTTGTTGGCAATTACACACACACACACACACACACACACACACACACACACACACAAAATCTCTCACTTTCACTGTCATATTTCTTTTCCTTTCTTCTTCATCCCTTCTTCTTGCCGCCCATTTCTCATCACTGGAATTCTTGCTTGGGTAATTTTCTTTTGCGTTTGTTGGCTCTTTTGATCTTTTCATCTAGGTTCAAGCTTCAGAAATACTTTTGCTGTTTCTGTTCCCCTCCACCCACCCTTGCACCACAAACTCCCTCGCCTGGCGTCTTAGGAGCTTTTGACCCCCCCCCCCCAGGAGAAGGAGGTGAGGCATAGGGTTAGGATGGTGATGCCAACAGCTCACAGTCCCGGGGCCATTCAGAGGAACACTTGCCAATCTTCAGAGGGAGCTGCAGAGACTTCAAAGTGTTTGCTAATGGAAACCCTGACTCAAAGCAGCATCTTAAATAATATGGAGAATCAGCATGCTGTCTCCCAAAAAAAAAAGAAAGAAAAAAATGTTGCCACATTTATTAGCTGGGCGTGAGCTAAAGGTTGGCGCCCATAAAGACTATCTTTGTAACGATTAGCAGGGGCCTAGTATAATTTAAGATATTCTTTAGAGTATATAAATATGGCCTCATAAAAGGCCTAGATATAAGGAACCTGTGACTTTAAGTCATTAGAAGCCCAGTGGTTTGATAAAATAACAGGAAACAGACAATTTATTATGAGCAGTCTCGGTAGCGCTGGATTATCCATAAAACTTTTATGGCCTTCCCCAAGTGGCGAGAGGCCATAAAACTTGCCTGAATGAGGGACTTGTTAATTTACTTGTTAAAGCAAATTAAAAATTTATAAGCGCTTTTAGGTAAATGAGATCTTCTCTCATTGCTGCCCTTGTGGGGCTTCGGAATCCTAGGAGGGAAGAATGGCGGAGCTCAGACATCACAGCCGAACAATAACAGCTAGGAAATGGTTCGCTTTATTGCAACAGAACCTCGCAGCTGTTGTCGGGGCTGCCGGGGGGCCCTGCTTGACCGCCCGGCCTTGTGGGATCTTCTTGCTGTCTCTCAATAAAAAGCGGGCTGGGTGGGAGGAGGAGGGCAGCATAACTGGAGCTTCTTGGACTTGCCAACAGTTGACCTGTACACTGTACTCTCCTTGATTGGATTGCCAACGCAGGCCTCTCCTTCCGCCTCCTCCTTCTCTTGCCCATTTCCACTTATTCTCTCCTTCCCTTCCTCTTCCCCCTTCCTTCTCTCTCCCTCCTCTTCTTCCTCTCCAACCCTCTTTCTTTTCCCCTTGCTTTTTCTTTCCTCTCTCCTCCCTCTTCTCACTTCTCCCCCCCTCCTTTCTCCTGTTCTTCTCCTTCTCCTTTTCTTTCTCCTTTTCTTCCTTTCTTCCTCATTCACTTTCTCTGTCTCTCCCCCTCCCCACCCTCCCACTTCTCCTCCTCTTTGTTTTACTCCATTCTCCTCTTTCTCCTTTCATTCCATCCTCCTATTCCTCCTCCTCGCCTCCTTTTTCTCCTTCTCCCCTTTTTATTCCATTCTTCCCTTCCTCCTCCTCCCCCCTTTTTTCCTCTTTCACCTTCTCTTCCTCCTCTCCTCCCTTTTCTCCTCCACTCCCTTTACTCCGTTCTCCTTTTTCTCCTCCTTCATCCCCTTTTTTCCTTCCACCTTTTGCTCCATTCTCCTCTTGGTCCTCTACTTTTTCTCCCTTTTCCTTTTTTCTTTTCTTCCTTTTCCTCCATTCTCTTCTTCCTCCTCTACTGTTTCTCCTCCTCTTCCCCTTTTTTCTTCTTCACGTTTTACTCCATTCTTCTCCTCCTCCCCCTTTTTGTCTTTCTCCATCTCCCCCTTTTCTTCCTTTTTCTCCCCCTCCTTTCCCTTCACTCTCCTCTTCTTCCTTCTCCCCTCCTTTTTCTACTCTTTCTCCACCGTTTACTCCATTGTCCTCTTCCTCTAGCTCCACCCCTCCTTTTTGTCCCCTCCCCTTTTTCCCCTCTTCTTTGTTTTATTCCATTCTTCTCCTCCCCTTCTTTTTGTCTTCCAGCTCCTCTTTTTCTTCATCTTCTCTCCCTCATTTTTCTCCTCCTCCCTTTTTCCCTCCTCTTTTCTCTTCATTCTCCTATTCTTCCTCCTCCTCCCTCCCTTTGTAACCCTCCTCTTCCTTCCCCTTTTCTTCTTCCTCCTCCTCCTCCTTCCCCTTCTCTTTCCTCTCTCAGTCTCTATCACTTTCCTCCCTCCTTTTTCCTTTTGGAAGCATACCTTTCTTTAATCTTCAATGATCCTAATTATAAACAGACTCCACTCATCTTTCTCTTTTTGACATTTTTGGCCCAGGACCCTAGAGTTAAGCTAGCCTCTAATTTTTCTCTGTTTCCATCAGCTTGTGTTCAGACAAGCTTCTCTCATGAGGCTCCTCCAAAGTTGGACTTCCAGAAATCTTTGCATGACCTGGTGGGCTAGGAATGTGAGTTTTTGGTTAAAATCACTATGGGGTTGGGCTGACATTGATCAAAGCTTCTATATTAACAAGCATTTATAAGTCCCATTGGGCAAAGCATTTGAAATGCTAATAATCAAGTTTCCTGTCTGACATTATCATTAGTTATTTTAATACAAAATGAGATTTTTAATTTTTAGACCATCATTTCCCCTTTCAAACCAAGTAGAAAAAATGATCAATAATTGAAGGAATAAGGTGAACATTTAATGTGTCTCCTTAGGGTTGGGGCTTTGTAAACATAGATACGACTTTGATCTTGGAGTAAGAAAAACCTGGGTTCTGTTTTTTTTTTCTGATTGCTGCTACCTTTTACTCCATTGTCCTCTTTCTTTCTCCCTTTTAAGACCTGCTTTGGCATCCTTTGAGTTTTCAGAGATGGGTATAATAGGCTCTCTTTCTGTGAAATACCTCTTTCCTTAACTTGAAGCTTTGGGATCTGTTCCTTCCCACAGCATAACAGTCCCATCTCTATGACTCCAACCCGCCCCCTGCCACTTATGTTTTC
Source organism: Macrotis lagotis (assembly GCF_037893015.1). NCBI lineage: Eukaryota > Metazoa > Chordata > Mammalia > Peramelemorphia > Peramelidae > Macrotis > Macrotis lagotis. The sequence goes on along the minus strand of NC_133662.1, from coordinate 249,848,817 downwards.
TTATACTTTCTTACATTTCTGAATATAGTTTTGAACTTTGGCCACAGGGACTAGTTACCAAATGGTGAGCTGGTGTCCATTTTCTTAGACTTTGTCTTTTGACTTTTCCATTTTACCAATCCATATTCTTGTTTGATTTAGACTCATGAATCTAGAACTGAAAGGTACCTCTAAGACCTTCTGGTTCAGCCCTCTTATTTTATATTTGCAGAAACTAAGACCTTGAGGAGGTGAATTAATTTTCCAAAGGCCAGTGAAGAGTGAAACCAACTCTCCTCCAACATGGTGTTTGCTATGCCTCTGTGAAGAAGATTGCTTTTGGGGCCTTCACCTGTGACTTCATAGATTACTTAGGTTCAAGTTAAATGACTCAATGATGATTCCATATTTGGCATGTGTGGTAGCAGAGATGGAAGCTCACATCTCTGTTACTTCTGGCTACTACCCTGGTCTATCTTTCAGAGCTTCCTCTCCTCTTGGAAAAAGAACAAAGCTTGGCATTTCTGCATTTTCAAGACTCTTTGGGCATTTAAACTAAAATACCTGTAAATAATGTCCCCCAAAAAGGAAGAGTCCATTTGAGACTGTCTGCATATCTTTATGTCCTTCTCTTTCCCACATTAATTGCAGAATTAAAATGACCTGTCTGGATTACAGATGCACTTTCTATATTTTTGTATTTCCTTCTGAAACAAGGCCCAGCAAATATATTACCTGTAATCTGGGGCAGAATTAATTAGATTCTTAAAACTTATTACCTTTTTAGCTTTTGAAATGGTTGTGTTGAGAAAATGTAGCCAGGTTTATGATGATACTTTCCCCCTGATGCTAGCCTGCATCTTGAGGAAAGAGCAGTCATATGCTAAATTCCTTCTATTATAGGACTTTCTGTAATGTAATGTTTGTTGTAAAGCAGTTCCATCTTGATATTTATATATATTTGTTTATTTCAGGAAGGTTATTGTTATAATCATGTTTTCTTTCTTATACTGTCCTGTGCTATTGACTTTAATGATAATCCCATAGGTGTTCTCTCATTCTCTCTCTCTCTCATATATGTGTGAATGTGTATGTGTATTTATACATACAAGTTTACACACATACACACACACACTTTTGGGGATTTGCAATTATATCACCATGAGTTAGTTCCAATGAGGAAACTTTTCCAATGAATTTCAGCATGTTTTCGACAACTTAAATAGAGATTTACCTGGAATAAGGAGAGATTATGTAACTTGCGTAAGGTTACACAGCCAGTATATGTTATAGGCAGTCCTTGAACCCAGGTATTTCTTTCTCCAAGGGCAGTTCTCTACCAGTGACCTTTCCTTTTGAGACTGAAAGTAATATTAATTATCTTCTGCTTCTCCAGGTTCTCCCTTCTTTAGTCCATCATACATATTTGTCATTCTCCAATTTATCTTCCTTATGCATGTATCTGAACATATCCCTCTACTGTTTAAAAAATAAACCCCAATATTAAAAAAAACAACACCCTCTACCATAGAATTTTACCACTGACTACTATTGATGTTTCCAAACTTGATATTCAAGGCTACCTAGCAGGAGCCAGGTTAGCTTTCTAAATTTACCTCATTGAATCTTTTCCCATGGATTCTGAGCTCCAACCTTCCAAGAATTCTTGCAACATTTAGGTTCCACACTTTTCCTTCCTCGGTTGCTTTATTAGTTGGATTCCTTTTTGGTCAGAATGGTCTTGACTCATTCTTAGGCCTAATGGCCTATGCATCCTTCATGGACTAGTTCAGAAGCCTTTCCGAAATATTCCCAAACATCTGGATTCTGGGAGTCTTCTGGCTGTTTATAAATGTTTATTGATTGATACATTGATGACTTCTCCCCTCTCATTATTCAGCTTTTAGTCACTCAACACAGTGATCTTTGTATTATATTTCTTTATTTTCAAGTCTTTTCTCTCTTTAGGTAATAGTAACTTCCTGGAGGGACAAGAAGGGGCTCATCTTATAAAATTTTCGCATGTTCTTCATCAGCAGACTAGCAGAATTCTTTGCACACAGTAGGAGCTCTGGGACATTCAGTGTTTGTTGAACGGATGAAGAATAAATGGCTGCCGTCAAGATGTTTGGCTCAAGCCCGGCTCTTTGGAGGATTTTCTTATATATGCTTGCTCATTAGTGATATTGATATATGTAGTATAATGATTGCTTAATTGCTAATTTTCCTATGCTAATTGCTGTTTTTCTACAAAACTAAATCCTGTAGCACTTTACATTTTTGTAATGCCATCTGGAATATGAATTTTCATAGGAGCAGCAAACAAAGAAGAAAGACCCTGGATCACCACCTTCTCCTTTGAGGTGATGAAAAAAATGCAACTCTCATAGGATTGAAATGTTTAGTTCAAAATTTGCTTCATTGTTTGAGTTCCTTTTGTTTTAAAAAAAAACAAGCTCCCTCTTTTTTCCCTTGCTCCTATCTGGCATCCTAGAACCACGTTCCACATGGTCCTGTTAACAGGTCATCCAGTGCCCTACTTATCATCATTCCCTGACAAGCATTAGACACATGTCATACTTAAAATGTCTTTGCTCTGATTACTAGGGAAACCCTGCATTTATTTTGCATATTAATATGGAGGGACTGTACATATTTCATTTTCACCCTTGGTAACCTGGCCTACTGGGACCTGTAAGACTCAGATAGGAGTGAAGAGAGTAAGGGGGAAGGGGGGTTGGCTATCCCTTCCAGGCTGGCCTTGGCCTGTCTTTGGCTTATTAATTTTGAGTGTGTTATCACTACTGTTATGCCCCCGCCTTCTATCTCTCCTTTTCTCCCCTACTCCCTTCCTTTCTCCTTCATCTCCATATGCATTCTCTAACCTCTCCTTTCTTTTTTATCCCATTCCTTTCTCTTCCTGTCTTCACTGAATCTCTACTACTCTCCTCTTTTATCTTTTCTCCCCTCTTTTTCCCCTTCCCCTCTTCTCTTCTGTTTTCCAACATATCTCCCCTTCTTTCTTCTCTTTCTTTTCCTCCTTACTCCACTTCTCTTTATCTCTTCCATTCTCATTTCCTCTTCTTTTTTCCTCTCTTATTCTCCTATTTTTTTGTCTTAAGGGTTATCATATACCTGAATTTAAATAGGATTTAAAACTTGGAATGACCATTCCTTGGCTTGTATAAAGCAGCCCAGTATTTATTCAGGCAAGTGAGGAGTTCCTCTGAATAAGGGTACTTTTAACTTGTCTTTCATGTATCTGATTTTATTTTTTTAAACTGGGGGGAAAACCCCAGGTTGCAACCATCTAGTCTGGAAGCCTGGCCACTATACTATCCCTTCATTACTATAGACAAGTTTGCTGCCTTTTAGTATCAACTGGGGAGTTGGACTGGGTCTCTCAGGTCCCTTTTCATTCTATCCTCTCTGATAAGAGGTGAGTCTGGGGCCGTTGATTCATCTTCCATACCTTTGAAACCTTTAATAAGTATAGAATTTTATGCCCTTATAGCTTGGCTGTGTCTTAATACACAATCCAAGAAGGATTCTCTATAATGATACAATATTATCTATGGGAAGGGATCAGAGACAGCCGTGTAAAATCATATGTGATGATGTGGCTGATGTGTCAGTCGTTCACAATTGAGAGGTTATAGTTATAAAATTATTAATGACAAACTTTCCTTAATTTCTTCCATCAGAGAGATGTTATTATTATTCAGTAAGGAATTTCTTTTATTGTTTCCTATCTATCTTCCCTTGCTCCTCTCTTCATCTTGGGTTCTCATACTTTTCACTGAATAAAAAAGAAGTTACTCATGTACTTCAGTAGATTTGTGATTTCACCATTGTCAAATTCATGCCAATGATTCATATCACAAGCCATCCATACCTGTCCATCCTTTGTGATTCTTGTCAGGCTCCTCCTTCATTTACTCCCGGAGGTGCGTCTCCTGCCCAATATATTGATAACCTTCCATCCTTTTTCTTGATGTTAGGAGGATGCCAGAGTAGCTTATCCCCTTGTCTGTGGTTTCCTTTTACTTTCACTCCTGTTTGCCATTGATGACATTCTTTATTCCAGTTAATCTTTTTTATTTATAAAAATGTTCTATATTCTGCTGACATTCCCCCATATGTCTCTCCACTGCCCTCTGAGGGAGACTTATATTCTCATCTTCCATTATTGCTATTACCCAAACGATACATAAAATAGTAAAGGGCTATACTATCATAGCTCAACCCAGACTTGAGAACCCCACCAGGGGGCACTGTAGTACCACTGAATGAGGGTCATAATTTGGAGTCATAAGATCTGAGTTCGAATTCTTATTTTTGCTTCTTACACTCAGACTTTGGAAAAGTCACTTTAACTGCTCTAGGCCTCAGTTTTCTCATCTGTAAAATGAGAAGGTTAAACAAGAGAACATCTTAGTCCCTTGCAAGTCTAGGTTTATCTATGATCCTATGATGGAAGCAGAAAGAAGTCCATTCTGCTTCCTATTCCATTACTAACTGACTGGGTCCATTATGACATCATTTAATTTTACTATGTTTGAATTTCTTCTATCTATACAATAATATTAAGAATTAATTAGCATGCAAAATTCTTTGCAACTTTAAAAGATCTAATAATTGCTAATTATTCATTATAAAATCATTATTAAAATTTATATCATAAACAAATCATCATTAATGACTCATAATAAAATAAATTGATAGTAATTTTGCCTACTGTTCCTTCATATATTATCATGAAGGTCAAGTGAGAAGATGGAGAAAAATGTGTAAAATACATTTTTAAAAAATGATAATCATCAAAAGCCTTAATTAAAATAAGTCTTAAGTGTCTGCTGACCTGAATTTGATTGCAGTAGAATAAAGTAAAATTTGTATCTCATGGCACATTTTTTTTGTCAATAATTAAATTGAGATTCCCAGATCTTTTCATTAATATAGTTATTTAATTCTATATATGGCTTCTAAGGAGAACAAAGCCTCTCCTGCCTTCATGGAGTTTACATTCCAAAGAGTTGATAAGAGTTTTATAGATCTGTTAATTATAAATACCCTGAGGAGAGAGAGAGAAAGAATAAGAAAGAAAAGGAAGAAAACAAAAGAAAGAAGAAAGCATTTATATACAACTCTTATATCACAGTCCCTATGCTAAACCATTTAAAAATAATACCTCATGTGATCCCTGGAGCAATCCTAGAAGGTGGGTGCTTTTTTTTTATCCTGTTTTACAGTTGAACAAATTGAGGCAAATAGGTTAAGTGACTTGCTTTGACCTGATTTGATCTTCACAGTACCACTAGGGACTTGAACAGGCATTCATTGTCCTTGAAACATATTTGCCCCTAAATATCCCTCTTTGTCAATGATATCTTGCTAATTATCTTGATCCCCAGAACACTGAATCCCTCTTGAGGAGTTCTTTAAACATTCAGAAATCATAGCATTGAAGAATGCAAACTTGACATGCATTAAGACTTATAGTTTCATAGACATGCTATTCAATGCGATATCAATATGATGGAGCTTCCTACAATGATAATTTTATGTTTAGGCTAAGAATAAAATAATAAAAATCATAATTTCCTACAGTGATAACTTTATAATTAGTGCTAAGAATCAACTAAGCACTAGAATTAGTCCCATAAGGATATCTTTCATTCATTGATTTTCAATGAGAAGAGAACCTTAGACCCATGTTGATGTTTCTAATGCTTTCTTTAAGATAAGTTTCAAACCACAGTCTCATAAACGCTCCATTTAGAGCTACAAAGAAGCCGTCATTAACCTTTTCATTTTATAGGTGAGAGCATCATGGCTCAAAGAATACAACTATTAAGTTACAGTTCTTAACTTAGAGCCTTGGATTCCAAATCAAATACAAATGGTCTTTATTCCAAATATTATGCTGCAGCCTTTCTCATTTCCATTTCAGACAATTTATGGGAGTAGACTAATTTACCTAGGTTTGGATAGGCTTATGTCTATCTGGGATTCGAAATACTCTTTTCAGAGGTTTCACGTGAGCAACCATCTTTTTGGGCCATTCTAACCCCAGCATTTTAGAATTCTAACCTGTCCCTCCCACTATCCTAAGATTATATTTTAGCGCCCCCCTACACTCTCCCAACTTACATAGTGTACTAGTAGGTTGAGTCCTTGGGTTTGGCTGGCTATGTTTATCCCTGAGAAACACCATTGGGGCTCTTCTTATGCTCTTGGATAGCACCCCTATTCTGGTATATGATCTCAGACTTAGTGCTTGAATACATTTACTAGTTCCAATTAATAATGACTTAATGTAATTTAATTCATTGATAACTCAATGTCAATAAACATCAATTAGGTTTTACAAAGTGTAGTTATTGAGAAGATATAAAAGAACAGATATACTAAAATATCCTTAAATGGGTTACACCATCCCCCTAAAGTTGCTACTCAACCTACTTTTGTCCCCTCCCTCCCTTTCAGCTTTTCATCTGGGAATAGCAAACCACTGCCGTACCATCTCCACCATCTTGGCTGCTTTGCTAGACCTTTCTTGGCTCTTCTGATCATAGCCTTTTCAATTCTGTCTTCTTCACTCATTCATCTGGTGAGCAAAGAAGAATGAAATACAGCCCAAACAGAGAAGTATGAGTTCATATGCTTAGGCTATAGAGCAACTCTCTCCCTACCTGGAAGCTTGCAGCATTTTCCTCTCTCCCTTGTGAGGAAAGAGAAGAATTTGACTTCTCCAAACCCATTTGCTTGCATGTTAATTATGATGCAATTTCCAATTTAAAAGGTTTTTTCCTACCCCACAGGAAGTGGTCTGAATGTGGTCATAGAATGTGGGTGCATGTCTTGAATCAGGGAAAGGGTTCCACCATCACATGTTATCTTGGATATCCTGAAATAGGCTTACATTTCCTCCAAGTGGAATGCAAGTAGCAAACCCTAGCTCTTTCCCCATACTTGGGCCTTCGTTGGCCTATCTCTGAACCTTCCAGTGTCCTATTCCTTCAGTTCCTTACATTCTCTTATAGGTATTCTAATTCATTTTATCTCCCTAGTCAGAAAGTAATCTTCTTGAGGATAAAGACTTTTTATTTTCTTTTCATTATGGTGCTTAGTATGTAGCAAGTATCTACAAAATGCTTTCTGATTGGAGGTTTGATTGATTCACCTCCCTCATTGTGAAGCACAGTTGCTCAGGAGGAAAACAAATCCTATAACCCCCCCCCCCCAACATTTTGTTCTGTAAGGATTTATCTTGTTTGCTTAGTAGGGAAGGGATAAAAAGTTGGAAAAATGGAATTGCCCTTTCACATTGTCTCCAGAAAGTACCAGTCTGCAGCCAAGTACTTTGTCCTTTGTGTTCATCAGAAAAGTAGCCCTGGAGGTTATTTCTCTCAGCTATTTTACATGACTTATATTAAAATGACAGATGAACTCACTTTATAAGTCTTTCCATAGTACCTGACCCGGCATCCATAGCAAGTAGCAACATCCTTTGATTTTCATTGGCCAGCTTTTCACCTCTCTTCCCCTCTGGTCCCTTAAGTAGTGGAAAAATAATGAATAATTTCAGCCCTTTTCCATAATCCTTGGGGGTATTGTGACTCCATTAAAGCTTCATTTATGTCACATGCTGTTGTTAAATTTGGTTAAGATCCGTGGATGATTCTTCCACAGTCCTAAATTACATGCTTCATTAAGAGATGCTGGGTGAACACCATGGCTTCGGGGTTGGAGGGAGTGGGTTGTCTTGACCAGCTTGCCATGGACTAGTTGAAATGATGCCGTTCACCATGTTCTTTTCTCAGATGAGAGAATGGTTGTGTTGGCATCTAATTGACACTCCATGGAAGCTCTTTTGACCTTTAAGCAAATTTCTTTTGGTCAGTTAGTAGCCACAGCAAATTAACAGTGGGATTCAGTGATAAATTTGTTTTTTTTTTTTTTCTAGAGTTGCAGGTAAATGAGGGCCCCAATAAAGTTGGAAGCTCTGAAGTTTAGCGTGAACTTAAATGAATAAAAAAAATCTCCTATATCTAGCCACTGTATGTACATCAAAGTTTTCATAAGGGTGAATTTATGTCTGATAGTGTGGACGGTTTCAGTACACATTGGCGAAATAGCCTGCTGATTGCTGATTGAAAACAGTTGTTAATTCTCTACTTCACTAAATTCAGAGTGGAAAAACTTTCCTTAATAAAGAACAGATTGAGGAGAACCAAGGCCTTGCTGTGTGGAAATTAATGGCAGATGCATAGACTGGTAGTTAAAATGTTTCATTAGATGTTAATGTCTTGCTGTGTTTTTAATTGTTCAGAAATTAGCCTCTAGAATATTAAAACCATCTGTTTGTTATCATGATGAAACAGAATGCTTAAGTAGTTATTAATTTGTGTTTCTTTTCTTTTTCTTTCATTTTTTCATTTTATTTTTTATTTTTTTATTTTTTTGGTCTCTAAAACTTTGATCCATTTGAGAGTTCAGGGAATCTGAGATATTGAAGTGAAAAAAAGAATCATTGCCCAAAATAATCTTATTTGTTGCCTACCACCCATGTTTTGTGAGCCTGTTTTCTTTTGAAAATTATTGTTCACCGAGGGCAGGTTGACCTTTATATTTCAATGCCTGGTGGAGGTGAGCTGGTGTTCACTCTACATCTTTAGCTGTGATACAGAGAATATTTATGAGCTGCTATTTTCTTTTCCATGCTGACGTGAGGATAGCATTGAGACTTTGGGGAAAAAATGGCCAATGTCTTGTGTCTGTCTCAGCAAAGATTCCAAATTGGATCCTTTGCTGTCTGGTCAGTTCTCTTCTGGGTTGGATAGGATGACATAGATAAAGAGTGGCCATAGTATTTTCATACTTTTAATCAATCACTAAATCAGGAAAAATTTATTAAGGGCTTATTTGTGCTCAGCATTTTTCCAGGTTATGATGATTCCCCCCTCCCCAAAATAGCTCCTACCCATCAAATAGAGGAGCACAGGATGTGTTTTTGCAGAAGGTTTCTGTCATGCCCTACATGAATACCTCTTGCTTAGGCGATTTGGAAATATGCAGCAAAACCCTATTAAGTAAATACATAGCTAAATGCAAGCACAGAGAGGTAGGTCATGCATATTTGGGACTTCAGGAAAGGTCACCTGTAGATTCTATTTAAGCTGAGCTTTGGTTTTTTGGAGTGTTTTTGCAATTCAGTGGGGTTAAGTGACTTGCCAAAGATCACTTAGCTAGGTAATCATTAAGTGTCTTAGGCTGGTTTAGAACTCAGGTCCTCCTGACTCCAGGGGTGGTGCTCCATCTGCTGTATCACTCACCTAGTTTGCCCCTAAGCTGAGCTTTGAAGAGAATTGAGATGCTATGGAGCAGAAATGATAAAAGAAATGCATTGCCTTTAAGGAACTTACATTCTAGGATGAAACACTATATACATTAGAATAAGGAAACTACATATTATATTAGAGTATGGAAACAATATGTACATTAGAATATGGAAGATAAATACAAATTAGATGGAAGTTAACCTTTTATGGGATGACACCGACAGTTGGGGAGATGGAAGTGCATCTGAATGATGAAGTCTTTACTGTATCTTGAAGGAAGGCAGAGATTCCATGGATTGGGTTGAAGGAAGACCATTTCAAACCAGGATTATTTCTATTAATAATCATATTTAAGGAGATCATCAAGACTAAATGATTGTCTAATTCTGACAACAACCTCATCATTTACACCTTAGTGTTGGAAACACTGGTGAAGAGAGGTTAATGACTAGGCTTGGGCACTAAGAGTTGGAACTGGACCCCATTTCTATTGGCTCCAAATCCAGTATTGTTTTCCCTCTTCTAAGTCCCCTCCTCAGCAGTGAAAGGGCTGTATATAAATGTGAACCTAGTAAAGGGACTCCTTGACCTGGAAACAGAAAAATTAGAATAGAGTCCTGCCCCTCTGGCACCTGAAGACCATCTGACCCAGACTGTCCTTTAGGTTTTCCAAGCCCCGGTTGCTTGACTGTAGAGCAGAGAGACATAGCCATGCCTGCTTGGGGGGAGGGGTGGTGTGGCTTCCAGAGCAGAATTTAGAGCTCTGTAAAAATAACTTTTTGTATTCCTCCTGCTATCTGGATGTACTTTCCTTTCATCAGGCGACTTCTCATGATTAACCTCCCCCCGCCAAAAGTCACTAATTTGTGATGCCTTCTTGTTGTTACATACTTGAAGATTTAACCATCCTGATTGTTTATTTCAATGAGCCAGGTTTTGTAACACAAATTAAAAAAGAGAAGGAAAAAGTGGTGTTATTAAATGGATATATCTGTCTAATAGTTTCCAGTCCTGTGGTTCCCCAGTTCTTCATTGATAGGACAGAAGAGCATTTTATCTGCTATTTTCCAGAGCCTCACTTGGTCATTATGATTATATATTTTATATCATGATGATTATTGTATATTATATATAGTATATTTTATAGTTAAATAATATTTTATGGAATTATTTATATAATTATGTACTACACATTTTATATTTACATAATTTCATCCTTTTATAGAATATATTTTATATTTGCATTATGTTATTTTATAGTGTATATTTATATTTGTATATTTTATGCATTTATATATTTTATATTTTTGTAGTATGTATATATTTATATTTTTATGATATATACATTTATATAATATGTATTTAGATCATTTTCTACTCACTTATATATTGTTTATATAATGTATTTTATAATATGTAATGTTTTATTTAATATATATTTTTATAATAATTTATTTATAATTGTATTTTTTCATTTTTTTATTAATTGGTTCTGTTCTTCTTGGTCTATTGTTTTGTCATTGTGTATATTTTTTTCTGATTTTCCTAAACTCATTGGATATGGCATCCTATGTTTTCTTGAATACTTAAGATTTGATATTTCTTAAGGTGCAATAGCAACCCATTATATTAATGTAATAAAATGTGTTTAGGCAGTCTCCAGTCAGTGGGATCTTTGGGACAATGGATATGGACATTTTAATTACTTAAAAAAACAGAACTCCAAAATATTTTCCAAAATGGTTGGATTAATTTTCAACTTCACTAAAACAAAAGTAATAATTTGTCTGCATTCTCTCAGCCCCACTGACATTTACTGTTTTTACCTTCTGTCTTTTCTTTATCTTTTGCAAAAGTTGTTTTTGCCAGTTTCCTGGGTATCAGATCAAACTTTGGTGTTTTTATTTTTAATTATTTCATTAGTGATTTATGGTACTCATTTATAAGGTTGTTAATAACAGGCCATTTTTTAAGTTGGAAAATTGCTTTTCATAGTCTTTGACACTTTAGACATTAGGCATTATTTCCTTTGGTTTTGTATTAATTTCCTATAATTCTTAAATACCATTACCTATCAGAAGTAATCAGTGAAATTTTCTTCCCATTCCAGTCTGATAATTTTCATTCTCCTTTGAGCTGCACAGATTTTGTTTGCCACAATTTTCTGCCTGATCCCAATAAATATCTCCTTCGTAATTTTTGGTATTTATGGTATATTATGGTTATTTCCCAGCTTTTATCTTTTCCCTTCCCTAAGCATCAGAAGTGAATCATTTCCCTTAACATCTAAAACTGTTAAATTGTGGAAACAGCTTATTTCAGCAGCAGAATAAATGCCTCTTGAGGTCAGGGGCTGTCTCATTTTTGTATTTGTATTTCAGGTCTATAGTAGGTGTTAAATAGATGCTTTTTTTTCTAATAAATGATTGATTGGATTTGTGATGAAGGGAAAACATTGGGACATGTTGGCCCTCTATGATGTAAGCCACCTGAAAGCAAGAACTTTTCTTAATCTAACTTTGATAACTTTCCTCAGTTGAATACAGTATTCTGTATATTTTTTGAATTGAATTGAAAGCAGTAAAATTTTTTTCTGGTTTTTTTCTTCAGATCATCATATTTCCTTTTACACTAAAATTAACTAATATATCAAACAAGTCTGACATTGTACCCGGTAGTCCTCACCTATAATCCCCCACTTCTATTTATGAGTGGGGATTGGTGTGGGGCATTATAGGAAAAGATCTCTCTGTTCCTCTTGTCAGATAGACAATGAAGTATTCTTTTTCAAGCAGATATCATAATGAAAAAAGAAATATGGCAGTCTCCAATGGGGTGTTGACTCTGAGAAAGACATTGAGAGTGAGATGGGCTTGATTTTAGCCCAGCAAGAGACAGGACCTAAGTTTATTTAAAAAAAAAGTCAAACCATATATACCAGAAACTAAAATAAATAGAATTTAAATATATTCTGTGTTAGCCAAATTACACGAAAGTGGCAATCTCTTCAGTAAGTATATATAATGTTAAGAGAGCTATTAAGTTTTCTTAGCAGTGGTTTTTGACCTTTTCCTGAACAAGTACTTTTACAATTCAGAAATGCCAGTATAAGGATTTGTTAAACTAACCTTAATTATACGGTGCTTTCGTTTTATCCTTCTTTCATCTGACTGTCGCAAAAATCCTAAATTGCTTGTAATCAGAATTTCAGGCACACGTGGGGTAAGGGCATATTTTTTTTCTCCTGAAATCCTAAGAAATAGGAAGCAAATTTTTGATTTTTGTTTTTATAGCTGCAAGACACACAGAATAGCAGGAAATTGTGTCCTTTTCAGGGACTGGTAACAGAAAGTGTCAATGGACATCCTCTCCAGTTTGTATTAGAAAGAAGCATCCTTAAGCTCTGGATTCTGCTTTACATCATAGCTGATGGGGGTGTAAGGTAATAGGGAGGGGGAAAAGGAGATGTCAAGTAGCATTTTTTTTTAAATTTTACTTAAAATTGGACAGTCTGTTATGTAGATGAAGAAAGGATCTTGGCAAGGGCCTGAGACCAAACCACCTCATTTTAAGGATGAATAAACTGAGGCCTAGAGAAGACCTATCTTTCCCACAATTCTATAATTAATAAAAACAATAAAATCTCTTACTGTAAAATGCAATCTCTTTGAGAACAGGATACTTTTAATTATATTTTTGTTTTCTCAACTGCTTAGCAAAAGCCCTAGTTGCAATAAACTTGCATTAAGTGTTGATGATTTGATTGATTGTCCATAGGTTGTAAGGAATAGAGGAAGAATTTGAATACAGGACTTCAAAGGCATTGCTAAAATTAAAGCATAACATCCAGATTTTCCCCAGGCCATCTGAACTTGCCTTTCAGACTCACCATCATGGAGTAGATCCTGATGCTTATGGAATCCAATCCATTCATTTTACAGATCAGACCAATTAATGCTAATGGAATAGCATTTGTAGCCTTTACATATTATGTTACATTTGCAGCCTACATATATAATATATATTTATATTCAGAACTGTCCTTTCTTCTTTCCCACCAGTAATTCCATCTCACAGTTTTAGTCTTCTCTTGCACTACTGGGCGAGTGATGCCCCTTGAGGAAAGCATTAGGGACAGGGCCATGGCCCATCAGTTGGATCATTTGACAGCCTTCAGGAGGCACAGATGATTTATTTTTTTACTGAACTTGAGAGATCTGGGATCAAACCAGTGACAGGTGTCTTGACAACTTGAGATATCCAATGACGTTCTCCCCTCAGGCAGTGGTGGCCCGAGGCCAAAATATTCGGGATTGAAATGTATTATGTGTTTGCATAGTCTCTTATAATTAAAATAGGCACCTCCATGTATTTTATAGTTCGAGGGAGAGTATTCCTCCTCCAGAAGCCAAAATTTAGAAGTGCATTGAGGGTGACAATTAGGGGAAGCGATAGGGTTTTAGGGATGCTTTACAGAGTGAGTGTTGAAATAGTGTTATTAGATTCAAAACTGCAACACTTTGTTCTATGATACTTCTTACCAGTATGGTCTTTTGGCAAGTCACTCTGGGATCCTCTGAGTGTCATCTTCTGTAAAAAGAGGGAACTTGACTTATTGGCTTCCAAGGCTTCTTCTTGAGCCAACCTAGGGTAATTAAACATATTAATTATTTTAAAGCCATCATTAGATCTCCAACTAGAAAGAACCTCAGGAGGTCATGATTTCCCGCGGTTTACAGATAAGGAAAATGAGGCACAGGGAGGCAAAGTGATTTGATCTAGTCACACAACTATTAAGTGATATTTGAACCTGAGTCTTTCCTGACTCAGTTCCTGACAAGTTCAGCACCCTATACACAAGGCCTTGTCACCATTTAGTTCATGACCCCAGTTAAGGTTTTCTTGGCAAAGGTATGGGTGTACCATTTTATTCTCCAACTCATTTTAAATATGAGGAAAGTGAGGTAAAGCAGGGTGAAGTGAAGTGACATCCAGAGTCACAGAACTAGGAAGGGACTGAGGTCAGATTTGAACTCAGGAAGATAAATTCATTGCACCATCATGTTTATTAAAATGATGTTCTATGAGAATACTTCTTCCTAAAATCCATAAGAAATAGGGGTGCCCTTCCTTCCCTTCCATATAGAGAACTACTACCTTTGAACTTCCCAGAGATTTATATTAAGTGTGAGGGATAAAAAGACAAAAACATTTCTTGGGTAGGAAGATTTAGAAACATTTGTTAAGTGCCTACTGTAATAATAAATTTAAAAACATTTGTTCATGGAGTATTAATTGAATTAAGTAATTGAAAAGCAATTAATCAGGTAATGTGAATTGCACAAGGAATATGAAGACAAAATGAAACTATCTATGCCCTGTATAGTTTATATTCTTTATATCCATTAATCTATATTTGATCCTTGTATGAACTATGTGGGCTACTTGGAAGACAGACCTGGAATTCATCCCTGGTCCCTACTTGGTGGCACCATCTTTGTTGGACCTTCCAGGCTTTATCCTCCACTGGCATGACCCCATTCCAGGATGATGCATCTCCTAAGTCAAATGATTCACATTCAAGTAGAGTGTGAAGGACATTCACTATCTTCTTTTCACGTAGTGTATTTAGGAATAAGGATGTTGCTGAGGATTCCTTCAATCCACACCTTCAAAGGCAGCAAGCATCTGACATCTTACAGTACTTGAAAGTTTATAGTATACCTTTCACACATTCTCATTTTATATTCACAACAACTTTGTGAAGTTTTGATGATCTCAGTATCCTCATTTTGAGATGAAGAGACAGAGACAAAAAGAAGCGAAGCAATTCCTGAGTCTTTGTTTAAAGGTCCAGCCAAAGCTGACCATCTCACGTGGTTGAACCTTATTGATTTTGTTCCTATAGAAAGCTCCCTTCTTGACTCCTTCCCTTCCTCACCTGTCTTTTTCATTTGCAACTTTTTTTGTGGGGCTACTCTCTTTTGTGTTGACAAATGGAATCCTTGGCCATGCAGTTGGGCTTTTTGTTGACATAATTCTGTCTCAGCAAAGCACTAGGTTCCTGCATTGAGAAGTGAGTCATATATCATCCGCCTTAACACTTCCACTCCCTTGCCTTCACATTATTAAATTATGAAGAAATAGCATCATAATGGCCTCTTGGCCAAGTCCTCGGGAATGGAGTTATGATTCTTTTGATAAATTGTGGGATGTTATTACGTTTTGATGTCTGGAGTAAGTGCATTTCTGGAAAGGAAATCAAGTGCTGTCATAGTCCTCTGTATGAGTTTAATTGCTGCTTCTTTGGGTTGCTCACTGTGTAATTTGATTGATCCTGGCCTCTTCTTGTCATATTCATTATAACTTCCACAGACCACCAAGCAACCTTATAATCTCAGCTCCTATGTGGAATCGGTCAATTGAAAGTCTTTGTAGAGATTCTTTTTTTGTAAAATAAAAAAAAATCAACTGTCATAGATTTATAGGATCATAGATATAAAGGTTAAAGGGACCTCAGAGATTAGTTAAGCCCACCTGCTCATTTTACAGATAAGACAACTAAGACCTGGTAGGGGAAGGGATGCTTTACCCCCACTCTTAAACCTCAAGTTACCATTTTATACATTGAGATTTCTAGTACTTATTGGGAATTTATGGTGACATAAAAAATGACTTCCCATCCAAAGGCAAATTCAGAGAGTGAGGAAGGGGGTGATATCTGCTTTTGTTTATGTGTAAAGAACAATTAGTGTTATATTTGGAGTGATTTCATCATTCATGGATATTTGAGCATTTCTCACTTGTTTGCTTGCTTACTTACACTTTCATGGTGATGAGGACAAGAAGGTATATTCTGAAAAGAATTTAATATTTTTGCAGGGAAAATCTTTTCCATAGCAGCAGACCAAAGACCAGTTTTTGGCTCACCATCTTGCAAGTTTCTACCATTTGTCATGAGGGGGCCTGGGCTTGAGAATGTGTCTGGATCAGTTTGGGGTTCTGTCTGTTTTTCCATCCCTTCCCTTCTTTTCTCTTTCCTGGCTTACTTTCTCTCTATTAATGCTCATGTGTCTAGTCAGGATCTTGCATATCTTTCAAGGTCCAGTTTTAATGCTGTCTTTTCTATGGAACCTTCTTTTTTCACTCCAGTTAGAAACCCTTTCTTCATGATACAAAAATATATAATTTTCTTATTTCCCTTATCAGATTTAACCTTCTGTCACAAATATTTGTTTGAACAGCTTCTCTCCTCTACTTGACTGTAAAATAATCTTTGTATCAGATCTTGTTTATTTTTGCACGCTTTAAGAGAATCTAATATGTACCTGGACCTCAAAAAATTAGTTATCTGTTGTCTTATTCCTACCATCTGGTTAAGTTGATTAAATATTCAAAAGAATATTTAAAGAAATGTCCAGTTTAAATTTCCATGGGAAATAATCTCAGTCAAATCTCTCTAGGCCTTCCTTTAAACCTCAGATATGGAAAGAGTTAGCACTGAGAATTTTCTTTAAAAAAAATAAGTTTTCTATTTCCTTCCCCACCAATTTCCTTTCTTGATTTTAATTTCACAGTTTTCTGTATCTTGACCTTTTCACCATTGTAGATTCTTCTTATAAAACATGCTAAATTGGAGAACCTTCATGCTGTTACATCTCCAGTCATTGCATGTTCTAAAGGTCAGATTACAGCTTTGGACAAATGGATGAAGGGAAATTTACCATTGCCTTTCTTACCTCCTTCCCACCCATCCCCAATTTATTTATGGTAACATTTATTTTTTATTTTATTTTTTTAGATTTTTCAAGGCAATGGGGTTAAGTGGCTTGCTCAAGGCCACACGACTAGGTAATTATTAAGTGTCTGAGACCACATTTGAACCCAGGTACTCCTGACTCCAAGGCTGGTGCTCTATCCTCTCCACCACCTAGCTGCTCCTGATGGTAGCAGTTTGCTTTGAATTTGTAGTCTTCTGTTTTGTCCATCAAAATTTATTTGAATACTGTTTGAAGTAAAACTCAATACAGCCAAAACTAGTATGAAAAAACAATTGTAAGTATATTATAAATATAAAATGACAGAGTTATAAAGAACATGGAGAAATCTTTCAGCTGACCTTACTTTTGAAAGAGGAGCATTCTGTTATTTGATTTTGTACACTTGGTAGTTCAGATGAAAAGAATATAAAGTTGTTTAGTAGTAACTTTAAAAAGTAACTGAACTAAATTACTTTTTAAAGAAAATTTAATAAATTTTATTTATTTAAGGTAATGGGGTTAATTGACTTTGCCAAGGTCACATAGCTAGGCAATTATTAAGTGTCTGAGGCAGGAATTGAATTCAGGTCTTCCTGACTCCAGGTCCAGTGCTCTATCTACTGTGCCACCTAGCTGCCCCCAAACAAAAATAACTTTAAAAAGTTATCTGACACTTACCATAGATTTGTATTGTACTTCGATTATTTCTTGAGATCTACTGTTTGTATGTACTGTGTATTTAGTATAGCTTGATTACTTGAATTAAATTAGAAAAGTGTTGCACTGAAAGGATCTTTTTGTGAATAGGAAATGATCACTTTGAGCCAACATGGGTTCCTCATGCTTTTAGGTAGTTCATCTTATCCTGTTCATGAAATGTTATAAACAATACCTAATTTCACTTGAAACAAATCTTCAAGATTTTATTGTGCACATGAATAATCTATATCAGATACTGACTGTTGTGGGAGGGGATAGGAAAGGGAGGGAGACAGAAAAATGTGGAATTCAAAAGCTTACAAAAAGATGAAGGTTGAAAGCTATCATTGCATGCAACTAAAAACTAAAATAAAATTAAAAAAGAATTTTATTGTGGATAAATTGAAGACTCAGACAAGATGATAATGCAGCTAGACAGGTGTAGGGATTTAGAATTGGTTTAAAACTAGCTTCCGGGCGACTAGATGGCGCAGTGGATAGAGCATTGGCTCTGGAGTCAGGAGTACCTGAGTTCAAATCTGACCTCAGACACTTAATAATTACCTAGCTGTGTGGCCTTGGGCAAGCCACTTAACCCCATTGCCTTGCAAAAACTTAAAAAATAATTAGCTTCCAAGAGTGATTTTTAATTGAATGACATCACTTTAGAACATGTATCTTTAGGAGAGAGTTCCAAGGCATAGATGTAGAGTGTTTATCCAACTTGCAGATGACATGAAACAATGAATCTTGCCTGATTATCCCACTTTCTTTGGTCATCCCCTTGAGGGGAGGGAACCTCTTCCTGATTTTGTACATAATTATCTGCTTCTCCTAGGCAGCTCTTTAAGACCATAAGTCTTCTCTTTTGAAGAGAAGATGCCTACCTGTATCAGAAGTTATCTTCATTTGAGAATTCTTTGTGCTATTGAAAGAACAGATCTCAACTCTCCTTATAGATATTTTGTATTTCAATAAACTATAACCTCCCCAAGGGCAGTCATTTTCATGATTGTTCATTTATTTTTTATTTTTCCTATCCCAGTTCCTACCACAGTGATTTACAATAATATTCCCTTTAGAAGTGCTTAGTAAATGATTGATTAATTAAAATGAAGATCCTTTGATTAAAAATAAACACAAATGCTCACAAGTTTAAAAAAGGGAAGATATTGAGGAATATGTATTCAAGGATTTAGCATTTTTATGACTTTAAATTAATTCAGGAACGGTGTTAAGTTTTAGGAATATCTAGAAATATATGAAACAATTCCTTCAAGGAGCTTGCATTCTAGTCAGAAAGATAACACACATATGTCTATGTATGAACAAAGTCAATGCATTGAAAATGCATATAAAGATACAAGATTATGAATAGTCAGTTTTCAAAGGAAAAAATCTAAATTAGCAGTAGTCATATGGAAAAATTACTTGAAATCACTAATAATTATAGAAATACATATTAAAGGAACCCTGAGCTTCTGCTCTACCTATAAAATTAGTGAGGTTGAAAAAAAAGACTTTTTTCTAAATCAAGATTTCCACATTACAGTGGGTCAGGAAGAAGTCCATCTTGGGAATGAGAGACCACCTGCCTATAGGCATGTACTACACTCATCTGGTAGAAGTTACAAGAAGAGATGTCACCTCATCTCGATGAAAAGATCTCTTAATAATTATTAGATCCATCTGAAAGTGACTTTCCATTTTTAGAATGAGTTCCTTTACCTGGAAATTTTCAAGCCAAAGATGAATGACTTCTGAGGTTCAATGAAAGAGGGGGTTATGTTCTGAATGAGTCAAAAGAAATGTCCTCTAAGGACTTTTCTGGCTCAGAGATTATGGAATTCATGTTATTTTGATTTACCTAACCTTATACTTTTATTAAACATTCTTTTAATGAGTTTTTATATTATTTTGAGCAGCTTTTCAAACTGAGATTTTGTCTTTATTTTTCATTTCCTTTAGTTTATTGAGTATTGCCATGCTTGATAGGTCTTGTATGAAAATATTGGGAAGGGCATGGATAAAGTGATTTTTTTTTCCTACTTCAGTAAACATTTTCTCATTGATGGGGATCAGAGATGGAGTGGGTTGGACAGTCTCCACTGGGCCATAGCCTATTCAGACTTATTCTCCATTGACAATGCTTGTCTATGCCCTCCTATAAATTTCCCACATGTCCTGAATGTAACCCACCAAGGCTCTTCGTCCAGAAGAAGAGGAGGAGAAAGAAAAAGAAGAGAAGGAAGAAGAAGAAAAGGAAGAAGAAGAAGAAAAAGAGGAGGAGGAGGAAGAAGAAAAGATGACAAATAGCAACAAATCACACTTAACTGTATGTGGACTACTCCATCAGAGGTGGTCTTTGCTTTTTTTCTTACATCCTTAAGGCTTGTCACTTTACAAATGCTTTTAGATGTATTATAAATTGATTAATTGATCTGAAATAGTCAGCAAGTTTTTTCCTCCTATCTTTTTTTTTAGTTTCTTTTTTAAGTTTCTGCTAGGCAGTGGGGTTAAGTGGCTTGCCCAAGGCCACACAGCTAGGTAATCTTGGGTTAAGTGGCTTGCCCAAGGCCACACAGCTAGGTAATCTTTAAGTGTCTGAGACCGGATTTGAACCCAGGTACTCCTGATTCCAGGGCCGGTGCTTTATCCACTGCGCCACCTAGCCGTCCCCTCCTCCTTCATTCTTGAAGAGCCATTTCATTCCTTCTCCAACCCCTTTCCTACTACCATCCTCTCCACTATCTAAAGCTGGTTGCATCATCCAGGTATCCCTCTAGTTAACAGGTGGCTGTCGGTTCCCCACCTACATGCTCCAAGCCTGCCTCTTTCAGAATCAGCAGGGATGGATTCCTTTCATGCTGTGTTTATATGGAAGGATAAATACTTTGGATTTATTTTTTTCTTCCTTCTCCTCATGCCCAAATTGGAAACACAGAATAATAACATAAGAGGATGAGCATTGGATATATGTAAAAACTAGATAATATTCATCCCTCTGCTCCCCTCCCCCTTAAAAATTCACAATCTAATCCTTAATTCTTTATTGTTTTTTAAAAAGAGCAACTTCTCTTCCTGTACATTTCATCAATTTGCCTTTTGTAGACTGTGGCTTAGTTGGAACAAAGGCATAAAACAAAATCCACAGGGCTAGGCTAAGGATGCCAATTTATAAATGTTTTCTGATTAAACAAGTGTACAGCGAGCATTAGCCACTGGCCAGGGGCTATTCTGTGCAGATGCTTCCACCACAGTGTCTAATTCACAAAGGATGGGCCCTGATCTGGCTTGGCAGCTCTATGGTAGTAATGTTTTTGGCTTACAATGCTCATGACTTATCACATCTTTGGTCTCATCCATTCCAGGAAGAGTAGCTACCTATGTTCTTTCCTCTTCTGATTTCCTTGGGCAGGGATGCCCAAACCCTTTCAGTCTCTATTCTCCTTGATGTTCAGTAAACCTTCTTCTACTCCTTATTCGAGTTGGGGACAGGGACAAGTCCTATGATTTTATGGGCAAAGGAATCTCTCTGAGAGAAGAAATGTCTTCTGTCAATGCAGATCCATTGCATGTTCAAAAGTTAAGGGGCTTAGAGAGTTGACTGTACCACTAATAGATGAAGTGGTTTCCCCAGGGTCACATAGTCACTATGTGTCAGAGACAGCTTTTGAATCTAGGTATTTTTGATTTTTGGGTGGGGGGGGAATCTAGTTCACTATGCATGCATTTGCACAGAAAAAAATGAAGAGATTATCATCGGCTACTACAATTTTACTGCCAAATATTTCCTGCTTGTTGTGAGGACCATATTAAATAATATCGGCATAACCCTTTCATAGTGCCTGCCATGGGGGCCTGGAGTCATGAATTCACATCTGTGTTAATCTGGGAAAGGTCACTTAACCCCGTTTGCCTTGGTTTCTTCAATCTGTAAAATGAGATGAAGAAGGAAATGGCAAGCCACTGTAGTATCTTTGCCAAGAAAACCCTAAGGGCGATCATAAAGAGTAGAGGAGGACGAAATGATTGTACAGCAACAAGAAATTCTTATGTAACTCCTTTTTTACTAAATCTGTGAATCTGTGACCTGTTTCCTTGAATAAATTAGTAATAGTCTCTCACATGTAATCATTGGTTGCTGCAAGTGTTATTTTCTTCCTCCCTTTTTTGGAATCTTAGCTCACTGGTCTCTGACAGTTTGTGACAGACCCATTCCAATCATGCCTAAAATGATAAGCAAGTTTTTTGATTAGCTCTTGGTGGCTCTGGTCCATATCAGAATTGCATATTCCCTCCAGATCGGTCCTGCATCAATTCCTGCTGTCATATCTTTCTTCTACCGACACAATCCAAAATGGGAATTGGCCCAGTTTGAGATCAGGACCTGGGAACCAAATCTAGACAACTTGGAATAAGGGACATCTGATAAGTTGGTATCCTTTTGAACCAAATGGTCACTCCTACTCCTTTCTACTAGTGGTAAGAGAGTTGGCCCATCCATTCATGGGACCAACAATAGTTTAGGGAGTTGTTGGTCACCTGTGTTGAAAGACACGTTATAAAGAGAGGCAAGTGATAGATATAAATGCAAGTATTTCAGTTCCAATTTCCCAGGCACATGTCTTTATTTATAATCAAGCTACCCTGATTTCAATGAATGTCCATTGCCCAACAAAAGACTTGCAGAAGGGCCATAGTTTTGTAACCTTGCTTGGGAAATCACAAGCTTTTGTCTCTGATTTTGTCACCATCACCCATCTTACAATCTTATTTTAAAAGATATATTCTTCTCTCTGTTTCTCCCTTGCCATCTCTTTGCCTTTGCATCCCTCATGCCTTTATAATTCTCATACTTCTTCTTTTGCTTCCTGCAGAATTCAGATCAACCTTTACCTTCACCTGAAGTCTTTCTTGTTTTTCACAACTCTTATCCCCTCCCTCCCTAATTTCTTTATATTCTTTCTCTTTCTGTTTATTCTTTCCTTAATTCATCTTCACTTCTGGGATGAAGGGATTATGGTACTGCCATTATTCCTTTTCTCTTTGGGGTTCTTTTGCTCTGAACCCCCAAATGCCATTGTGGACTGAGCTTAGTGTTGGTGTGAACCATCTTTTTAGTTTACTCGTGTTGTCTAATATTTTGGGATTTCCATCTCAACAGATGGGCTAAACCAAGCTGGAAGTAACTGACACGCTTCAAAATTGTTGTTGAATTAGGAGTATGTCTATCCCAAGCATCAGAAGACTTCCCCTAGAAGAAGGAGTGGATGGAAATCATTTGTTCCAATGACCATGAAGGCACTATGGACTACTAAGAGTTTAGTCTGGCTTTGAAGACACCAAGGTCATCTACTGATCCCAGACCCATTGCCATTCACCTGGAAAGTCCTGACACTGGACTCCAGTGACTCAGGAAGAGAGAGTGAGGCTGATGAGTTTGTGCAATTCTGTCTCATTTAAATTCAATTCACAAGCAAGTCAAGACAATGATATCATTGGTCCTATTCCCAAAGGAAGGATGAACCACAACAAGGTGTTGACATATGTCTAGGGCCTCTTAAGAAGATGGATAGAAAGGTTATTTAATAATTTACATGTATTAGGTATTGGAAGGATATTGATTTTTAGAGATGAGGAAACCTTGGACTCCCAGAGGTAAAATGACTTGACCAAAACCTTGCACCAAGTAAATAACATCATTGGGATTCACATTCAAGTTCACTTCACATCCAGAGCTTTTTCTACTACTTCCTGTTTGAATCTCTTTTATATTCAGTACATTTTGAGAAATTATTTATCAAGTGCTTTGATGGACATGCCATATAAATCGCTACAAAATTATAACCATATTGGCTCTTATTAGCTAAATAGCAAGAAAGATGTGTTAATTTGAATTTATTCAGTGAGCTGATTGAGTCTCCTACTGAGGAGAGACCAGAAATCTCTGGTTTGTGTCCTTATAAGTTTCTTCTACCTTTCAGAACTCAAATCCATTATGGATTGCCTTGACGTATACTTAAAACAAAAGATATGAATATCCATTTCAAAAAGCATTCATTTAGCAGCTACTCACTACAGTGCTCTCTACCTGACAGTATATATAAAAACACCCCATTTTGATGATGACTTGACATTTTTCAAGTCTTGTAGGAGGAGCTATTTTGGAAGCTTTATAGATTTCCAAGTACATTAAAAATTAGTATAAACTCCATGGAAAAATTTTCTTTGATTCATTTTTCTGTTGATTTATAACTTCTGTTGATTTATAATAATCTTTTCCAGCCCATCTAATAATCATTTCTAACCTCCGTATCTATGTGTGCATTTGCATGCAAAATGTTAAGGACACTAAACAAATACATTAATTTTTGAGGCCATCATAGACACAGGTAATAGAGGGCAATGAAATTTACTGTCATATTTTTTGTCTTCTTTACCCACCAATTTTGCTCTTACCACTGTATTTTTATTGTCCTAGGAATAATTTTCCTAACTTCGTTAATAATTAAATAAATATATTATTACTTTGTGGTAAAGATTATGTGTGCTTCACACCTTAGGTATATCTCATTTGGCACATTAACTGGGTTTCTGATAAACAGGGGTTATGTAAAAATTTGTTCTTATTTTCTGGTACATTGAACACATTTTGGCGAATTATGTTAGAAAGCATCTACTCCATTGCAAACAAAGAAAACAAAATGTCTTTTAAAAGTTTTGGGTGTTTTGTTTGTTTTAATAAATATATATATTTTTTATCTTGACATCTCAGGCCTCATTTTAGGAACAAATTCTTGTTCAGAATTCAGCCTGTTGAGGAATTGGCCGGGGGTGTGTGTGGATGTTTGTAACCTTAGATTTGGAGTCAGAAGGCATAAATTAAAATATTGTCCCCGCCCCCTAACTTGTAGTATAACTTGTATATTCATTTCTGTTCTCTGGGATGTAATTTATTTATTTGTAAAAGGAGACAAGTATATCACAGAGGAAAGACACTAAATTTTACTGACGCTTTATCCATTATGCCACAGTCTGGTCATTATGGACATTACAGACATTACTAATACAGAGTAAAACTGGTTCAGTGTATATTTCTGTTGAGGGCTCCACCATTTCTCCAGCCACAAAATTTCACAACCCAGAAATGAGATTTTACCCTCCTCTTTCCCTCACTGCTTGTATCTACTCAATTACAACTGTATATAATATAACTCACATCCAATCCTCTTACATGCACATGATCAGCTCTGTAGTTTAGCTTGCCATCATCTTACACTAGTAGTATTTTAATAGCCTCTTCTTTGTCTCCCTGTATCTAATCTCTTCTCCAACGGTTTCCATTCAGTTCTCAAACAGATATTCCTAAAGTGTAGGTCTGACCAGTTTACTCCCCTGCTTAGGAAGTTTTACTGGTCCTCATTGCTTCTCCATAGTGATTTTCGGAGGGCAATACAGACACTCCCTAGGAGTTCCTGAGATACTTTTAAAGAATTCATAAAAACCAAACTTATGTTTCTACCATACCAACCTTAAAATGTTTAAATTTCTAATAGGATAATTATCAGTAGATATAACCCACATAAAGCCAAGATTTGTGGGGAGATGAAACTTTTGATATTTGATGTCATTTATAATCACTCCAGTTTTTCCTTTTTAATTAAACATCCCCATCCCCCAACCCTCTACACAATAAAAATATTCAGTGGTTCAGACAAAATGGAATGTTTGCTATTCTCTATATGTGGCTTTCACCTTCCATATCCTTTCTTTTACTCAAGTGGTATCTTATGTCTCCCATGTGATTCTTCATTTCTACCTGTCAGGCTCTTGAGCTGCCTTCAAGGCAAAATTCCTTTCCCAATCTCCTCATTTGTAAAGGCCTTCTTGTATTTATATGAATTTCACTTGTGTGTTTATTCATCCATTCATTTACTTATTCATTCATTTACTATGTTTTAGGAACATTTTATAGCTCCTTAGCAAAATTTTAATTCCTGCAGGAAAGGTTTTCCTTGTTTTTATTCTCAATACCTAGCACTCTATATGGAATGCTGCTAATTGATTAAAAAGAAGTTAAAAAAAAAGACACCTTCAGGAATCCAAAAGACTTTATAAATCATGCTTCTTATCTCTGAGCACAGAGGAGATGGAATGTAAATGCAAAATAAAACATACATTTTCAGACATGTTCTAGACAATAACTAATGTATTTTGTTTGATTATACTCAATTGTTGTCACAAGGGAGGGGTTTTGTTTGGAGTAGGAGTGGTAGGGACATTATAAAAAGAAGAAAAGTTTCAATGAAACATTTAAAACTATCCAGAGAAGAGAAGGATAAGCAGGGCAATTAGTGCTATTGTGACAAGTTTGATTTATATATTAAAAATTGTGCATGATGTAGCCATGATTTCATATGTAAGCCTCTTTTTTCTGAAATTCTTTCTTTATGGAAATACATATGTTTAATGATTTTCTAATTCATTTTTAAAAATGACTATTGCTGCCCACTTTGCCAAACATTTGGATATTATTATTTCCATACAAAAAAATCTAATTTTCTTAGTTCTTTCATGTATAGAAATAACTAACCGGTGCTGCCAACTTGATCAGCCCCTGGAGAACCTAGCTCAGTATCTCCATCACTCCCTGTGTCCTCTTGAGAAGTTTTATCCCTGCATGGTTCTCATAATGAGCTCAATGATATCTGAAAGGAACATGTCTTATTGCATTTCTGACTTTTCTGATGAGCTGCTCAGCGTCTTTGACCAACTTCTATGCTACCAAGCAAAGTGTCTTTACAATGTGCTAATGAACTTTAAAAAATTAAAAATAGAAAAATTTGATGTGTGTGACTTGATATTGTTACTCTTCCTTTCTACTCAAGGACACCATGTTGAGCTGAATATGTGCGTCTTAGATGCTAGTGGAAATAGTGTTGAGAAAGGGTCAGTCTCCTTTTATTATGTAAGAGTTCGTGTTTACTGAATCTTCTGTTTTGGCCACTGTTTAAACCATAATTGTGATCCCTTTAATTATAATGATGGGGGGGTAATTTATAGGTTTTAATTGGGGGGTTAGGCATTGATGAGAATACTGAGGAGGACTACTTCCCTTCCTGACCCTCTCTCAGATCTCATAGCCAATCAGCTATCAAAGCTGGTCCGTTTATTTCACCTTTGCAACACCTTTTGTCTTTTTCGCTTGAAGTATCTCCTGTCCATTTCATCTCTTATCCAGTTTTGTCCAGTTCACCCCCGTGGTGTCTCTTGTCCAGTTCACCCCATGACTTCTCTTATCCAGCTCACCCCTGTGGCATCTGTCATCCACTTCACCTCTATGGCATCTCTTGTCCAGTTCACCCCCATGGCATTTCTTATCCAGTTCACCCCGTGGCGTCTCTTGTCCAGTTCACCCCTGTGGCATCTGTCATCCACTTCACCTCTGTGGCATCTCTTGTCCAGTTCACCCTATGGCGTTTCTCTTATCCAGTTCACCCCTGTGGCATCTGTCATCCACTTCACCTCTGTGGCATCTCTTGTCCAGTTCACCCCCATGGCATCGCTTATCCAGTTCAGCCCGTGGCATCTCTTGTCCAGTTCACCCTATGGCGTCTCTTGTCCAGTTTGCTCCTGTGGCGTCTCTTGTCCAGTTCACCCCTGTGGCATCTCTTGTCCAGTTCATCTCTGTATCATCTTTTGCCCAATTCACTCCTGTGGCATCTATTGTGCAGTTCAACTCTGTGGCATCTCTTGTCCAGTTCACCTCTGTGGCATCTCTTGTCCAGTTCACCTCTGTGGCATCTCTTGTCCAGTTCACCTCTGTGGCATCTCTTGTCCAGTTCACCTCTGTGGCATCTCTTGTCCAGTTCACCTCTGTGGCATCTCTTGTTCAGTTCACCTCTGTAGCATCTCTTGTCCAGTTCACCTCTGTGGCATCTCTTATCCAGTTTACCTCTGCAGTATCTGTTGCCTATTTTGCTTGTGTGGCATCTCTTGTCAGTTCCCCTCTGTAGCATCCCTTGAACACTCTCCCTTCTCGCTGACACTGTCTTCTTTCTAGTGTGAGGCGCATATCACTTCCCATTTGAATTATTGCAGTAGCTGCTGGTGGGTCTGTTTGGTTCAAGGCTCATCCTCCATTCAACCACCAAAATGATTTTCCCAAGGTTCAGTTATGACTTTCCCCTATTCACTAACCTCTGATGGCTCCCTATTGCCTCTAAGAGTAAATACAAAACACTCTGATATTTATAGTCCTTCATAACCTACCCTTCTGCTACCTTTAAGATCTTTTTATACCTCTCTCCCCAAATATGCTCTTTTGTCCAGAAATACTGAAGAAAACTTTTGTCAATCTCTCTGTCTGTCCACCATGCCTTGAATGCTTTCCCTCTCCTGCTCCAACTACTAATCTTCCAGACTTCCTTTAAGTCCCATCTTCGACAAGAAACCTCCCCCAACTTGTCTTAATTTCAGTGCTTCCCCTTTATTAATTTCTATTTATCTTGTATATAATATATTGCATATATATTTGTGCAATTTATTTAAACTTTGTATATATTTGTTCACATGAGATCTTCCCCACTATATTGTAAACTCCTCAAAGGCAGAAACTGTCTTTTCCCTTTTTTTGTATCCTCATTGCTTATTAGCACAGTCCTGGCACATAGAAGATAGTTAATAATTACTGATGGGGGGGGCATTAGGGGAAAGGATCTTCTTTTCATATACCCCCAACATCATAACATATATTTATATTTTACATATACTTAATATATTAGAATTAGAATGTCAGTTCCTTCTGAGCAGTTAGTTTTATTCTTTTGTAAATCTATTCCCTTGTTAAAGTGCCTGCCACATAAGTACTCAATTAATGTCACATGATTGATTTATAGTATAGAACTAAGATAAAACTCAGACTAGTCGAGATTTTTTTCTTTCTCTCTATTCTCTATCACCTAAATTCAGTTTAGTCTAGTTAAAAACAAAATGCCCTCCACTTCCTCTCCCCCTAAAAAATCCTCAAGCAATTGGAATGTTAAAAAGAAAAACGAAAAACAACTATTGCTTGGAAACGGTAAATCGGGGAAAGAGAACTCTTGGACTCATTGGTGATTGCTTTGCATTGTTCACATTGTTTTGTTTTGTTTTGTTTTGTTTTGAGGACAGCTCAGATTTCTTGGCCTTATCCTTTTATCTTTTTAAAAATTGTTTAGCAGAAAAATGACACCTGCTGGGTTCCCCTCCCCTCTCCTCTCCTTTCCTCTCTTCCTCCCTCTTCTTTTCCATTAACCCCCCCCCCCCCCACTTAGGTGTTTCATCAATGGCAGTGAAAACAATGATCCCAATTTTCCTGGCTGCTCATTAGAGAATGTTAATAGTGTGATTAGATCAGCATCCCAATGACCCAGGCATGTATTGACCCTGAAACCTAATGCAAAACAGAGACAAGCTTCCTATCCTACTTACAACAAGTTCATCTTCCTGTAAGATTTCCAACCACAGTTAAAAATCCTGTTATTTTTTTTCAAGACTTTGCTTGCTTTCTATGAGAGTCAGGGTGATGTAATGGGTAGAGTCCCGAATTATTCTTTCTGGGCAATTCTGAGCAATATTTTAGTCTGTGATAATTTTCTGGTGGGTTCTCAAGGGTATTTGAGGCCTCATTTCACCAATGGTGATTAGTTTTCTGTCAATCCATGAAAACATATGAATCTTCTAATACATAATTCTAGCCACCACATCATTTCTTGCTGGCTGTCCAGTAGATGTTGAATTTTTATAGCCTGAAGTCTTGTGTGGCATGGTTTTTGATTTCTTTGAATAACATGTATTCATCACTAAGACTGGGGTCTTCAAAATGTTTTTGTGATAATGACTTGGTTCTGAATTGCTACCACAAACCCTTGTTTTTCCATAAACACTCATTTGATGCCCCACTGCCGATTGTTTTTGAGTGAGTTCTTAGAGTTATTACTCATTGTGTTGGAGTTTAAATTCCATTCTTGAGTCTTGGCTGTCTTAGAGTACTTAAGCTAAGCTACTTTCAATTATATTAGACAGATTCAGTGGTACGAATGCATTTTTACCCCCTTCTGTTTGTTTCTTGAAGTAATATTTCCTTGTTCTAAGAGTATTTGGTTTTCCTGCTATTATCTACCTCACTGCATTATTTTGATCTTGTCATCTCTATGTTGTAAGGTATTGAGGTAGACATTTTCCTGATGACTACTTATCTTTATAATTGTTTTTCCCTTTCTGTTTATTGACCAGAAGACACTTGTGCTTGATAAAATAATTGATTTTTGTAATGGAATGATCGTGGTGAGATGGAATCTTATCTTGTGTAGACTCAAAGCTTCATCTTCAGGTCAACTGACTTCTGTAGCTGGCAAGATGACAAACTTACTCAGTGCTGCTTCATCTTCCCAAACGATTTAGATTTCTTGCACAAGGTCTCTATTTTCTGAGCTTTGCCTACTACATAGTTTGGATGTTGTCAGTTTTCAATATGCTGACATCTCTTTAAAATGTCACTCGTATACTTAGGTGTGTTAATGCTATATTTAGGTGGTCTTGTGGGCCCCAGTTTTGCCAGTGATAACTTTATAATTCTAGGAAAGTTTATTCTTTAAATTCTCAAGAATATTTTCACATCTATTGTTTTAATACAGAAATTTGTTATCTGTTGTGGAAGAAAAATGAATTTCTAGTATTAACTTCTCATTGAGGTGATCTTATCTTTCTAGGTATTTGGTATCTATGAGGTTTTAGCAATTACAGTGATGTGTTATGTGAAATTAGGTCTTTCTTGACAAAGTCAACGTTGAACAATAAACCTGGTGATGAAACTTTTGGGCATTTCTGGTGGTTATGGACTAATTCCCAATCAAAATCACGAAATCTCTATTTCTGTTTAAAAACAACAACAATAACAGCAACACCAACAAAATTAAGAGCATTTTAAATAAAAAAAGAGTGTTTCAGCCATGTATTTGAAGCTTCTTTGTCGATGGAGTTTGTATGAATGTTGTACACGGAGGGCTTTGTAATGATGATAATTGCGTTCTAGACTCCACAAATTAGAAGAAATCCATGGAAAGAATTTCTGTGTTCCAGAGATCTGTTTGTTGTGTGTGTATTTGCACAAGTATTTATGAACCATAGACAGAAATAGAAAAGGGAAAGGCGAAGGGATAGAGAAGGGAGGAATAAGAGTGACCAGTAAGTAAAGGGCAATGGGGGCAGCTAGGTGACGCAGTGGATAGAGCACTGGCCCTGGAGTCAGGAGGACCTGGGTTCAAATCCGGTCTCAGACACTTAATAATGACCTAGCCCTGTGGCCTTGGGCAAGCCATTTAACCCCATTTGCCTTGCAAAAACCTAAAAAAAAATAAGTAAAGGGCAAGGGAGTGAGGTATGGGGAAAAGATAAATAGGTTTAGTAGGAACTACCATCTTGAATTCAGTAGTTGATATTTTCTCCTTTCTCTTTGATTCCAAATCTCTTTTGAAGATTCATTCAGCTCAAATACCTTCTTTCCCTATCCCCAAATCATTTTGTAAAAGATAATTAAATTTTTTTACTTTTACCTTTTTTTATGTGAAATGTAAAATTTCTGTTTTTAGACCTTGCTTTTTAAATATGTAATAAATTCACCAAGAGATTTGTAAAGCTTGTCTTCTCTGTGATTTCTTCTGACCTTAATTCTGTATCTTCTGTGCATTTTAACAATATTTTAATGACCACTCTTTCTTTTTTCCCCATTGTCTAATCTCCAGCTCACTTTTTCCTCGTCACATCTCCCTCCCCATCATGAAATGGAGAGAGGGGTGGTGTCATGACCCTCCAATCAAATATGCATAATCAAGCACAATAAATTCTTGAATTGATTGTACCAGAAAATGCATGTATGATTTTGTACTTTGAGTTCATTTATTCTTTATAACAATGCCCTACAATGGCCTATCAAACCCTTCTATTTTTGTTTTTTAAAAAAGAAAGCAAAACAAAATTAAAAAAATAAAGTTCTCTATCAGGGAGTGGGTAGGACTGTTTCATCTTGGATTCTTTGGAGTTGTGGTTGGACACTTTGTTGATTAGCGTTCTTAATTTCTCTCAGAGTTGTCAGTCTTTAATATACAATGTTGTTATTATATTCAGATTCTCACTTTACTCTGCATTAGTTCATAAAAGCCTTAATAGGTTTCTCCAAATCTGTTCCTTTTGTCATATCTTAAGGCAAAACATAATAATTCATTTCCTTCATACACAGTTGTTTTTCAGTTGTTGCCTTAGAGGTTGCCACATCCTTAACTTCCAGTTCTTTGTTAGTACAAAAAGAGCTTCTGTAAATCTTTTCATAGAAATGATTATTTCTCCTCTTGGATTTTTTGGGGGTTAGATTACTTTGGTGGGTGAGGGGGGCATGTTTTCCTTCCCTCTCCCCCTTTAGAATGTAAGCTCCCAGAGCACAAGGATTATTTTTGGTTTTGTCTTTGTATCTCCATAATTGGCAGTTAATTAATGCTTGTTTCATCGGATTGATTTGATTTACATCTGATCATTGAAGCTGGATTGATAATGAAAGCACTGGATGAAGAATGAAAAAGTTTCTTTATTTAAAATCTTGTGGCTTAACTCTGGTGCTTAGGATAGTCGGAGCATTAGCTGGAAACATTGAGCTTCTTGACAACTTAAAATCCTAAATTTCCTTTAAACTTGAGCTTGGCTTTGGAGCGATGAGAGAGGTGGGGGAGAAGGGATTATAGAGGGCTTTTGGAAGGGTTTTCAGTGAAGCCCTTTTGCTTTGTAGAGATGGCATATGATGAAATATGGAGCTGCCTCCTTGGCAGCCCTGGGCTTTGTTGACTCTACCTCCTCTTGGCCCTTGGTCAGACAACAGAGGAACCCCTTCAGGGCTGTGGAAGTGAAGTTACTAGACATTTCTTGACATATTTTGGTTGTCTTTTGATCCTGCCTCCATCATCACTTAAGAACATCAAAAGACCTATGCTAAATCTCTAGATTTTACTTGTATTCATTGCCTGTGGGGTGAAGGTATGCGGAGGGAGCCTAGTCATGGTGATACACTCAATTCCATTTTGAATGTAGGTATCTCTGCAGAATCTGGAAAACTTAGCTGAACTTTTACCTCCCTCCCCTGCTTGACCTCCACACTGTTCCATCCAGAATCTTTTCCTTCTGGAGAGAATGGATTTAAAACCCAGTTATTAGACACTGACTAAATGAAAAAGATGTTTATTGATCAATATTATTTTTAAACCACATATAAAGAAATCAAAAGAATGAGGCTGAATATTAAGAAATAGAAAAAAAAACTATGGTGAATCTGTGACCTTCAAAAACTGAGTCTATATTTCCGTATTCTAACATTTAATGTGGCCATACTAACTTTGCCATGCTTCCCTTGAGGTGAAACAAGTTTCCTTATATGAAATATGTAATAAATAGAATATTCTTAAGTTTTCATTTACATGCAAAGATAGTTTTCAGTATTCATCCTTTTGTAAACTTTTGAGCTCCACATTTTTCTGCCTCCCTCTCATTCAGGCTGATAATATCTAACTTACAGAATAGCTTTAAGGTTTGCAAAGCTTTTTACAGATACTGTCTCACATTTCATCCCTAGGACAATCCTCTACATTATTCCTAGTATTATTCTCATTTCACCAATAAGGAAATTGAAGAAGTTAATTTGCCCATGCCCATGCCCATGTTAGAATTTGAATTCAGATATTTCTGACTCCCAGTCCAAAGCTCTCTCCACCATGCCACCTACTATCTTATCTTTAATTGTTTCTGATTGCTATGGAATCGTACGTTGTTGAAGGGAAAATTATAAGTGGTGACATATATTGACACAGAAGAGAAATGTCTCTTCAACCTAGGGATTGTTCTTGATAGTGTGTCTCTACAATGTGGATAAAACCACATCAAAATTTCATTCTTAAGGACATCTTGAAATAAAAAGAATTAACAGGTTCAGTGATGCCTGTTCAGTCTCATTAACAAGTCCTTTGGAATGACACTGATGATATTTGCCTTGCCCTTGCTATCACTTAATTAATGTATCTTCATTCATGAAGACCCTTCTCTGTGCTGGCCACTGGGCTAGGGACTGAGTAGATAGAGAAAAAAACGTTAACAATCTCTTCTCTCCGAGAGGGGGAATAACATGTATATGATAAGAATGAATAAATAAATCCAAAGCAAAGTTTTCTTTCTTATAAATGAGGAGGTCATATAGGGAGGAGGAGACCACAAAAGGTTTCTTGCAGCTGGTGCTGGATCACAACTGGGCAGGATGAAAGGACTCTGATGTGGAGATAAGGCTGGAATGAATTGTGGTTAGGTCCTCGGCATGGCTATGGGAGGTGTGAGGAACAGATCATCAAGGGCCAGGCATTATTCTGAGTACCTAAATATTAAAAACTCAAGTAAATTTTGAGTAGTCTCTTAAAGGGAAAAAAAAAACCTCAAGATGGTGGGAACCCATGGATCAGAGTGGGTGGTTATTCAGTTTGAATTTCTTGTTTTCTTACCATGTGACTTTTCTCTTCTTTCTTCAGCTCAAACCAGGACAGAATAGCTGCCGGGACAGCGACAGTGAGAGCGCCAGCGGAGAATCCAAGGGATTCCACCGGACCAGCTCCAGGGAAAGACTTAGTGATGTAAGTTTAAAAAAAAAAAGAATTTCAATCGTTTGGGGCTCCATCTAAAATCAGTTCTGCCTTTGCTCTAGTCCCCTGACCCTTTTGGGGGCCTATGACATTGAGTGCATAACCTTGATTCTGATAGCCATTCAGGACATGAGCTTTAGTTTTTGACCTTGATGTTTAGTAAGAACAGAAAAAGGGCTGCTATAATAGCATGAGAGTTACCTTTTCTATCAAGGAAACAACGGATGCTAAGGAATGAAGTGGGGAATTCTTAGGTTCCTTGTCAAAGGCAAATTGTGAATGAATCATTTTAATTGCTAGTTCTGTATCATTTATCTTTTACCCCCTCACAGCTGTATTGTAAAAAGTAGAATTATAATAACCTTTTTTTCCTGCTCACTTCTATGGGATGTTTATGCTATGATTTGCAGTTTTGAAATTGAATTCTTTGGAGAAATGAGATATGTAAACACAAAGTGTGATTATTACTGCTCTACTAACCCTGGAATTTTGATTATAGGTCAGTACCCTTCCCAGTCCATTGTCCTTTGGAGCAGTGACCCAAAGATGTTAACTCTGATTATTGTATGCTCTTTTCTTGTAGTCCATCATCAAGGCTCTTTTTGGTGTATTTGAGTCACTCTGCTCCTGTAAAGCATTTCAGGTCCCCTTTGTTTTAGTTGTCCTCTCAGCTATGGTTAAGAGGAGAGATGCAGAAACAAATGAAATTTTGTTCTGAGACATTTATCAGACATTGGAAATAAATCCTTGTGTTCCCTCCCTGTAACTGAACTCGGCATAGAGTTGGTAGTGTTCCATGACATTTTACAGGTAGTAGGGTAAGGAC
This sequence comes from Macrotis lagotis, assembly GCF_037893015.1. NCBI lineage: Eukaryota > Metazoa > Chordata > Mammalia > Peramelemorphia > Peramelidae > Macrotis > Macrotis lagotis. The sequence goes on along the minus strand of NC_133662.1, from coordinate 249,813,500 downwards.
CACATGGACATCGCACAAGTCCCAGTAGAGGGGTCAATTTTGAGCAAGAGATTTAAATATTTATTAAAGTCGGCATCCCAGGGACTAGCAGTTTGGGACTCCACCTTGGTCACTTACTTTGTTATCCCCTTTAATGTGCAATTTGAAGACCCAGGCTGCATAGGTCTTTGGTTAGGACACTGGTTGGGTTGCTCAGCCATCTTTAATCTTTCTGCTGATAAATTTAAATTGTACTGGGTCTTCAGGAATCTGAAATAGGAATCTCCGAAGAGAAAGTTTCTTGACTAACATGGAATTGAAAGATGGTACCCTAGCCTTCTAGACCCATACTTACCAACATCCAAAAAAATGGTACCCACATTCTCCACCAAACACTTAGAAAGTGCAGATGATATTAATGGTTTATTCATATAGCAAGAAAAAAATTAAATCAGTCCAAAGTTTGTACCAGAAAAAAAATGTCTAAGTTATATGTTGGATGACTATAAATAGTCTGCAAATATGTAGTAAGTATCATTTATTTCAGACACTTCAGGATATATAAATTGACATGAAGAAATATGCTCTACTTTCAAGGAAAATATGTTCTATTGGGAAAGAAAGCAAGCATAAAATTACTTATATAAGTACATATATATGGAATAAATGCAAGCAAAATAAATTTAAAATAAATACAACGTAGATTCCCCTCTCCCTCTTTTTCCTGTTCTGGTGGACACATGCACAAAATAAGGGCTTAAAAATGCCTTTTGACTTACTGATTATTAAATGTAAATTAGTTGGGAAGGGAAGGTACTCCCAGTTTGAGAAAAGACACAGAAGACTGTGCTTGAACTGTGTCTGAAAAGGTAGAGTGGGGGGGATTCTGCAAGGTAGAGGTCAGAAGGGATCTTATTCTATGTGTGGAATAAAAGTAGTCCAGATATCTAGGAGTATGGCAGAACATTCTGTAGAAGGAATAGAGAGGAATCACAGCAAAGTTGGTCATTATCCAATGCTCAATAGAGAAGGCTCTGAGTAGGTGTGAGCAGGCTGTGATCCATGATAAACAGAGTAAGAGGAAAAATGGTGAAAACACCATAAAGGAGAAGCATAACCCCAAATGATGGCTTGGTCATGTGATGGGGGGGTAGAAATAGGAGACAACTTGTTATGTCATTGGAATTCTTTCAGTGCGAAGAGCCCCTGCACATCAGGAAGACCCCATTGCAAGGTTATAGGAGGGAAGACTTAGACAAGAGTTGCTTTGATTGAGCAGGCCTAGAGAGCTTTCAATCTGTGTCCTTAGAAGGAACATCCGTGAGATCACAGATCATTGGCACACTCCTCTATAAAATATTCTGCATGAGATCTTGGCATCTGGGGTGGTTGGAACTTCTGCCCAAGGGAGGTTGACTAGAACATTATGTCATTTCCACTTTATTTATTTTATGGGGTTTGTATGAGTTGAGAGCTCTCAAGTGACTGGAGGGTTTGACTCATGGGGAAAACTTAAAAGTCTTCCCTCAGCTTGAGTTTGCCAAACCATTCCCAAGGCATGCCCAAGGGAGAAGGGATAATGACCCGCCCACATATGAAGGTTGTCCACATGAAGAAGTCATGCTCACTTGTTTAGCTTAGTCACTGAGCTGAAGGGGTCTGAGACTAGGGACTGGGAAAGCCTGGCTACCCAGCCTCCTTTGGCCTTGTGGACACAACTACGTGGCTGGGCTCACTTTAACACTGAGTTTAGCAAAAAAACATCCTTGGCTTCTCAAGTGAAAATTTGTCTTCGTGAGGCCTTTAAACTGATCAGGGTCATCAGCCTTCCCTACTCTGGAGCAAAGGCCAAAAAACCAAATTGAGACTTTGAAAAATGCGATGCCCCCTTCCCCTCAATCTCTCCTGGTCGAGGTGGCAACCCTGGTCATTTAGTAACTTGGAGGAATTTGACAGTTAATGCCAGTTCCTTTTCTTGCTGATACCCCCAACTCTGCTGTGTTCTCCTGTCTGTATTCCCTTTAGGAGAGCCAATTTTTGATCAGTGAATGGGATAGAGTGATTGGAAGTAGATGGAAGTGACATATAACTTCTCTTCAGGGTCTACAAGTTCAGGGGTCTTTAAATATGGGAGAGTTGGACCTTAATTTTTTGTTTGTTTTTTGCAAGGTAATGGGGTTGTTCAAATCACACAGCTAGGTAATTATTAAGTGTCTGAGGCTGGATTTGAACTCAGGTCCTCCTGACTCCAGGGCTGGTGCTCTATCCTCTGTGCCACCCACCTACGCCTGATTTGGACCTTAATGGAAGAAACACTTTCTGCTGGAGTTGGGATGTGATGCACTTAAAGTTGCTCAGCTACCTGGTTTATCCCTTCCTGAGGCACAAGTTTTCTGAAACCACTCCTGTCCCCGCACTGGTTTACATTTGAGTCATCTGATGTCAGCCAAATCAGTTAGGTATCTTATTATCTGACCTGTGGTGGCCTCAAGGTTTTAAGGTCCCTATGGCAGAAATACTTTTCATTTTGCTTCTGTTCTCCCTAGATCCTGTTGTGTATGTGTGTGAATGTGAGTGTGTGCGTGAGATTATGTGTGGTGTCTGTTGAATGTGTGTGAGTGTGTGTATGAGTATGTGTGTGTATGTGTGTGTGTGTGAATGTGAGTTTGTGTATCTGAGCTTGGGTGTCTGAGTCTAAGCTTGTGATTGTGTGAGTCTGTATGTGTGAGTGTGTATGAGTGTGTGTGTCTGTGATTGTGTGAATGTTTCTGTTTGTTTGCATGTGAGTGTGTGTAAATGTGAGTTTGTGAGTGTGTGTATCTGAGAGCTTGGGTATGTGAGTTTAAGTTTGTGACTGTGTGAGTTTATGTGTAAGTGTGTGTGTGTGTGTGTGTGTGAGTGTGAGTGCAGGGGTTGGTGTGTCTATGAGTGTGTTTGTGTGTCCGTGTGTGAGCATGAAAGTAGTGTGAGTGTTTTGTGTCTGGAATGGACAAGATTTTCCCCACAGAAACATAAACTCTTTGAGGACAGGAATTGGTTGATCTTTGTGTCCCCATCCCCAGAGCCTCCTCAGGTTCCTGACATAGGACACACGTTCCAAGAATGCTTTTGTGCTTGTTTGCCCGCTTCCGTGAACCCCGCTTTCCCACGTCTGTGTTGAGGCGGCTCTTTTGGCCATCTGAGGCTGGGGAGGCCATTGTCTCGTACGTGGCTCTGGCCCCCAAAGCCCCAAGACCTGAGTTGTCTACACACTGGCATCCATGGTCCTGGGACAGCCCTCCTCCTCCCCCCTCCCCTCCTCCTCCCCCCTCCCTCCCTTCCCCTCTTTTCCTGAGGGAGGGGGACAGAGGACGAGCAGGGCTGGGGGGGCACTCAGCCTCCCTTGTCTCAGGACTGGCCCCCGCCGCCCCCTGAGCTTAATGAGCAGTGGGGTGTGAGCATTAGTGACCCCCGGATTGTGGGGTGCCTGATGAGCCCGGATGGTCACTGGCTCTTTCTGTGGTGCGCCCCAGGCCCCCCACCCCCCACTTCCAGCCCTAAGGAGACACAGAGCTCCGTGCCTTCTGGAGGAAGAGGAAGAGGTGGCTCCTGGCCAACCCCTCCCCAGATATGGAGCCCCCAGTTTAGGCAGTGAGGGCAGGATAGGATTGGGGCGGCCTCGGTCTGTAGGCTAGGGGGCCGGCGGGGCCCTGAGGTGCGCTGGCACCTCCCATGCCTACCCCCCACCCCGGGCAGAGAAAAGGAGACATCAGCTCCCTCCACTGCCCGTGGTCGGCCGCATCTCCCTGGGGAGCCCCCCCCCAATGTCACGGGGCCCTTGGCAGGATGCCTACAGGGAAGCCCATGTGGACGCCAACAGTCTCCAGGGTCAGCCACACTGCTCTCCCCGAACTAGGATTGGGGTTTCTTCCCTCCCCACAAGACCCTGACTGTCTGATCAGGACCCTGCTGGAGCACCTGCCCCGGTATGCCAACCCGTGTGTGTGTGTGTGTGTGTGTGTGTGTGTGTGTGTGTGTGTGTCTGTCTGTCTGTCTGTCTGTCTGTCTGTCTGTCTGTCCACCCTGTGGGGGACTTAGAGATCTGTTCTTTCTAGGTAAAATAGAAACCAGAGATTCTGTGACTTATCCAAGATCACACAGTGACCTTGGTGGTGAGAAACCTGAGACAAACAAAAGAAGGGCTGATGAAAACCAAAGGAAAGAAGCAAGGGAAGGAGGATGGAGGAAGAAAGCAGGGAAGGAGGGAGAAAAGAAAGGACGAGGGGTGAAAATAGGGAAGAAGAAAGGATGGAAACAGAAAGAAGGGGGGGAAAGAGGGGGTGGAAAGAAAAAAGAGGGAATGAGAAAAGGACAAAGGAAAGAAGAGAGGAAAGTAAGAATGAAGGAAAGGAGGGAGAAAAGAAAGGAGAAGAAAGAAGGAGGGAGGGAAGGAAAGAAGCAAAACTGGAGTAGTAGAAGGGAGAGAACTAGGAATAAAGGAGAAGAAAAGCAGGAGAGAGGGAGGAAAGAAAAGGAAATGAGAGAAGGAATAGGGAAGGGGAAAGGAGAGGGATGGAGGAAAGAAGGAAAGGAGGGAGGGAGGGAGGAAGAAGATAGGGGGAGGGAGGAAGGAAAAAGGGAAGGAGGGAGGAAGGAAGGAAGGAAAAGGGAATGAGGATAGAGTAAAAGAGAAAGGAGGGAGGGAGGGAGGAATAGAAGGAAGCTGAACCTAGAGCCTGAACTTAGATAATCTGATTGCCCATGTGTCCTCTTTTCCATCACCCCATCCTGCTCCTGTGTACAGGGTATTGTGTTGGGTACCAGAAGGAGAGGAGCATCCCTAAGACATCTCTCTGGCTCCACCCCACTGGAACTGCTGGGGCCCTGGGCTCGGGGCCCTGGGCTCCCGGCCCTGAGCCCGGGCCGTGGGCCGGACTGGAAGGCCCATGGAGTGAAGCATTAGGGAGAGCAGCCGGTCGGATCTTTGCCTTGAGAGCCAAGAATTCCAACTTCACAGCAGCCATCCCCTTCCCTGTCCTCACCATCCATTCTTGGATGGAGAAACAGACTGGTTCGCCGACCCCAGGGCCGGGCTCACCTCCCCTTCCAGCGGGCACCATCTTTCCTCCTGGACTTCAGTGGCATCTTCCGGTGCTTGATAGGCCTGGCAGAACGGATGGGTTGGGGCTGCTTGGGAGGGTGGAGGCAGAGGGCGTGGGCATGGCGGGGGAGGGGAGCTCCAGTGCTTTGTGGCATTATGTTAATTCCTCGGCAGGGCAATCAAATTCGTGTTGTAATTAAAGCTGTCAGTTGGAAGGCAAGCCAATCGCCACGAAAACACAGCATAACAAATGAAGTGAAATGATTCTGCGTGTAGCTATACAATGCTTCGCCAGGCATGAAATTAAATAAGTAATTTGATGTTGACATCAGAAATTGAAATGATACCCACTGTTCCCTCGTTCAGTCAGACCTGCATAAACAATAGCCAGAACAAATATGCCCAACAAAGCCCTCTTCTCCACCCAGCTCCCCAAGTAATGTACAATATATATGCAAAATGGGTAGAACAGAGCCTTCCAGGACCTCGAGGATGTAATTTTCTTTGGTGTACAATAAGATGATATGTACACAGGGGTGGTAGTTTTGCTCCAGGGCTAAAAATACATTTATAAAGAGGAAGGAGTGTTAGGGTGGGAGAGAAAAGAGAAGAAAAAGGCATCATACATATATATATATATATATATATATATATATATATATATATATATACACACACACATTCATGTATGTGAATATTTATCTGTTCCTATCTAAATAGATATTTATATATGAATATATGTATACATGTATATGTGTATAGCCATCTATATGTATATGTGTGTGTATATGTATTTCTTTATATCCATATCATCTATATCTATCGATATCTGTATCTAGATCTATAGCAATATTATCTGTATATCAATATTATCTATATCTGTATCAATATTATCTATATCTGTATCCATATCTATATCATCTATATCTGTATCTCTATACCTATATCTATATCCATATCTATGCCCATATCCATATCCATATCCATATCCATATCCATATCCATATCTATATCCATATCTAATCTGCAAAATCTCAGAGCAACTAATTTCAAAAGAAAGCTGCCTCCTCGGGCCATGACGTTTGTGAGTACAGTCCTGTGAATGTCTCTAGCTCACGAGCTGGCTCTCCTTGCCACCCTTTGGACATATTGCACATGCTGTGTCCATGCGGTCAGTGATCCGGGCCTGATGCCGGTCATTCACAAGGACCTTCCTGCTTCCGTCACCTGGAAAAACCCTTTTATACAACTAAAAAAGTTCTCCTGACCTCCCAAGCAGTTGCTCATATACCCCACCCCTTGGAATAGCTTAGATCTGACTCAGAGGCTGTCAGTTAAACTCTGGATGCCCTTAACTCCTAAGAGAACCCCTTTTTTTTGGCCTACATTCTTCAAAACCATAGAATCATGGATTAAGAGCCAGTACAGAATTTAGAGGCCATTCCCCTTGTTTTCTAGTCCTGGAGATGTTAAATGGATTGCCCAGAGTAATTTGGGATAAAGGAAAATTTGAACCTAGGACCTCCTCCTGTGAAGCTGATATTTCCGAAACTGTAATTTGTTATTTCAGAGAGCATGAATCGGAGCCCTAAAATGATTTAAATGACTTCCCTTGATCAGAGAGGCATGGTCAGTACCAAAGTCAAGATTTGAATCTGGGTCTTCTCCAAGTAAATTGAGCCCATTTAATCAACATGCTTCCTGGGTCACTTGGCTTGCCTAGTTTTGAGTGTCTTAAGAGCCACAGTTCCCCCACAAGTAAAATAAATCAATAATAGTATCTCCCTTACCAGGTTGTTATGAAGATTATAGGTACATGAATGTGAAGTCAAAAGAGACAAGAGGTTATCTAATCCAGTCTCTGATTTTATTGATAAAAAGATCATATAGGGAACAGGTCTCTCTTCATTTCACTTTTCTGATGGGAGGGTCTTAAGACCCTCAATTTCTCCCTGTATGTAAAACATGTTAATAACAGTATCTCCGTTACTGGTGTTCCTATGAAGATTATAGGTACGTGAATGTGAAGTTAGGGAAGATGCAAGAGATCATCTAATCCAACCTCTCCCACCAACATTCTATTAGCTAGAGGTCTCTGTGTGTCTTAAGAGCCTCAGTTTCCCCATATGTATATTGAGGGTGTTGGACTGGATGGTCTCTGAGGGAGTTTCTGTAGAGCTTTGAATGTCTGGTTCTATGTTCTGCTTTTGGAGCCTGTAGGAATTCTTTGTGCAAAGATGGGAAGCCAGCCTCATTTTCCCTTTCCTATCCTACCCCAGCATTCACATTCGGTGGAATTCATGGAAACAATGATATAATTTAAAGGAATCAGTATCAGATTGTCCATGGTCATGCCTGGATATCTTTCCTTACTCCTGCTTTTTTCTGCAGGTTGGGGCCAAAGATAAACCCCTTCCTCCCTTGCCTAGCTATTACCCTCTTCTCAGTACTTGTCCCATTAGGAGTAGGAAGACATCAACGGGCAGCTCATGCTGAGAGGCTCTAGAAATGGGGGCCTTGAGCAGCTTCCCCCAGGTCCCCACGTTCTTTACATTTTGACTACTAATTATGTTTACAAAATGTCTCATTTTCGAAAAGCATTATGTGAACAGTGACTGGAATCTCTAGGGGTATCGCCCAGCACACGGGTCAGATGCTGAAAAAGTCATCCAGACCCACCGGGCTTTTTAGTTTGAATTCAGTCTTGGCTTTTCCTCCCGCCTGCCCCTTTGTGGCCACCGCAACAAGCACTCGAGACCAGGACATTGAATGTCAGCGAGTCCGGGAGGCAGGTTGATGCGTGTCTGTTTAGTCTCCACACGGGGAGAAATGCCATCATTAATTCATTACCCAGCTGCCTGTCAAATAAATTGGCAATTACGTCCACCGCAGAAGCTCAGAATTCAGCAAATAGAGCGTTAGCATCTCAAAGTTGTGGCGAGATGTAAAGGGGGAGAAATTAGGGAACACAGTGTTTGTATCAGCAGCAGATGACAAGAGAGAGGCCTGCGAAAGCTCTGTGATGCTCTGATGAAAGGGCAGCGGAGATGGCTAGTAACGAGCTGTGTCCATTGGAACGTGCTGGCAATGATGATAACAGCCATGCTGGTGGTATAGGAATAGTAAGAGTAATAGCAGTAATGAGCCAGGTGAATTGGGGCATATCGATAATACTAAGAGTATGGTAGCGGTAGCAATAAAACATAATGATAATGAACTGTGAAAAATGAAATTGTGAATGGTTGTCATATGGAAGGAATAGTAATAATAACAATAATAATAATGATGATGATGATGATGAACTGTATTGCTAGATATGTTTTAATAATGATGACCAAGCTTTGTAGTATAGGAGTAGTAGGAGTAATAGCAGTAATGAGCCATGTGAATTGGGGCGCATCGATAATACCAAGAGTATGGTAGTGATAGCAGTAAAAACATAATGATAATGAGTTGTGAAGAATGAAATTGTGAATGGTGATGGTATGGAAGGAATAGTAATATTAATAAATACTAACACTAATGAACTGTATCAATAGATATGTGTTAATAATGATGACCATGCTGGTAGTATAGGAGTAGTAGGAGTTATAGCAGTAATGAGCCTGGTCAATTGGGGCACATTCATAATACCAAGAGTATGGTAGTGGTAGCAATAAACATAATGATAATGTGCTGTGAAGAATGAAATTGTGAATGGTGATGGTATGGAAGGAATACTAATACTAATAAATACTAATACAAATACTACCACTACTACTACTACTACTACTACTAATAATAATAATAATGAACTGTGTCGACAGATGTGTTAATAGTGATGACCATGCTGGTAGTAACAGGAATAGTACGAGTAATAACATAATGAGCAGGTGAATTGGGTTGTATTAATAATATTAATTAATAATAGCAATATTAATAAAAAATATATAATTAGCTCTACAGATTGAAACACGTTAATGATAATGCTATGGAAGTAATCAATAATGATAATAATACAAACCATGTCAATTGGCTTTTGTTAATAATAGCCATTCTAGTCATCATGGGAGTAGTGAGAGTAATAATAGTAATGAACCAGGTGAACTGGGATTTATAAATAATAATAATAGTAGAATAGTAATAGTAATAAAATAATGGTAATAAACTGGAGATTGAAATGTATTAATAACAAGAATATGGTTAATAAAGCAATAATTATAATGAGTAGCTGTGCCAGGTGAAATGTGTTCACAGTAATAACCACGGCAGTCGTACTAGTCTAGTAGTAATGATGATGATGATGATGAGTTGTGTGGATCAAAGTGTCTTAATAATAATAATAGTACTGGTAGTAATAGTCATGAGAAGAAGAAGAAGCAATGTCAGTTAGATCATGTTACCAAGAGCAGTAGGAGTAGCAATGGTGCTATTAATAATGAGTTATGTGGAGCAGAATATATTATAAAAATGATGGCATAGGCAATAATGATGATGACGATGATGATAAACCACATGGATAGGAATGTATTAATAGCAAAAGTATGGGTAGTAGTAATAATAACAAGAAGAAGAAGAAGAAGATAAGTAGATTATAATATGTTACCATAATAACTGTAGTGGTGGTGATGGTCTTGGTAGTATGGGAAGTAATAGTAATAACAGAAATCTTTTTGCATTTGAATATGTGAACAACAGTAGGAATAATGAGTTGCGTGGCTTGGACTATCTTAGTAATAGTAATATTATATTAATAATGATGAACTGTGTGATTTGGAAAATGTTAACTGCAACAGTAGTTGTGGCACTGATAGTAGTACTAATAAACTGTGTGGATTAAACTATTAGTAATGAGAGTAATGATAATAATGAACTGTGTGCACTGGAAAAGGTTAGTAGCAACAGTAGTAGTGGTAGTGGTAGTAAGTAATAAGTTGTGTGGATTAGACTGTAATAGTAACAGGAATAATGATGATAGTGAACTGTGGATTGAAATGTAATAATAGCAATAATAGCATGAAGCTGTATGCATTGTACTGTACTAATGATAACAGTAATAATAGTACTGTTAATTATAGTGGTAAAAATAATAAGACCAACACCAACAACCATTGCTGACTTTCCACTCTGTCTTTTGCTCTCTTGTAGAGTTCAGCTCCTTCCAGTTTGGGGACCGGCTATTTTGTAAGTGTTTCTCATGTTTCATGTATATGACTTTCCCTGGTATTTCTTTAATTCTCAAACTTCTGCTTCTTTGGCAAAGAAAGCCCCTACCTTACTTCCCTGCATGGTGGTCTATTATTTTTCATCTCTTTTAAAAAATTTTTTTAAATAGATCTGTTATTTGCAGACTCCAGTGGAAATTGATTCTTGTTGTGATCTCAGGTCAAATTTACAGGCGTGGAATCCCCCAGTAAGTGATTTTCTTTATCCAGTGATTTGGAACCATTAGGGTAAGAGTCAAATTTGGAGTAGAGGTGCATGGGGAGCCATGATTCTCTCCAGTGCTTCTCACTGTAGACAGACCATGCCCCCCTCCAAAAAAAAATTCATTCTTTGCCTCTTTCATTTGAAAGACTAATCTATTTGTAGAGTTGTCAAGATTTCATGTGTTACTAGATTTGTTTCCTATGGAAATGACCCTTCTCATTTTAATATACCCCAAGTCTGATATCCTCAGACTCAGAAAACTGCTCCCTGTAATTGTTATAGGGGATAGATGAATATAAGGAATATTTCATTTTATTACATGGATTCCCTTCCTCATTTGATAACATTTTAATGATCATAGTTGAAGAAAAGTGGTCTTCAGGCCTCCCTTCTCTTCTCAGCCAATCGTGGCCAACTATTTTAATTCAGAATTGGTACTGTTTCCTAACTGAACCCTACAAAGGATGGTGAGGAAAGGTCTCCATATATCCCATCATCTGTTTGCAGAGCAAAAATGAGTCTTCCTCTTGGTTTTAGTGAAACCATTCTTTAAGAAGCTCACAATAAAATATGGAAGTTCTTGCTACCAGGCTGATGAGCCTGTATTGGGAAGGTGTTGGTGACCCCTCTGTTGGAGCAGGATCCTTCTTCTGCAGAGGTTTCTCAGACTTGAATGTCATTCTTCCTGCTGAGGCCTGAGAAATTGATCATGAGAAAAGAGACAGAAAAACAAATCAGGATTCAGTTTCTTTCCTTTTGCCTTTTCCCCCTCCAACCTCAAAACCAGTCCAATGAGGAGGCGAAGGTTGTTGGGCACCTGGTAGATGGAGTAGGCTCCTGGGCTTCTTTAGCTCTCTTCCTGATGGCAGGAGCTGAATATTCATGCCTAGGAGCCGTCTTCTCCACAGCCATTGGGTTCCCGATTCAGGAGCAGAGCTAACAGAAGACGCTCCATCTGCCACCCTTGGACAGCAGGCGGGATGTGGGTTGGCCCACTGGAGTAAAAATCTGGAGACTGGCAATAGGCCCTTCACCATCCAAAAGAAGGAAGAGCCTTATCCAGCCATTAAAACATGTTTGGGGTGTGTGTGTGTGTGTGTGTGTGTGTGTGTGTGTGTGGAGAGAGACAGATAGACAGACCTAAGCATCTATTTAAGCCTTTGTTATTTCTGATGGGAATGTATTGGTATTTTTAATGTCAATATGATTAATCTAAGAGAACTGAATCATCTCTAGTTATTACTGTTTACAGAGCATGTTTTTCTTTGATTTTTTCTTTTTTTATTTCAAGGATTCATCTCTCCCACCCTCACTTATTCTCTCCCTCTCCTTCATTCCTATTGCTCTATCCTTCACTTTCTTCCTTGTCTTTCTTTCCTTCCTTCCTCATTTTTTCTTTATTTCTTTTTATTTCCTTTCTTCCTTTTTCTTTTCTTTCCTCTTCTCACTTTCTTGCTCTCTCCTGCCTGCCTTTCTCTCTTTTTTCCTTTCTTTTCTTCCATTGCATCTCTCTTCTTACTCCTTGTCTCCTTTCCTGTTTCTCTCTCTGTACTTCTTCTTCTCCTTTCTCATATTAGTACTTGGAAAGCACCCTTGTGATTATGTTTCTAAAATCATTTTTTACACTTAACACGCCACTGGATGAATATCGAAAGCTTTCGCCCTTTCTTATGTTGGAAAAGTTGTTTTTAGAATTACCCTGCTTATTTAAAAAACCTGTAGTTTTATTAACTTACATGGAGCAAACGCACACCAGATGTATTATGTAGCCTGAGACGATGAGAAGAATGCCCCGCAATGATCCAAGTAGCATGTGTTTCCAATTGATATAATTATTGTATTATCAAAGCATAAGAGTCAATGTCCTTCCATTGACATTGTGGCAAAGTCTTCTTTCCCCAAAGAGTTTTCATTCAGGCTCACCTTGGCTCGGAAAATGGCACATGAGGTCACCTCCACTCATCTGTCCTAAATGCCTTCCAATTTGGAAACTCAGATGAGGTCCTGCCAGTGACTTTTTGTTCCAAAATGGTGTGGTGCTCCCAGGTTCCTCGTTCTCTCTGCTTTTTAATATCTCTTTTCTCAGCTTGCTTCTATCCAGTAAGAAGACTTTCAAGATCAGGTAAGTTCCAGGACACTGGTGAAGTTTGATAGCAATTTTCATTGTGATGTTAAGTTGTTTTAGCAATGTTGGGTGGAGACAAATCTTCCTTTATTATCCTGTGAGTCAGTTTTAAAGTGTATATTACTTACTGAAGAGTTAACAGTGTCATCTTTTTTCCTTCACCTGTTTCTTCAGTATGTTAATGATTCCAAAGCATTTTCCCACTTGAATTTCTATTAAATTTTTTTTCCATTTCCTGGATTCTTTCTACCAAATATTGACAATTAGGGAGACTGGAAGTTATTTTATTCTGATGAATATCACACATCTAGTTGTGCCAGACCTGAAACCAGATTAAGTGTTGATTGGAGTATTCAATTTATAAGACTTCAATTTATCTTCTTATCTACCCATCTACCCAGTGGCAATGAAAAACAGGAATACCATAGATTCTTTTTTCTGTTTTTTACCTATGTTTTCTCTAAAATTTCATTTTAGAGATGAATTGGGAATTTGGAGTGGATATACCCTTTTATTATGCTAGTCATAGTTCTCTTTAGTTTTGAGTCATTAAGGTCTTTGCTTTGGCCTGTCACTTTTCCATTATGTGAAAAAGCACCAGGTTGGCACCGAAATTAAGATATGAGAATAGCAGCTAAAAACACTGTTTACATAAGCATATTGGAATGAATTCTTAAACTAGACAAAATAAAGAAGGGATTGGGGGAAATACTTAGAGTACTTTTCATGTCTGAGAAGCGTTGGGATAAAATGTACATGTGGTATATCCTTATTCATCTCATATTCATACCCAGGCCAATATTCTAAATATAAATGGATTTATAGTCTTGTTAGACTCTATATCCTCATTTTGTTGGCTTGTATACTCAGTATTTGGAACATGTACCAGGATTTTCTGTTTTTTTTTTCTTTTGCAAACAGCAAGGACATTTTCCTCACTGTGTTAAATGTATTTAAACTGTATCTTTTTGTTTTGAATATTCAAAATGATGTTCACACTGTTCTCCTGATTTTAGAGTGTGTAGGTAGTCAAGAAGATTTCTAATTTTATAGAAAAATAGAGACTTTTGTTCTTTTAGTTACAGGCACCTATTGAGTGAAATCCCACTGGATAATGTTGAAGAAACAATATTGGTTGAAGACTGCCTAAACAATGGAGGGGTTCATTCTTTTGATTCTATAATGCTCTTTATCTTGTATTATAGAAAGAAGGCTGAATTTTGAATTATAAGATATGAGTTCAAAACTTGGTCTTCTATCCAATAGCCACCTCTTTTCAACTCTAGGTCACTTTCTAGCTCCAGGCCTCAGAGTCTTTACCAGAAGTTTGAACTAGATTTCTTCAAAGGTCTCTTAAACCTCTAAGTCTGTGATTTGTCTAACCTTTTTAGACTTCCCTTCTGTGTAAAATTAATGCATTGGACTCAATGACATTTAAGACCCATTCTAGGTTATCTATCAATGGTTCTTTGAACAGATAAAATTTGAATGTTGAATTTGAAGACTTTTAAAGATGTCTTCTTGCTTTGTATCTATGTGTAATCCTGTAGGTCCATGATATTTGAATTATTTACTTCTGGTTGTTTACAGTATTTTCTCCTTGGTCTGAAAGCTCTGGAATTTGACTATAGAAGTTTTAGAAATTTTTATTTTGGGATCTTCTTCAGTAGTTGACTGGTGGATTCTTTCAATTTATATATTTTCCCTCATTTTCAGATATTAGGGCAATTTCATTTGATAATTTTTCAAAATGATTCTTTTTTTGCTCCTGGCTTTCAAGTAGTCTAATTTATCTCTCCTGTATCTGTTTTCCAGGTCAATTGTTTTTCCAGTGAGATATTTCAAATTTTCTTCTATTTTTTCCATTTTTTGAAATCTTATGGAGTCATTAGCTTCCACTTGCTCAATTCTGATTTTTAAGGAATTATTCTCTTCAACAAGCTATTACAAACGTCTTTTCCATTTGGTCAATTCTACTTTTAAAAAGTTGTTTTCTTTGGTTATTTTTATATATCTTATCCTTTATTTTTTACTTCCTTTATCAAACTATTGACTCATTTTTTTTTATGAATCTCTTGCATTTCTCTCATTTCTTTTCCAATTTTTCTTCACCCTCTCTAATTTTTAAAATTCTTTTTTAGCTCTTCCAGGAGTTCTTTTTTTTGGGGACCTGAGACCGATTACTTTTTTCTTTGAGGTTTATCTTGTACCTTTTCTTTCTACATTGTTGTCCTCTTCCAAGTTTGTGTTTTAATCTTCCCTGGTACTATAACATCTCTCCATGGTTACTTTCATTTTGCTCTTTTTTTTCCTCTTTTCCCAATCGATTTTGTGACTTTTAATTTTATGCTAAATGTTGGACTCTGCTTCTAGGGTAGCAAGCAGACTTTATGACTCAAGCTTATTGTACTAAAGATCTAACAGTGCTGGCCTGTTGGGCATGGGATTCTGTTGGCTTGCCCAGACATTACCTGCACTGATCTTTGCTCCATTCTTACCTGAGTGAGATAGACCTTTACTGCTGACTGTCTAAGTTGTCTGGGGTTGGAAAATTGTTTAGCCCTGTCTTTTTGTTGGTTTTGTCAGTTCACACTTCATTTTGAGGCATTATTATATGGTTGTTTAGAGGTGAATTTGGGATTGTTCAAGTGATTTCCTGCCTTAGTCCACCATCTTGGTTGGTCAACAACATGTGTGAATATATATGCATATTTCCTTGCCTACTTACAGAACCGTTAGGCTCCTTTCTAAAGTATGAACAATATAGTCCAGTGGATAGTCTGAAGTCATCAGTCATGGGTTTGAATCCTGCCTTTTTACCACCTTTCCCACCTTGGACAAAAACTCTTCCTCTCCAAGGTTCTCAATTTCCTTTTCTGTAAAATGAACCTGTTAAAATTAATGGCCACAGAGTTCCCTTTTAGCTCTAAGATCTGTGAATCTGCTTTTTTTTTTTTTAGTTCCTCTCCATACTACAGTTTATGTTAGGACACTGACAGTCAAATGTCAGAGTTCCCATGAGAAGGATACTTATTTTGCACCAGTACCCAATAAGGAATCCAGATCTCTTCCTAAAGACTAGATTAAATAGAAACATAATTCAGAAGTTCAAAGACAGTAATTTAGCCACAATTTTTAAAAGTGGCATTAAAAGATAAATAAAATAAAACAAGTAAATGCTACCTTACAAATAAAAATTTAATTTAAGTGAAAAAAGCAACAATGACTAGATTCTGTAATGGTTCTAGATAATTACAAATGGTGGCTACACTGCGAGAATTTCAGTGTTCTATCATTGAGACAGCTTCCCCAAAACATTGATCTGACCACAACACCCCTGCTACTCAGTAAACTCCAGGGGCATCCTGTTATCTCTGGGATAAAATATAAACTCTTCTTTTTGGCATTGACCTTTTCCAGCTACCTTTCCAGCCTTGTTCATCTCTCTCTCTCTCTCTCTCTCCCTTCCCCAAGCTCTTTAACCCAACCCTTTCAGACTAGCTGTTGATCCTTCAGTGTACTCATCCGTATCCTGTCTTTGGGACTTTTCTTTTCCCTTCCCCATGCCTGGGATTTACTGTCTTTTCTCCTCTATCTCTTCGACTCCTAATGTCAGGAAAGAGAAAAATCCTAAATCTTGTTGGAGGAGGAAGTGATTAGATTAATTTAGAGATGAATTTGATGAAAATGACAGACCTGTAGGATTTCTAAGTTCCCTTTTATCCTTGAACATTTTGTGATTCTAATAGAATCTCTCTTCTTGTGTCAGTATCATGTGACTAGTTTGAAATGACAATGGTAAGAACATCAAATTCAGAATCATAAGCTCTGAATACAAAGCCCTTAATGGGCCTCAGTTTCCCCTTCAGAAAAGCGAAGGGGTTGGACTTAGGGATCATTGAGCTGTCTTAGGAATCTAGATCCTGTGTTCTTATTTAACTAATAATTTCAATCCATATTTGAAAGATCATAAATTGACTTTAGTGATTTCATATGAGGGATGGGTCTATATATATAAACCCCAGGTCTGAAATACTTTATTCCAGATCAACTGAAGCATGGGAGTGCTAGTACCTTCTGGAAAAAACTCTGCCTTCCAAGTCAGAAAAACTACATCCAAATCTTGTTTTGGTCATTCTGATGACTCTTGCCCTCTCCAGTAGCTCTGCTTTCAGAGATCCTGATTTTATATCCCTCTTCTTATGCTTACTGCACCTTTGTTGCCTTTGGCTAAGTACTTCTCCTTTCCAGCCTCAGTTTATTCACTTGTAATTTGAGAAGGTGAAATGGATGACTTCTAAGGTCCAGAGCTAGGATTCTCTCACCTTGCATATGTCATTGCTGTAGTTTTCTCCTTTGTAAAATGACTAGGTTGGACTCATTGACCCCGAGGTCTCTTCTAGCTCTAGATTTATAAAACTAACATGTTAATTAATATTTAATTAAATTAGCATTTATTAATAATAAACACTAACATCTTGGCTTAATGTTTGCAAAGCATTTTGCATATGGCAAGGATTCTAAATATAGAATTTAGATGTCTGAATCCAACATCTCTGGGAGTTAGCTCCTCTTATATCCCTATTTTAAAAATGAGGGAAAATAAGGCTGAGAAATGTTTGGGACATTAGAATTTCCTGATGCCAGATCCCACCAAGCTGCCTATTAGATTGCACCAACCAGGTCCAAGCAGCTATGTCCTGATTCTTTGCCTTGTTAGTAAATGAGGTGCCTCCCCATCCAATGACCATCCAACTGGGTCTTGTTTCAGAGGACAAGTAGATTGTCCTCTTCTCCTTGATTTGGCCAGGAGAGGCATGTTTTACTTATCACACGTCATTGGCTTCAAAAGCTAAAATATAGTGAAGATGCCTTTTGCTTCATGTAAAAAATGTTTGCTCATTTGAAATACAATGCCTCTTTAACAAAAGCACCCTGGTGACAAGTTGTTTAGATCAGCACAGCTAATAGACTGTCATGTCCTCTTCGCCTGCACTGGAAAAAGCCTAGCCTAGTTACCCAGCACTTGGCATTATAAATCATTGTTAACAAACCGTAATTTGCTGAACAGCCTAATGAATGATCTCCATTTTTCCCTCAGTAATTAGCTCCACTAACTATCCTGTGAGAGGGGACGGATACAGTCCATCCACCTCAGCTCTGCTCTCCAGCCTCCTCCTGTCCAGTCTGCAGAAATGAGCCTGCCCCCCACCCCACCAGAGATCCTTGCTGTTCATAAATCCGGAGGCAGGGATGGTGGCCGTTCTCAAGTCGGAGCCTTGCCAAGGGTGATGACTGTCTATTAGGGCTTATAAACTTTAATGGAACAGCAGATTGGGAATGGAGTGGTGGAGTTAGATAATTGCCAGGTTTCCTGTCTAAATGGGGGGTGCGTGAGGTAGGGGTTTGGGGTTTTCAGGAGCCATTGACACTACAGCAAGCCATATAGCTGCTAACAGCCTGATGCAGGCAGGATGCATCGTTGATCCATTCGTTATGACTCGGCTGAGCCAATTCTGAAGAGGTTGTTGACCAGTCTATGACTGTGAAACCCTCTTGAATTAGCATGTCACATAGCCCTAAGACCTCATTTGAAGTCCAGAGTATCCTTGGTTTTCCCTCTAAGGCTGTTGAACCTTATTCAGTTTTTTCCATGTATTTTTCCTGTATCCCATGATCAAAGGAACCAGGTCCTTTACTACTAAGAGCAAATATATACCCAATTCTTGGTACCATTGGCCATAGATGAAGAGATTTAAAGTATATCAGAGACTGTCTGCCTATTCAGAGTACCTGGGATGCATTATGTTTCTTGAGAGTCAC
Organism: Macrotis lagotis; assembly: GCF_037893015.1. Lineage (NCBI taxonomy): Eukaryota > Metazoa > Chordata > Mammalia > Peramelemorphia > Peramelidae > Macrotis > Macrotis lagotis. Next base: position 249,795,084 of record NC_133662.1, on the reverse strand, counting down.
AACATCCCTGTTAGGGAACTGCTCTCATCATCTGCATTTTGCAGGATCAGAAAGCTAAAGAATTCACACAGGTTCAGAGGTTAGCACATAACACAGTTTGGGTTCTTGGAAGTCTTTGCATCACTCATTCATCAATCGTAATTTTATATATGCATGTGTATGTATGTGAAGATATTTACATATATATATGTATGTGTATATTTTTAATATATGTTCAAAATATGAAACACAATGTACTTTCAGGGAGCCTGCATTCTAATTTGATAGTGGGGGGGGATAGTGAATGGGAAAGAACAAGGAAAAAAATAAGTATAAATGAAATAATATAAAGAAGATAAAAACAAATCACTTCATAATAGTTTATTACAGTCTTTGTTTTAACTTTTAGGAACAACAATAGAAGTTCCATGGAGAAGGGGAGGAACTTGAAATCCATCATGGAAAGAGATCCATTTCCACATGTCTGCTTCCTTCTCTCTGTGTGTGTGTGTGTGTGTGTGTGTGTGTGTGTGTGTGTGTGTCTCAATTGTCCATCCATCTGATTTAGAGTCTTTTGTCCATTGTGGTGCCATTCCTCATTATCAATGACTGTCATATGTTTCTGCCATCTAGTGGCCTATGGGAACCCGAGGCTTTTCCTCCAGAGCTGAGACCCCAGATCCCAACCTTGGTGGGAGGTTCCTTGTTTTGGCTTGCTACTTGCCATTTCTCCCATGATGAACTCTTCCAACCTGTGCAGTTCTCCACCTGCTTAGTCTTTATCTTAACCCTTAATGTTTTATTCACTTGCCCATAGTCATTAGAGAAGTAGCCTAGTCAGGACCTTGAGCTAGATTTTCTTAACTCCCAAGACTGGATTTCTATCTCCTACTCCTTGGGTGCTTCTCAATACTCTTTTATTGTATTGCTTTCTCAAGTGTGCGTGTGTGTGTGTGTGTGTGTGTGTGTGTGTAAACACATGTATACTTAATAGAAATACTTTCCAATAAATATCTAAATTTTTATTGGCTGTTAACAAAGAGAAAGTATTCATCTTTTTTATTGTGATAGAATGTTACCAACACAGTATGCTTCACTGTTGTCGGAATATCTTTGAAGTTTTTCATTCATACTATTTTGATCACTCTTGAACTCGGAGATTACTATAGGTAGCAGAGAATGGGTCCCCTTGTATTTTTAGAGGAAGTTTCTTCACCTAGAAATCCTCTATGTCAAGAAAAGTATAAGTAGTTTACAAAAGAATATTGTACATCTCCTTTTGGCTCTTCTTTCTTCTTTCTTATCTCATACAAACCTTTTTTAAATTTCTCTGCTTTTTTTGTATTTTTCTCTCTCATTCATTCTGCCTTATGGTATTTGTTCTATTGCCTTCATATCCCTTAGTATAACCATTCACCAGTTATCAAATATACAGTCACAGAACTAAGAAAAGATCCTAACTGATCAGCTTACCCATTCTATTTCCGTGTTATTGTCCACAGTTGTCACATGAGCTTTTTGTTTTTTGAATTTTTTCCTGTTGGTTTTAAAAACAAATGGAACTTTTGCTGTTGAAACCACTTCTGAGAAACTTGTCTGCATCATTAGAAGAAAGGAAATGTATAATGAATTAAATATTTGTTCAACAAAGCAATAGGCTCTGTAAAGGAAGAATAATTCCTATTTCTGTTATATCTTCATTATCTGAATGCTTTCTTCTCAACTATATTGTAAGGAAGGCACCTTTTTCCCATTTTACAGATTGGGAAACTGAGCTAACTGTTTGCTCATGCTCCTACAGCCAGGAAGTATCAGAGTTATTGATTTGTACTTGAGTCTCCTGAGGTTAATGTACCAGGTTAACAGATTTGTTTGGATATAGATTTGTGAGGGGATAGAACTCTACTTTTAGATTTTATATAGTTTATGGTATGTTGGAGTCACTTCCCTAAATCACCAGCGGCAAAATATTTCTGATTAATCTCTGAAATGTGGACCTACCTTGGATCTAAATGCAAAGGATTAGATAGGGTTGACCTAGGTTTCCTCTATTTTCTCTATACCCCAAGACAATCAGTAGAACTAAAAAAAAAAAGACATTTTATAAGCTCCTCTTTTCCCTCTTCATTTTCCTCTTTGCTAGAATAGCTTAGGAATCTTTGTCAGTGCAAGAAATCAATATTTACTTGACTGCAGGTTGTAACTTTAGTAAGTATACAATAGGGATGGGAAAATAATAGGATCATGGAAGATTGGAAGATACCTTGGAATCCAGCTGAGACAACAAAAACATCAAGACAGTCTTCAGAAATGTGTGGTGCTTCACTACAAGTTTGAGCAAATGTTTGGGTGGTTATAATGGAAAACCTATATTAAATTGCTTTCTGTCAAAGGAAGGGGGGGGGAGAGGGAGAAAAGAAAGATAAAACTCAAAACCTTGCAAAAAACGATTGATTAAAAACTACCATTGCATGTAGTTTGAAAAAGAAATAAATAAAATATTTTTTAAAAGTAAAGAAAATGTTTGGGACCCAAAGAGCATTTGATTTGATTTTTGAAATCTTCTAAATAAAAATAACTTTTGAAAATGCATTTAGGGCAATGCAATTATTTCTGTTTAGGAAATTATTAGAATCTAATAAGTCAGGGTGGTATTATGAAAATACCTATGATAATAGTCAGATCTACCCATGGGGTAATTGTAAATATATTGATGGGACAGTCATTATGAACTTCTAAAAATAGCCTTAGGCTTTAGTATTGAACCTCACTGGCTGAGTGACTTTGAAGAAATCATTTCTTCCTCTTTAGGGTCTAGTTTCTTGTTCTGTGAACTGAAAATGTTGAACTAGATCTTTATTTCTGAAATTTCCATTGCTTTACACACCTGGTTACTCAAGTTTCTATCTCCTTTTCTTTATCTTTCTGCTGCATAGATAGAAATCTCACTGATTTCTTGGTCATTAGCCTAACCACTATCTTCATATCTGTAATTCTGTTCTTGATTTAGAGTTTAGACAATGCTATTCACCCCTTTACTACTCCAAAAAGCCTATGGATCTTTGCTGTCAACCTATAACTAAATCCTCCTATATGTATAAATATTCCCCTTCCTCAGTTAAAGTGAAACCTTGAGAGTAGAAATTTTATATATATGCATATATATATGCATATATATATCTACCACTTACCACATGACATGACCCATAATTAGCACTTAAATACTCTTTGATTGATTTATTAAATCATTTATTGATTGCTTGATTCATACATTCTGGAAAACACACTTTCTGTCCTCTGCTTTCCATATATGGTCCTGGAGGACCAGTTTGTTTCTTATTTCTCTCCAATCAATGTCACCAAAATATTTTTGAACTATTCAAGAATTATAGCAGTTTTTGATCACTATTTAATAAATAACATTAAAATAAAAATTCATTTTTAAAAATAAAGTAAAAAATTAAACACCTTGGATTTTCTTTGTTAATGTTCTCTACTACATATTTTAAGACTTCTCTTTGAAGATATGTTGTGCTATCCTTGATATTGAGATTCTGTCCATCAAACCTGTTTCATTATAGGGTACATATGATAGATTTACATTATGCTACCTCTTTTAAAAAATGAGTACATTCATCTTGGCTCATCAGCTCTTTGGAGGCACAGAAATTATTTTTATATTTTTTTCCTTTATCTCTCTTCCTTTTTTCTCCTTCTTCCACCTCCACCCCTTATTCTCTATCATGTGACACAAATTGGGACCATGAGTCTGAATTATAAAGGACTGCTTCACTGATTGCTAAACATACATTATACTGCATTTAAACTCATTTTGGGTCATTGTGCTTCCAATTAGTTTGATTGCAAGCAGTTCAGTTGCCATACATGAAGCCTTCCTCTTTGAAGAGACTCAGTTTTAAATCTGGAAAATTGAATGCTTGACACTGTTCTGTGTACAGAGTAAGTATGTTCTTCATCTTTTGGAAGAGGAATTGGGCCTCTTGTCAATAGGAATAAGCACCAGACAAGAGACAAGGTTAGATCTGATTGTAATCTGCATGGCTATTCTAATAGCTTTCTATTAGAGTTTTTCTTGAATTTAAAAATAAAGACTTCATCATAATACCCAATCAAGATGATTGACTCCTCTGCCATCATTATTTATTCAATAATTCATTATTTCATCTAGGCATTCATTAAAGATCTTTCATGAGCTAAGTGACAGGCAGAATGGAGTCCTGATGAGAGTGGACATCCATCATCAAAAAGACCCATGTTCAAATCCTGCCTGTTCTGTGGGTGAGCCATTTAAACTCTCGGGTCTCAGGAAACTCTCTAAGACCCAAAGTGTCAGAATACCTATCTTCATTGGTGAAGGATGGGTTTTTCATTTAGCATTTCTTATACCAGTCAACAGGCATCTTTTTTCCCCTTCCCTTTTTTTAAAAAAATATTTTTCCCAGTGACATGTAGAAACATTTTTTGACCTCTTAAAATAAATTTAAGTTCCAAATTCTCTCCTTCCCTCCATCCCCTCCCTCTTCCTTGAGAAGACATTCAATTTGATATAGATTATACATATACAGTCCTAGAAAACATAATTCCATATTGAACAAAAAATGTAAAGAAAAATAAAGTAAAAAAAGGTATGCTTCAATCTGCATTCAGACTCCATTTGTTCTTCTCTGGATGTGGATAGCATTTTTCATCAAAGTCCTTTTGTAATTGTCTTGTATATTGTATTGCTGAGAATAGCTAAGTCATTTACAGCTGGTCAACAATCACCTTTTTTTTTTTATATCCCAGGCACCATATTAGGTATTAGAAGAACTAATATAAAATTTCAGTCTCTATGGACAGTGAGGTCATAGATGAGATTAGAAAAATAAAACAATGTTAACCATGGCTCTAAAAGATAGCAAGGCACAGAATGAAGGGGAGAAATAAGGGGGGAAAGAACAGGGAGCTTATACTTTTGAATTCATTTGTGAATGGATAAAATATTAGAACCTATAATGGACAGAATATTGGCCATATGAATAAAGGACCCAGATTTAAATCTTGATTTTACCTATGTGTCTTGGGTAAGTTTTTTCCTCTTTCTTCCTCTGTAAAAATGAGTCAGTTGCGCTAGTTGACCTGTGAGACATATTCCAGATCTAAATCTACGATACAATCAATGTCAGCTGGTCGACTATTTTTTGGGAGGGAAAGGAAGATGAGATGGGAAAACTTAAATAGACTGATAGACATTTTGTGAGTACTTGACTCAACAAGAAGATTAAAGACTAGTGAGCATTGGCTTGATAGAGTTGAAAGGGCCTTGGGACCCATGTGGATGAGAGGAAGGCCATCTTGAATGTGATGACCTTAAGAGCAGTAGGACACATATTGAAATCCTGCCTTCTAAACTTCATAGTCATATGAGCCTAGGAAATTGGATATACTCCTTATCTGTAAAATGACAATAATAGTACCTTCCCTATTGTTTGTGAGAATCCATTAAATCCAGTTCTTTGTAATCTTGGTAATTTTTGAGTGTGGCTAGAAGTAGACCTTTGATTTTATTAATTCAGGGAACCCTGAGAAGAAAAAAGAAACTCCCTTTTTTGGTAGATCAGCATATTCTCTACCACTAGACCACCAAAAAGTAATTAATTTTCTTAGGGTCACATAGTACTTTTCAAAGGAGAGACTTAAACCAGGGTCTTCCTAGTTTCAAGGATAGTTCACTTATCTGCTATACTGTTAGGGACTGTTGTGTGTGGGAGCACTGTAAATGATCATCACCTAGTGTCCTTGAGCACCAGAGCCTTGTATTTATTAAGTGCCACTGGAGTGGGAGTGGATTAGAGACTCTGAGGGATATTTAAGTTACTTGTGTTTGGTGAATAGAGACCTTGGGGAACTTGTCTTCCTTGTCTCCTGCCCTTCCAACACTTTCCTGGGGAAAGGATAAGGGAGTCTAGAAAGGGACTCTACACTATACCTTGGACTACACTATACCTTGGACCTCTCAGAATCCTTGACATAAATGATCATTTATCTTATGCTTAAATAATTCCATTCTTGAGAATCTCATTTCTTGCCACAGTTATCCATTCCATAGTTCAGTTTCTTTTATTTCAAACTCAGAAAGCTCTTTGTTCACTAGGTTAGTTTAATCAGGCTTAGTGAATCCCTACCCCTCTTTCATCTATAAAAGGAGGAAATAAAGACAATTCCTTCCTGTCACTTAGTGTAGCCTTAAAGATCACAGAAGAAAAGACAGCAAAAATTGGCTAGCCAGAGATAAGCATACTAACCTGGTCTTCTAATCTATTCTGGAAATATTGTGGAGTATCACTCCTTTTTAGCTATGTGACCCTGGGTAAGTGACTTAACCTTCCTGACCTTCAGTTTCCTCATCTGGAAAATGAGGTGCTTGGACTCAATGGCTTGGGATATCTCTTCCAGCTGAGAGTTCCAGTGGGACCTCAAATGTACCAGAAAATGCAGTATGAATTATCCTGGACTGTATTTAAAAAAAAATGCAGGAGTCGATTTGCAGCATGTATCCTATTCATTCCCATTCTGGTTTAGTGGAGGTCCTTAGGAAACCTATTTCAGGGGATAAATAAGGCTCATTATAATTAGCATATCAATTGTTAGTGAAAGGGTGCTTCTTAAAAGCTGGAGGGTGCTCAAAAACAATTTGCTCTCTTAGATGTTTAAAACAGTCTTAGGAACTGCATTAATACTAGTTGTTTTGTCTTTGAATAAAACCTTTGGGAAACAAGTATTTTCAGGCAAGCCTTATTTTGTAGAGTGTTGTCACTCTGATGCTCTAGAGGGGGCCTTGCCTGTTTTCTGTGGGTTGCTTCCCAGTGATCCCTAAACATGGCCTTAGTAACCCAATATTAGTCACTTTAATCCCATTGACTGAAAGTTGGGAATACTGAGAGCATCCTGCAAGTCTTCTAGGGACTTGAAGAGTTTAGACAAGACAAGACCTTTGCCTTCAGAGAGTAATCAGAGACCAACATGGAGCTACAGAGATTAGTTAACTGGAGGCAGTTTTGTTCAGTGGGATTGAATCTCCGATGTCATTTGGGGTTTTCTCGACAAAGCTACTAAAATAGTTTGCCATTTCCTTCTTCATTTCATTTTCTTTACAGAGGAGAAAACTGAGGCATATAGGTACAGTGACTTGCCTGGGATCTCTTCCTCTTTCCTTCCTTTCTTCGTCTCTCCTTCGCTCTTTTCTTTCTTCCCTCCTCCCTCCTTCACTCTTTCCCCCTCACTCCTTCACTCCTTCCCCCTCCCTCCTTCCCCCTTCCTTCCTTCCTTCCTTCCTTCCTTCCTCCCTTCCTTGCTTCCTTCCTTCCTTCCTTCTCTACTGTCCACCCATTTTCAGAACTCTACCATCCCCTACTTGTCTGAACTGGACAGAGCACAGCTGTCAGAAAGGAAAATGTTTTGTTTTCTTTTTTCCTCCCCCATCAGCAAATAGGTAAATTTTGCTGAAGTACCTTCAGATATGAGATTCCACACTCATTACAGCCAGTACCTTGGCAGGATTTTCTTTTTGTGGTCCACACTGACAGTGACCTCTACCCTTGTGCCTCTTGTTCTTCTCCACGTTTGATACTCTCTCCGAGCCCCATCCTAGATGGAGATGGCTTCTCTGCTGCCTCCCATCCCTTCCTGCCTCCCTGCTTTGGAAGTAGGCCACCCCTCTCCTGTAGCCCCAGCAAGCCCGCACATGCATTGACCTGCTTCCGACAGAGGCTGTGGCGCCTCCGCCATGGGTGGTTGGAGAGCTTTCTCCATCTCGTGGCCTTTGTCAGATCCACAGAGTCCCAGGATTGGACCTTGGGCAGCAAACACCTCCTGCTCTGCAGCATTAAGGTGTGTGTGTGTGTGGGGGGGGGTGAGAATTGCATATAAAAGAGCCCAATCCACTTTTTGCTGCCTTTTATGTTAGAGCTCAAAATTGCTGTCTGATAAAATGTAGGACACCAGATTGAATTACTTCATTGAACCACTGCTGTCCTCTGTTAATGGTAATTGCACGGATATAGCGGTCTTTCTCGGCAACATCTCAGATATTTACCTCCTACTGTTTTTCAATTCAAACCTTTGATGAAAATATTCCCAGTACTTCTTTAAAGCAGACGTCCAACTGTCTTTCTTGACAAAAGCAAGGTCTCTAAATCAGATCCTGACAATTTGTGACACAGCAGTCTATCCAAATCACCCTTTACCTATGTCACCATGTCATTTCCTGAAGGAAAAAAGTGTCCATCAAAGAAACATTTCTGAAGGCTTTGGGGGCTTGGAGGGGCTGCAGAAGGGACCATGAGAAAAAGTAAGATTTCCAATCTTGGGTTGAGGGCAAGGGGCTCATGAAGGGCTTGGCCCGGCCACGAACACACATGCACAAACAACATACATGCACACACCTCTCACAGTTGCCAGTAAATATTTTGAAGTCATTATCCATATGGAGGTGATTTTGAGGTTATTACCATTCCTGACCTTTTGAAAGAGTGAATTATGATTCTGAAATCTGCTGCTTTCAAAGCGATGGAGGCATAAACAATAAAACAAGTCTAATGATTTCTTTTCCTTTTAACTACACTGAAGGGTTGATTTGAATTCAAACATTCTTGGGAATTTAATCTTTTGTCCTGGCTCCTCTCTCTTTTGGGGCCTACCTCTTCTCCTAAAGAAAGAAGTATCGTTTTGCCCCAGAAAAACAGTCATTGGAAATAATGGTCTTGGTCGGCACCAAGATCAATTTTTCCTTTGACTTGCCTTCTGTGGGTGAATTGCAGGGTTGACCACTTGGAAACCCTCCATCCCTTGAAGCACAGAAAATGACGATGGGCTTTTTTAGCAAGGGGGCCCTGTGATTGACTCCCACAGGATGCTCTTTTCCGGCCGCCTTCCCTCTGCTCTTACCTCTTTGTGCTCTGCACAGTTGGATGTTTCATCCCTACCTTCTCTCCTCCTTTTTAAATTGGGGAGCTACCTTGGGTAATTACTTTTTTGGAATCAATCACAGCATCAGATGCTTGTCTGGTCAGTTAGCATTTTGAACTTCGGGAAGCCAGAGACATTGCCAGGCCATCCATCCAAGCTCCTCTGGAGACAAGGCTCCACCTCTGCCCACCCATCCACCTTCAGAGTGCTGGTGACTGAGTAGCAAACCAAAGGCTGTAGAGCTGGGTACCCATGCCCTCCTGCCAACTTGTCTTCCTCCTGCCCTGGCAGTAAGCCATACTGCCAAGTGAGCCTGGTGAAGCCACTAGAGCCTTCCCCAGTCTACCAGGTGGTGCCTCTGGATGGAAGGTCTTCCCATCTAGTGGTTGTATCAAAGCCTTATCCAATGCCAAGGAAGGAAAGCAATCAACACCTTGGACAGACCACTAGAGAAGGAATTGGAACAAGATTTTAAGAAGTTGAAAACCAGCTTTTTGAGTTGCCAAGGAAAGTAGGAAGTCAGAGAAAGGGAAGAGGAAGAGAATGAAGAGAGACAGAGACAACAATTAGATTTTATAGTACTAGATTGTAGTTTTAGAAAGGAGCACAATGGGCATTGAAATACTGACCTTCTTGGCACTCTTCATTTGTATGAAAGAATGTGTAAAGGGACATTTGGAAGAATCTTTGGCTGTTTTAATAAGGCTCCCAGGGTGGAGATTTTGTCCTATAAAAAATATCAGTTTCTAAGAGCCAGCCATGTTTATATCTCTCTGGCCATGGATGGCCATCTGCCCTCTGTTCCCATGGTCTACATGGTCTGGGTTGTCTTTCCTGTCTTATTGTATTTCTTTGTGCTCTCTTTGATGACTAAAAAGTCTATCTTGATGGTTTCTATCCTGTGTCCGCGCATCTATCAGAACTGTCTGCCATGACTCAAATCCCTTACTTTTGTCTGCACCCATTCTGAGCTTCTTTCAAAACCTAAAACAACCAACATCTACAATCTGAGCCCTTTGTGATTCTGCCAGTTGCTAACAAAATGTCTTTCCCATTGTCCACCCCCCTCCCAAATTATTTTATTGGATGTGTCATGCATTTTCTATACCCTTATATGCAATCATGTTAGATTTCCTCATAGAATGAAATTTCACTGAAGGTAGGGGGGATATTTCATTTTGACCTTTGTTTCCCTTGTGTTTGGCACAAAATGGAGCTTTGATCATGTTTGTTGAATGATTAAGGTGATAGAGATCAACTTGGCACTATGGGGTCCATCTAGGACACCCCAAAATGTGATTACCCTGACTGTAGGGACTGCCCAGCTGCTGCTCCTTTGACTTGAGTCGCCCTGCAAGAGTCGGGTTTTAAACTTGTTTTGTTTTTAAAATTCTTACACATATATACAATCTCTATACACATGGGCATATATACACTTATATGTGATATATGCTTTTATGTATATGTGTACACTTCTATGTGTCCACCTATATTTAGGTGTCTATTAGGTATAAATAGATTTTTTTGAACACATATGTATGTTTTCATATGTAATTCTGTGTATATTACCTCATGCATTCAGAAATATCATTCTAAGAAGGGGTGCACAGACTTCACTAACCCACTGAAAGCCACTCTACAGGCACGTTCACCCATCTTCTTCAACCTGCCTTCTACCTTCAATCTGCCCTAATCAACCTTTTCCTCACCTCCTTCTCCCTGCATCCCTCCAACCACTTCCATGAACCATGGAAAAGCTCAAGGTTAGTAACTGTAGGAAGGAGACCTGAATTCCTTGCATCTGGTAGCACCACCTCTGCCTCTTGATGTCAACCAAAGCCATCATTTCTCCTGAACCTTGGGGCACATGGAATCTAGGAGTCAAAGCTGCAGCAGGGATAGGCAAGTTGGGGGAGAAAGGAGCTCCAGATGGAGCTCTTTCTAGATCTCCTCTTGCCTCTTAGCAAATCTGTTGAATTCCAAGAGACCATCAGATAGTGTCCTGTGCAGTTTTCTGCCATCTGCAAGATGAATGTTTAAATATATCTTGGACAGTTAACTGCTCCTTCTCTCTTTTTCAATTCTCCAGGGGGGGGGGGCAGTGTGACCATATTCTATCATCAGTTCCAACCTCTTTGTTTTTATATACATTTTATAGAGGTGAAAACTGGGGTCAATCAAAGCTAGTGACTTGTCACAGGTCACCCAAGTTGGACGTGTTAGAGGTGGGGTTGAACCCACATACTCTATATGTAAAGCCAACACCTTTTCCCTTGTTTCCTGCAACCCTGATCCATTGGACAAGTCACTTAGCAATGGAAATGGAAAACTGGAATGAACTCCCAGCAGATATAGTATCATTTATTTCAAGTATAGGAAATTCCTTTTCAAACTCCTCAACAATTTTTCATCGAGTTCATAGACTTCTGGTGAAGGAGAACCTAGTACATCTCATTCTACTTCTGAATTGCTTCTATAGAATGCTTTTTATCTTATCTATCATCTATCTGTCTGTCTATCATCTATCTATCTATATATAATCCATAAAAATAAGAAGACTGGATTGTGTGGTTTCATCTAAAGTTCCTTTAGTTCTCACTTAGCAACAATCCAAAGTGTTCCACCATGCCACTTGGTTGACAGCCTAGGACTTGCCACATCTCATCGTCTATCATTGAGGCACCACGTAATATCTACATTATGGGTGATTCAGAGGGAATCCCTGGGATATAAGACTCCTTACTTAAGCATCTATCCCTCCTCCCATATGCTTCTCATGGGTTTGACCTTGAGGATATACCTTTCCCTCTAGGTCTCTTTGTTCCCAGTGTGCCTTATTTTATTCTAGTGGTTGAATATTCTTTGATGAAAGGTGATGTGTAAATAACAAAGATTTTCAAGTTCTCTTCCTTTTATTGCTGTTAATAAGGCCATGTTACCTATTGCTTATGTGATAAAAACTTTAAAGATGCTTTGGATAAATAGCTTTCTTTTTTATTTATTACTCTGCTCAGCTGTGATTACTTTTGCAGTGGCATCAACCTGCACCCTATTTTAATCAGTTTCTCCTACATGCTTTCATGATTTACGTCCTGCAGATGGTTTGAGGCTCCATAAGAATAGTCTTTGGAAAATGCCATTTTCTTTAAGGCGAATTCAAGGGCACCCACCATTAGGTGACAGTGATGTGCCCTCATTTGGAGCAGGTGATGGTATCATGTCCTGCTGAATTCCCTCATCCTCTGCTCCCTGATCTCACTGACTTGCCAGGTCTTTGGATGGGGGTGTCACAAGATGGTGGCAAGACCTTTGTGCGAAGCCGAGTGTGAAACACATGTGGCTAAACTTCGTATGTCAATCAAACCAACATAGAACAGTATCAGAGGAGAATTTGGGAGTCTTTTACATTTCAGAATCAAGAGTTGTTTTGCCTGAACCAGAGGATGAATAAATTTTAAAGAAAAATTAAAAAATATACACAGATATAAAGACATTCACACATGCAGTCCTATTCTGGATTCTTTTAAACAGGGCTTCTTAGTGGGTAAACTGTTGTTACCAGTGAATGAAGGGGATGGGGAGAAGGAAATCTTTGAAATAATGCAGGCTTTCTCAATTGGTTTATTTTTTTGAAAGATTTTATTTATTTAGTTTTACAATTTTCCCTCCATTCTTTTCCCTCCCCCCCACAGAAGGCATTCTATTAGTCTATACATGATCTCAGTTGCTAATTCAGTTTCTTGTTGTACAGTTACTTTAGTCATGTCTGATTCTTTGTGGCCCCGTTTGGGGTTTTCCTGTTAAGGATCCTGGAGTGGTTGACCATTTCCTTCTCCAACTCATTTGACAGATGACAAAACCGAGGCAAATAGAGTAAAGTGACTTATCCAGGGTCATGCAGCTGCTAAGTATCTGATGTCAAATGTGAACTCAGATCTTTTTGATTCCACCTCATTCATTGTTCTCCTTCAGTGTAGTGCTATATAGATACATACACACATGTACATATTTATAGACATAGTCTGGATTATATGCATATATAGAGTACACCATTCAGTGTGCACCTATGTTTATATGTTGATATACACATAAATCATGACATATATAGCCATTCCTACTGTATATTCATTTATATACATATATGAGCACTAAGACATGTGCATATAAGTATTAAGTATCTTCCATGTCTAAATAACTATATGCATGCAAACATGCATATATGCAAACATAGCTAATTCACAGGAATCTAAATTCTGAAAGAGAGTTTTGATAATGCAGGTGAAGCTGGACAGGCTGATTTATTTATTATTTGTTGCCTTTGCAGCTGGGAACTTCAAAAATCCAGTTCTATTTTGTCACCAAATCATTAGCTCTAATATCTAATGCCAGATGATAGTAGACTTATTAAGGACTGATGTATCTGGAAAAAATAATTTCTAGCTCCGTAGATGATTGTTATCAGTGCTAATGGACTCAGGAATTAGCACAGATCGTTTGAAGGAAAAAGGTATTTCAAAAATCTTGTGTATTTGCTTCAGATATTTACATTATATTTTCAACTATTTTGTCTCCCTAATTATTGTTTCCTTATATTAAATGAGCACCTTGCATATAGTAGGTCTGAATAATTTTGTTGTTGTTGAATTGAATTGAAATAAGTTTTTATCAGAATTTTCTGAAAAGATATTAATTAATGGGATGGGAGGGAGTTGGGTGGACAAAAATAGGACTCCCTGGAAGGTATTTGAATTTTTATTCCAGAGCCTTCTGTGTACCCTCAGGAAAGTAGTTTCTCTTATCTGGGTTTCAAATTACCTACTTAGCTTTATTCAAATAAGACATTTTGCAGCTACAAAAATGACTATAAGAGACTAAGGAATCTAGATGACGAATCTAAATTGTAGGATCTATGAGATCTCTTCAGCCTCTCAATTGATGTTGTTCTTATATCTGATATCGAAAAACCAGTCTGAGAATAAAGTTGCAAGTAGTACTTGCCCAGAAAGTGATCAGTCTGTAGGCGACTATGTTGAAAATTGATCATTCATATGCCATTATTCATGTGCCAACTAATGCATGAAGACAGTTAAAATGATCTTGGTATTGCTTCTTAAAATCATCTTTAATCATTTGTTTATTTTGGTCAAGGTCTTTGTACTCATTGCAAAGTTGGGTTTGAAATCAGAAGACCTGAGTTCCTATCCTACTATTGATCTTACTAAAATCACACAAGGTCACACAACCGTACATAAATCATATAATCTTGTTGGATTTCAGTTTGCCTCATTGGCAAAATAAGGGAATTGAAATTGCTTCTCTTTAACATCTCTTTGACTTCTAAGTTGATAATCTTATGATCCAAGTTTTTTTTATTGGAACAAATTGTTGAATAAGCTTTGCTTCTCTCATATTAAAATTTTTTAAACCTCTCATTCACCTGTCTTATTGGTTCTTTTTTGTGGCACTTTGGAATAAATGAGAACTTTTAGATAATCAAGCCCCAAATGATTGACTCATTGAATCATACCTGGAAAAAAAAGATTTTTTGAGATTAATGAGCTGAATTTCCTCATTCATATAATAATCTGAGATCTACAGAATTTGTCACTCGCCATGAATTGTAGAGGAGGTAGTGGTGCCGATATTTCAACCCAGCTCTTCTGTCTCCAAAACCTCCACTATAAACAGATCACATTTTGATGGTGAGAAGGATAAGTTTTTGAACTATCCCATATAGCTCAAGTTGCTTCCCAGGAAGCTCTGAATCAGTCATAATAGGGGTTCTTCCTAATTCTACCCTCTTCCTATTTATCTCCAAAATTCACCACCCCATATCTGTGCTGTGCTGCTTGTGACTGACTGGAAAGGGGCAGAGTTTCTCTGCAGAGCTACTGAGACATTTGCAAGGGTCTTTGATCTGTGTTTGACACCACTGTATTTAAGAAGACATAAAACTGTGTTTATTCTCCCTAAACTAATCATGCCTGTTGTAATATTTCGAAAGAAATGGCATTTTTCCCCCCGGATTCTTCCTTGACAGAGCTGTGATTTGTAATAATCTTGTCATGCCAAGCTCAAAATAATGCTAAATGAAGACATTTGTTGAAGGGAATGATTGTAAATTACATGCAAATTCAAACTCGGCTGGAATTAATCAATACTGGAACAGATCTCGTGCATTCCTGATATAATCCAATCCCATGGAGTCCACATTTCCATGGGAATTAGGCATTTATTTTGATTTAAACCTTTCTTCTCCTTCCTTGAAAACAAAATTCTGGTTTTGGAGTCTTTAAACACAGTTCTTTGGGGAGCAGTGTTGTTACTGGGGGGTAATGGAGGAGGAAGAAAAAAGACTTTGGAAGAATGTAGACTTTCTTGTTTATTGTGCTTTGTTTTATCTCTCCACTCTGTCTCTCTTTGTCTCCCCCCCCCATCTTTGTCTTGTCTGCTTCTTTCTAGTTTGCAAAAAAAGTTTGAGTAACCATTTTTTTTTTAAATTAAAGGATTGTCCTTCATCCACTGACAAATTCTAAATTTTCCTTTTTTGGAGTATTTTTTCTAGTAGAACCTGAACTTATTTTCATTGTCTTTCCTTGCCTAGTGTTTCTTTCTCACTCCCTTGAAGTCCCATTCTCAGGTGAGCAGATCATTACCTCTCCAGTTCTCCTGCCTCTTTACTTTTGCAATGGGTCCTATTTACATTGGTAGTCAGAGAATATATTATTATACAGGCCATTGGGTTTCTGTGTCTTGAGAATGAACTATAGAGTTATTGCTTTTATGATTTGATTGGCCCATTACCTGCCCCCACTTTTTGCAAGGCTATTAACTTGAAACATGCAAATGGAAGAGTCCGTTCTCGATATTGCTTGTGTTTTAGATGGTCCTGGTGTTTACTGTCATATCTGTAACTCTCAGAAACCTACCAATGAATCATGGAGCTTCTTCAGCCCTGCCATCTTTGGAATACTTTATATGATATCAGTCCTGTGGAAAATTTGGTAGTGATCATGTTCTTTCCCATGAGTTTTCTTCCAGGGTACATAAGTTGAAGGGGCAATCATATACTATACCCAGTTCCCCATTTGGAGGTAGTCCCACTGCAAACCAAGATTCCAGGTCGGTTGTAATGTGACAGATAGTAGAGAAATTCTTGGCATGGTGTCAGAATATTGCTGGGTGCTTATAAGGGTCGTGTCCAGGAGAAAGATCACAAAACTGCTGAGACACAGCTTGCCTTGGTCACTAACTGACTTGATGTTCCTCTTTGAGATGATAACCTTTCTGAGCAACCATTTCCTTATTTGGAAAAGAGAGATGAGAATGCCTATAGAGTGCCTATTTCCCAAGATTGTTTTGAGGGTCAGATGAAATCATGGGGTAAAATGAAATAATAGGGGCAAAATGTTTTATACTTTCATATTATGATCTTCTTCATATAAATCTCAGCTTTTATTATTATCCTCCCAGCTGCTGGTACTTCCCCCTCCAAATACCTTGCATTTATTTTTTATATGTTATACAAATGAATTTTTCTTCTGGATGAATGTTGCCATTGTTTACCATCTTTCTATGCTCATGAAACAGCATGAGGAAATGCAGCAGTTTTCAAAATGTGATCTGCATACTTTCAAGGGTCCCTATGATCCTTTTAGAAGATCCTTGTGTTCAAAATATATTCATAAAAATACTAAAATCAGTACTAATTGCCTCTACAGCTTTTATTAAAGTATGTGTATATCAAAAATGAAAGATCTGAAGAAGGCCCATGATTTATTGTCAGGTTTACAGAATTATACTAATTTATAATAGTCGTAAAAATGATAGAAATCATATAAACAAAAGTTCTTTGGAGGTTCTCCAATAATTTTAAGAGTATAAAAAGTCCTAGAGATTCAAAAAAGTGAAAGCTGCTGGTCAAATGTATAGAGATGACCTCAAAGCTAGTAACACCTAGTTCCAAATTCCATCTCTCACTTATGCTGATTGTGGGACCTTGGTATGTCAAACAGTGCTGTGGGTGATTCTCAGAGATGATCAGTTGAAAAGAAGGTGGGCCAATGTGTGATTTTTGAGAGAATTTCCTTTTTGGAAGGTTCGCTCTATCACAGGTCGGACCTCAACTGTCTCTCTATTTGGCAAGTTGAAGTGAAGTCACAGGTTCAGTTGTTGACCAGGGCTCTTTCTATCTTATTAATAATATATGTTATACACTGCTTAAAAATATTATAATTTAAATTGTCTGCTTCTTGCTTTTTCATTACCAATTACTTGTTCGTATAATTCAGGACTGAGATATTTTTCCTCTATTGGGTGTCCTATATTTTCTTGTTTTAGCTTCTCTATTTTTCTATCCATTTTGAATTTTTATCTGATAAAGTGTCAATTTTTAAGACTGAATTTCTGTTAATCATAAATGGCTCACAAATAAGGTTTGGGTCATTTCTTATACATTAAAAATAATTAATTTCACTTTTCTGATGTTGTTCAGTATTCATCAAGTCCAGTGTATGAAAATTCTTTTCAGGAGGGAAATATTCATGATTTAGAAGGATAAAGGTGATGTGGGGATAAGACATTTTTGGCATCTTATGTGATCCATTATATTTCTCATCATCTTCACCTTTGACATAGATAACTGATAGATACATACATACATACATACATACCTTCATACATACAGAATTTCTGCCACCCTTTCTGCTAATGATGTTATAACAAAGATTTCCATGAGCCAACAGAGAATGAACTTCCATCCCATTATATTTATTCAGTTACAAAATGCATTTGTTTTATCCACATGTGCAGTAGTCCACAGAACATTAAATGTGAAAGAATGATAGAATAGCAACTTGACTTTGAACTGATTGTGTCTGAGCTACAATGAAATAAAACATGAGAATAATATCCATATAATTAGAAGACTATTAACAATAAGTCTCTTAAATCATGTTTTCCAAACATTATTTAATTTGAGACAGGAACTCTGTGAAGGAGATATCATGGATGTTGTTATCTTTCTTTTACAGAATAGATATTGAAACTCAAAGCAATAAATTTATTTGCTCTCCATCAGTCAGTGTCCAAAGTGATATTTGAACTCATTTCCTCCCTTACTCCAAGTCCATCACTCCAGTTACTTCATACTATGTTGACTCAAGTCCAAACCACTATGATAGAACTTTTCACATTAGCCCCAGTTCACAGTAGAGAAATTAGCTAACCTTGAATGTAAATGAAAACAATCAGTTAAAGGTTTCTTCTCCAATCCTCAAGCTTTTTCCCCCCCTTCCCCTTTTAGCAGTCCTAAACCACAATACTCTGAAACTTGCTGTTCCCTGGGAGATACCCAAGATCTTTTTTTTTTCCCTGGGATGGGCCCTTTGTGGCTGGAGATTAAGTTTTATTCTTAGCCATTTATCTAAAGCCTACAGCATTAGTCTGTTGGGCCATTTCCTTGCATCAACCGATTTGTACAAGTTCAGCGAGATCTCTTGTGTGTTAATTGTTTCAGTGATGGAAACATTCTCCAGAAGAGGATGAGACACATTTTATTTCAAGCAATTGCTGATAATCTGGCCCTGACTTGTATTTTCCACTTGAAAATTATTCCTTAATCAACTTCAGCTTGTCTGAATTGCTTTAGTTTCTGTTAACACTGTCTTAATTATGATGGGTTGGACTGAGATCTTGTGCTTTCCAAAGGAAATCTGGTTATCATTTGGAGAAAATGGCATCTTTGTCTCTGTTAATGTTGGAGATGGTACTTTTTCATGATTGGCTTCAATTACATTTTTATAGGTCCCATAAAAAGCAAGCAATTGTGTGAAGATTAGGAAGTGAGGCTATGTACACTGGTTGCAGAGCTTGTTCCTTGGGCAGCCCTGCTTTGGATGCCTTTATTTGGAAGGGGCCATGATTTCTCTCCTGCCCTAACCCACTATTTGTTTCAGGTGGTTATTATCCTACACTCCAGAGCTTGAACATTTATAAATGATCATGAAAGCTTAAATTTAGTTTGATAAGTATGCTCCCACAGTTGTCACTTGACTTTAGTCTAGGAAAGATGATAGTTGAATGGACACAAAATCAAGTCTAGGGATGTCATCTAAGGTCCTGTAGGAGCCATTGATCTAAAAGCCTTGGGTGATAGAAAGAAAGAAAGAAAGAAAGAAAGAAAGAAAGAAAGAAAGAAAGAGGGAAGGGACATTAGAAACCATCTTTTCCAAACCCATCTTTTTATATGTAAAGGACACTGAGTTTCAGGGAGGTCACAGTTACCCAAGATTTTATATATCTATATATCTACACTATATATATACATATATATACATATATATATATATATGTATATATACACAGAGTCAAGATTTAAATATATGTCTTATGATTCCATAGTTGGTACTCTTCTTCACTATAGACATGTACAGTTCTGAGTCATGGAGGTCAAAATATCAACTGGAGAAACACTAGGTATAATTTCTATAAATGCAGATTTTCTAGCAATCATTCAGTCCACCTTAAGAGGAATGGAATGGATTGTTGGTATTTGAACATAACAGAGTAGTAGAAAGATAATGATTATTTTCAGGATTGTTTTTATCTCCAACAACCTTGGAGACTAATTAAATCCTCAGTTTAAATTTCAGAAAACAAACCTGGGGAAGTGAAGAGACTTGACCCAAGGTCACACATATGATATGTCAGAAGTCAGGTGTGAACTCAGGTCCTCTGACCCCATAACCAATGTATTATGCTAAATTGTCCTTCAACTCAGAGCAGAATATGAGATCACAATGAGAAGGAGAAGGGGAAGGAAGAAGAGGATTGGAAGGGAAGCACAAGAAAAGGAATGTTTGGAAGAAGGAACAGGGAAGAGAAATAGCAGAAGAAGAAAAAGAGAGAAGGGGAAGGGAAAGGAAAAAGGTAGGAAAAAGAAGAGGAAGATAAGGATTAGATAAAAGAGGGAAGAGGAAAGAAGATAGAAGAGGAGAAAGTAGAGAATAGGAAGATGGTAAATAGAAATAGGAAGAGTAAAGAGGAGGAAGTTAAAGAAAAACAGAAGAAAGAAAAGGAAATATTGGAAAAGAAGAGGAAGGAAAAGGGAAAGAATTTGTCATCATACAAAATATATTTATAATCTCCAAAATGCTTGCAGTGAAAGTTTGGAGAAGACAAAAAATATGGCAAGAGAAATTAAAAACACCTGGAGAAAGGATGATGCCGCTGCCTTCCTTGTCAGCATCATGCTGGTGTTACTCTGAGGATTCTTTCCAAGAACTTCCAGAGGACAGCATTACATCCTAAGAATTCTGTTCAGAAAAGCATAGTAGTCACTACCTCCATCTCTATAGTAAGCCTCAGAACATTCTGTGCAGAAAGTGTAGTAACAGTTTAGTGACTTCCAAATACTCTTAGTCCTAAAAAAAATAGATGAGAACAAGATGAGTAGCGGTGATTGTGGAGATGGTAAACCTTATTGGTGAACCTAGACAGTCATCTCTAAGCTATGTATATGGGCGTGTATAACTATACAGATATGTAAATAAACATATATAGAAATCTATCTATTTAAAAATAATAGCAGGATAATATTTTATCCCAGGACTTTTCTTTTTGAACTCTGTCCTACTAGATGATAATAAGATACTTCTAGTGAGAAGAAGCGTATCTTCAAGCTCCAATTCACTGTTTTACTCCTATTTCTAGAATTATTTGAAGCATCGATTGTAACAGAGTTATTGTCTCTTTGCTAAGTCCCCTCAGGAAATTTCTACTGTTACTTCATCACCTTTTTCTTACACAGTCAAGTTTGTCTTCAAAAGATGGTCCTTTGTGATTGAACTAGTTAAGTCTCAGATGGGAGGTGATGCTTCAGCTCCAGAATCCATCCATCACTCTATTCAAAGGTGGTTATTGCCTATACATCCAATTCTCGAGCCTTTTCTGGGGAGACTTTCTTCCTACTTGTTTTAATTTCCTGAAAAGGAAACTGGAGACTCACAGACTTCAAATAACTAAAAACTCATAGACAACCCCCCCCACACACACACACACCTTTACTTGCCATAACCAGTAACAACAAAACAAGAATTGGCAAATCTTGGTCTGCTTTTAAAAGAGTCTGGAATTAGGGGAATCAAAAGGGGCCTGTTATAAGGTTATAGAATCAGCATGTTGATCTGGAGTGGGCTTGGAAACTCTTGGGAGTGTTTTGAAGTAGATATTAAGTTGAAAGTCTTATATATTTTACCCCTTGGTGATGAAAAATATAAGCACTGCTTCTGGTTTCTTGTGTATTTGAATTTGAGTTTTTTTTTTAACATCTGGGAATGTATAAATAGGAATAATAATGTTTGATATTAAGTTGGCTTGAGTTTCCAGGGCCTGAAGGAATCATGGGCCAGGCATTAGAGGATCATTTTCCATCTTTTTGCCAAGTTACCCAGTCTGCAAGATGTTTTCAGTAGACACAAAGAAAATCACTGTAGCTAAACCTCATGCATCTTTGGAGTTGACATTATAACATTTCCCCCCTCTCAGGGAAAAATGTGAACAATTGCAGGTGCAGACTAAAGCAGAAGTCAGAAAAATTGAATTTTTATTTGCTGCCCCCACAAAGCAAATCCTAGATGTAATAATGGGCATTTTCATTACCTTAATGGAAGACTCCCAGGTTCTCATTGTGTTCAGGCATCTTTGGGGTCAAATGTGTGCTATGGAGATTATTTCATGATGATTATCACTGGCAGACTTTGTGGATGCCATCTGCAAACCCCTCCTTTGTTAACCTGGATAATTCAAAAAAAGTCTGTTTATTTCAAAAAGTAGCTGTCATTGCTTAATTATTTACTAAGAATAATGAAAGTGATAATAATTCTTTTACATATCATAGGTCTTTCTTGAAGGATATTATGGACTAGGTACAGTTATTTCCCTCAGTTTCCAGGTGAGGCATCTGAGAATCTTGTCAAAGGTTGTACAGATTGGCTTTGAATTTACATCTTCTTGACCCTAATTCCACTGCACTTTACCACCTCCCATGGATACCTTGTAAATTTATATAAGCAGCCATCTAACTCCATGGGGAGTTTCTCTTCGGGAGTCTTTAGCAGCCCACTATTTATTCTTGGAGATTACTTGTAAAACTCCTGATTTCTCCATTGAAATGCAGGTCATTGGCCAGACCCAATATTTAAGGTCTCTTGTGGTCATTCACATTCTAGGCACTGAGTGATACGCTGAATGACTGTGGCTGAGAAATGTACTTCACTCAAGCTAGAAGCTATTGAAACCAAATGCATGATTAAGCAGGAAAATCTTCCAATTAAAAAGAGAAAGGTACTCATGATAAAGTATGGAATGTAGGATGAGTAACAGTGATTGGGGAGACTCTTTGACTCTAGGAAGAGAGTCATGTCCTACTACAGATTTGAAGTTTATCCTGATTAATCCTGAATACGGTGGCCTACAATGTTAACATTGTGGGAAGAAATAGTATTGGGGAAGCAGTTTAGGTAGGCTTGGATAATCTGTTTCCTTTATTCAGTCTACACACATTTATTCAAAAACTGTTGTATGTTAGGCAGTGGGGATAAGAAGACACAGGACCAATTTAGCTCTCCCAGGATTTTCATCCTCTTCTGGATGTGCTTATAAATAGAGAAATGAACACTATACAACAATTGAAAAGTAATGAGAACTAAGGGAAATGGGAAGTATCTCTTGTAGGAGGTAGCTTGGAGCTTGGATGTTGAAGGGGATGTTAATGATTCCAAGGGAAGATGGAAATAAAGTAAAAAAAAAATTCTTAACCTGAGAGTTCGTTTGTATTAAAAAAAAAAAACCATGAAAGATGCAATGTCATTCACAGCCAGAAGCAAGATCATTGTGGCTTAGGCCTATAGCCCATTCAGTGGAGTAAGGTGTAATCAACCTTGAATCCAGATTTTTAAAGACTTCAAATGCCAGAATTCATATTTTATGCTAGAGGCAGTAGGGGACTACTAAAACTTCATGAGTGGGAGAATGACAGTCAGATTTCCATCTTAGTAAAATTCATTTAGCAAGCAGGTAGAAGATGGATTAGAGACAAGAGAGTCTGGATACAGAGAGATCAGATCAATCAGGATCTATTGCTGTAGTTGTGTCAAGAAGCAGTGAGGGCCTGGCTTGCAACAGCTGTCGTGTATGGTATGAAGAGAGAGAGTAACAACAAACATTTAAAAAAATTCTCTGTGAAGGAAAAAGATAGACACAAAATGAGATAACATCTTTGTCTTTACGTAGTCCATTTATTATTAAAATTTGCACCTTGGCACCATTTTCTAAATATCCTTAAGGAAGCAAAATGAACATTATTTTAAACATGGAACTGTTTTTTTTAAATACAAATTGTTAATAACTAACAGAGTTAAACTATAAAATGAAAAAGTGTTCAGTGATGCCAGTTTCAGATTCCTGTGACTTAGAGTTTGGATGGAATTCTAGAGAACCCCACTTTCAGTGGAAAGCCATTATTCCACCATCTTTTCCAGGCAGAGAATTTGGATCATTGTGAGTTGAAATGCCAAATTCCAAAGACTTTAGAGAATTTACTATTTCCAGGTTGCCTCTGGAAGGTTCTCCCATTTGGGACACATATTTTAGTTTTCTCCCAAAGTCAACTGGAATCTTCTCTTTTACTACTTAGGTAGGCAAGAGGCAACCTCAACATCACAGAACCGAGAGCCATGTGGTAGAAGACCCCAAACCATATGTTTGGGATAAGATTTATTCTTAGCAAGTCATTAAAAAAAAAAAAACTTCTTTACTTGATACTCAGTCTTATGTATTAAACAGATTTTTTTCAACCAACTTTGGGATGGAGGTTGGGGCTGAGTTTCTGAGTATTTAACTGAAAGGTGTTGAGTTGTGGGAAAAACTGTGTCTGAGTTTGTTGATTGATGGAATGGGGGATTTCATATTCTAGTGAGTACAGCTTTAATATCAGATGCTTAAAATATTTGGGGTCTTTGAGAGATTCAGAAACATGTCATGATAGAAAGATCTCTGAGACGAGATGGGGGTCCTTGTTTCAGACCCCACTCCTTATACTTACTACCTGAGCAGTTCTTATGGATTTCCTCATTTGTAAAATGAATGGTTAGACTTTGGCTTTTAAGATCCCATCCAGTTATAGATATATGATCTTTGATCTTAACTGCTAAACTTACATCCTTAAACCATCCAGCTCTGCATCTGGTTAGCAAGTCCCTCTATCATCTTTGGTCTCAGTTCCTACTAATATCCCTTCCAGGCCTTAGTCCCTGATTCTTTGAGCCTACCTGAATGACTTTGGTCAAGTCACTCGATCACTTTTGGCCTCATTTTCTTCATCTGTAAAATAGTAGTTGTGGGTTAGATGATTTCTTGAGTGCCATCCAACTCTCAATATAGGATTGATTCTCAAGTCATGAAAATTCATGGACCTTGGGGAGCAAATCAGAGGTCAAGAAGAAAGAAGATCCATGATAGCAAGTGGAAATTCTTTTTGCAACCTTCCCTCTTAGTTTTACCAAACCCTTGCCTTTTGCCCTGGTTAGAGCCAGGACCCCCTCCCCAAAAGAGACACAAGGCAAGCAGCCTGCCAGATGGGTGGTGTTGCTGCTGCCATCAGCCAGCGTGGCCTGCTTTTGTGGGAGCCTCCTTTTCATTAGTATTTCCAACATGTTCACCAGACAAAATGATTATGTTAGGCGGGAACATCACATCACTTACATTTCATAGCTCAGTGCGATTTTCATAAACTGCGAGGCAACATCCAAAAAAACATGACTCAGAATTAGAGTTTCAGAAGATTATTATATAGACATTATTTCCCTCAGGTCACGGGCTTTAGTCAAATTTGGAAGAGAATGAAATTGCCAACAGTGAAAAGCAGACAGAAAGGTATGAGTTCATGAGCAGAGAAATAACATTTTCATTTGTTCCTTCCCCATGGGAAAGATTCAGCATTCCGGTAAATGGAGACGGTTATAAGAAATGAATTTTTGTCAGCAGGGATGTGATTTTAAGGCTCACTTATCCATTGGCAATCTAGATTTCTAACCCCAGGAATCTAGGAAATTGCTACAGAATGTAGTCTTTATTATAAACAAGTTTTTTTTTCTTCCTTTTGGTGGTGATGGTGGTTTTTTCTTTGCTTCACTTGATACATACATACATATATATATATTTTTTCCCCATTTCTCTTTATATCTCTGTCTCTCTGTCTCCCCCCTTCTCTCTCTCTTTTTCTCTTCTTAGAGATTTTAAGGGTAAAAGATTCTATTACTTACTCCATTTTGGAGAGTCAGATTGCTGCAGAATTACCCTGGTGTACCTTGCTGGTATACCTTTAAACCCTGCTGTGGCTGCTGAGGTAGAATTTTTATATTTTCTTTTTTCCTTCCTTAAAAGTTCCCCAGAATGGGAAGAATGAGGAGACAGATTTGGATGCTTAAGACTTCACAAGTCAAGCACAGGACTCTCTCTCTGACTGACTGACTCCCTCCCCCTCTCCCTCTCCCTCTCCCTCCTCCCTCTCCCTCCTCCCTCCCCCTTCCCCTCCCCCTCTCCCTCCCCCTCCCCCTCTCCCCACCTCTCCTTCCTACTCCTGTCTCTTTTCTGTCCCCCATTTTTTTCCTTCTTTTCCTCTTTTTTTCCTCCCTTTCTCATTTCCTTTACTTTTTGTTCTTTTTTCCTCTTTCCTTTGCTTTCTTCTCAATTTACTCCTATATGTTCATTTTCCTTTCTCTTCTTAGTTTATCTACTTCTCTTTTCTTTTTCCTCCCTCTCTTCCTCTTCCTTTTCATTTCTGTCTCCCTCCTCTTCTCCTTTCTTCCTTTCCTTTTTTAATCTGTTCACCTTCTCTTCTTTCTCCTTTCTTTTCTGTTTCCTCCTCCTTTTCCCTGTTCTTTCCTCCCCTTTTTTATTACTTCTGTACTCTTCCCCTTGTGTCTCTCCCCCCTTCTTTCTCTTCTTCCACTTTCCCAGTTCCTCACTCCTCTATCCAGGCTCTCCCCCTTCCTCTTTCTTTCTTTCTCTTCTCTCCTCTTCTCCCCTCTCTCTATTTCCATAGCCATGGAACACCCTGGAGGTGAAGGCAGGAGAGGGGGTGGTGTAGGGAAGGAGAGTCGGCTTCCCTGGGTATCTCTCGTTTTACCATATATAAATAGCAAGGATTTACAGGATTTCTGCAGGGTAATCCCAGACAGGCTCCTTCATAATTAAAGAATGTACTTTCATGGGAAATTTTATTTTCTTTCTTTCATTCCACCCACCACCCTTCACACCATCACACATTCAGATCCTGAGTCGAGGTTCATGTTGCCAGTTCCAGTATCTCCTTGAGAACAGCCAAGATTTCATATCACCTAAACCCTTCATTTCTAGAGATGCAGATTGGTTCTGTAACATTAATCTCACCTTTATATTTTTTC
Source organism: Macrotis lagotis (assembly GCF_037893015.1). Taxonomy (NCBI): domain Eukaryota; kingdom Metazoa; phylum Chordata; class Mammalia; order Peramelemorphia; family Peramelidae; genus Macrotis; species Macrotis lagotis. The sequence goes on along the minus strand of NC_133662.1, from coordinate 249,768,673 downwards.
AATTTTTAATAACTTGAAAATATGTATATCTAATGCCTTCTTCCCTTGTGCATTTTTGCCCATTTTAATATCTCTCTCAATACCGCAGACCTATTTGTCTGGCAATATTATTATCAGGAAATGTTATTGCCTGCCAACAGCTTACTCACAGCAAATTGCATTAGTTCTGTTAGCTTCATTATTATTGTGTCTAAACTATAATATAATGATTATGAAACATCATGATTGCAGTTGATTAATAAATGAGAATTGATTACTCTGACTTAGCTCATTGGATTAGACCCATGAGATTCATCTCGGTTGAGACACGAAAGCAGCCAGGGCTTCTGCCACTGGAGGGTTAGGGGAAGAGTTCAGTTTTGTAGCAACCAGATGTGTTTCATTACCTTGTTATGGACCTTTTGGGGCCAACTGCTGATTTCGGTTGGGACCCCAAAATAAACATGCGTAGTGGAAGAGCAGAGACTGTAGACTGATTCACCAATAAGACCTACTCCTTGGGTGATTTTTGGAGAAGTCACTTTATGTCCCTGCGCCTCAGTTTCCTCATCTGTCAAATGACAATTTTTAACCAGATATCCTCTGAGGTCCCTTCCAGCTTTAGAAACAAGATAGTAAAGACTATTTTCCTTGGTGATCTCATTGACTCCTGACCCCTCAAAAAAGACCATCTGAAACACAACAAAAATAAACAAAAACCCAACCCTGCTGCATAATGAATAGAAAGAATGAAATTGATTTCATGTAACTAAGGAATAACATTAATAAATTAGAATCACAAACAAAAGTGTGCACTTTGTCATTAGCTTGGATGCAGACACGCTCAAACTTTTTGGCCTCACCCATTTACATGCTTAAAAAAAATAAATTGAAAATCCCTCCCTCCCCTGTAGTATCTAGAAATATTTTCCATATTAGGAATTAAAACATCTTGATATTATTACGAAAATATATCTGATTTCATGGATGGCCTAAAAGTCTTGAAGAACACCAGACCAAGCAGCCACTCTTGCCTCTTCTCTCTCACTTTTGTCCATCACTAACACCTAATAGATATTAGATAAATTCTTCTGATTGATGATTATTGAAACATCATTATTAGGATCTTTTTTTAAATAGCACTAATGTCTAGGGGAGCTTTAGGTGGTGCTTGAGTTAGACTTTAAAATTCTAGATTTGGCATTTGACAGGAGAGGAAACTGAAGCCTAGGAAAATAAAATTAATCATCCAAGGTCATACAAACAATTGGCATCAGTGGTTCTCAGACTGATTCTTTTCATTGAAGCATCTTCATTTTGGGGATCCTTCCTAATCAAAGATGTGAGGAAGGAGGATATTATAGATCAGTAGTAATAAATCTGTAAAGGCCTAGAGGAAGGAGGACATTATAGATCAGTAATAAGTCCGTAAAGGCCTAGAGATTAGAGTGCTGTACGTGGAGAACAGCAAATGGGTCAGTTTCATTAGAGTCTAGAACTCACCAAGGGCAGTAATCTTTCATGAGCTTACAATATTAATTATTTCCCTGGTATGCCATTTTTAGCTCTTGAGCAATGTTTATCTTGTCTGGATTTCATATTGGAGTATCTTTTGCTTCTGTGGTCAGAAAAAAATAGGCAATTTCTCTTTATGTGAATGCCCAGGAAATGAAGCATTCTGAGTAATTAACTTTATTGTTAGCATCATCATCATAATCATGATTATCATCATGCCAAGTGATGTTAAGTGACTTGCTCAGGGTCATACAGCTAGTGAGTATCAAGTATGAAGTTGGATTTGATCTTGGATTTTCCTGGCTTCAGGGTGGTGCTCTCTCACTATGCCATCTAATTGACCCTGAATAATTAATTTAAAAAAAAACCTCAATATTAATCTGAATAATTATTTATTTATAACAAACCTTACTCTTGAATTTTTTTCTAGAGCATATTTCCCTGCCTCAGTAGGTAGAGCCCAGTGAATATGACTTGTTTTGTTTTGTTTTTTTCTTGCCTGAGTCCCAGGATCATTGTTCTTAACATATGTTATCATTTACCCAGATTGCAGAGAAAAATGGAAGAGCAACAAAAGAGGCTAAATATATCGACCCCAGGATTGTCCCTCTAAATTACTCCTTTCAGGGGAAAAATCCTTATTATTTCTTGAGTTTAACCTCTTATTTTATCCTGTAAAAATTCAATTTTATCCTCAGACAAAAGATCTGATGTTAGCATTTTTGATTAATCAAATTTAGATTATTTATGAAAAATACCTTGAAAAGTAAAAGGCCTGTTGTGAGGAATAATTGTTTAGGAAGATTTGTATGACTGTTCCATCGATTGCAAGATCTTGGGGCTTAAGGATAGGTTCCTTTTTGTCTCTGCGTCTCCAGTTGCCTAGGTTGGTGATTGTAATATTAGTAGGTTCTTAATAAATGATGGTTGATTGATTGGCCTCATCTATCCTGATTAAGCCAAAGTATTCTCTTTTAGACTTCTCAGAATCCTTGTGGATGCATTCTTTAAGACCAGATGGTACCGGCTCCACATGTATGTGGTCAGCCTCAGGATCTGAAACTATGTGGAAATTTTTCATTTAGTGAATTGGGGTTATTTCCTCTTTATCTAAAAATGAAAACTGCTTTTTTCTTTTCAAATTTAAGTCTCTCTATTTCTTTATAGTATTCTTTCTGAGTCTTTTCATCTTGTCCTTTAGATCTGTGGGGCATAGTCAGTGCCATACTCACTCTTCTCCTGGTTAGTATTTTAAATGTTAATTATTTATTAAAAGTTAGTACCTAAAGAGTGAGAGATTCAGACACACAATTGGAAGCAGTTTCAATTCTGTTCTTTGCTAATTACTGACTCTTTGACCTTGGTCAAGTAATGGAACTGTTTCCTGATCTGGAAAATGAACAGCTTATACTACATGGCCTATAAGACCACCTATTCCCCTATTATCCACAGTGAATGAATCCATCCTCAGCCATCACAAATCAAACAGGAAATCTCTTAAGTGTTGGGCACTGGAGGAAGGAAGGAAGGAAGGAAGGAAGGAAGGAAGGAAGGAAGGAAGGGGAAAGGGGAAGGGGAAGGGAAAGGGAAAGGAGAGGAAGAGGAAGAGGAAGAGGAAGGTTAGGAAAAGAAACAGTTTTTATTTTCAAGGGACTTACATTCCAACATGTTAATGTAAACACCTACAAGGAAGTATCAGTTTCATGAAATTCTGCTGTTCACAAGAACTAGGCTAAAATATTCCATTCCTCTCTTTCTTCACTTTTTTCCCCCTTTTCTGACCAACACACAAGTGAATTGCACATTTGGTTAATTTGTATTTGGATGGTTAGGTAAGTACAGTATGTATTTTGAATATTATTCCCCCATAAGATGGTCTGTGCAATGAGGTTTCATCTTTTCACTTTGAGTCATGACTTTCTGTAAACCTTCAAACCTGGTTCAGTGTCAACTGTAATGTTGATAGAACCTTGAAGATGATTTCTCTTTTATTACTCAGGGTGCATGGCTGCCGTCTTGTGTTGATGGTCTGCACATTGGACTTTGGTGATCATTTTAAGAGGATAGTGCCATTTTTGTCATCAGATGCCATTTTAAAAATTTCAGGGTGACGTGATAGAGTAGAAATCTACTATATTTAGATTTAGAGATATGTTTCCATTTATTGACTACCCCACTTAATGCTTAAATAGATCTGTGAGTTCATTGATTTGGAAGATGAACTAATGCTGAGTCAACCCATGCATGGTTGCTCACTCTGTCAACCTCTTTTCCATGTTGTCCACTTAACAAGAGTCGCCAACAAACCACGGTCTTCCTTATTTCTCCTTTCCCCTATTAATTGTGAAAAATATGCAATCTTTTCCCCCACCCACCTCCTTAAGTCTTTTCTGGTAGCTTTACCTTCTTTACCTTTAAAATAAAAAAGACTGGGGGTGGCTAGGTGGTGCAGTGGATAGAACACTGGCCCTGGAGTCAGGAGTACCTGAGTTCAAATGTGACTTCAGACACTTAATAATGACCTAGCTGTGGGACCTTGGGCAAGCCACTTAACCCCATTGCCTTGCAAAGCATTATAAACAAACAAACAAATAAATAAAATAAGAAGACTGATCTTGAGGGAGAGAATTCTGATTCTTTTTTTTTCTTTCCTACAGAAGAAAACATTTAAGTTTTAAGGAGAAAAAGAGTATTGATTCTCCCTGTCTACACTCTTATTGTAGTAGTGACGGCCATGGTTGTGGTGGAAATGTTGTTAGCAGTAATAATATTAATGCTGGTAAAAAGTTGCTGCTCTCATTTCTGCAACTTTTAAACGACTGTACATAGACTATCTTACCTTATCCTGCAATGATGGTAAAATTTTTATCCCTGTTTTATAGGTGGGGCTGCCTGCCTAGCTTCACACCTACTAGGATGTATTTGAAGTAGGATTTGGATATGGTTGAAGTTCTATCCCAGGTCTATTGCTCTGATTTAAGAGAAGCTTTTGCATCTCGAGATGAGGTGAACCATCAGCCATGGCTGCCTCTATGAAACTGGCCATGACCATTGTTGAGACCAGTGGTGTGGTTTTTTCCCATTTTGAGAGCAGATACTCTTTATCTGTCCCCTACTTCTCTCTGTGGCCAAGCAGAACTGGCCTAATCTTTCTTCAACCAGACAGCCTTTCAGATAAAGATAACTATCTGTTTGGGAAAAACCACAGATAAGTTAGGACCGTTTATGAAAACTATATGTAGGATTTATTTTACAAGCTAAAAAAATACTGGTCATGAAATGGAAATTCATGGTTTCATATATGATATAATTTTCCTGTTCTTATCTGTGTGTGGAAATGTTCTTTTGAAGCTATTTAATTTTATGATGACAATGTGAGGTATCATGCTCCCCCTTCATGGTTCTTTTCTCCAGGTGAAAATTCCATCGTTTCCTCAACTGTCGCTTCTGTAGGCCTTTCCTCATACTGATGATCCCCCAGACTTTGCTTGAGGGTCACTTGGGTAAATTGAATACTTAGAATATTAGATGGAAGATAGATTCTTCTTTCTGTGTTAAGAAAACACTTTGTAACTTCAGAGAACCGGTGATAAGGTTGGTCTCCTCATGCCCCCACTCCCACAGAAGCCCTTCTAACTCTTTCCTCTTGGATCATACTTTCTTAGGCCTGAGGGATGAGCTTGGTTACCCATGTTTTGTATTTTCCAGCCACAGATTCAAAGGACTTTCTCCTCCATATTTTTGAAGACCTAAATACTAGACATGGTTGTCCTCTGCTTTGCTAGGGGTAGTGCCTACTTGGTGCCCATCTTTTTGCCCCAATTTGACCAGTGTTGCTATGGCATCTGGGACATTGGTAGAGGTGCTTCAGGACTCTGGCTATTCATATCATAGGGAATTCAGCACATTGGACTCCCATTCTCCTGTTTCTGTCACCTAGGAGACATCACAAACAGAACCATTTGATGGACACATGAGGCTTTGCCAAGGCAGACTATGCTCAGCACAGACTTGGACTCATTAGAGTTGAGTCCACACACACACATACACACAGGCCAAGATGGGGAGATGCAGTGACTTATGGACTCTCTTTCGATCAGTAAGCATTTGGGAAGTGTCTATTATTACCCAGGGGTTGTGCTTGGTGCTAGGGATATGTGATGGAGGGGTGGCAGTAGCCTCTGGGGAAAGTTCCAGACTTTCTGTAGGAGGTGGCCCATCTGCTGTGAGCTTTAAGGAAGTCAGGGATATGCTCCAAGTATGGGAGAACATCCCATGTCCTCGAGGAGGTCAGTGTGGAAGGACTACAGATCATGCACAAAAGAGGGGAATGTGCAGTCAGCCTTGGAGATGATTGAAATGCCAGAGAGTGGGGTTTATTAATTCTAGGGGAAAGAAAGAAACATTTGAGATTTTTGAGGAAGGGGAGTGATAGTGAGAGAAAACCTCAATTATACATGACTTGGATGGAAGCTAGATTTGAGAAGCTGAAGAGAAATTGAGAAAGAGGGGTGGCTAGGTGACACAGTGGAGGGGCCGCTAGGTGGCACAGTGGATAAAGCACTGGCCCCAGAGTCAGGAGTACCTGGGTTCAAATCCAGTCTCAGACACTCAATAATTACCTAGCTGTGTGGCCTTGGGCAAGCCACTTAACCCAATTTGCCTTGTAAAAACCTAATAAATAAATAAATTGAGAAAGGAGAGATGTACCATTAGGGGAGCTTGTATTTGTGCATCGGATTAAGTGGCAGCTATTGGGTGCTCTTGAGGAGGAGAGTCGCCCCTGTGATTTTGGGATTATTAATTTGGCAGCTCTTGTGGATGAATGAGAGAGAGACAGAGAGAAGAGAAGAGGAAGAAAAAGACAGAAAGAGAGACAGAGAGACAAAGAGAGAGACAGAAAGAGAGAGACACAAGATGCGATTTCTTGAAGAGTGGTTGGGTCACACTTCACATCTTCTGAAACTCATCTGTTCATCAAAAACAGTGGTCACTGAAAACCTTAGAATTCTGCCAGAATCTGCATTCCTCCATGGCATTCCTCTCGCCATCCCTTTGGGTACAGTTCTGCTCTGGCTGGGATTCCCCACCCAGAACCTTGGCATTGTCCACTCTGCTCGCAGCTGGTGGGGGCTGTGGTCAGGAGGCTTCTTCACCCCTATGAAAAATGAGCTGCATCAGGGGAAAGGAGGGGAGAGCTTGTTCTGTAGCCAGCTGCCCCCCTCCACCCCGAAGAGAGCATCTCTGGGCCTCCAGCTTCAGCATGAGGATGACATGTGGTGAGCATAGAAATGGCTTATTGTGAAAGGTTCTCAGCCACGGCCCCTTCCCCAAGCACAATTCCACCCTCCAGGGAAACCAAAATAAATACCAGTCTAATAAACTGCAGACTTCTTTCTTTCTCTCTCTCTTTTTTTCTTCAGTGACTTATCCCATTACAGTACTGCAAGAGGAAAAATATGAAGGCTACGTGTTGACTTATTTTGTCTTGGCCCCCTTCCCAAGTCCTCCTGCCCCCAATCCTGCCTGAGAGGGAAGAAAACACCTTCTGGCCTCAGGTGAAAGGAATTTGATGCCAGAGTCTCCCGTGGGGAGGGCATTTCAACAGCAGCCTTGGTGTTTTTGAGAACAAAGCCAGGGTTTTCTTTTTCAGTTCCTGGAAATGGTGATGATGGGTGCCTTCTCAGGGAGCAGCCCTCCAGGATAATGTTGTTTTCACCTGCCGGAAAGGCAGAATTTTTGCATTGGCCATCCTCCGGGCCTGGAATGCATTTTCTCTTTTCAGCCACCACATAAGAATCCTTCTTTTCTTTCAAAAGATCTAGTTTTCTCCATGAAGCTTTCCATAATACCCCTAAATTCTCGGGGGGAATCCCCCCCCCAAACTTGAATCATCTTTCATCCATTTAGTCTTTGTTTTACAATGTAAGTTCCTTGAGGGTAGATGCCATTTCTCTCTTTTTATATACTAGCATGAAGTAGGCCCTAAATAAATTTTTAGTAATTAACTCACTGAGTTAAGATTAATAAATTCTTTGTCTTTACGTAGTCCCAGTGTTTGGTACTCAAATAATTATTTAATAAATGATAGTCAAATCAATTATCGATTAGATATAGGCACAAACTGGCCAACCACTCCAATGTCTTTGACAGCAAAACCCCATGGGCAGTATCATCCATGAGGTCATAGAGAGTCAGATGTAATTGAAAAAATTTTAAATTAAACTAAAAAGAAACAAAACCATCTCCCTTCCCTGTGTTCTTTGCCAGTAGGACTGATCCAAGGCAGAATACAGAGTGGAGAAAGGTCTGGTTTGGGGGCATCAAAGAAACTGTTTCAAATGCTCTCTTTCCTCCAATGTTCTCTCTGGCTGTCCCCCTTATCTAGTATGCTGTCCTTTCTTCTGTCCTCTGACTAAAAGACCCAGCTAAGACCCCACCTCCTATAGGAAGCTTTCTCCTACCCTCAATTCCAGCACCTTCCCTCTGTTATTTCCTATTTACCCTAGATATGGTTAGCCTTGGAGATATTTATTTGCAGGTTGTCTTTCTGATTAAATTGGAAGCTCCTTGAGGGCTGAGTGTGTTATCAGACATAGTAACTTAATATTTTTTAATTGAATGAACAAATTTTTATTATTGTTTACTAAATGTCAGCTACTCTAAGGGGTAGGGATACATAGAAATGACAGAAAAATTTCACCAAGTTCTCATTCTAATAGTGAAAACATTCAGGAGAAACTTGGTATAATTAGGATATATACATACATATATATATATATATATACATATATATATACACACACCCAGAGTAAATGGAAGACAAGGTATGGATTGGGAAGGTGACCTTTGATCTGGGCTTTAAAAACAATTTATTTAATATTTTATTTTTTCCCCAATTACATGTAAAAACACAGTTAACATTTCTTTTTAAAAAAAAATGAGTTTCAACTTGTCTCCCTTCCTCCTTCCCCTACCCCCTGATTGAGAAGGCAAGCAGTTTGAATCAGATTATGCATGTATAGTCATGGAACTGAGGTTTTGAAGGAAGGTGGAGGTAAAGAGGGAGAACATTTCAGTTATGACAATCAACACTAAGGCATAGAGATGAGTGATGGAGTGTTGAATTTGAGGAGTGGTATATGAGCTTATGAAACTGTGAAGTGCTAACTTTAAAGGCCATATGGAGGACTTGACCTTTGAACCTGGGAATAGTAGGGGACAATAGGAGTATGAACAATTGGTGCTAATGGAGTAGAGGATGGGTGGTGCTTTGATCAATCCTGGACTTTAAATAAATCACTTTGGCAGCTGACAAATGGACCAAACGGATGGAAGTAGGGAGAGGGTCAAGGAATGGAGACCACTTAGAAAACTTTTACAATAATATCTGTGAGAATTGTTGAGCATCTGAATGAAATGGTGATCAGAGGATATATAACAAGAGAGACTGGGAAGGTGAAACCCATCATTTCTCTTTCTACTCCTGTGATTTCATATCACTAATCTTTCAAAAGTCTCAGTATAGCCACACATAAAATTAGGAAGGAGGTGGAGGTACATATAAAAGCCATGATTCTGTAATGCTATGATTATCCTAGGGTAAGAAATCCACCACCACAGATTATGGAATGCATCAGCAGGAGCACTTGAACCCGGATTTTTCTGTCTATTATGCTGCCTTGCTTCTGTGGAATGTTAAATAATCAATCCTGCAGCTAAAACTATGTAATGGTCAAGATGAAAGAACAATTGTTAGCAATCACTTTCATAGTTTCATGACATATTTAAAAGTGTGTTAGGACATACTGTTGTTGTGGTGCATGGTAGAAAGATGTCTACAAGTCAAAGATTTGGAGCTTAAGGAAACTGAATCCAAGAGAAGAAAAGTGACTTATCCCAGCAATAAATGAAATTATAGAATTTGAACTGAACCCCTTTTTTACAAATTTCTAGCTTTTTTCCCCATTATTTGATCTTGCATTATTTCCACCTTCCTCTTTTATTTTTCTCTCTTCATAAAAGTGTCATCTGAGAAGGGAAGAAAACTTAAGATGTCACATCATATCAATGGGATCTTCCAGGGTAACTACAATATCCCAGGCCACTAGTTAGGAAGTGGATTTAGGTTGTTGATTGTCTTGATAAGCCACTAGGTTGCTTTATTCTCAAATAAGCCTACACCTCTTATCTCCCTTGATCAACTCATGAGATATTGAGAAAAGAGGGTCCTAGGGTCAAATTCCCATCACACCCTCCCCCTGCCTCTCAGTGATCACTCCTCATCAGAATCCGTACCTCCAGGAGTCTAGACCTAGACTCCATAGGCAGGACCCAATTGATAAAAATGATTCAGCTTGCTATCAATACTGAAGTCTTATTGATGGTGACACTGGCCAGGCAACTCAGAATTTCACTTGATCAATTTTCCTTAGTGATCAATTCAGAAAGCCGTTTAATCTTGTTGGTAAAATCTCTCCCATGTGGCCAATCTTTTCCTATTTTTTATCACATAACATATCTATCTTGTAGTATTCTGTAATTCCATAAGATACAGGACTTTTTGACCTCTTTTTCTCCATCTTTTGGGATAACATTTGAAATGCTAGTCTTGTTCTGCCAGTGAAATTCAGTTCAGTTCAACAGTCATTCATTTAACAAAAACTGAGGAACCATTCTTCATTAATTATCTCCTTCGTCTGCCCTTGTGCTCCCAGGGTGGAAGGAAGATCAGGGCCAATTTTGAATTAAGGGGATGTCTGAATCTACTATGTCCGCATTTCCCATTTTGAAGGAAAATGAGAGAAATGAGGCCAGTGGTTTGATAAATTATATCAAAAATAGTCCCTGCATGCTAATGGGGTGTGAAAAAGCTGATGTACTGGAGATGATCTATAATATTTCATATTTCTCTGAGGAGGAAAAATGATAAACTTGATGATGTGTGATTTATTCATGTTTCTCTAGATGAAGAAAAAATCCGAAAGTCAACTGCCTGTTTCGTACTCCCAGATGCTGCCATGGAGGCTTTACCGGGGGATTGGGGGCTGGGCTTGTTTAGAGGCATGCCAAGAGTGGCTTTGATTAATCACCCAGTCTTTGGCAGTCGGTTCGGATGGGGTAATTATGCCGACATCGCTGCTATTTCAGCCTCCTCACTATTTTATGACTGCACAACACCTAGTGACAGATGTGTTAATTATTACATTTCTTATACCGGGGCTCTCTTCCCCAGTGCCCATCCCCATTTTGCTTCACTTTGGCTTTTGTGTCTTAATCCTTCTCTGGAACTCAGCTTTGAGATAGCAACTTCTCTGTAAAAGAAGTGGGGAAAGGATTTGATGTCTTCTATTACCACCTCTGATGCCAACTGGAGAGATGATCCTTAGGGAAGTCTCTCAATTTTTTAGGGCCTCAAGAAACCTTCCAAGATGTCCAACTGCTGAACAGTTGGTTCATCTGTTTTGGTAGAATGCACCCCTTCCTTGGGTATTTCCTATAATGATGAAACCACTTGTTTGGTCAGAATAAGAAGGAGCTTTTTGCTTTGTGGAAGGCTGATCCTTGGAGTGCCCATTATGAGTTGGGTGGGACCATAGAGACCATCTAGTTATGTTTGGAATAATCCAATGGAGCTTGAAGGGACCTTGGCACCATCTGGTCCAGTCCCTTCATTTTAACACTACAGCCAGTGAACCTTAGAGAAGTTAAGGGATGAGCCAAGGGGCTCACAGAGAGTAAATCTCTGAGGTCTGTGGAGACAGTAAGCCAATTGTGTCTCTGGTACTGACCAAACTGCCTTCATTCTTGTTTTTGTTTTTTTTTTTAGGTTTTTGCGAGGCAAATGGGATTAAGTGGCTTGCCCAAGGCCACACAGCTAGGCCATTATTAAGTGTCTGAGGTCGGATTTGAACTCAGGTTCTCCTGACTCCAGGGCAGGTGCTTTATCCACTGCACCACCTAGCCGCCCCTGCCTTCATTCTTTATGGAGAAGAGACATTTGTTTGTCCTAATCTGTTTGTCCAGTCAGCACACATCCAACCCAGGATCACTCTTCATTCCAGACCCTGGTGCCCCTTTCACAGCTGTACCTTGGTTCTTTACTAAGTGGGTGTGCCAGGTGTGGATTTTCACCCTGGGCTGCCTCAGAAGATGGTAAAGATCAAATAAGAGAATAAGCACAGCACTTTGTAAGCCTTTTAGAGCTGTATAAATGCTTCATCTTCATCATCAAGATAAATTCTCTCATTTTCCTCATTTGTTATATGAGGACACTTTTAGATTAGTTTCTTTCTCTCTTCCTCTTCTTCTCCTTCATCTAGCTACTTTTTACTTCTCTCTCTTTACCAACTTCTGTCTTTTATCCCTTCTCTCTATCTCTGTCTGTCTCTTTTTCTCTCTCTGATTCTTTCTTCCACTATTGCCTTTCTCTCTCTCTCTCTCTCTCTCTCTCTCTCTCTCTCTCTCTCTCTCTCTCTCTCTCTCTCTCTCTCTCTCTCTCTGATTCTTTCTTCCACTTTGCCTTCCTGTCTATCTTAACTTCTTCCTAGCTCTCCCAATGTATGGTCTTCATTTAAAACTATATCCCTTACCATCAAAGCAAATCAAATGTAAGCTTTTACTTGGGAGGCAGCCAAATTCAAAAGGCAATGGTTAAAATCTAGTTTTGATTAGTATTACCAGTGTAGCCTTAGAAAATCATTAAGTCCAATTTTGCTTATCTGTAAAATGGGAGTGGGGTTTGGACTAAATGACCTTTGAAGTCCCTTCCATCTCTCAGTCAGTGATTCTGTGGTCCTTATAATGATCTTCATTCATTTAGCTACACAGAAATGTTTATAAAGACTCAGAAAACTGAGACAAGAAGACGGGGATCCAAATGCCCTCTTTGCTACTTGTGTGATGTTGGGTAAGACCTTCCCTATCCTGGGTCCTTAGGCACTCAGCTAGAAGAGTATGGGTCCTCCCTATCCTAGCCCTCTTGCTCAATGGGAACTTCCTTTCATAGTTTTGTTTCTGTGGCAGTTTCCCTCTCTTTGCTGTACCTCAATGGTTGCGGTTGCCCATGGTTCTGAGAACACTGGAGTTTGCCCTCAGGCCTGTGTTTCTAACAAATAGGGGAAGTTGTTGACTTACTCATAGCACTCAGGAGGATTTCCTTTTGCAGTGTGGGCTCCGTTGGAAGTCAGGTCTCTCTTGTTTATCTCCTTTGCTTTCCCAGAAAACCAGGAACCAGATCATTTGCTTATTCTCCAGCACTAGACTGGGGACCAGTTGATGCACAGTTCAATTTGACAGGGTCATGCTGGGGAATTGTCGAGGATTAACCTACATGTGGCACGTGCTGGGGAGTCATGGAAGGTCAGCAAGAGTGATGTGGGAAGTCTACAAAGATTTATCTTTTGAAAAAATAAAGAAATGAGTGCAAACAGCCTTTCAGCTGGAGATATGAAGAGATAAGACCTGAGTTTGAATCTTGACTCTGTTGCTAACTGCCTTTTTTAAGCATCTTCCCTTCTGTTTCCTTATCTGTAAAATAAGAGGTAGATAATCTAGATAATCTAGATTAGATAATTAGATAACTAGATAATCTCCAAGGCAAGAATTTTTAAGTTGGTGTACATGAAATTGTTTCTAAAAATGATAATATAACTGGTTTCCTTTGTAACTCTGTGCTTATACTTAAATACATGATCCTGAGAAAGGGATCCTAGACTTTAGCAGACTGCTCGAGGAGCCTAGGCCCTCTAAAAGGTAAAAGAGCTCATCCTCTCAGGTTTCAGGTTTTTCCACTCTCAATACTTCTCAATGCTTTTCTTTTAGCATGCATACTCAGAGAAAACAGAATATTGTAGTGAAGAAAGGACTGAGTTTTGAGAAGAATCCTTGTCACTCAGTAGCTTTGTGACCTGAAGCAAGTCATTTGACCTAGGGCAGGGATATTCCCCTTGTCAAGAGGGTAAAATTAAATAAAGGGCATTCAAATGCTTTATATAAATCATTTGGTGCTCTTTTTAAAATTACAGATTAGAACCTACTATCTTTGTTCTCTAGTGAATGTCATTTTCACTGGGTTTATAGGACATGTAGGGGTTACTCCTAATAATCTAATTCATTTCAACTAATGTCCCTTTGCAGATTCTACTCATTAAGGGATTCTTCTTGCCCTAGTATAACACTTGAACCATTGCTTGGATGAAAGCACCCCATCTTCCAACTTCAGATCCTCCAAAGTCAAGCATATTGAATGATCACAGTCCACTATGGAAGAACCTTCTCCATATCTTTATCACCTCGACTATTTGGGAGATCCATAGCTAAAGTGGCATTAATAAGGGTAAAGGTCAATGTGCATCAATCCATGCCAGAAACAACTTTTGGAATGAAAAGTCCAGGTCAAATGAAACTGACCTTGTGTCATAATGAATTACTTCATGACCCATACCCCCTTTCCCTCCAGCCCTTCTCATTGTGGATAAAACACCACAGATCATTTAACAGCCAGTATCTACTACCACACCCCCACAGACACTTACATCATGAGAGGTTATGGTAGCATCAGAGAATCTCAATTTCTCATCATGCATTTTTGCCAATCTGATTTATTTTATCAAAATGTCTTGAGGTGGGTTGATGGGGACTGGGGGGAGAGCATCCATGTCATGGGCACCTTAGCCATGCCCCTTCCAAAGAGCAGAGAGAAGAAAGATCTCAAGAAGGCCCTTCCATATGATATCATGATTAATCCATGGATTTGGTTTTGGAGGGTCAGTGGTAGGAGTAGGGATCAGTTTGGACTCAGGAGGGAGAGACAGAATAAAACATTAAGGAAGAGTCATGTCAACCATGGGACTTCAGCACCAAATGGAGTTTCAGATCATTGAGGAAAGGTTCCTGGATTCTTCTTCAAGGCAAAATGGTGCCTCAACGATCCCTCAAGCTAAGTATTTGTTGAGTTCCCAGAGTAAATAAGCTAATGAGGATGGAGATAGAGGAGATGGAATTCTTCCTTTTGAAAGTGTCTGACATGAACTGAAGGTATCTTTTATATGAGTATTCATAGAGAAAAAATGGCAGTCTTTCATCATGGCTCATTGTACATTGAACCATATCTTTACTCTCATCAAAGTGACTAAAAGATGTAGAAAACTCAAAGCCTCATTATGCATCTTGTTTGTTGATTTTATAAAAACAGTTTTATTTTGATCAGGGATACTGCTACCTTTAATGGTACTCTTTCAATGAGGTCTCTTTTTCATTCAAGGAAGTATTTTCCTTTCTCAAAATCAAATACAAATAATAATGAATCTGAATGACCTGCTCTAGTGACAAGCATCAGGGTAGGGATTTCATTCTAGTTTCCTTTATAAGTCCAGATTCTTCACTTTTCGGGATTTGTGTTCTCTCACAGTATTGTAAAGAAAACTCTGTATTACAGAAATGTAATTGTTATTGTGATTAATTTTAATAATGCTATGATATAGTAATTAATTATAATAAATAATGTACTAGTTACAGTATAATGAATTCTCCTGCTTGCAGTTAACAATTGGATGGTAAGAAAAATAACCCCAAGGGTAAGCGGCTTCCTTGTGTCTGTCAGAAAAAAGTTGAAAGTGTATGGCAGAGGAAATCCTATCTCATAGAGCTTTCTTTTTTCTCACCCAGCTTAAATCCTTTCCAGACCTGAGCTTATCTGGGCTTGTTGCTGTCCATGGACTTTCTTATTCTCTGCTGCCACAGAGAGAAGGGATTTTCAAACTCCTTCTTCTCTGGGTCTCTTCTTTAGCTCCCTCTGTAGCAGAGCTGTGTATCCTAATTAGTTTCCTTATGATCCAGCACCCCGTGGTGAGATAAGTTAATCTCTCCCCCTCTCACACTTGACTATGCCTCATTGTGATATCTGCCAGTCGACTGTACAAATATGTTCCTGATACCCTTGGTCTTTTTTCTGGTCCAGAGGAGAATGAGAAGTAACTTCAGCCTTGATGAAGGAAAATACTAAATCACATCCCAGAGGATCATGGTGGGAGAGTAAGCCAATGGGCTGCCTTTTGTGTAGTTTTCACTTTCCACCTTCCATTATTTGTGAAGAAACTTAGAACCTTGATTACATTCTAGAGACAACTCCATTATATATTATTATTCTAGCCACAATCCATGCCCAGCCAGTGGCCTTCTTAATGTTTTGCTCCTGTAACATAGTAATTTAACATTGACCCTTTGCCACCCCCTTCTCATTTCTGCCTCTTGGAATCTATTGTTCCATGAAGACTCCCTCATATTCCATGTTTCATCATATATGAATCATCCTCCCTGAGGGAATGGAAGTCTCTTGAGGGTAAAGACAATTTGGTTTTTATCTTTGTATCAAGGGGGCCTTCCACGAGGCTTGGTGCATCTAAGCCATTTGCCAGATGCTTTTTAGAATGACTAGTGAATGAGTATTGATTTAAATACTTCCTTAAATTTGAGACAGGACTCTGACAGTGTTCGTTATTTACTCATCTACAGACCTATATTGACCTATATTCTATGGGTCATTCACTCTGGCAGGCCCAATAATAGTACCTGTCTCTGAGGAGCCTGCTTCAAGTTTTGGAAATACAGCAGTGTACATGAGCAAAACCACAAATGAATCATTTCAACAAGTGAGATAGAGTTTGACTAACTAGGGTGGCAGTGGGAGGTGGGAGGGGGGAACAGAAAGGGTCTCCTGGAGGAAGTAGTGCCTGGCAGAGGCGTTACTTAGAAAGGACCTCCAATAATCAGCTCTTTCAATTCCCAACCTTCCCATTCATGGCAAATGACTCACCCAGGTCTACATAGCAAATTCTGTTCTTACTTGATTTTTAAAATTATTTTTCTTTTCCAAGAAGAATTCTCTCCTTCTGGTGGGTGAGTTATATTTCAAATGCAAATTGACGGAGTTCTTGCCCCCTTTTCAGTAAGTCCACTTAGGGAAGCCAGGATCTTATCATCTTAGAAAAGTGCCTATTAGCACAGAGGGACTGTTTGGCCCAAGCCCAACACTGTTTGTGGTTCAAGATGGAGCCTCTCAGAGATGCAGAAATGGTAGAATGGTTCCCAATGTGTGCTTAATGTCCTTAGAAACCTTCCAGAGCCACATATTGATTGCCTCTGGGCCTAAATGAAGGATTCATGAATTGCTTGTTTTGTATCTAATGAAAATTTCAAGCAGAGAAAATAGTGCTTTCCTAAGTTGGCACCCAGTGCCTGCCACCAGTTCTGAGCCCTTCCATGTCCATGACTTTAATGACTGGAGGTGCTATCATGAAGGTGATTGGTTGATA
Organism: Macrotis lagotis; assembly: GCF_037893015.1. Taxonomy (NCBI): domain Eukaryota; kingdom Metazoa; phylum Chordata; class Mammalia; order Peramelemorphia; family Peramelidae; genus Macrotis; species Macrotis lagotis. The sequence continues at coordinate 249,751,865 of NC_133662.1, read as the reverse complement.
TTATATTAGTACCATCTTCAGGTAATTGACTTTAAGCTTCATCCTTTTGCTAGAAGGCTCACTGGTAGGAGATTTTCCCTCTCCCAACAAGAAAAACACAAGAAGGATTGTAGAGGATGGGTTCATTTTCTTATTTTCTTTTGGACCCTAGGAAATGTTGCACTTAAATTCCCTGTTTGCCCATCTCAAATTGCAGTATTCATAGTTGGTAGAGACTACATTGCCTCAGAGATCTGGAGCTGGAAATGACTTCACAGGCCACCTACTCCTATGTCCTCATTTGACAAACTAGGAAACTGAGACCAAGGAAAGTGATTTGGGTTGTTCATGATTACAGAGCAAGTAATTTTTTTGTTTTATTTATTGGTTTATTTCTGATGCTCACTCTCTTTTTGCCCATCTTAGAGCTTTTTCCAGGTAGCCCAGTATCCCACTCCTTAGGTACTTGCTATAATTGATACCAATCTGATCATTTTAAAGTCAATTCAGTTCAGAACTCCTGAGCTCAAACCAACCAACTATAGTTAGTTGACTTTAGTTAAGACAGTTTAAAGTAATTTCATGTTAGTTTAACCCCCATTATAAGGGATGCCAAGTGTATACCATCATAGTTACCAGGCAATAAGTTTCTAGTAGGAACAACTAAGATGGCACAGTGGATAGACTAGACCTGGAGTCAGGAAGACTTAAGTTCAAATCCAGCCTCTGAGACTTACTATAGCTGTTTGATTCTAGGCAAGTCACTTAATGTTATTTGCCTCAGTTTCCCCATATATAATTTTTAACCAAGTATTTGTTAGTATTTTTGCCTAGAAAATTCCAAATGTGGTCACAAAGAGTCAGACAAATTAAAATGACTGAACAGCAACAAAAGTTTATGTTATCTTGGGTCTAGAGCTATGAGGAACCTCAAATGATATCTGGTCTATCCCTTTCATTTTAGTACTGAGGGATCTTAGATGAGGGTTGCTAAGTGATTTGCCCAAAGTCCTTCAGGTAGCAAGTGTCAGAGGCTGGATTTGAATGTAAGTCCTCTTATGTCAGATTAATGCTCATTACAAAATGCCACACCTTGAAGGACTAGATATCTTGTTATTGATGCAAATTCTATCTCTGAGGTCCTATGGTCCCATGGTTTTCCTACCTTGATCATTAAATCTAAGGCTGCCATTTCAGAATGAAGACTGTCTTTGCTAATCTCTGTTTCCTTTCTATTTTAACTTTAGCTTCCATTCTTGCTTCTTTGGCATCTGTAGGTTTATTTTACCAGGAAGATAAAAGATGAGATTGTGTGAGGTCATTCTCCACCTTCCCCCACTCCCCCATTATATTACCCACTTTCTGTGAAAGCTCTGAATCCATGCATTGGTTTTATATACAATAATATCCCTTCTTATTCTTGTCCAATTGGATTTGGGACTTTGGTGCCTCACTGGTCAAATACTATGTTACTTCATAGATGGTTTTGTAATGTGATCTGGATTTGGAAACTGGTAGGACCAATCTGGACCTCCATTTGCACATCAAATTAGCATCCTCCAGTTTCATTTCTCAACCATTCCTTTCAGAACTAGATTGCCTGGTTGGACCTGATGTCTTTAATATTCATGTTTCTCAGTCCCGTGCAGAAGTTGTACAACTAGCAGATAGAGACAAAAATTTTAATTGAAAGGGACCTTGGAGAGCACCATTAAGTATTGAATTGGAAGAGACCATGGAGATCATCATCTGGGATTCCTTTTAAAAGCTTTAAATATTCTTTGAAACTTTTTTTAAATGAAGATCTTTGAATCCTCATTTTAAAATAATCTTATTAATTAATTTTATTAATTCACACCTGGCCATTACAGGCTTTTGTTCAAGAATCTTCAGTGTTTCACTCTTAGTTTGTGAACAAAATGCAAACTCATCAGCTTGCTATTTAAAGCTCTTCACAGCCTGTCTAATAATAGTAGTAGTAGTAGTAGTAGTAGTAGTAGTAGTAGTAACTAACAATAATAAATAGCAGCAACACCAATAGTAACTACCAAAGTAGGCCCCACTTTGTGCTTCATTATTCCTAGTTACTTTCTTATTTGATCCAGACAGTAACTCCAGGTAGTAGGTGCAAACATCGATAGCCATTTTGCATTTGACAAAACTAAGGCAGCCAAGATTTAAATGACTTGTTTAAGGTTACACAGCCTGTTAGTGTATGAGGCTGGATTTGATCTCAGGTCTTCCTTACTCCAGGCTCTGATATTTGGGGTCCTATGGCACCACCAGCTGCCATGTTAAAGCCTTTTCTAGATTAATTTTATCTTATTTTCTACTCCCACATTCTCTGTTTCTACTCACCTTAAACTCTTTGCTGTTCCTCAGTCCAGGCAGTCTGGGTCTGGTCTGGGAGCCTTTGGACAGACTGTTTGCCCTTCTCCCCTCAGACCTCTTCATGTCCACCTCTTAGGAGTCTCAGCCTCCTTCAGGACACAATTCATTGCCAAGGCCTCCTTGCCTCCTCTCCTGTTATTAAGGCTTCTGCCATTTTTTTAAATTTTTCTTAATTTATTTTTTATTCTCATTTTGTACAAATGGTTTTTTTACATTAATAAAATATTCTTGTTTACAAGTAAACAAAATACCCCTCCCCTCATGAATATAAATAGACTTGCTTGGGCGAAAAAAGTAAAGAGGAGAGAAAAAAATTAAAATTAAAAAAAATAATAGTAATAATTGTAGGTATGGCCAGGTGGCACAATGGATGAAGCACCAGCCCCGGAGCCACGAGCACCCAAGTCCATATCCAGCCTCATAAACCCAATAATATTTTTCCAGCGTTGCCACTACGGATCGCAACTCCCTCCTTTCTTATTTCTCCACTACCATGTACTATATTTTCTCTCTCCTTTCACTCTGACTCTGCTGTAGGGTCACTGAGTGGCACAGCAAACAGAGCCCTGGTCCTGGGGCCAAGAAGCCCTGAGCCCCCATACCACCCCTTAGGCCCAGAATCCACCTGGCCTTATGGTCCCAGACAGGCCTTCCAATCCCAGCCCCTTGCAAGAAGTAAAAATGAAAATGTGTTATATCTGACCACTGTCCCCCCATGGTCCATCCTCTCCTCCTTTATTCACATCCCCACCCCTTCCCCCTGCTCCCCCCCTCCTTCTTACTCCAGATGTCTATACCCCATTGAGTATATATGCTGTTTCCTCTCCTAGCCACCTCTGATGAGAGCAAAGGTTCCCTCATTCCCCCTTGCCTCCCCCCTTCCATATCATTGCAATAGCTCATTGTAATTAAAAAAAAATCTTATTATATGAAATATCTTGGCCTATTCCCCCTCTCCTTTTTCTTTCTCCCATTACATTTCCCTTTTTTTCTATTGACTCCATTTTTACACCATATTTTATCTTTGAATTCAGCTTTCTCCTTTGCTTCAACTATAAAAGCTCCCTCTACCTGCTCTATTAACTGAGAGGGTTCATATGAGTATTATCAGTGTCATTTTTCTTTGCATGAATACATGCAGTTCATCCTCATTAAGTCCCTCATATTTTCCCCCTCTCCTCCAATCTCCATGCTTCACCTGAGTCCTGTATCTGAAGATCAAACCTTCTGTTCAGCTCTGGCCATTCCAAAAGGAACATTTGAAATTCCCCTGGTTCATGGAAAGTCCATCTTTTTCCCTGGAAGAGGACATTCAGCCTTGCTGGGTAGTTCATTCTTGGCTGCATTCTAAGCTCTTTTGCCTTCCGGTGTATTATATTCCAAGCCCTACGAGCTTCCAGTGTAGTTGCTGCTAAGTCTTGTGTGATCCTGACTGCAGCTCCATGATATTTGAACTGTGTCCTTCTGGCTGCTTGTAATATTTTCTCTTTGACTTGGGAGTTCTGGAACTTGGCTGTAATATTCCTAGGGGTTGTTTTTTGGGGATGTCTGAGGATCTGTGGATTCTCTCCATTTCTATTTTGCCCTCTGCTTCTAGAATATCAGGGCAATTTTCCTGTAGTAATTCTTTGAAAATGATGTCAAAGCTCTTTTCCTGATCATGACTTTCAGGTATTCCAATAATTTTCAAATTATCTTTCCTAAGTCTGTTTTCCATATTAGTTTTTTTTTCAATGAGATATTTCACAGTTTCTTCTAATTTTTCATTTTTTTGGTTTTGAAGTATTGATTCCTGATTGTTGGTAAATTCATCAGTCTCCCTGAATTCTATTCTTTGTCTGAAGGATTTGTTCTCTTCAGAGAGTTTTCTTATCTCTTTTTCCATCTGTCCAATTTTGCTTTTTAAAGCATTCTTCTCCTCAATAACTTTTTGAACTGTTTTATCCATTTGACCTAAGCTGGTTTTTAGCATGCTATTTTCTTCAGCATTTTTTTGGATATCCTTGACTAAGCTGCTGACTTCATTTTCATGGTTTTCCTGCAACTCTCTCCTTTCTTTTCCCAGTTTTTCTTCCAACTCCCTCATTTGATTTTCAAAGTCTTTTTTGAGCTCTGTCATAGCCTGAGCCCAGTTTCTGTTTTTCTTGGAGTCTTTAGATGCAGGAGCTTGTGCTTCCTCATCTTCAGACTGAGTATTTTAATCCTTCTTGGGCTCATTTGCAAAATTTTTCTCAATGGTCTTCCTTTTGTTTCTTTGCTTGTTCATTTTCCCAGCCTAAGCCTGTTTTTGGGGGGTGCTTCCTGAGCTTTTGGGACACTCCCACAAGGGTCTCAGTGTGTGAGGCTCTGTCCTCCCTCCTGGTCTGTGAATGACCATAAGCGCCCCCTCTGCCATGGGGCTGAGGTGGGGGCCTTGCTGTTCTGTGGGGGGGCCTGGACTGTGATCAGGGTCTGAATGTGGTCAGAGCCCCAGAGTCCTGTTCCAGGGGCAGAGGACAGAGCTCTGCAGTCTCTCTCTCTCTTCACTCCCCTCCCTCAGCTCAATGGGCTCATGTCCTGGGGGCTCCTGCTTACCGGCTCCACCTGCTTCTGTTCCTGGATCTGGACTGCCTTGGCCATGCTGCTTGCTGCGTACCCTGAGGGCTGGGCTCCACATGCTCGCTCTGGCAGAGGTCCCCCGCTGTTCCCCACTTTGTGCCTGGTGCTCCCCGGGGTGCAGCTCAGGAGTCACCCCGCTGCTGTGAGCCGCGGCTCCCAGCACCCTGGGACTGCCTCGGGGAGGCTGAAGTTCTTTCGCTCTGGGGCCGCCCCTCCGGCCCCAGGGAGCAGAGCCTTTCTGCTCTTTTCCAGGTTACTTTGAGTAGGAGAACTGCCTCTCTGGGTCCCTTTGTGGGTTCTGTCTTTCGAAAGTTTAGTTAGAGTCCTTAGTTGATGAGTTTTTATCAGAGAGCGCCTAAGACTCTTATCAGAGAGCTCCTAAGACTCAATCCCATCTTGTGCCATCTTGGCTCCGCCCCCCGCCTTCTGCCATTTTAACTTTCCGATCTTTACTTCCTTGTTGATTCAATTTATCTCTCTTTGACTGTAAACTTCTTGGAAATACAAGGTTTGTTCTGTTGTTGAGAATATCATAGATGTGCAAAAAATGTTGATTGAATTTGTCAGAGAAGGAAACTGAGGCCCCAAAGGTAAAGCAACAGCAGTATCATTCACTTTGCCAAGAGGACTGAAGCCCATCTAGTCTGGACTCCCTGCCCTTTACCTCTGCTTTGTATAATATGCAGATATCTCAGGATTTACCACATTCCTGAGCCCGGTGCTTCTAATATTTCCTTTTAAACCATGCAGGTTTTTTCATTATTTTTATGAAGAATATCGATCCTCCTGATTCACTATGAATGTCCCTTGCACACAGGTTTTTGACTTCATAGAAAACAAAAAGTCCTGTCTCTTACAAAAACTCTTAGGGAAAAAAAATGAGTTCATTTGGTTTAGAGCTCCTGATCTTTCAAGCGCAAAGACTAAAGACTAATTCTGAGTTGGTCTTAGGTTTCAATTCATTTAGAAGATTAAAATTTTAATTTAGTTTGCTTCTTTTAACTAAATGCTGATGTGATGCTTCTAGAAAATGCTGGCATGGATTTATGATTGGTTTGCTAATTCTGAATTTCTGTTCATGGAAAGAGAGAAACCAAAGCAGATCTCAGGGAGAGAAAGTCAACAGTGTTACTTGCGTGAGAATTCTGGAGATAGAACTTTAGGGATCTGAGTGAGACACAGGTGTCCTGGTAGAGGTGCCTTTGACCTTCAGCCTCTTGAAATCCTCCTTGGATTGTAAGTTCACTCCATTCACATGGCTTTAAAAAAAGGAAGTGATGGCTACTTTCCTTTCTAGATGCTCACCAACCATCTCTCTTGTGATCCTTCCTAGAGTTTACTAGTAATCAGTCTGGCTCTAGTTTGCAGACTCTGTTCCCTTCCTTCTCTTACAAATGAGGATGACATTTGCCTTCTCCTGTTTCCTACAGTTTTTCATAAGGGGCTTAAAGAATATATCTTACCAGTAGCCCACCTTGGTCTAGACTGTAATCCATTGTTGTTGTTATATTTCCTTAGCAGCTTAATAAATGTATGTTCAATGATTGCTTGATATTTGGGGTCAATTTTTATTCTGTAATTTTTTTATAGAATGTCGAGTATTCATTCTTCTTGGTAGTTTAAAAAGGAGGAAAGGAGGGAGGGAGAAGGCAGGAAGGAAGGAGGGAGGGATAGAGGGAGGGAGGAAGGAAGGAAGGGAGGAAGGAAGGAAAGAAAGAAGGAGGGAGGGGCAGCTAGGTGGCACAATGGATAGAGCACTGGCCCTGAAGTCAGGAGGAGCTGAGTTCAAATGTGACCTAAGACCCTTAATAATTGCCTAGCTGTGTGACCTTGGGCAAGTCCCTTAATCCCATTGCCTTAAATTTAGAATAAAAGGAAAAAAGGAAGGGAGGGAGGGAAGGAAGAAAGGAAGGAAGAAAGGGAAGGGAGGGAAAAAAGAAAGAATTTTCATTACCTATCCCTTCTCTGATTTGTCAGTTATCTTTGTCTCATTCATCCCAAGCTGCAGTCCAACTTTTATCTACCTTTACTTACAAATTCCCCTTTTGTATCCTTTACTTCTGTCACCAGGCTCAGCTCAGGTTGCTGTCTCTCATTTACATTCATCTTTTCTATATTGCCATTCTTTCATATTCTGTATTTACCTTTTAGTCATCCACATGGGTTGGTGAGTTCCCTTTAAATCTACAATCATCTTTTCAGACAAGTGCTTTTTTCTCATTAGGATTCCTTCTCTTTTTGCTCCCAGAATTTCATTCTTGAGAATTTTCTCTCCTAAATTTTTCACTTTCTAACTTTGTGACTTTGAGCAGCTCACTTAAATTCTTTATTTCTCATCTATAAAATGAGAAGCTTGGTCTAGACAATCTGCAGCTCCAAATCTATGATTCAGTGATCCTTCTGAGCTGACTTCCCTAATAGAATTAAATCCAGGAGAATCTGTCTTTCCTTTTGACCCTTAGGGTCTGTTTCCCAAAACCTAGCGTGTAAGTCTCATCAAACTTAACTTCTCTCCCTATCAGACTTCAGGGAGAAGGTTCCTAGTTCCCCAAGTCTTTTCATGATTTCCATCCTAGTATCTGATTCCTTCATTATTGAAATTCAACTTCAGTGAAACTCAAGTTTTTCTCCTTTTGCCCTCTCAGTTTTAAGGATGTAATCATTAAAGTTGATCATAGTGTTAGGGGCAGCCCTGCTTGGGGAAGAGAGAGTGCTCCAAAAGACCTGATAATTGACAAAAAATGTCATCCTTCATCAATTTTATAACATGTGTCTCCGCCAGCCTTGCATTTTCTTTACTCTTTCCCCCTTTTCTAGTTAATCCCTTTTGTTTCTCCTTATATTGATCTTCACAGATATTCTCCACCATGATTTCTTTATCTGGATTTTATTATATAATATCATATAATATATAATAAATAATAATATATTAACACATAATATTATAAAAATACTATATATTAATATTATTATACCTTCAGAAGAATAACATAGTAATTATATGCTATTAATATAATATTATTTATAATAATTCTATATTGCTATTAGTATAGTAATGCTAATATATAATTATATCATGCAGCTATTCTTGACTTTATTTGAGATTAGTGAAGATAACACAGTTTGTGTCCAGGTCTTTAGTTTCTTGGCTTGGACTCTGTGACCACAGTATCATCCATCTAGACCTAGAAGGAACCTCACAGACTATCTGGTCTAGCCACTTTCTTTTTCAAACAAGAAAACTGAGAACTCCAAGAAATGAAATGATTTGCTAAGATCCTAAAGGTAGGGAGCATCAGAGGTAGAATAAGGTCTTCCTGCTCCACTGGCATTTGCCTATATTTGGTGCCATACTGCCTCCTGATACTGTTGATACTGGTTTCTTAGGACCCTGTAATTAGTATACAGAAGAAATACAAAAAATGAAAAATAGCCTACTTTTAGAATTCTCTGGAGACTGTTTTAATATCCTGGCTACCCCTTCTTGGAAGGCAGTGTAACTTTATCATGGTTTTCAATTCATTTGCCTTAATATCACTGAGCAATGAATCACCAGAGTTAACTGCTTTTTACTTTGTCCTCTTTATTCAGACTCTCCTACCTGATTTAGTGTAATTATTAAATGAGCAATTTTTGCTAGTTACTGTTTTCCTGGCACTTCCCTATGCATGGGACTCTGACTCTCTCTCTCTCTCTCTCTCTCTCTCTCTCACACACACACACACACACACACACCTCAAAACAGAAGCAGCCTTTCCTCTCAAGGGGGTGACATCTTTGTGTAGAAATATAAACAAAATAAAAACATTGATCCATGATAATTTTTGGTAGGCAAGCACTTGTTTGAATAGTCAACCAACCCATCAGTACAGTCCCCTACTCATGACCTCAAAAGGTACTCAAACCCTACTGGTGAGACTATTTATTATAGCCCATTATCTTAGTTCCTCAAAAACACAAGTAAATTAGATTAGTTTTCTCATGACCCTTGCCCTCAGGTTCGTTTCTTTTTGAGTCATAGTCAAGTCACTATTTCTTTGCAATATTTAGAGTTTGTCTTCAGTGATTCCCATAGTATTAAAGAGGTAGAAGAAAGGAAATTTAGCTAATACCAAGCCTATTAACAAGAAATGTATAAAAGGCTACTTCCCATCCATGTTCTTGGTCAACGGGAAATCGTTCAATGGAGTTCTTTGGTTTGATATTCCAGGCACACACTTGCCACTACCTATGACCAATGACCTTGGAGAAGAAATTCTCATGGATCTGCACCTGTTGCCTCCAGTAAAGCTTTTTGAAATGCAGTCCCAACTTGGAGAGAACATTTTAACGGGCTTTCATCATTTATCTTTGTATTTATTATTTTTGTGTTGTTGTTGCTATTATTTCATTCTCATTCCTTGGAGAGTGTTATTAAGCATAATAAATTCAGCCTGCTCCAGCCCTCCTCTTCAAGCTCAGACTTAGAAGCATTGTCTTCTCTTTGATCCCCAACATGCCAAAACGTGTGATTTTGCTATAAAAAGACAATAAGGGGGAACATCAGACAGAAATGGAAAAATGCCAGTGTGACTTAGGAATACGGCAGCTGGAGAGTTAGTGACCAGTGATAAGATGACCCTCGGTGTGTCTTCATAAACAGACAAGCTTGCTTCCAGCATCACCATCAGGTGCTGGGATAGGGTCACCTTCAGACTCTCACTTGTCTCAGAAGTCTTGACAAATCTGGGCCATGGCTCCTTATCCCATCTGATGACTGTAACAAGCCTGGGGGTTGGGGGGGGGGGGGGGCGGAGAGGTGTGTGAAGGGGATGTTTTTCAAAGCTCCTCATCCAGAGGCTTTCCTCCCTCATTACTGTGCTCCTGTCATATTTCCCTTCCCAGGTCATTCAGCATTTTAACTTTGAAGGCAACAATAACTGCCTCCAGTGGGAAAATCAAGCCCCATTTTGGCCAAAAAGGTAATTTAGACCAGCTTAGGGAACCTCAAGCTAAATGTCAGATGTAATTAAATGTTACTGTCATGTCTCGCCTAAGTAGAGAAGCGCAGAATTTTAGCTGGGGCCAAGGGCTGTTTGGATTAGTCGTTTGATTCCTTCCCATATTGTAGATGAGGCAAAATCTCTGACAGCATAGAAATGGTACCCCAGGGGCCCGTAAAAGTCCGGCCAGTACCTGCAGTGTTTCTTCAGCCTCCTGCATCTCATTGTAGCTATTTCCCTTTATTCTGTTTCCATTCTCAAGTTGGACTTGAAGAAATCCAAGCTGGGAGGAAAAAAAATATATATATATATATATATATATATATATATATATATATATATATATATAGAAATAATTTGGGATTTATATTTCTTTTTTTCCAGTTTATGATTGAAGGATCTTTTCCTGGTCCCCCAGCTGCCCCCAGAACTTCCCTTTACCTTATATTTCTTTTGTATACATACATACTCTCCCTCAGCCTAATCCCCTTGAAGGCAGGAGCATCACCATCTTCTCAAGGTGTGGTGTTTGGGACCTGAACATGTTTGTTGTTTTCAGTTCTTCCTCCAGCTGTTCTGTTTTGGGGGATGGAGATGAGAGGCAGATGTTCACTTGTATCATGGGTGTCTGGTGACTAGGATAGCGTTTGCTTGTTAGAGAAGGGTGCTTACCAATTTAAAAAAGACACAGCTCACCATTATTTTGTTGGGGAGTGTCATCATGTAACTCTTGATTCTAACTGGATCCTTTGATTACAGTGGTGTTGGAAGCTCACAGTCTGTCTCTTTTAATCAGTTCAAGTCTTGAAATGTCCTGTAAGCTTCTGTTCTTGGAGAGTTCCTTGGGGGCACTGTTAAGTCAAGTGATTTGTCCAGGGTTATGCTGCCACTGAACACTAAAGACTTGATCCTAGGTCTTCTTGACTCCAAACCTGAACCTCTATCTGCTGAATTTATAGTCTAGTGCTTTTATTTAAATATATTTTAAACATATGGTAAGGACTCGAAAAACCTAGCTGTCCAGACCCTCCTAAGGTTAGGTGCTGAAATTTTAAAGTTTATCTTGTGGTGAATTCACAATGAGATCAGTGTAGGAATTTCCTGCCACTGATTTAAATTGCAGACGCTTATCATATCTTGCCAGTATGTAGCATTTTTATCCTTGTTTTTCCTAAACCTTTTTTTGTCATGCAAATCTGTTGAAGTTTATAGATCCCATTTCAGAATAATATTTTTAAACTTGTAAAATAAAATATAAGATTACAAAGGAAGCAAATTAAGATATAGTTCTCAAATTTTAAAACTATAGTTGTCATTAAAATCAGAAATATAACTATCTATATAGTTATATATAGATATAACTTTACATAAACACACACACACACAATTTATGGGACAATTTTATTTAACTCCATTTCTCTACATTTTACATGATTATATAGATACATACACAAATGTAAATATACACATATACTTAGGCATATATCATATAGATAAACAGAAATGGACTTGGAAACATATGTGAATATCTATAGCCATATATATATATTTATTTAAATCTACATCTGTATCTTTGTGTCTATAGCTGTCTGTCTGTCCATCTGTCTCTGTAAAGGTTATTCACACCAAGCTAAGAATGAAGAATCTAATCTAAACATTCAGTGACTTTCTCATATTCTTGGGCTATCCTGAATGCACCTTTGACATAGTTACCTCTCTTTGCTAGGTAACCCGGACCACCTCCATTTATCATCCTCTGTATCCTTGAGAATGTCCTTCTCAGCATCAGTTACTTGTATTTTATTGAGAGAACTGGTATCATATGATGGAAAGAGAGACTCCCATATGATCAGGAAGATCTTAGTTTAATTGTTTTAACTGCAACAGGTACTGCATGTGACCCTGATGAACAGAATCCTTTGACCTCTCCATGAGAGAGGTTACTCAAAGTCAATGAGTTAGAATATTTTTGATATCCATGTGATTATGATAGGACCCTTCTTCATCTTGTATCTTGTATCTGCCATATATAAGAGATGGCATCCCATGACAGGTCCAGACCTCTGCCCTCAGTGTGGCATCATTAATGGGATCAGTGGAATGACTGGTCTTGTAGCTCCTGACACCCAAGCTAGCTTCTCTAGATGGTAAGAGGCAAGAGCAAAATCAGTTGAGTGATCATCATGGCAGAGAGAGCACTTCATTTGGAGTCAGAGGATTATACCCCAGCTTTTCTATTGTATGACCATGACTTAGCCTCTCCAGACCCCAGCTACCTTCCCTTTTGGATGCAGGCATTGGCATGATGCCTCCCAGTTCCAAATCTAGGGCTTTTTTTCCCATCTACCCAGTGTCTCCTAATGAGTTCTGCTGCTTTGGGTAATCATTGCTTGGCTGCCCCCTCTCCTCCAAATGCAGTAGCTGAGTCATTTTACTGAAGGTCATCTTGGTTTTCCTGGCTATTCATTCCTGTAATATTTTTACTCTGCCTACCCAGGTGCCAGGAACTGCCAAAATGAAATGCCTATTTCTGTAATTATCTCCAAAAGAGAAACCTGTAGATGGTGTAAATGAGGTTGCTATGTTCTTATGAAATACAAACATTAGCCCCTCAGAAAGGGGGTGGGTTATGAAGGAAGGATGTGTACTAGCATCAAGGTTGCCTTTCTTTCTTCCTCCTCCTCCTCCTTCCCCCTGTCTTCTTCCTCCTCTTCTCCTTTTTTTCTCCTCTTCCTGCTTCTCTTTTTCTTTCTCCTCTTCCTCCTCTTATTTCTCTTCTTCCTTCTCCTCTTCTTCTTTCTCTTCCTCCTCCTCCTCTTTCTCCTTCTTTTCTTCTTCCTCCTCTTCCTCCTTTTTCTTCTTTATCTTCTTCTTTGCCTGTAGGTCACTCCCCACCCCTTCAGTAGAAGATGGAGAGAGAAGGAAGAGCTGTGATCTGTTTGGGGAAAAAAATATCACAGCCTATTAGTTAGATGCAATGAAATGAAGCCAACTTCAGGGACTCCATTAAGTGCACGGTGTTTAGGCAGACAGTGTCCCTAGGTAAAGTGTACTATTCTGGAGGATTGTGTGCTGTGAAATAATTGGGTTTGGGAAATCAACTGGGCTTCAGTAGCTTGATGGAGGCACCTTAGGGGAGATGGGGGAGGGAAATCATTTTTTCTCTCTCCGTCTCTCTCCTGTTTCCCCCTTCTTTTGCCTTTCACATAAAGACTGCATGATATAAAATGGAGTGGCATTTCTTACCAGGGAGATGCGGGCTGTCAATAGTGTTTTGAATAATACAAACAATGGATATAATTAAATTCCTCTTCAGCACAGGGAGGATTCAGGGTATGTCATCACAGTTATAGCTCCCATTATATTATTCTCCCACTATCTGGACTTCAGGTTTCTGATATTTAATAGAAATTACCTAGATTTAATCGGTAACCATAGGGCCTATAAAATTGTGAATTAATGTATTGATATGTTTAAAATCTATTTCTTTTTTTATATATTTTTTTTAGGATTTTGCAAAGCAGTGGGGTTAAGGGACTTGCCCAAGGCCACACAGCTAGGTAATTAAGTGTCTGAGGTCACATTTGAACTCAGCTCCTCCTGACTCTAGGGCTGGTGCTCTATCCACTGCACCACCTACCTGCCCCTTGAAATCTGTTTCTTAAATAAAACATTCCCATGTATTTGCTTTTCTCCCCCCCATTTTTGTTTTTTTTTTTTTTTATTAAAAATGCATTATAAAATGGCCAACTTGAGCAACTTTTCCTTTTGTGGATGAACTTTTATCGGCAGATGCTGCCAACAGACTTGTGAGGGCATTTCCAGGGCCCAGATACCCAAGGGCTTCTTTTGAGGTCAAGACAGTTACAGTGTGTAATGTCAAGTGAGTCCAGATCAACGAATGGTTTTCTTTTGTGCTCAGTGAATATTCCTCCACCCCCTTTTAACATTAGTAATTTATATAATGGTAATTATAGCTAATGTGAAGAAAAGTGAACATTAGCAAAATCATTTCTACCAGATAAATACCATTAAAAAACAGTAGTAATAGTTAGCATTTCAGAGAGATGTTTTGAGACAGCCTGCAACCTATTTAATAAAGAAACATTCCCTGTTTATTTCATGCTCCCATCTCCTACTGTTGGACTTAATATATGGAATGGGACATACGTTTTAGACATATCCAATGTGGAAATTTGTTTTGCCTCACTAAACTTGTCACAAGATTTCTTTCTTTCTTCCTTCCTTCTTTCCTTCCTTCCTCCCTATCTCCCTCCCTCCCTCCCTTCCTTCCTCCCTCCCTCCTCCCTCCCTTCCTCCCTCCTCCCTCCCCTTCCTCCCTCCTCCCTCCCTCCCTTCCTTCCTTCCTTCCTCCTTTCCTCCCTTCTTTCTTTCTTTCCTTCCTCCCTCCCTTCCTTCTTTCCTTCCTCCCTCCCTCCCTCCCTCCCTTCGTATTGCCCAGGCACATCTAGCTAATGTTGAGATAAGTGTATGGCACCAACAAGTACTTTTGAGGAGTTTTGGCCTAAAGCAATGATTCATGGGAACCATTCACATTCTATATGGAATTCCACTTTTGTCCATTCTTCATGGAGTAGCCTTACTGAGCAGGCTTAATTAGTCCATTATAATGCTTTTATTATATGATGTCAAACTTCAGGAGAAGGCTACTGTGGAGGACACCTCATTTATTCACCATGACATTCAACTTGAAGGGAATGATCCTGAGAAATGCCTTTAACTATAAAGAGACTCTCCGAGTCAGAGGCTATTGTTGATATATTTTTCCTGGAATGTCCATGGAGTCATCCCACTCCCATTAGATTGAACTGTTTTCACAAAAACATCACATCTTTCCAAGAATGAAGTTTTCTCAGCTTTGATAACTTTGAAGATAATTCTAAAAGTGTTTTGAGTAATTCAATTATTCTTTCATTCAACAAACTTTTTAAGGACTTATTGCAATGAACAGAATTGGTCCTGGAGGAGGAAAAAGAGAACACCTGAATTTTGGGAAGTTTATAGTCAAGAAGAGTGTACCATTATTAGTGTATAGATGTTATCTCTCAACCAAAGAGGTTGCATCAACCCATCAACCAAAAGCATTTATTAAATGTCTAGTATGTATAGCACCAGGCTACACAGTCATCACCTAAAGAATGTGAGTGTTTGTGCACATGCGTGCTTGTGTGCATATACACACACACACACACACACACACACACACACACACACTTTTTTTTTTTTAACACTGTCTAAATTTCATTGGTCTATCTAGGAAAATCCAAGTGTGGAAAGCCCCTCCAGTTCACTGCTGCAGATCAGCACATGCTTTGTAATTTATAGTTTTTAGAGCAGATTTGTAACATGGGGAGCACAAGACTTCCCCCAATCCCACCCTAGCAGTCCATGGTTAGGTTTCTAGAGGTCTGGCAACTTGGATTGGAGGAAATTCTCTTCATCTTCAACCTTTGATTATTTTCATAATTCTCTACGTTAGTATATATCCTTAGAAAGATGAATTTGAGAATCTACATTCTTTTCCATATCAATAGAGGTTTCAAGAACGCAAAAAAAAAGCAAAAATTACTGCTTTAGAAAGCTAACTGGGAATACTGAAAGCTTAGGTCCTTTATTTTTCCAGAGGCTTATAGCCAGTGCATATCGGAAGCAGCATTTGAACCCAGGTCTTAATGCTTTGGAAGCTATTTCCTAGTCTGTCCCTCCTTCCTTCCTTCCTTCCTTCCTTCCTTCCTTCCTTCCTTCCTTCCTTCCTTCCTTCCTTCCTTCCCCACCCCCACACCCTCCATAATCATTTACATGCTCCCCATTTAACTGGTGAGTGTGCATGTATTGTGAGTGAAAGTGTGATGATGGGTTCTACCTCCCAGGGCTTTTGTTAAGATAAAAGGAGATCATATCTGTAAGGCTTTTTTCAAAACCTTAAATGGTTATACAAATGCTTATTGTGGTTGTTTTATTCTCAATTATCTCTATTATAATATTCAGTGTCAGATACTTTGTTTCTAGGGGGCAGACACATTATATTTTGAATTTTAATTTAGTTTACAGAGGGTTTGTTTCTTTAGACCCCAACAACCCTTCTAGCCATAAATAGGAGTCTCTCATAGCCTTGGATCGGCATTAGGTAATTGGTTGGCATAATAGGCAAAAACCTCTGGTCTTTAAGTCAAGAAAGATAAGAGAGTGAATTCTGTTTCAAACATTTATTAGCTTGGTAACCCTGGGCAAATCACTTAAACACTTTCAGCCTCTGTTTTCTCATCTGTAAAATAGGGTTAATAATAGGACCTGTCTCTTAGAGTTGTGGTGAATATCAAATGAGAAAATATATGGAAAGTATTCTGCAAACCTTAAATGGCACAGAAATAGGAACCATCATTCATTATCCTCACCCCCACCTCCATCATCATCATCATCATCATCATCATCATTGTAATAAATCGCCACCTATGCTACCTGTCTCCCTTTTATATTTATAGAAATCTGAGTCTAGAGACAGGAAATAAATTACTTGAGATTATCTCGCCTGTTAGTGCCCATCTCAGAACTTAGGCCTTTGGTTCTCTGACTCCAAAGCTTGGGAGCTTTCCATTCGCACGACAGGTTAATCTGCTTTATGACAACCCTATAACATAGTTTCCAGGAATGTATTGTATCATAAAAGTAGGGATTGTCTCTATTGATTCTGTGGATTATTTGTGGTCCATTACCAGAGCATCTGTTCTATTCTCTGAGAAGTGGAAGGTTGGGGCAGGGAGTGAGAAGGGGGTCAAGGACAAGGCCAGAAGAGGGGTGTGTGTCCGCAAATGCATGTATTTAATTTAATATGTAGTATATTAGATTATCTAGGCCTCTGCTTCCCTCTGTATATGTAAATAATGGCAAGTTGACTGTAGAATAGAGAGAATTTGAGAGGAGCCAGGGATGATGGCATGGGTTTGCACTTGGGGGGAGGCAAGACAGTTCACTAATTATAAATTAAGGGCCTCAGGAGTCATGTAGTCAACACCCTCTTTTTACAGAGGAAGAAACTGAGACCCATGGAGCTTAAGTGACTTGTCCAAGGTCACACATAGAATAAATGAATTGGAATTTAAGGCTTGATTCTCTGACTTGATGCCTAGGACTCTCTCCCCCTCAGCTGATGCTTTCACCGTCATGCAAATAAAGTGCTTCAAATGTTTTCCTGCATCAAATTCAGTGCCATCCCTCTGAACCAGTGTGAAGGATAAGAGGAAATCGCTCGCAACTTTATGTGGAAAAGCTTTGCCCTTATCACTGCTTTTAGTGGCAAAATTTTACCCTCTGTTAATTGAATGAGATATGTCTCTATTAATCCATTAGCAGGGAGCTATTGAATATGTGTGAGGCACTGACAAAAGAAAAATAAATTCAACATTTCCTGGCCTCAGAAAGCTTATATTCAAGTAACAAGATGGGGTTGTAGTTGGAAAAGTAGTGAAATGAAGAATTCCAACCCTAGTCAGAGATTGTGGTGCATAACCCCAGTGGTCATTTACTGTCTTTGTGATCTCAGAAAAGTCATTGAACATCTCTTGGACCTCATTTTCCTCATCTGTAAAATAATAGCTGGACAGACTCCTCTCTGGATTTTTGCTAGAATTAAATATGGATTCCAAGTGTGTGCAGGGGAAGGAGGAAAGAACCATATATCCAATGACCTATGCTGTTAATTTGTTCTGCAATCTTAGTAGCTGATCAATTGGACATAACTTTTTTTTTCTTTGAAAAAGTCTTTTCCCCCCTTTCCTTACTTTGAAGGATTCTCTGTGTATCTTTATCTTTTCCTAGATGGCAGTCTAGCCAAGATTTCATTCTCTTGCCAGTGTTTTGAAGGCAATGCATGTGTTTTTTCCCCCTCCTCTCTTCCATTTTTATCATTTTTATTTGGGAAAAACAAAGCCAACCCCTCTTCAATAAACTCTGAATCATGAGATGTTTACATTGCTTGGGCGCAGCATTTTTTTTTTATAGACCTGCCAGGCGATTATAGTAATTAGTGTATGAATTTCCTCATTAAAATATCATTAGTGAAGACTTTGTTCTTTCAAGATGTGAGGAAAGGGGTTTATTGCATTGTATTCCATCATTAATGGTTTACTAGGAGCCAGATGTTAGATCTAGGGCTGCTGCAGCAGGGTCAAGCTTGCCTTTTTGTTGGCTAGAATTTATTGGACCATAAGAACAGGCTTAAGCATGGATTCCTTTCAGTGCTTATCTAGGGCATAGTCTTGATTCGTTTGGATGGTGGTGTGAAAGCCCAGCCCCATTCTGTTGAATGCCAGGACAAAGACTCCAGTGCTGTTCATTCAGGTAATCAATCAAACATTTATTAAGTGATCATTTTGTGCCATATGAGTGATGAGGCGCCTTAGTGGATGACAGGTTAACTTTGGAGTCTAGAAGAGATAGATTCAGGGTCCTCCTATGATAACTTGGGGCAAATCACTTCTCAGTGTCCAAGGAAACTCTCTAAGGTAAGGCTTAGAGGTCCTAGAGTTCAGCACCTTTTTTGTTTTGTTTTAATTTTGATGATTGTGTATTATAATTAGTTTTCTATTAAATTCTGTTTTATTTTTATGCATTTAAATATTATTCTGAGGAGTCCATGACTTTCACCAAAAAGATTTAGAACTCTGAACTAGCATGAAAACTGGTAAGTCAATTCAATGGTGATTTGAAGAAGGAGAGCATATTAGAAGCTAGGGCATCAGGAAAGACTGTGTGAAAAGGGCTACTCCTAAATTGATTCTTGAAGGAAGTTAAGCTTTCAAAGGGTTGGACCTGATGTAGATATAATATCTGACCTATAGTAAGTAACTAATGAAAGATGAAGGAAGGAAGGAAGGAAGGAAGGAAGGAAGGGAGGGAGGGAGGGAGGGAGGAAGGGAGGGAAAAATTCCATGTCTAGCATTTCAAAGATATAGTTTAAAACAAATACAAACAACAACAAACAAGATAAGTCTTTAATTTAGGTGGAGAAAAGAGGATTTTTATTTTAGTGCAAGCATTCTGCTGTTTTTTTTTATAGATACTCCAACTTAATCTTTCATATTAAATTCTGGGTCCTATCTATTATCCATTAATAATTTATCCAAGATTTCCATATTGATATGACTTGTTTCTTCCTAATCTGAAAATTTCATCATTTTTCATCCACTTGTTTTTTCCTGTTTGGATGTTTAAGTCAAATTTTTGGAGTGATTATGAATCTTATTTAGGAGGTTCTGAAATTTCCTGAAACTAGATTTAATCAATTCAGGGGGAAAAAAGAAAGCCATCTTGACATATCATCTACTTGAAATCCCTCTTGATCTGGACTTTGGTCTCAATATTCTCTATTACATTAGCAAACACCCTTATGGCATCAGCTTTTTAAAATTTTTTTGGTTAATCTTAGTAAAAAGAGAGCAGTCTAATTAAATTTTATTCATCAATATGTA